>NC_133544.1:63187500-63812500 GCF_048773025.1 Camelus bactrianus
GACTCACTCTCCTGGGATGTTCTCATGGTTTCCCATCCTCTTCCCTATTAAGGTAGGCGTCACCTTTAAGGCTCCTTGGGTTAAAGAGTAACTTTTGCCATTGGTGTTCTGCCCCTTCCCTTCTCCCAGGATGATACTTGGCTATGACCCATGTTCTGCTGCTCTTGGATTCTGTTGTAGGGATGTCTGTAGTGGCCTTCTACCTGGCTTCCCATATCTACTCTGGCTACTCTTCTATCCATTCTCTACCTCCAGCAAGAGTCATCTTGTGAAAACTCAAATCTGATCGTCTCTCTCTCCTGCTTTTAAAATCCTTCAACGTCTTCCCATAGCCCTTGGGATACAGGTCTTAAATCCTTACTAGACTTTGTGTGATCTGGCTTTAGCCTGCCTTTTCAGCCCTGTCCTCTTCATTACACTGCTTCAGTTGTCTGGACCTTGTCTTGGTTCCTCTAATGCCCTATGTTCTTTCCTGCCTCGGGCTTTCACAGTTTTGTGAACTTACTTGCTCATTTCTTGACCGAGCTAACTTATCTAATAGGTCTCATTAAATATTCCTATTGTCAGATGCCTTTCCCTGACCTTCTAGACTAGGTTAGCATTATCTTCCACAGGTGCTTTCATAGCACCCTATCCCTGTTCACAGCGTTCATCCCACTTTTGATTATTTGGCCAGTGTCTGATTGTTCAATTCCATTTATTCTGATAGACTTCTAATAAACATCATGAGGGTTGGAATATCATGTTCGATCATTTTATCTCTACACCTAGCTCAGTACATGGCCACAAAAAGTTCATTGGCTCCACCCTGAACCTCCCTGTCTTTCTTCTTACAGCAGCCCATTACGGTACGTGAAGGCCAAACCATCTGTGTGCGTTTCTGGCGATGCAGCAACTCCAAGAAGGTGTGGTATGAGTGGGCTGTGACAGCACCGGTCTGTTCTGCCATTCACAACCCCACAGGCCGCTCTTACACCATCGGCCTCTAGCCTTGTCTACAAGTGTCCAGAGCTTTAGAAGCTGCTTCAGGTTCTGTTCCTGTAGCACAGAAGATGCAGTACGCTGTGGGTGCTGATTGGCCTTGCCCATCAAGAGAAGAGCGTTTCAGTCTGCTTTCCTACCTTATGGCAAGATGGGAAAGGATGAGAATTGCAGGGCTCAAGCCACCAATCTGTGAAGACTTCACGCCAGGGCATGAGGAATTCTTGTTAGACCCGAGGCTACTCCAGCAGGCACTCAGCTTCAGGTGCTCCCTGGGATGGCCCTGAGAACATGTGGATTGAACATATTTTCATCCCTTTCCCCTTCCCATCTTTGTTCCTGTTTTGATGGCTTTGTGTAAGGAGGAAATACAAATAAAGTGAAGTTATGGCCTTTCCTGTTCCAACCCTGCTGCCTCCTGCCTCTGCTTCTCCACCCATTACTTACACATGTTCAGATTTGTGTTCTTATCCAAGACTTGAAGGGGCCTGGATTTATTTCCTATTTAAGAAGCTTAGTGGTAACTCTTGGACTCCTGGGTATAGGCCTTTCTGACCAGCTACGGAGAGGTCTTGTCCATTAGGACCTGTGATTAGACTCTTCTCTGGGGAGAAGGAGTAGAGTTTGCCACCTTGGAGAAGGATGGGATAGTGAGTGAAGCCAGCTTCCCTTTCACCTTCCTGAGCTGCTGCACTGCCAGCTCCTTTATTACCTCTTGGGAGAGAACTGGAAGTCATTCAGGCATGTCCAGCAAGAGGCCCTCTATTTTGTTTGAATAAAATCACAGGGTTAGCATTTGAAGCCCTTAAGAGATAATCTAGTCCAATTCTACATTTTACAGAAGAGGAATCTGAAATTGTACGATGATATAAAATTGGTATTCAAATCAGGATTCAACACGGTTTTTCTGACCCAGTGGCTCTCTCCATGTTATAACCAGCTACTTCTGGCATCTGTATTAAGTAGCTGAAGTCTCTTAGGGTTCTGGAAGTCCTTGGGACGTGAGGGTGGGCATAAGTTCCTTCTCTTTCTGATAAGAGGGCCGAGGACTGCTGCACACAAGGAGTCAACTGAGAAACTCCCAAGTTTACCCTTGCAGTGGGAGTGGTGTGGGGCACCGATTTGAACTGAAGGTATGTGAGCTGTAAGACCAGGCAGAATGTGGAAGAAGACAAAGCTGTTACAAGACCTGTCAGGTCCAAGCGCTGAGAGCAGGAGGTGTAGAGGCAGCCTGCACAGAATGGGGATGTGGAACCCAGCATCCTTCCCGATGTGAAGCAAATGCAGTTATTCTGCATAAAGCTGTGCGGGAGAAGTCCGACGTGACCCACTCGGCAAATCAGAGTAAAACTGGCCAAGGACGTCAATGGTACCTCCTCGTTGGCTCCGCCCACGCTGTCAGCCTAGTATATAGGAGCGCCCGGGAATGGGGCAGGAGGGTCCTTCTCTCCTGTTCCCTGCCCGGTTCCCCCGCCTTCCGCAAGTCTTCTAGCCAATGAGAGAGCGACGGGCGGTTACCTAAGGACGCTCCTACTTTCCCAGAGCCTCGGAAAGGTTAGCCAATCAATGGGAACTTGATGGTTGCTAAGAGACCTTTTAGCTTGGCTCCACCCATATTTAGGATTTTAGCCAATGAAAACCTGTACTTTGGCCTGTTGCCGTGAAACCAGTGGCATTAGTTCCACCGCCTGAATGTTTCGGCGCCTGCGCAGATTGGGGAAAGTTCTGGAAGACAGCGGAGCTGCCGCCATTTTGCGGGAAGGTGAGCAGCTCCGGCTACAGTGCTGCTTTTCCTACTGGGTCTCTGGAAGAGAGTCGTGCTTCGGGTCCCCCCAACACACCCAAAAGATCGGAGGGAACCGGGACCCCCCTGCGGGGACCCGGAACTGGTAAGAAACCCCGAAACCGGGTCCCCCGCGACGTCACCAATGCGTGACGTTGCCGCACGGCGCCTCCCCCTGACGTCACAGGCAGAAAATGGCGTCAAGAGCAGACTCGGGGAAACTTCAAACTAAAAAAAATTTTTTGTTTACTTTGATCCAGAAGTGTTCACTACCTAACTGTAGTCCACTGGCATGGTTTTAGGGATCGGCACCCTAGTGGCTGTATCCTTTACCGATGAAGATGGTATTTCAAGGATCCCAGTGACTGTCTCCTACAGGCCCCCGCAGCCCTGACGTTTAGGGCCCCCCAGACGGTGGAGGGAGCATGGGCCCACCGTGGTCTCAGAGGTCTCGTGGGATCGGTTTTCAGTCCCTAGTGCCACCTTTCAGAGAGAGGTGAAGGAGTTGAGATTTCTTCCTCAATCTTCAGTCTCTGGAAGACTCATGTTCGCTATTTTTGACCACTAAATTTGACCACACATTCTGTGGCGGTGGCGTATAGTGAGGCCACACACGAGGTTTTAGTTTTGGGACACTGGCCCACGCAGAGATGCTGCTGTCGGTCACTTGTAGGACCGTTTTTTGAAGCGTGGCCTTGGCTTGTTACACAACGTGGGGAATTTTTTTTTATCTTTCTCATTGTTCCTGTTTTTAATTAAGCTGCCTCCAGTTTGGAGCTGTTTGTTCCCAGCTCAGTGACCGGACCCAGGAGATGGCGCTACCATCACTCCTGGGACTCCAGAGTTTGGTGACTTCTGCCTGAATGAGGCTGACAGTGACAGTGGTTCTTCACTCCCCTTTGCCCCCACAGCAGTGGGCCTAAGTGCTGACTTGGGTCTTGATAGTGCTGTGACCAGGTTCAGGCACTGTCATGATTGTGGGCCCTTAATGCAGTTTTTGGAGTAGGGTTGAAAGAAAGCACAGTAGTGTTTTAATGGATGAGATTGAATGGACCATGGCCCGTAAGTTAGGACTTGAAGAGTTTGAAAAGTCCATCGTGTTTGGGACATTACTGCTTTTAGGATATCTAGAAAGACAGACTAAACCCAATGAGATCACAGATTTCAAAGTGTGCTGGTGTTATACATGTCTGTGCTTAAATAGATTCATTTGTTTCTGAAGTCTGAAAGCTTTATACCATATGTAGAGGTTCATTTGTCGACTTAGATGAAAAGTTCTGTGTGGTTAAGTTATCCCTGCTCTGTACTAGCACCCAACAAAGGGCAATTTTTGAAACCAGAAGCGTTTCATTTGGAGTTAACTGCAGACTGTAAAAAATAGTGAAGAGCTTTATGACACTTAGAAAATTTGTGTAGATTTGGCAGCCAAAATGAAAGGAACTGAGTTTGTAGATCAAAAACTTCCTTTTAGAACCATTTTCCCCACGATAGGCCAGATAGCATATATTAAAATCAGCCTTGTTCCTGATATTTTGAAGCATATACTGTTACATACTGAATATCTAGAAGCCCCACAATAAGGTATGACTAATAAGATTGAATCTTTTTATATACGTATTAGAACATTAATTTTCTAGATGAGAATATATTTAAAAATAGACATGTTGGTATGCTGGGTACTTTTACAAATTTCCTTTGAAGTTAAGTTATAAACCACATGAAAGAGAGGTAACCTGATAGAACATTAATTTTGATCAAGGGTCAGCTCCTCCATTTGAGCTTTGTAACTTTAGGCAGTTCACGGAATCTCAGTTTTTTTGATCTGTGCATTAGATCCAAAATCTGCCTATGGCATATGTTACTGTTGATTGCTAAATAAATGTTAGGTGTTAAGAGATTGACTTCAGTGGTTTTTAGGTATACTTATTTGATTTTGGTTTGATTTCCATTTTAAGCCTTTAATTTGGCTCCAAGTAAATTTTATTGTTTGGCTCTTTCCAAGAATCTTAACCTCTGTAACATGTTCAGCACAGTGCCTAGCAATAGTAGGTAGTATAAATGTTAGGTATAATGGTTAGTCTTATTAAGTCATCAGCATGGGCTGTGGACTCAGGGCAACCAGGACAGCATGATTAGATGATGCATTAGCTGCTTTAAAGAGGACAAAGCTCTTGTGGATATGAAAGTCTGATTACCACTGGCCTCCTTGCATAGAAATTCTTCAGATTAGTTGAGGTTTTTTTTTTTAGCTTTATTGAAGTATAACTGACATAAAATAAAACTGAACACATTGAAGTGTACAATTTGCTGAGTTTTGATGTGTAAACACCATGAAACCATCAAATTTCCAAAATGCCCTTTTGTAATCCTTTCCTCCTAGCCCCTCTCCACCTGTTCCTATCCCTAGGCAACCACTGATCTGCTTTCTGTCACTACAGGTTAGTTTGCATTTTCTAGAATTTTATATAAATGAAATCATACAGTATGTGCTTTTTTTTTAAATGTTTTCTCACTTGACGTAATTATTTTGAGATTCATCCATGTTACATATATTGATAGTTTCAGACCAGTAATTTTTGAATAATTTATCCTGTTGATTTTGTTTGGTGTCTTCTGTTTTTCTTATTTGACAGACCTGTGGTGGACAGACTTGGGAAAGACGATTGCTAGATGTGAAAACTTGGGGTAGGTAAGAAGTCTTACCTGCCTGCCTAGATAGAAAAGCTTCAAAGTGGAACTGGTTGAGCCTGCCTTAATTACAGTCTTTCTGAGTTATTTAAGTTCTAGTTGATACTGTACAAAAAATGCTTAATAATGAATCCCTCATTATTGATGTTTGGGTGGGGGAAGAACTTAGGGCAAATCTGCATTATTCTGGTGTTGCTTTGTCTTGTTCCTAATTTTTAGTTTTGCATTTTTACTTTTTTATTGAAAATATGTGCCAGTTTAAATTTAAACCAATTGTTTATTCAGAATTTTGAACAGTAGAATGGAGGCCAAGTATCCATTGTAAAGTGAATAATAATTTTGAGTACCAACATTTTCTCTTCACAGGACAGGGTCTATATTGTATTTTGTTTCTACCTAGATATTCAGTTTCCTTCTAGACCCTTGACCTTTTCTAAGCCACAAAGCAGAACTAGTTCAGATCTGTAAGATGCAAAAATAAACCTAGGGTAAGCAACAGCCGGTAAGATCCCTTTGGAGTTCAAGAAACAGAACTGTATATCCTGAGGTCTGTTTCTTGGAGGGGGGAGGGGATGTGGGGTGCTGGAAGGGAGGAAAAATATAGATGAGGTTCTTATGTATTGATATCCTCTCCTCAGATCTGCTACAATGGCATCCGATGACTTTGATATAGTGATTGAGGCCATGCTGGAGGCTCCTTATAAAAAAGAGGAGGTAATGTTCCCCACCTCACTCTTGGAATTGGGTTAGTAAGAAAAAACAGTTGTGGATCATCAGTTTCAACATTTTGTGAATTTTCTTTCCCTATTCGTTTATTATGTACAGTGACTATTCGTAAAAGGCCTAGTCTTTTAGTAAGCTCTGCTGGAGATCCATGCTCAAGGGTGGTGCTTGCAGAGGGGGTCCCTAAAATGGTGGAGAGCACATAATGTGGTGGGAGTGAGTGTTTTGCATAGTTCTCAGTGACACAGTAGAAAGTCAGTGTATCTCAGACCTAACTCCTAAATAGATGTCAGTGGAACACATGTTGGGTAGCTAAAGTTTTGACTCTGAGCTCTTGTTTTTGGGTAGTTTCCTTCCTTCTCTGTTCCCTTTGTTAGGAGATCCAGGTGCTCACAACTGTTTAAAAAATTGAGAGCATTGATTTTATAAGCTTTCTTCCTTGTCCACATTTGTTCTCTCTTTGTGCAATGGAATCTGTGTCATCTGGTACCTTATGGTCATTTTCCTGGCGAACCCCTCAGGATGAGCAGCAAAGGAAAGAGATTAAAAAGGACAGCCCTAGCAACATCACCAACAGCACCAGCAGCACTGGCAGCAGTGGCAGTGGTACCAGTGGGAGCAGTGCCAGTGGGGAGGCAAGCAAGTGAGTGTGCGGGGAGGAAAATGGGTTGGCATCTTGGGGAAAGAAACAGCTGTGTCTGTTATAGAAACAGCCAGAACAGGGAGGTGGTTGCTCGACTTCTGACTTTTAGTAGTGGCACCACTGGGTCATGGGAATAATGGTGACTTGGTTTAATGATCTTCCAGTCTTCCCTTTCCAGTGTAGATTTGTGGACCGGTCCTAGCATCGATGTATTTCATTTGAATAAAATAGCAAGAGGACCTCTGATTTGGAAACACCAGCTTTTGCTTGGTTTGGTGGGAATGACAGCATGTAGTGCTGTGTGTAAAGTGGTGTCGTGCCATTGATAGGGAACTACTGCCAGGTTGTCTTCTAGGCGGGGTGGTCTTTTACTGCTTTCTGTTTCATCCTGGGCTTACTGTCATTCCTTTTCCTTATGAGAGATGCTGAAACCTCAGTAAGAAGTGTTTATACTCTCTTACAGAAAGAAGAGGAGTCGGAGCCATAGTAAAAGCGGGGATAGAAAGCGCAGGTCAGTCATTCTAGGGACTGTTGGGTTTTGAGAATTATGAATGGAGAGATACCAGGGAAAGCTGTACAATAAAGGCCAGAAGAGGTTGGTTGGTTCTTTAAGAAACTTAATAGTCCTTTCTGTCAATAGTCGTAGTCAAGACCGAGACCGGGATCGTCATCGGCGGAGAAGCAGTCGGAGCCGAAGTCGAGATCGGCAGCGTCGTCACCGCAGCCGAAGCTGGGATCGTCGACATAGCAGTGAGTCACGAAGTCGAGACCGGCGTCGAGAGGATCGTGTGCGCTACAGGAGTCCACCGCTTGCAGCTGGGTATCACCTTTTGCTAATAAGATCACATTTGTGTCATAATCTGGGTAAAACAAACGCACTGTGGTCCCTGCCTGCCTGAGGGTGCTTATAACCTGTTGTTGTGATAGGTAGGAGACCCAGTTCCTGGAGGGATGATGGTGAGAATTCACAAGAGAGATAAGGTGCTGAAATTGGTTTTCTCATGGCAGAAGCCCCAGCACTAGGTCAGTGTGAGTAAAGTTGGGTAATGTGGTTTTCCATTTTGTTCTCTATTCTGTAGGCGCAAGTACGGACACAGTAAGAGTCCTCATTTCAGAGAGAAGAGCCCGGTCAGGTGAGTTGATTATGAGCACTCTTCTAGGGATTGTGAAACAGGAATAAAAGGAGTTTGAGCCAAACCACAAGAATGTGTAGTACTAGAGGGTAGCTGAAGTATGACGACCAAGTATTCGGAAGGAGTCTCAACAGATTCTACTCGCTCTTCAGGGAGCCTGTTGATAATCTGAGTCCTGAGGAGCGTGATGCCCGCACTGTGTTCTGTATGCAGTTAGCTGCCCGCATTCGGCCTCGAGACCTGGAGGACTTTTTCTCTGCAGTTGGCAAGGTAACCCTCTTCCCTCCTTAGTTTTCTCTGAGTAGCCTGTGTTCTATCCATCCCCCTTTATGCCCAACTCTGGACTTCCTTTTTGCCCTGGATAGGTTCGCGATGTACGTATAATCTCAGATCGAAACTCACGTCGTTCTAAGGGAATTGCTTATGTGGAATTCTGTGAGATCCAGTCTGTGCCACTAGCCATTGGGCTGACGGGTCAGCGGCTGCTAGGAGTGCCTATCATTGTACAGGCCTCACAGGTGAGCAGGCTGTGAGCTGACACGAGACGCTGGATTTGAAGGTGGTAGGTGTGGGACGTGACCCATCATTTCCTCCCTCCTCAGGCTGAGAAAAACAGACTGGCAGCCATGGCCAACAACCTGCAGAAAGGCAGCGGTGGACCGATGCGTCTCTATGTGGGCTCCCTGCACTTCAATATCACCGAGGACATGCTCCGGGGAATCTTTGAGCCCTTTGGCAAAGTGAGTGGAAAGTGAAGGAAACCTCTGAAGGGAATTAGAAAAAGTGGGGAGGGTGAGTGTACCTCTTCATTCTGTCTGACCATGATTAACCCCCTACATGCGTCATGATGGCCCTATTGGTCCATGCTAGGAAAGTTGGGCTCCGTCTCGGTATTTATCCTGCTTAGGTGGCAGATTAGGCGCCATGAAATCAAACAGTGGGGTCCAGATTAAGAATAGTCAGAAAAAGTATTTGGGAAAAAGATGGCCTTTGTCTCTTTTTTTAAAAAAGATTTGGAGAGATGTATGGGTTGGCTGGAAAGTTAGAGGTACTTAGAACAGTCTGGGTAGGAAGGATCAAAGGTGTGTGTGAGCTAAAAGATAACTGATAATTTCTTCTTATTCTGCAGATTGATAATATTGTCTTGATGAAGGACTCAGATACAGGCCGCTCTAAAGGTTATGGTTTCATTACGGTGAGTTTCTAGTCTTTTTTTAAATTTCAGTTTGGGTTGGGCCACTTGTCTGATTTTGCGGCTTAGCTTCATCCTCCTCCCATAGGAACTGTCTAAATGACCTATAAACCCTGGTGCCTGAAGCTTGGACTAGCCTTCTGCCCCTTGAGATGAGTGCATTGCTTGAGATCTTGGCTTTGCTCCTACACTGTGTCAGTAGCACCGGTATGGGGTGTCCAGGAGTTCAACCAGCTTCCCTGGAGCTACAATTTGCTCTTTGGGTAATAGTAATGATTCCAGACTGCAGCTAAGAGGTTGGGGGCATGAGGGAGGTTAGGTATGGGCTTTTATATACACACTTTATAGAATTGGTGTATTTTCTTGGTGGGGTGGGAATTAAAAATTACATATTTCCCTCTGAGGCTACCCAGTTTGAAGCAGTTTCTCCATTGAGAAATACCTTTTTATTTAAATACCACTATGGGGAGAATAGTGTGGCCACCCGATAGTGGGCATGTCTCACCTTTTCCTGACACTCCCAACAAAATTGTTTCCAATTCCCATAACTGGTTCTTCCAGCCCCATGTGACTCCAGACTGAGGACTGGCTGCCAGACACAAAGTCTGATAGAAGCCGATATTTTCTGGGCTCAATCCAGGCAGCATAGACCCCCACAGTTGCCTGCAGGGCAGAGGGGAGGTAGGTTGTGTTCTACCGTGAGAGTTGCTCATCTTAGAAGTATCCGGTAAAGGCAGGCCACTTACGCCACCTGCCTAGTAACTGTCAGCACCATGTGCCAGGCCCTACGGCAGGAAATGCCAGAGTAAATAAAGCCGGCTGTGGTGTTCATGGTGGCAAGTACCTTTTCTAGCTCTCCATATGACTCAGATGCAGAAAGGCTTCTGCAGGGCCTTTTTGCCCTTGTGTTGTTGCCTTTTAGGTCAACACCCTTGACACTTAAACAGCAGACTGGGAAGCATCTTTATGCCAAGCTGCTGCTGGGTGCTGCTCATGAAGGGAGCTAGAGAGTAGAGGCCCTGTGGTCAGCACATCAGAGTCAGCAGCACTGGGGTGGGGGTGGGGGAGGAGTCTTGTGCTCTCAATACCAGGGTGTGTGCTGTCCTAAGGCTGGGCTCTGGAGTTACACGTTCCTAGTTCTTGACCGACAGCTGAGACTTGCTGGTCCTGAGGGCTGAAGTAAAACGCTCAGGAGCCTTGGATCTCAGCCTGTCTTTCTTCCATTTGATAACACCCATTTGTGAAACAGATGTCAGGCTAGGCTCCCTACGGATAATAGACTTTTTGCATTGTTAGGTTCCCAGTGGAGCTGGAAGATTGAAAAGAGATCGCTATTGAGTCAGTTGGAAAGGTCCTTTTCGGAGAACCATTTTGGGAGATGGGGATCTTAGGTCACATTCCCTGGAAAAGAAAAGTTTGAGCCACAGTGAGCATGCAATTTTCCTGGGGTAATAGGACTAGGGAGTGTTAGTGGGGCTTGGAGAGCACATCTGTGGCCAGGAGGTGTGTGATGTGACCTGGGTTTCTTGTAGTTCTCTGACTCTGAGTGTGCCCGGCGGGCCCTGGAACAGTTGAATGGCTTTGAGCTTGCCGGTCGACCTGTGAGGGTTGGCCATGTGACCGAGCGACCGGATGGTGGCACAGACATCACTTTTCCTGATGGAGACCAGGAGCTGGATCTGGGATCAGCAGGTGGACGTTTGCAGCTCATGGCCAAATTGGCAGAAGGTAGAATTTCTCTGCAGAGTGAAGAACACAGGATTGAACTTTACATCAAGGGTTAGGATTTATCCCCACCTTTTCTTTCTCTTTAGAGTCTGGAATCCAGCTGCCAACCACGGCGGCTGCTGCCGCCGCCGCCGCCCAAGCTGCTGCCTTGCAACTGAATGGAGCAGTTCCTCTGGGGGCCCTGAACCCAGCAGCTCTGACTGGTCGACTTGCACTTGGGAAAGGGGGAGAAGAGTGGGGCCTGGATGGCAGGAATGCCC
Source organism: Camelus bactrianus (assembly GCF_048773025.1). Taxonomy (NCBI): domain Eukaryota; kingdom Metazoa; phylum Chordata; class Mammalia; order Artiodactyla; family Camelidae; genus Camelus; species Camelus bactrianus. The sequence goes on from NC_133544.1 coordinate 63,198,632, forward strand.
TGTGCTCACTAACTCCTCTCTTTGTTTCAGCTCTGAGTCCAGCCCTGAACCTCGCCTCCCAAGCAATTGCCTCCCAGTGCTTCCAGCTTTCCAGCCTCTTTACTCCCCAAACCATGTGAGTCTCAGGGCCCAGCTCTTTTCGGTTTGTAGTTGTTTTCTTTCCTTCGGTTTCCTGTTGACGTCTTCTCCTCACCACAGGTAAAATCAGTGGCGCGAGCCTCCCTGTGCTCTCGGTCCTGCCACTCCCTTCTCTACGTCTTTCATGGCCCCTTCTCTGTTTTATGAACCAGGCCATCCTGAGGGCATGAACATTGATGGTGGGGGAACTGGGGCCCCCCCCTTAGACACCAAGAACAGCTCCTGGCCACGGCCCCACTGGGAAGGGACTCTGCCGAGCAAAGCTGCTGGTTGAAGAGAACAGCATCTGTGTTGGCGTTGGCCATCTGTTTCTCTGTGTACGTCGTCTCCCGGGATGACCTTTATTGCCCTTTCCTACCACCTCTCGGTGATTCCTCGATTCCTCCCCCGTTGGGAAGGCTATAGGGCATTAACCGAAGGAACTAACTGCTCTCCTCCTATACCTTTACCCTACAATCTGCCAGGGGAAACCCTGAAGACCTCTGGTCCGCGAGGACTTTGGAGTTTGAGGGGGCGAACCTTGAAGGTGCTGGCTTGCTGCTACAAGGACCCTGGAAGCTAGCACGGACACGTGCATGGGGATGCCTGCCTTAGACTTCGGGGCCACAGTTAACTGCTGGGGGCTCAGCATCCTCCTGGGAGGCGTGGGAATGATCTGCCCTGCCAGCTGTTTTGAATGTCTTCGGGGCATTCGGGAGTTTAGTGGAAGATGCGGTACCTTTCCAGTATCTTCCATCTTCCTTTGTATAGTTGTCCTTCCTTTGGCCCAGGGTTGGGGGGATGGAGGGGAGGCTGTGTCTCTCCACCTCTTCCATGTGCCTCTGTAGACTGGGCTCAACCCCAGCTGTTAAAGCTGCTCCTGTTCCTTAGCTGGGCACATGTGAGCCCTTCTCACTGGATTTTATACCCTAGTGTCTGTGTACATAAATTTTATTTATATATATATACATATATATATATGTATATATATATATATGTATATATATATATATGTATATATACGTATACATAAAAACTTTGTACAGAAAAAAGGCTCCTCTGTTGTGGTGGCTGCTACCCACGTGATCTCAGTCCGTTGAGTGTGTCTGTCTGATGTTAACTTCTCATGAGCCAAAACCATGAGTGGTTCTAGGAATATAAAACATTTCTAATGCCACTGAGTTTTCTTTCCTTTATTTTAATTTTATTTTATCTAACCACCTTTAGAAAGAAAAACAGATAAAACACACACACCCCATCTGTATCTGCTATTCTCCCATGGTCTCAACTATCTCCAGACCTACCTGCCCATTGGACAGATGTCTGGGTTCTCTCTCTGTGGCTGGGGACAGATCTTGTCTTTCCACCAGATGGCAGTGTGACAGTAGCACACTCTACACCTTCCTCCAGGGGTGTTTCATGGTCTTGAGGCACTTAAGTACCAGAGAAGCCTCCTAAGCTCACCATTGTTGATCTCTGTCCCTGCCTTTGGCTTTCTTTGTAGGAGAAATCCCAATCCAATATCCAAAGGGGTCGGGCATTTTACACAGGGCTCCCAGGCCTCATGTCTGCCATTGTTCCTCCTTTCAGTCCTTTCATATCTTGCTTTCCAGAAGGCTCACTCTGCCTGGGACAACATAGGCCTAGGACTGATCACTGTATTCCAGGCATGGCCCTGCCAACGGTGAGGCATACCTTTCTCCACCTGCTTTGTGAGGCTAGAACAAGGGGCAATCCCAGAGCCTGGCTCACCAACTAGGGTCCAACCAAGAGGAGGTCTGAGGTGCAGGGACAGGCCTCTGTAGGCCTCCTCTGTTCTTTACTGGTCTCTATGGCAACAGAATGTTAAGACTATTGTTATGCTAAAAATATGGATAATTGCTGTTAGGTTTTAATTTGTCAGCCTAAGTTTCTAAGCAGAGTGATGGTTTTTTAGTGATGTTAGTTCCTGAGGTGGCTTTTCACACTGAAGTGCTGAGTACCCAAAACCTGCTTGTGGCATAATAGGCCACTGGGACTCCCTCAGAGGTCTTCCCTGACCCTCTCTTTTGTATTGGGTCCCACCGCTTGTGTCCTCCATAATACTGATCACAATTTATAATTACAGAAATTGTAAAATTTATAAAATGAGCAACTCCTGCGCCTTCTAGGCTGCTGCAGTGTCACCTGCTGCTGCTGCTGTCATTTCCTCCGCTGTCACCCCTGCCCCTTCTCTATCCTGGTTTGCTCTCTGGACCTGAGGGAAGGGAAGGAGGCATTATTTTTAGGTGGAAGCAGCTGGCTATGGCCCAGTCCCCCTATAGTTATTGATTCGGCTGCTAATGTATCCTGAGCTCAGTCAGACCATTTTTATTCGTCATCTTGAGGCTGTGGACCAGGCCTCCTCACAGCATTCTTGAACTCCAAACTAGAAATGCCTACAGGCCCTGCCCCCCTGCCCACCTCACATGGGCCCCATAACTGCTGGTTTCCTCACATTCCCCCCGCCCCCCGGCTGCTTTGGCCTTCCTGTGCTTTGGGTTGTTCCACCTCGATTCTTCCTTCTTCCCAGTTACTTCCTCATATAGCCTTTTGCTGGGAGAGAGACAAGGATGGAAGTAAGGAAACACCTAAGGCAACTTCTGCTCTAGTCTTAACCCATATAAGGTGACAGCGTCTAATGGGTGGCAGCCAGTGTCACTGCGTGTGACTCAGTGCCTTCTTATTACTCACCCCTCTAGAGGGGTTGGTTAGAGTGCAGTTCTAGAAGGGGGCAGTAAACAGCCTCTGGGCCCAGCCTAATGTAAAGAAATGTCCCTCAACCTCCTACCAGAGCCTGGGGGCTAAGGTGGGGGTAGAGGTAAGACTTACTCAGATCCCTTCCCAGTGTGGCTAGACTTTCCCCACTAGTCCTCACTTCTAAATGGGATTTCCACCTGACTTTTGGCTTGCAGTCTCCTTTTCTGTCTTCTCTAAGGCAGTGGCATTTCCTCCCTGTTCCTTGAACTGTGTTCTTGACATTGGGATTCTGCCGACTTCCTTCTTAGGTTCCAACAACCCCCAGATAGGAGCTACCGGTGGAGACAGCGGTTTGACCTATGAACTTTTAGTCTTGGCGCATATGAGGAAGGGAAATGAGCTAAAAACTTGAAGGGAGATACTCTATCACAGCCCCTCTTTTCTCTTAAGAGTCTGGTGAGAATCAGGAAGTATTACTTGGACAGTGACAAGAGGCTGGCCTGGTTTCGAAAGGTGAGGTTGTAGGGGGTGGTTAACAAATAATGAGAATTTACATGTTTGTGGGATTTGAGTGGGTTAGGCATTGTTCTGATCATTTTATACATATTGAATCGTTTAATCCTCACAACAACCCTCTGAAGTATATTCTTTTATTATCTTTACTTTGTAAATGAGGAAACTGCTACCCAAAGAGGTTAAAAGACTTGTTCCCCGATTGCACAGTAAGCAGGTTTGGAATTCCAATCCAGGCAGTCTAGATTCAGATCCCTTGATCGTAATTTTAACCTTTCTTTAAGACTCTGATGCTTCCTGGTTGGGGTTGACTTTCCCTTTCAGTATTCTTTGTCCTATCATAGGTCTTATTCTGACTTTATTTACAGTTCTTTGTAAACTCGTTACTAGATGGTTATAGCCTGATGAAGCCAGCCATAGATGTGTCTTTTTCATTATTGCTTTGCTTTTCACATATTTTGTATCTGATGAGCTGAATTAATTCCCTCTCTGTTCAAGTCAGCTTTCCAAAAACCAACCCTTCTAGCCTGCTTTCCCTGGCAGCCTTATCCATTTCTTCCTCACCCCTCCAGGAGGGGAGGCAGCTCTACTCTTTTTGGTGTTACCATGGTAGCCTGTGATGCTTTCTGTCTATAAAGTGCGCTTGCCATCCACCAGAGACTGATGTTTCCATGGCAGCCAGGTGAAGTCAATAGTCATGAGCTGGATGCAAGAAAAGAATTCTGGTCTGAGAAGCTGTGTGTCTGAATCTTCTGGCTGCAAACATTCCTCCCCTCCCAACTTTTGCACTCTATATACAGAACTGATTGCTCTCAAAGTGTGTTCTTTGTTGAGAGAGTTCTGTGTGTGAGGTGAAGCAAACCAATCATCTTGTGTGGGAAGATGGAGGCAAGGAAAGAGCTGATCAAAGATCACTTTTAAAAAGTTGGATGAGTTCTGTTAGCTCTCCCAGATGATCTGTTCTCAAGAGCCCTTAAGGAGTTGGCTGGAGTTACTGGAGAGCCATTAAGCAGTTATCTTTGAGGGCAGTGGGTGGATGAGGTGCCTGAAGATTGGAAAGGAGCCAGTCAGGGCTGGATTTCAGAAAGGGGGAAACAGTGACCTTGGAAGTGAGAGACTCGTCAAGCTCTTGCCAATGTTCCAGAGAGGATGGGAGCTTCAGTCAGCTTTCAAGCGTCCTGAAGCCCACTTGTTCAGAATGAGTGGTGCTGAGAATTAGCCTCCTTCTCCCAACTCCTGGGCCCAACCAAGCCTGGAGACCTCACCCTAGAGCAGAAAGAGCCTACTGTGGAGTGACAGCACATAGTTCGGATCTCTTCTGCCACAAACAAGCTGAGTAAGCTTGGGTGATGCTTTGCTTCTCTAACTCTCACCTGTAGAAAGGAAGCAATAGCAAAAGTATCTGTCTCAGGGATGTTGTAAAGATTAAATGAAATGGCACGTGTAGAGGGCTTAGAACTTGTTTACTTGTCATTACTACCGCCATCATCACTCCCATTCCTCAGGATGCATACACACGACTTTCTGCCTGACCTCATTGTCCTCCCCAACTTCAGAGAATGTTCAAGATATACAGGGGCAGAAGTGAGGGTAAGGCAATGGTGAAAATAAACCTTAATTATTCCTGGGCTAAAGTCGTAGGCTCACAAGGTCCTGGGTCACACACACAAACAGCCTAGGTCTCAGGAAAACAAACCCCACTGGCCCAATCTCTCTCTATGCTTGAAACTCTGTATAATCAGATTACGACCAGATGGCTTTAGAAAATCAAGGTGAGCCTCTCAGGTACCTTCAGGATACCTAGTGCTCTTTGCTTGGTCTGCCTGGGGAAGATCCCAGAGCATTCTCCATTACAGCGCTAGTCCGTTGCAAGCACCCCTCCCAACCTCCCACATGATCTCCTGTAGCATCTGCCTTTGTTGGTCTCCAGAGCCCCATCCTACCTAATCTGGCAATTTCCTTTCAGAATAAGCATTTTAAATGTGCACAGGTCCTCTCCCTAAAGTTATAATTTGAACCAAAAAAAATGGGAAACTGTAGTATAATACCATCCTTAGGCTTCAGTTGCCAATCTTCCCCCTAATCCTCCCCAAACAACAAATCCCGTAATGGGTTACCTGTGAGTCCTGTGGGAGGTGTGTTGGACCTCGCGGACCACAACTTAAATTTGTACCTTTAGAGTGGTGCTGTGTTTTGAGAGGTTAGCAAGCTGCCTGGTTGTCTGAATGAGGGACCAGACACAAGTTGCAAAAAAAAAAACATTACTTCCACTGCTTATTTGTATAATTACAAAATATTTGCAGTTTTATCTAGTCCTCACAACAAGGTAGGTACTAGTATCCTCACTAGTATCCTGAAGGGCTGAGGTTCAGAAAGACGAGAGGTTAAGAGTGACTTCCTCCATAGACTTCCATCCAGTAAGTAGTGGGCCTGAGTGTTAGCTAAAACGTTTGCAAGACCCCACTGAATTTGTATTCACATCTTGAGTTTACCAGGCCACCAAGCTATGGAGGCACAACAGCAAGACTCAAATCCCTTGAGTATATCCATCAGACAGCCTCCTACGTGGTAAAGGACTAAGAAGCCGGATGCTCTGCTCTGGTTTTTGGGCCCTTGACAACTTGGCCGAACAGTCCCCCCAAATTCTGCTGCCTGCCACACAGGGAGTCTTCACCTCATCATGTGGCAGGCTGCCTGCCATTTCTCCTGTGCGGTTGCTCATGTAGTTTCAGTACAAGGCGTTTTTCCCCTTCTTCCTCCCATCTATCTACAGCCCACCTAAAACCTCCAAGGCCCAGTTCCTAAAATATGTCTTCCAAATTTTGTTTCTTCCATTCAGACATAGAGTGCATGATGTAGCTTGCAGTCAAAGAGTTAGAATGTGGTATAGTTTGCCTCTGTTTTGGCCATATAGTGCCTTGTCCTGTCTCTCCAGCTCAGTTATAAGCTACTTGAGGGCAGGGATAGTATCTTACCTGTATTTGTTTTCTGCATAGGCCCAGCACAGTGACTGGCATACGGCAGTATTTGAGTGGAACAGGCCCTTGTGGATGAAAGGTTAAAATATCCAGGAAGAATTTACTTAGACTTATGTGGATTGGAACTATGTTAGATTAATAAAAAGAGGTATGTATGAGTGGGCTTGCTGGGAGTGACGGTTTAACCCAGAAGACTTGTGGAGTGTCCTTTCATGATTCTCACAGCCTTTCAGAAGAGGACAGCCCCTGCTCCAGCTTTTCTATAAAGGGTTAGATGCAGCAGGGCAGAAAGGGCCAATTGTGAGCAGAGGCCCACAGCAGAGGGATACCTTCTAAGACTGGACTGGCCTCACCTTTGGGATCTCAAGGGAGAGAACACCCAGTCTATGCTCTTGGCCAATGAGAGGGCCTTGTGGGTTAGTAGGGGTTGGGCAGGGGCTGGGCTGATAAGGGAGCATAGACCCCAAGACCAAATTGCAGAGGCTAAGAGGAGCATGAGGGCAGAGAGGACCTTACCTGGCACAGGCAGCTCAGGCCCCAGCCCCTTTACTGATCTCTCACACTAGCCCACATCAGTAGCCGGCCCTACCTTGCCTTGATCAGAGGGTGGGAAAAGAACGGCCAGGCTCTCGGAAAAGACCCCATCTCTCCCAAGTCTGGCGGGAGAAGGGCTTCAGCTTCCGTCTGTTCTGAGCTCTTTCCTGTAGGCGGCTGGAGGGAACACACAGATGGGTCGGGCTGATGGAATTGGCGGAGTTGGGGGGAGGGAAGCTTGTGGCGTGTGTGGCTCCCCTCGTGGGGGAGGTCCTGCCGTCATCATCTTCAGACTTCTGCCATGTGAAAGGCACTGCCTTCTTGTTCCTCATCCTTCCCTCTTGGCATGTTTGACCATTGGTGATGCCCTTCCACTAGAAAGCCCTCCTCCCTGGGCAGTAGCCTCAGTAAGCTCAATCCTAGTTCTTTCATTACCTCTTTGGCGGCTGCATCTCCGCCTTCTCACCTGCCTATCCCCGGGACTCTCTCTTTAGTCCCTCTTCTTTCTCTGGAACACCAAACTTTGATTTGTTTTAAATTACTTAGTTTTTGAACAGGTAGGGTATACCATAGTTAACAACTCAAAAGGTAGGAGAAGGGCATACAATGAAAAGTAAACCTCCCACACCTGTCCTCCACCCACCCGGTTCCCCTTCTCAGCAGCAATCAGTACCATCCTGATTCGTGATCTTTTGGGTCACAGACCTCTTTGGAAGTCTGATGGGATTTGTGAACCTATTCTCAGACAAATGCGTGACTGCACAAACACATCAGATTGTACCATTTCACAAAAATCACAGACCCCTATAGCCCATGTGTGGTTTGAGGCTAAGGATCCAGCCTATATATTACACCCTCCCCCTTAGTATCTCCCTTAGTGTAATTTGTGGGTCCTTGGGCAAAATGAAATTGCAGGGCTCCTTGTTAAAGGGAGAGCAGAGCATTAATCTAAGCACAGGGACTTGTGTGACTGCCCTGCATCTCATTCTTTTCTCTGGTTTTCTACTACCATTCTTCTGGCAACTATTCTCATATTTGTGTCTCTTGTCCTAACTTGTTCGGAATTTCAGACTCAGTTATCCAGGGAGCTGCTGAAACTCTCCATATGGAAGTTTTTCTAAGCATCTCAAACTCAAGGGTCTCCAGAATAGAGCCACTCACCGGCTACCTCCTCTGCCCCCTAATTCCCAGTTCCTCACCATCTTCCTATCACCTGCAACTCCTCCCTCTCTTTATACCCAGCTTCTCAGTTGCCAAGTCTCATAAATTCTGACTCTAAAATCTGTGCCGCCTCTCCTTTCCTGCTGCCATCTCCCTAGGGTGGTCCTTCATTACCCTCCGTATGTATTACTGTGATTGCACCCTAAATGCAGCTCCTCAGGCCTTGCCTCTGCTGCTCCAGTCCATGCACACCTCTCCCAGCCTTCTCTTCCCAAAGGACCAGCCTCGTCATGTCACACACTCGGAGACCGTCACTGATTCTCACTGCCTACAGAGTTGGGCACAAACTCCTTTGCCTGGCATTTAAGGTCCTTTGCAGTAGGGCTCCAGCCCTTTTTTTCAGTGTTGTCTCTTACCCCTCCTTCTCATGTCCCTGAGGTTTCAACCCAACTGTAGAACCATCTGGTCTCTTAATGGGTCCAGTGTGTTTTCCTGCATTTTCTAACTTGAACTGCCTGTGTTCCTGGTCCCCAGAGTTTAGAGCTGGCTTACTCCACTACAGGCATGTCATTTCTCTGGCCCTTTTACCACAGCCACTGTCCATGGCTCTGCCCATAGTGTTCCCTGCATTTCTTCTATAGTCCCTCTCCCTCTTCTTCCCATCCTTACTGGAAGAGGAACCTCAGCTGCAAAGCTGGATAAAACCCCCATTAAGTAAGCAGACATGAGTGGACGCCTACCTCTATTGCTTATTGACCTCTAGCAAGCTACTTAAACCTTCTGCTTTTTCCATAGTAAAAAAAGGCAATAACACCTTATATAGTCATTAAAGAATTAATAGCTTAAGTGAATAAAGTCCTAAGGATAGTATCATTATTCATATTATCATCTCACCACCCCTGCCCACTAGTCCTTGTTGGCTCCTCTCCAGCAGTAAGGACTCAGCAGACATCTCATCTCTTTTTCCATCGAGTTGAGTTCTGGGTGGGGTGGAGTGGGGGCCTGGTCCTCAGGTGCTCAGGTAGCTTTATTGTGTGTCTAGGGGTGAGGGGAGCTGCTGCCTCTGCTCCTTTTGTTCAAACTCAGGCAGCAGCAAGCGTGGGTGTTCTCAGGGGAGGCACTGACAGCTTCAGTTCTCACACGGGCCTTGCAGGTGACAGCTGGGGTGGTGGGGCCCTGCCAGGGGTGGTGCAGGCCAACCCCATCACACCCCAGCTGATGAGCCTCCTTTGTGGTTGTGGGCCCCACCTTGAACCAGCCCAGGCCACAGCTCAGTGTAGCTCTGGACACAAAATGTAGCCTCCAGGCTGCTTCTTGCAAAATAAGGGTGGGGTAAGGAGATGGGGACTTGATCCACTGTATCACTGAGTTACTAAATTACTTCTAGGAGGTCCCTGTTCCTCTCCAGGCCTGTTTTTTTCGCTGGCAGAGGGCAACTGAACCCGTGGTATCTTTAGGGCCTTTTGCACCGTCCTAGACTACTCCAGGACTAAGTCAGTTCTGGAGCCTCTCTAGAGATCTAGGTTCCTTAGTCCTCTGAGCCTGAGTTTTCTTGTCTGTAACAGTTTCCATCTACATTCATCCCTTCCATGGGGGCTTTGAGAACAGAGAGTCAGAGTAAGCAAGTGCAGTAGAAAAATTCTTTATTGAAAAGGAAAAGGTGGTCCCCTGGCTGGTGCCTCCTGGGCGCCGGCCAAATTGGAGCTGCCACCGCTTAGCTCTTCACGCTGGCAACTGAAGGCAAAAGTCTGCACACCTTACCTTTAATAACCTTAAAGGGGAAGTGCGGTGGTGAGCCGGTAAACCACAGAATTAATTCTGGAGAACTGCGCTTCCAGGCCCTTGCCTTTAAGAACTTCTTAAAGGCAAAGTGGACAAGTGCAGCATAAGAGCCAGAACACTTAAGGAAAGTCTCAAAAGCAGCAGCTCCGTGTCTTTACCTTTAAGAATCTCTTAAAGTTGAGGCATATTCGCGCAGAGTACAAAGGTGGAAAACTGTAAAGGAGTCTACAAAGCACTTTTCCAGTTCTTGCTTTTTAGGATCTCTTTACAGGGGAGATGGTCAAGCGCGAATTAATAAAAAACAGAACATCTTGCAGAACTACCTTTCTCCCCTCCAGCCGGAACCCGCCCCGCCCACCGGCCACGGCGCACCCCGGCGGGTCGGCGTCCTCGCCTTCCAGGAGCCCTGGGGCCGGGAGGTAACCGGAGAGCGCGCGGAACGGGTGGGGGCGACACCCGCCGGGGCCTGGGGGCGGGGGGGGGGGCGCCTCCTGCGGTCACTCCAGGGCGTCCCGAGAGTTTTTGGTTTCCTAGACGGTCTTCGCAAGGGAAGCCGGTCGGACCGGGGAGGGGCGGGGCGAGGGGGCGAGCGGAGGGTGCGGTGAGCATGGCGACCGCGGCTCAGAGCACAGAGAGGTCGTGACACGACCTGGAGCGCTGCTTGAAGAACTTGGCGTTGCGCGGCACCAGGTTGGCAAGGAAGCGCTTGGCCTTCTTGGTGAGGCTCTCGCGGCGCGCGGGCGGCGGTGGTCCCTCGGGGCTGCCCCACTCCGGCCGAGGGCCCCCGGCGCGGTTCCGGCCGCGCCGCAGCCGGATCTGGCGCACCGCGCCTTCGAAGAGCTCCCGCGTGTTGTGGTGCAGCGCGGCCGACGTCTCAATGTGCTTGCAGCTCAGTGTCCCTGCCAAATGGCGGCCCTCTGCAGGAAGGGACCTGTTCAGGCGCAAGCCCGCTGCGGGGTGGGGTGGGGGGAGCCTGGGGGGATCCCGGGCGTGCAGTGGAAAGGGACTGGGGCGAGTGAATCTCTCCCAACTGAGAGAACAAGGCAGGGATCAAGTGGAGGGCGGTGGTGGCGCGGAGGGGAAAGAGAAAGCCTTGAGAAGAGGCGAGGTCAAGGGGTGTGAAGAGGAGGGAGTCTCAGGGCCCTAGGGTCAGGAGCGTAGAAGGGCCTTATAGAGAAGAGTTGATCTGGCAGGGAGAGGATCCCGAGAATGCAAGTATGGATGAGATTCAGGATACCCACCCTCCAGAGAGACCTCCCGGGAGCGGGCCAGGTCACTCTTATTTCCAACGAGGATGACAGGCAGGTCGTGGTGGGGCCTCCCAGCCCTGAGCCGTAGCAGGGTCTCTGGAACTTTGGAGAAGCTTCGTCGGTCGGTGACTGAGAAGACGATGAGAAAGGCATCCCCGGTCTGAAGGCAGTGGTCCCGCAGCCACCCCCCTGCATCCCCCTGTAGATGGGCAGAGAGTCGTGGAATGTCAGGGCTGGAGGCATGGGAGAACCTGTCCAGCACCTGCACCTCAAGGATAAGGAACCAGGATGTGAGGGAGAAGCCACCTGCTTAGGACAGCAGAACTAGTTAATGGCAGAATCTCCATATCCAGAATGTGAGTGTGGAGAAGAGAGGAGTTTGTAATGCGAGCTCCTCATGGGCAAATGGGGGACATAGGATCCTTGACTAGGGTGGCCCATCCTACTTTCTTATGCTTAAGCTCTTAAAAAATGAATGCTATTCAAGTGTATGTAATCTGGTCTCTCATTTCTGCATAGTAATCATTTATGTCCAAATATTCACAAGCCCCCTTCCGTGACATTTCAGAGCCCTGAGCTCTTGTCTTGTCTAATCAGACTCTTCCAGGCTGAAAAATGTATGGAGGGGGTCAGTTTTAGGGTGTTCAGCCTGGCTTGCAGCTGCAGGGTTTGCCAAATTCAGATTCTAACTTTCCTATGGGTTAGAAGATCCTGGAAATCAGACAGCGGCTCTCAGTGCCACCGTATGCACACTTGTGTGGGCCTTTGCTCTTGAGACAATACATATGAAAGATCAGGTTCCATTACATGTTAAACCCAGGGCCTGCCATCCCACCAGCCTTCAGCCAGACTTTGCCCCTCCTCAACTCTCCCAGGTTTCATCACCTACTTGCAGCCACATCTTAGTTCTCACCTGTTCCCAGATGTCATAAACAACCAGAGTCACTTCTTCCTTATCCACCATGATGCGTCTCTCATAGGTGTCCTCTGTTGGGAAATAAGGACATGTAATAGAGCACATTAGGAGGCTCCCCAACACCTGTAAGACGTGGTAACCCGGGGATGCCTGAGATCCCAGCACCAGGGAGCCCCCTCCAGGGAGGCAACTGCAGAAAGCATTGGGACAGCTTCTCTTAGGTTCTAGTCTCCAGGGCTGCTCATGCCTTGAGCTCGTCTGTCCCTCACTAGGGCTCCAGAGGTGCCCTCAACCCTTGCAGGGCTCCCCCAAATACCTGGATTCTCCAGCTCGTGAGCACTGTCTCCCTGGAGACCACCGAAAGTGCCTGCTAGGGTGCTCTTGCCCACGCCGCTCTCCCCCACCAGCATGACTTTGAAGATGCCGTCCTTTTCGGTAGGGGCTGCTTCCCCTGAGCCCAGGGAGTCAGAGGAGCCAGAGGATGAGGCATGAGGTGGCCAGTCAAGTTCATCTACAGCCTGGGCCCGCCGCAGCTGGTGCTTGTAGGGGACAGGCATACTGCCTCTTCGTCTGGGGACCCCCGGGGCGGGGGGTGGCCCGCCACGGTCCAGCCCTGCTAACAGTTTCTCTGGCTTCTTTAGCAGAGTGGCATCTGCTTTGGGAGGGTTTGGGCAAAGAGAAGGAAGCTATGAGTGGGGTAGGCCCAGCTATCTGCAGAGGACTCAGTCCTGGCTGCTCCAGCTTCAGAGGACCAGTCAAGACCATGACCCAGAAGGAGCTGAGAATCTTTGGTCTGACCTCTTCCACTGAACTCCCCCAGAAGCCTGAGCTGCTGGGGGTCCAAAATGCCGAGCTGAAGACTGGTTCCAGTATGGTTCCAGCCACAGCCTGTTCAAAACATACCCCATGCAGGGGAGGCACCTGTGCACAGGCTCACACACCCACTCACACTCCACACTGACACACAGGCACACCCCCAGACTAGGCCTCTGGCCCCGGGGCTGCTCTTGCTAACACAGAGAGGCCTTTCGCTCTCCTGGTTCCTGCACTGGTGATCCCCACGCTGCGGAGGGCCCCAGGGGATGAGAAGCTGAAGCTGCTGCCCAGGTTCATAGATAGAGTCAAAAACTTTGTGGAGTGCCTGTACCTGGGAAGGGCCTTCGCTCTTTGAAATGTGTGTGTTGGGTCTCCGTGGGTGTGTGAGAGGGGCTGCCTCTTCCCGAGGCCCTGCAGGTAAGCATCCCCCAGTGCACAGTTGTGTGTGAGAATCCTTCTGCACCCCTGGCTGCTTCTGTGAGTCCGAGAGAATATTGTGTTCATGGTGAGGCTGAGAGAATACTGTGTTCATGGTGAGGCTGAGGGAGAGAAGGAGGGAGGGAGAGAGAGAACAAGAGAGCAGGAGCGAGAGGGAGAGTGACAATGCACGGGTCAGGGTAACTGGAGGAGGAACGACAGACACAACAAAGGGGGATGGAGAGAGGCTGGAAATAGCCCAGGATCAATACTTGACTGGCAGCCAGGGCATCCAGGAGCCAGAGAAACCCTTACAACAGGTCCCCAGGGTAGCCCCCTGCCCGTGATTCCCAGGCTCATGGGCTGCCCTTTCTTTCCCCCTTCCCTCCTGCGCATCCCAGCCTCTTGGGAATGAGGCAGACCTAGGGGCTAAGCACCAGTTTCCCCAGTGAAGCCCTGGGTGATGGGTGGGTAAGGGGATATTTAGGCAGTCCCCAGCTGCCCCCTACCCCCACCTCAGCCCAGCCCCAGTCCTAGTGTGGACAGGAGGCTTCCCTACTTCCTGAGTTGCTCTTTCCTCTTGCTGTTTGGGTTTAAGCTTCTTCAACCCCTAGTTCTGACCTCCCCATCAAAGCTTCAGCTCCCACCCCCATAGATTCAGCGAGAACCTGCCAGCTTAGCCCTCACCTGGTGTGGGCGTCCCTGGCGGGGAGGCCTGGTGGCTGCCAGAGGGGCAGAGTGCTGTGGTTTCCGTGTCCGTGTCCATGTCGGTGTCGAGGTCTGTGTGCATCGGTGTGCGTGTGTGCAGCCTGGTGGCTCGCAGCACCCGCTCCCTCTCAGCCGCACAGTCAGCTTTTCCCTTTAAATACCACCCCTCCAGCCCTCCCCCCGACACCTGGGGAAATAGTCCCACCCCCTGATGAGGTCACACATGCTAATGAGCAGTGATGTCAGCGGGATTCCCTCCTTTCTGCACCCCCTTCCTTTGTGTCGCTTCCCTCTGGGAGCATACACACTGTGGAGTCTGCTTAAGACATGAACAGAACAAAGTCAGAGGGGCAGAAGAGACGGGTTCAAAGAAGTGGGGTGAGGGGTCAGTGGATAAGGGAGCTGAGGATGGCAGGAGGCCAGGACCCAGGGCCTGGGCGGTCTTTCTCCAGGAGCTAGGACTGTGTCATTTGTCTCTGCATCCCAGCCCTCCAGCCCAGTGTCCAGCCCAGACTGGGTGCTCTGTGGGTAAATGGAAGGGCTAGAGGCAGAAACCAAAAGAGATGCAGGGACAGGAGGAGAGCCAACCTGCTCACCACCAAACTTCCCTACTACCTTCTTCTTCCCAGTACTACCCCTTCTGGGCTAAGACCCACGAAAGTCCCCATTTCCCCGGCCCCTAGGGAGACAGGAGTGATGGCTGCTTTGTTTGGGCCGCTTCATTCTTTTAATAGGTTCTGGTGGGTACAAACCACTGTGGGGACTTCCTCCCCATCTCCCTCCCTGCCAGGCCCACCCACCTTGTGTTAATCAGAGCAGGAAAAAGGGGAGAGACAACTAGCCCTCTAGAAGATGTTCCAATCCCAGGTGGGGGGCCGGGGGCACCAGCCCAACTCTCAGTGCTCTCTGGGGCTGCCCCAGGCCTCCTGGGCTGCACAGGGCAGACACAAGACGATGCCTATGCCTTAGTGGGAAGCTAGGATGTCCGGGCTTCTTTACTGCTCCTTTTCTGCCTCGTCCCTTTTGCTTCAGGCTCCCATTTGTCTTCCTTCCTGACACCTCCAAGCATCCACACACACATTTCTGATTTCCTGGCCCCTTCTCACCCCATTTTTGCCAGGTGCTGTACTAAGCACCTTCCTGCATTATCTCCTTTCATCCTCATGACCCTGATGCTCAGAGTGGTAGGTGGGTGGCCTGTGCCCCAAATCAATCATGCAGCTGGAAAATGGGGACACCAGGATTCCCACCCAGAGCATTCCAATGCTAAGAAAAAAAGACTGTTTTTCATCTCTATGCTATGCTGCCTTCCTTGTCTTAAATATTCCAACTGTATCCTATTATTGAGAACATATTTCGATTTTCGGTGGGCTTTTCCAATCAAAGAAGCAAATAGTGATCTTGGGATCACTTGTGCAGTGACTCTTTGCTTATCTGGAGGTCAGCTGCAGGGCAACATTGTGGGGTCTAGAAGGAGCAGAAAGAACTCTTAAGCAGCTATAATCCTCATGCACTTCACACATTGGACAGGCTCTCTAGTCCTCAGTCACAGCCCACTTGTCCTTACTTTATTCACAGTTTTAATGTGTCCATGTGTGTTCCTGCGCTCAAAGATTAGAAGCCCACTTACAGTAGCAAGTGACCACTGATAGCCTGACAGCAAGGAGGCAACATCACAGAAGACTTTTAAAGCAGTCATAAGCATTTAAAAAGTGGTCTAAGGTCATCTGGTATTAAGACATATAGCTTCCTTGACACTGTTACAGCTTCTGAAAACACTGCTGTAAAGAAGTCATTGGTTTCTATGAATGACCCTCAGCTATCCAGAAAGATTTATATTTTATTGCAGATGTGCTAAAGATGAGTGTTAGGTTTGACTTCCTTCCAAAATGAGTTTTTAAAGTCATAAGTTGTAAAGGGGTGAACTTTGTGTGTCTGGAATACTTATTGAGGGGGTAGGATTCCTTTCTAAGATACCAGATAAGAGTGTCAGGTGCTGCAGACCCCAGCGAGGATTCTTGACCGTGACTTCGGCCTGCCCTCAATCCAGCCTTAGGCCAAAGAAGCAGGCTGGGTTTCACCCTGAACCACCAGTTCTCTTTCCACTATAAGAGGCTGTGAACTTGCCCACATCCAGGCTCCCTCAGGAATGGGAGGTCCTGTGGAATAATGGGACAGGGTGAGATTTGGAACCGAGGTGATCCAGGTTTAATTCTGCCTCTCAGTAGAGACTGGGCCAGTCTCATAATTCCTCCGAAGCTGCGCCTGAGCCTGTGAATTGGGGCCGTGATGCCCATGGCACAGTCTTGTGAGGTAAAGGATCTGGCACTCAACAGGTTGCCTGACCACTGGGTGCTCCAACAGCCTCAGGCCATGTGGCTAGGGGTCCCCCTCTTCTCCCAGGGTGGCTTGGAGCTTGGATCAGGCCCAGATTCTGCTCCTTAAGGACTGACTTCTGCTATTTGCTCAGATTATCTCAGATTTGCAGCTTGATTCCCATCTCATAAGTGAGATCGCCTCCTTCCTCCCCATCAAGGGCCTTGACAGGAGTTCCACACCCCTGATACTGGGCACCTTGGATAGTGGTGTCTATCCTGATTTGAAGTCACCTCATTTCATTTTCCATGGTGAATATAATGACAGCTCCCCAATGCTCCACCCTTGCCTAGGTGGGACCCTCTGAGTTTCTCCATTCTGCCTGTACAAGGTCAGTCTCCTCTCCCCGCCAACCTGGGGCTTCACTGAGGCTGACATAGTGTTACTGCTTGTACCTCCTGGAGCACGTACCCAGCACCCAGTGAGCATCTTTCAGGCCCATGAACCTATGTGCCCAGGCCTTCCTAGTGAACTCTTCCCTCAAGTCCTCCCTCCAGCATTCTGAAGCATTCCACCATGAGGGGCATTCTTTTACCTCAAATCTTTGTCCACTTTCAAATTCCAAATACCCCTGGGAGGTGAAAGGTCTGGAGCAGGACAAGGGATGAGAATGTGAGGTAGCAGAGAGGAGCACGGGAGGGGAGGTAGTGGAGGACACGGGAGAGGAAATCAACACTCCCTGCTTCACTGTTCTCACTGGGCCTGACACTGGTGGGACCCAGGGATTGTTTACACTGAGGAAGGCAGGTCCAAAGGGAGAACAGCCAGCAAAGATGAAGACCTCTGGAGCCCCTTCCCCAATCTCTGGAGAGGGTGTGGAATGAAAGGAGCTCGAGCCTTCCCGGAGCCAAGATGCCAGTGTCCCAGGACTGCCCCGGATCCCCTCTCTACCATTTCCCTAGGCTCTTGCTCACTGGCAGGGGAAACACGCAATTAGTGCTGGCGTGAGGATGTTGACAGGGTGTAATCCACAGGGCCCCTCCACCAGAGGGGCAGGGATAGGCCAGGCTAGGCAGGAAAGGTAAGGGCGAGCGTAAGGGGGAACCCGTTTCTCTGGGGACTGGTTCTGTAAGGGAATGGCTCAGTGCTGTTCTTGGGGGCACACCCACCCCCTGGACTTTTTCTAAATTCTTTGTCTTGATTGATTTTCCTTTCACTTTTGTTTGTTTTTCTGATTTTCCTTTTAAACTCTGGGACAGCGGTTACTGTCCTTACCAGAGGCTGGGTCCCAACATTTCCCAGAGATCATTCCCTCCTCTTCCATCACCCTCTCCCATTCTTCGGCTCTGGCCACTGATTACACTCCTGGCCCCTTCTCAGAAAGCCCAGGTCCCTCCTACAGCTCTAGCCGTCACTGTCTGCTTAGTTTACTTATCCTGTGAACTCTCACCCTGCCTATAATTCACAGTTCTATTCCACCTCTGACAGCATTCTTTAAGGTCCAGTTTGGGCTCTCTTCCAGGAGGACCTCTTGGATTTGGCCAAGGTGATGCTATGATATGTGCTCTGCGAATACTCTGTAAATGGGAAGCTTCCCAGCTGCAGTGCCCAGCTGGCTCACAAATTCCTGCCTGGCAGTGAGGGCAAAGGCTTAGTGCTCAGCCCCGGGGTCAGTCACTGTAGAGCTGGGCCCCAGGCAGTGAGTGGAGGTGGAGAGGGTTAGTCTTAGGGTTCCCAGAATTTTTTCACCCTCTGAGTGCCCCACCAGGGCAGGGTGGTTGGACGATAAGCAGGAAGAGGGCAGGAGGTGGAGGGCAGAGCCAAGGCCTTCACTGGGAGGAGCAAGGTGAGGGGAGCATAAGCTGAGATGGGTAGAGAGGCAGGACTCAGGCTCACAGCTCATTTACAAAAATCTTAAATTTCTGATTCCTTTATTTTCAACCTTGGCTTCCTGGGCAATGATTTAGCTATGGAACAAAAGCATTTGTTGTGCTCTTTTTATGAGCCAGGACTTGCAGGCGGGATTACCTTTGGCAAAACCTCAGACCCTGCCCAAATCCTCCCCTTGGAAGCTGGACATCTCCAGCCAGTTGGCATTCTGGTGCTTAAGGCCACTTTTGGATGGGGCTTTGGCAAGGATGGAGTATCCAGGCCTATGACCCTTTAAGAACTTTACTTTTTAAAAACAGCCACCCAAGTGGTGGTGGTGTGGGGTGGGGGTGGCGGTGGGCTGTGGTCTCTGGCATGCACAGAGGGGGCTCTGTGTGACCCCTCTTCCTGCCTGAGGGACACCTAACTTTACAGTAGCTACATGGGATCAGTGGGAGGCCCATCAAGTGCCCTCAGACTGAGGGACAGGAGGGAAGTAGTGGAAGGGAAGCTGACCTGCTCTCTAAAGGTTTGTCACTGTGAATAGAGCCCCCAGGGAAGCCGGGTCACCTCAGGCAAGCAGTGGCTCATCCTCCGCTTCAACCACCCAGACCCCTGGCTCAGCCAGTGGCACCAAAAGCACATCGTCCTCATCCTCTGGGGACAGGACTGTCGTGTGGGGTCCGGGTGGGGTCCGGGTTGGTCCTGGGGGCCGCAGGCTGGGCAGGAGGCGGCCTCGCAGGGCCTGCACCACTCCAGACAGCAGTGATGGCTCCAGGGGTGCCACGGGCAGTGGCGCCGGGGCCTCGGGGACAGTAGGGAAGGCTGGAGATGTGCTGGCAGGTGGCAGTGGAGCCTTGACAGGCAGCGGGGGTGCCTGTTCCCCATCCTGCCCACCCACCGCTCCACCCTCACGGGCTGGACCCGTGCTGCCATCTACGGTCTCGAGGGAAGCAGCAGAAGGTGTGACCTGAGATCTGGTCTCAGGAGTCCGGGCTGGGGGGTTGGTCCGAGGAAGCAGGCCCCAGCGGCGGAGACGGCGCACCAGGCGGCGCATAGAGCGGCCCCGCTGGCGGCGGCGGGCACCTGGGGCACCCCCTGGAGTCATGTCCTGGCGTAAGATCTGTAGCAGAGAACGCAGGTTGCCCAGCACTGAGTTCTGCAAGGAGAGGAGGAAGACAGTGGGGTCAGAGGGGGTGGGGACGGCCAGAAGCCTGAAAGGAGGGTGCGACGGCAGGACCACAGGGGGCTGGGAGCGGGAGGTGGTCAGGTGGGGGAGGGTGACTTACATCATTAGGGTTCTCTGTAGGGAAGTCCTCTACAGGTGGGATGGCACCCTGGGCAATGAGCTGTCCGTATGAGGGAGGTGCCTGCTGCTGCACTATCTCAGCCTCCATCCGGGAGAGGGGGGCGAAGATGCTGGAAGGGATGAGGGCTGCTCAGTCACAGGTGCTTCCGGCCAGAGCCGCCTGTCTCAGCATGGACAGGCCTCTTCCCTCCATACCCAGACCAGGACTTCCCAAAGTCATCTGGGGTCCCCCACCTTCCTTGAGATTGCTTTCAGGATCTAGACCTGTCCCTCCCTCGGAGAAGCACCCCTGCCCCCAAGCCCGACAACACCAGGAGCCAACCCATAAGCTGGTCACTGGAACCTGTCCCCAGCGTGGGCACCCTCAGGTCTCCTGTGGCTGCACAGGCCTTCTTGCCCTGGGTCCCCACTCCGCCACAGCCAGCTGCACTCCCACTGACCTGTACTCCTGGGTGCGAATGGCATAGAGCTTGCAGGTGCAGCCCAGGGCAATGACCAGCAGCAAGCCACACACCAGGCTGCCGATGACTGCGGCGGTGATGACCTTGCGGGGCAGGGCATAGGAGCAGTCCCACTCATCGCTGCCGTCTGCGCAGTCTGGCTGCCCGTCACACACCCAAGTCTCGTACACACACTTCTCATCCCGGCATCGGAAGTTCCCGGGCTGGCAGTGCCGACAGCGTCTCTCGTCCGCTCCGTCAGCACAGAAGGTCTGGTAGTTGCAGCGGTCAGCAGGCAGGTAGCAGGCTGTGGCACCGGGGCTGCCGGCGGCCCCACAGGGGTAGTGTCCAGGCGGGCAGCTGGGGCAGTTCTCCTCATCCGTGCCATCAGCACAGTCCCACAAGCCGTCGCAGCGCTGAGCCTCGCTGTAGCAGCGCTCACCTAGGCCCTCACTAGCCCCCAAGCCAGAGCCTAGGCCGCAGGGTCGGTCCCAAGGCAAGCAGTAGCCCCGCACATGGTAGGTGGCATTGAAGCCCCGACCACTGCTCCAAGCAACTGTGTGGTAGTCGACGGTGGCCTGGCCGGACAGCGTCTCCACAGTGACGGCCTTACCGTTGCTGAAGTGGGTGAGGCTGCGCAGCAGCCGGAGGGTCTTGGGGGGCCCGGCGCCATCATACACGTGCACTGCATCTCCATAGCCCAGGTCTAGGGCCGTGAAGCGCACTGCCAGGCGCCGGCCGTCATGGGGGTCCAACAGCCAGAGGCAGGACTGGGGGTGGGAGACTGAGGCTAGGTGTGAGTACCCAAGGGAGGAGAAGACCCCATAGAAGTCTTCCAAGGTGTGATTGCAGGGTGGGGTGGGGTCAGGGACTGAGGTCAGGTCAGGGAAGGGGTCTGAGCTGCAACCTGCCTCATCAGAGCCATCACCACAGTCATCAATCCCATCGCAGCGCTGGATGAAGGGCACACAGCGGTGGTTGAGGCACTGGAACTCATCCTGCAGGCACATCAGCCAATCTGCAGAGGCACATGGAGAGGGGCTGTGAAGCACTGGACCTGGTGGGATCCTCCCCTCCTCCCTTCCACTGCCTGTTCTAACATCCCACGGACAGCCTTGTCCAGCTTACCTTGGCTGTAGGAGAGCAAGAAGCCCTGGCCCATGGGTGCTCTGGCCCCGGCATAGCTGTAGGTGATGGTGACGTTGCCTCCAGGCAGCTGCAGGGGGCTGGCAGGGGCCTCGCATAGGGAGATCTGTGGCTGGATGGGGGACCGCAGGATTAAGCGCTCTGAGCCACAGGCCAGGTGCAGTTTTTGGAACCTACAGGGGTGGAAGAGAGCAGGAAGTAAGATACTCTTGACCACTGCCAGCGTCTTCCTCCCCCAGTGTTGTCAGGCCCCTTCTACCCCAGGAAGCACAAACGCCTGCTTATCCATAATCCAGACAGCCAAATGAAAACAGTCCAATTCCTTTGTAAGCAATGGCAATAGCCCTAACAGAGGCCTACAGCACCATGAGACGAGTGCATCCTAGAACCCTTAGGGAAAACTGATTTGTGTTCCGGACCGAGTCAGGACAGATTTATTGCTTTCTTGGTGTTGCAGCTCTGTCACCCAAGTATGGTGTGAGAAGTGACCGGCAGGTACCATACAGTTAATTAACCAGAACTCACCATCCCCTCCCAGTGCCCAGTGGTGAAACCTGAGATCACCATGGCAGTCTGATCCCTCCACCCCAACAACCTCTCCCCAGATTGCCCTCTCCCTTCCCCTACCCTTTTCTGGGTAAACTCATGGGAAGTGAACTGTGTGAAGCAAACAGCCAGGTACTTAACATGGGCCACAACCCCGCAGCCCAACATCAGAGGGGCCCAGTGAGACCTGGACTGTTTAAAAGATCTGGGGAGGCTAAGGAAGGTTCTAAGCTAATGAAGGAACAGCTCTGACTCCCAGGTAAGGATGTGTAATGGACTGAAGGACCTCTCAGAACAGCCACATTTGAGCCCAAGGACTGTTTCTAGAGTGACTATCGTCCTTCAGGGATGACAGGACCCGAGTTAGATGTCCACTCCAGCCCAGCCCCAATTCACTGTGTCTGGTCCAGAATAAGCCAGGCTTTTAGGGCAGACTAGGCCAAATCTAATTCTACTCTTCCCCCTGTTGACAGGGTTGGAAATTCCATGGAGCAGTGATCCCTGAAGGCTTTTCCATGGCAGAGGAGGAGGCGTGGGGCAAAGGAATAGGGTCTTGCCCTGCTTCTCACCTGACTGTTACAGTCTGCTCCTTGCTGCCCAGGATAAGCCAGGTGCAGTTGGCAGGGGAGCTGCGGCTGTCCCGGCCCACTGGCCTCTGTAAGGTGCCCTGCACTTCCAAGAGCACCGCCGGGGGGTCCTCACAGGCTGGAGAGAGAGGAAGGTAGGGACACTGGTCGACAGCCTCTTAACCATCCCACCCTTCCTCAGGCTTGAGGCCTCCAAGGGATTGGACTCTTCCAGAAGGAGCAGAGAAGCTCCCCTGCCCCAGCCACACACACTCCAGAGCCACAATCTTCAATGGGCCCCCTCCTCTCCGCACTCATCATAGTTCCACCTGAAGTATCAACACCACAAACAATATGAGGTCTGCTTTGTGCCAGTCACTGGGCTAAGAGGGACAGGAAATACTGCTTCCCTCAAGGAGACTACATTTTGGCTAGACAGATCAAGCAAGGATATTTGGGTGGGGGGGGTGTTGTTGAACAAAACTACCAGGAGAGAGTTCATGCTGGCTCTGTCTCCCCATCTGTAAAATAAAGGGTGGATGATCTCCACTCTAAAACTATGGTACCAGAAGAATTCAAGGACAAGAGAGTCTTTCCCTTGGGTCCTCCCTCATTACCAAGCCCGCGGGACCCCAGGGGCATCCTCTACTCACCAGGATTTGGGAGAATGATCCGATCTGGGTGGGCCAGAGCGCCTCCTAGAGGAAGAGCGAGAAAGGGCAAGAGTCACGCTTTGGAATTTTCTTCACCTGAGCAACTCAAGGAGGAAAGGGAGCTGAGACTTCCGGGTAGTTTACGGAAGGGGTGGTGGGGAGCAGAGGAAGGCAGCGGTGTGTGACCTCGAAGGAAAGTCGGCAGCACGGCCTGTTGGGGTGGGTACAGTGATCTGCGGAGGCCAGAGGGAGGATGAGGGGTGAGGGAAGCGGGTGGAAATTTCCGAGGGCTTGGGGCAGGCAGCGCCGGGGGCAGTGGCAGGGGGTGGGGGACACGGGCAGACAGGGTAGGGTGAGGGGCCGCGTAGGAAGAAGGGAGCTAGAGCCCCTGAGCCCGGTAACAGCCCCGGGAGCGGGGTGCCGGGCGAGTAGTCTCGTTTCGGTTTCTTACCGAGGAGTAAGAGGAGGATGGCCGGCGGCATCGTGAGCCGTCCAGAGGTGCGGGAAGAGTCCCAGAGCTTCGGTCGTCTAGCCAGTGGGGAGGCGGCGCCGCTCCGGGCGTCCAGGCCCCCCAGTGCCGCCTCCCCTAGGGGGCTCCATGGCCCGGGCTCCTCGACCGAAGCTCTGGATGCCAGGGCTGGGGGCGAGTGGGAGGTGGCGGCGTCCCGGGAGCAGGGGCGGTGCCTCTCGCCAACTTCAGAGTTGTTTTCCCCGGCCGCCGCCGCGCTCTCTCCCGAGGCTGGCCCCCAAAGCCCTGGGAGTAGGCTCGAGGCCCCGCGCTGGGGTGCGTCCTCGCCTAGAGCCCGCCCGCAGGCCGCGAACGATCCGGTCCAGGCCTGTCCGCCACCTGCCGGGGCTTGAGGCCACTTCCTCTTTGGGCCAAACTTTGCCGACTGTCAGCCCCCAGGGCCAGCCCGGGCGCAGCTCAACTTCTCCAGCGCGTCCAGCCCGCGGAATGCGGCAGGGGAGCGGGGAGGGGGACTGGCGACTCAGCCCAGCTCCTCGGCCCTTGCCCAGGCGGTACCCTAGGCCAGCCCAGGGGTTGGAGGAGCCGGGGCGGAGGGAGGGGGCGGGTGACGAGTCTTGCCCCACCCCTGCCAATCAACGCGCTCGCCCCGCCCACCTACCCGCCTTAACCCCTTTCCGGTCCTACGAGCTCTAGTCACACGGGCTCTTAAGGCGCTCAGCCGCCACTTTTAACTCTGCTTTGTTTAGTCCTTTCCGTGTAACACATTTGTTACAGGACACGTTTGTCAAAGGGCAACTTCTTATTCTGTAACTGCCATGTTTTTCCTTTGTATCCTTAAGCTCTCAGTACTTATCTTGTCCCAGTGTCTGAGATCCGGTAGCACTTTTTGTCGTGCGCCTCTATTAGAGCAATTACCACACGGTGTTATAACAATTTGTTTACTCGTCTTTCCCGCCCCCGCCCCGCCCCTTCTCTGGAAACTGAAACTTCCTGTAGGTTGGGGCCTAGACTGTTTACCTTTGTACCCACAAGGCTTCTCTCCTGATGAGACACAGTAATTCAGGAAGCGAATAGAATAATTGTGCCTTAGCCACTTGCTGGCTATGTGACCTTGAGAAAATTGCTTAACCTCTCTGTGCTTCTCAATTGTAAAATAGCGTTAATAATAGTACAACTCTCTCGTAAGGTTGTTGTCAACATTTAGGGAGATAATGCAAGTTGAGCATATAGGAAATGCTCCATACCTGCTAACAATTATTATTATTAGTCACAAGAGATACTTCTAATTTATGTGAGCTTGGGGTTACCAATTTCCTGTGGCACTTAACAGATAATAATAGTAAACGATAACAATAGCAAATACTTCTGGGGCTTTTTTTTTTTTTTCCACACTTCAGGCACAGATCTAAGCATTTTTCAAGTATTTGCTCTTTTAATCGTCTCCATAGACTTGTGAGGTAAATATTATTGTTACTCCCATGTTACAGATAAGGAAACTCAGGCACAGGGGTTAAGTATTTTGCTCACGATTATGGACGTAGTAAATGCTGAAACAAGGGTTTGAACCTAGGCTATCTGGCTCTGGACAGAGTGTACATTCAGGTCCATACTACTCTCTCCTGTCTACAAATGTTACAGTTTTCTGTTCATGACATTTGTTGTTGACATCAGTTTTGATGTATTCCAAACTGGGACCTCAGCAGGCCTGAAGCTATAGACTTGGCCATAAAAAGGCCCTTCTTCCACTTGGACCTTGGTCCCATGCCAAGGAAACTTGGTCCCTTGGTCTCTCTACACACCCCACTGCACCCTTAGGATGAATGAGGGATGAAATAGAACCGTAAATGTGGGAGGAAGATGCTGAGTAAAGGGAAGCAGGGCAAAGAGGTTGGGGAAATTAATAACACTTAATCCTAATGGCGATCATGGAGGTTTTAGTTGAGTGTTGACTGTTCTCTATGCTGAGTACTTGGTGGATGCCCAGAACTCTTAAGACTTCACTTTAACTTCAAGGAGTGTATAGTCTAGTTGGAAAGAGATACATGAATAAAGAGATAGTCATGGGAGGTACCCATGGGAATGAGCTTGTGGGGAATTTAGAAATGAATTTAGAAATGAAGCAGGAAAAGTGTTGGTTAGATGGAAAGAGTTGTAGGGGGCAGGAGGAGGAGGAAGGGAACCTGCGGTCTGGGATGCTGAATAAACGTAAGATTTGCAAAAAAAAAAAACAAAAGCAAAAAAACAAAGAAAAAAATTAGATCTAGGTTGCTGGGAGCAATCATCATCATCATTGGGAAGAAATGGCACTAGGGTAGAGCAAACTTCTGTCCTCTACATGTTTATTAGAGTGCCTTCCAAATGCAAGGCACTATGCAAGACACTGGGGATTAATATTTAAGAATGAATTCAAGCCAAAAGAAGATAGGAAAAAATTAAAGAGGACCTAGGTTCTTATAATGAGTTTAAGCTTTATCTAGTTTAGTGAGTTTAAATTCCAGGCTTATATAAATCACACCCTAGATCATCAAGTATATTGAGAAATGGGTCTGTGGAGATGTTCTTGGGAATCTTTGAGGAATTTGTGAAAAATAGTGGAAGGAGTGGACAATGGGAAGATATTTGATCTTCAAAATGACAATATGTGTGGGAGGTTATAGCTTAGTGGTAGAGTGTGTGCTTAGCATGCATGAGGTCCTGGGTTCAATCCTCAGTACCTCCATTAAAATAAATAAATAAGCCTTATCACCCCCCCAAAAAAAATAAGTTAAAAAATTAAAATTTAAAAAAGAAAAGACAATATCTAAGTTTTATAGAGTACTCACCATATGTAGGCACTCTTCTAAGCACTGCACATCTCATTTAATCCTCATCACACATCCAGGAAGTAGGTGTTGTTTTTGTCCTCATTGTATAATTGAAGAAACTGAGTCATAGATAGGTTAGATCACTTGCTCAAGATCAAACTACTACCCTGTGCAGGAGCATGTTTGTGTCGCCCTCCCCACTCCCCCCACCCCAAATTCATATGTTGATTTTCTAACCTCCAAAGATGATCGTATTAGGAGGTGGGCCCTTGGGAGATGGTGTAAGTCATAAAGTGGAGCCCTGAGAATGAGGCTGATGCCTAATAAAACAGGGTCCAGGAAGAGGGCCCTCACTGGAAGGCGACTATACTGGCATCTTGATCTTAGGCTTCCCAGCCTCCCGAACTGTGAGCAATAAATTTCTGTTGTTTATAAGCTACCCAGTTGACTGTATTTTGTTATAGCAGCCTGAAGGGACTAAGACAGAAACTTGGTACAGAGAAGTTGGGGTGCTGCGGTAACAAATACATAAAAATGTGGAAGCAGCTTTAAAACTGGGCAATGGGCAGAGGCTGGAAGACTTTGGAGGTGCTTGCTAGAGAAAGGCCACATTGCCGTGAATGGACTGTTAAGGGTGATTCTTGGGAGGGCTCAGAAGAGGAGAGCTACAGAGAGAGCCTCAGTCTCTCACAGAATACCTAAGTGAACAGGTTGTTGGTGGAAATATGGATGGCAAAGTTTATTCTGATGAGGTCTCAGATGGAGATGAAGAATGCATTGTTGGAAACTGGAGGAAAGGCGATCTTTGTTCTAAAGGGGCAAAGAGCTTGGTTGAATTGTGTTCTTGTCCTAGTGTTTGGTGGAAGGTAGAACTTGTGAGGAATGAAATTGGACATTTGGCTGAAGAAACTTCTAAGCAAAGTGTTGAGGAAGCAGCCTGATTTCTCTTGAGTGCTTATAGTAAAGGAGGAAAATAATTTAAAGGTGGAATTGTTCATCAAAAAGGATGCAGAGCTTAAAAATCTGGAAAATTCTTATCCCTATCTAACATACTCTATTTTACTCATTTATCGTGTTTATTCCCTGCTCCACTCACAAGAATATAAGTTCCACGGGGGCAAGAACATAAGTTCCTAGATCTATATTGGTTTACTGGTGAATCCCCATTGCCAAAAGCAATGTCTGGCAAAAAGCAGGTAGGTACTCAGTAAATGTTGAATGAATGAATGAATCAGTGACTGCCAGTCACAGGCATCACATGGATTATATCTCTTAATCTACTCAACTACTCTTTGAATTATTAGTCCCACTTTATTTATTTTTAATGGAGGTACTGGGGATTGAACCCAGAACCTTGTACATGCTAAGCAGGTGCTCTACCTCTGAGCTATACCCTCCCGATAGCCCCGCTTTAAAGATGAGGAAAATAAAGCTCAGGGAGGATACAGAACTTGCCGAAGGTCATCCCACCAGTAAGGCGTAAAGGCTGGGTCCAAACACAGGTTGTGTAACTCCAGAGTCCTTGTCCTAACCACGGTGTGATACTGCTTCTCTGTGTACGGGAAGCTCTGTTTTAAAAGATTGAGAAAATAATTTAATCCAGAGGAGGGTGATAGGAATGGTGAGGGGGTTTCTAAGCCAAGTTGTATGATAAACTGTTTACAGAATGAGAAAGGAACTGGAATGAAGCAAAAGAAGCTTAATTTTCATGAGGGATTGTACACATGAAAACTAGATCCAAATATTTGAAGAGCTGTAGTGTGGAACAAGAATTTGTTTATTCTATACAGTCTGAAGGGCAGAAACTGGAATTAACGGGATGAATAAAGACAGTCTCTGCTTGGTACAGAAGCCGAGGGCGTGGGTAGTGTTGATGCAGGGGATGCCAGTCCTAGGCCATCAGGGCTCCTTGACAACCCTGGGACTTGTGGATTTTAGGATGGCAGAACTTCCCAGAAGACAGGGGCAATGGAGCTTCTCAAAGCGAGTTGTGTTAGACGCTAACATGAGGCCAAAGAAAGTGAAAGCAGAGAAAAGGCCTGGGGTGGGAAGAGAGCAGTCACGAAGGCTTTTTGGGGAGAAGTTTCAGTAAATGCCTGGTTGGGATGCACATGTGGAGGCTGGGTTAAAAAGAAATGGCTGGGGAAGGAATGCAGACAGCTTTTGAAAAACCTTGGCTTGAGAGAAAAGGGGAAAATGAGAAAAATCATTCAAGACTGCAGCAGTATCCAGGAGAGCTTTTCAAGATGGGGAAACCTCTAGGTTTGAAGGGAATGGGGATTGAAGACTCTACCATATGGTGACAGGAGCAAGGTGCCCTGTGCTTTGGAAAGAATGAGATGCAGGGTTGGGGACACTCCTTGGAGGACTGAGAGCGACTTCAGTTGTGTCCATTTTGGGGGCCTCTGGCATATTGAAAAATTAAACACTAAGGCGGTTTTGGAAATGTTGGCTGTATTTTAAATGTTTATATTTAACAAATGAAAACTTTTAGCACAAAGAAGGTAATAACATAGTGATATTCACAAAACACCTACAGGCATTTTTTTTTAAACTACAAAATGTCAGAGCTTTATAAATGTGAGATGGGGATTAAAGGAGTCTCCAAGCCTCAAGATGCAGATGAAGTTAGGAGGGTGGGTGCACATTAGAGGCCCCCCCAAGAGGCTTGGGCATACTTCCAAAGGCCTGAGAGAAGTGGCACAGAAATGTCCCACTCTCAGGTAAAGGAGTCCCAGAGTCCCGCTTGCCTTGGTCAGAGGGAGTTCTGCCCTAGCATTCTGAGGCCCAGGAGTGCAGACTCACCTGGACGCTGACCTTGAAGAGCTCAGGGGACAGGCATCCTAGAGGGATCCGCATCTGAGGTGTCCACAGGAGGGCAGTGTGGCAACTCCAAGGAGCTCTGGGGACAAGGCCCTAGCGCCTCCCTTGCTTTCTCTCTCAGACCCTCAGTCCTGCACCCTCTCCACTCCCTCTTCCTGGAGTTGTTCAAGGGCTGTTCACCAACCCCCCGCAGAGGGACAGCCCATGGAAACTCTGACTTTTCTCTCTCTGCTGCTGGAAGATGAAGGCTTGTCATCCTGTATCACCGTAGTCCCACCCCTTTAAGTACAGGTGTCCTGGGCGGAAGCATGGAAAGTGGAAAGGGGGATGGGACAGGCGGGTGGTATTGGAGCCCTGGGTGGTGTTGGCTTTGCCCTGGCCTCTCAGTTCTTTGGGCTTGGTTTGCAGTGCCAACACCCAGCACAAGGGGGCGCTACCACCCTGCAAACCCTGTCCAGATGGTCTCTGCTGCAGAGGGGCTGCGCCCAGCCAGAGGGAATGGGGGTGGGTGTTCCTCCGGGCCCCTTCGCCAGCTTTCCTCCACCCAGAGCTTGTGTGCAGTTTCATGCAGGCCTGGGGTGCAGGGTACATCTGGAGCACAGGCGAGTAGACTGGAGGAGAGACTTCAGGGACACCTGGCACGGAGCTTGAGGATGCAAGGAAAGAGGCCTCCCTGCTGGGTGCTCCAGGGTCCAGGTGCAGGCTGCTCTGGGAGTGCAGTCTGAAAGATTGGTGTTTCCAGAAGAGCTGGGCCAACACAGCCCAATTAGGGACCGTTCCCAGGTTAAGTGCAGGCTGTGGGGGAGGGGTGGCACTTAAGGGGGAGACGGATAGGGACGAAGCAGTTGTTCTGGAGTTATGAACCTCTGTACTTCGATAGGTTTTCTTTCTTTTTTTTTTAGATCTTTTAAAGATTGAGGTGAAATATACAGTAAAATTCAAAGAATGTAATGAACTTAAGTGTACAGCTTAATGCTTTTAAAACCTATATATTCTCTATGTATACACATACATACGTCCATACGTATACAACACTTACGTGTTCACAGCTGCAGTTATTTGCGTATGTTTATCACAGCTCTCACTGGCAAATAAAGTCAAAAACTTTTATCAAACTCTCATGAGCCTAGCACCATCCTACTCTTTTGTAAGGAAGTGAGTGAGGACAGAACATGTGTCTGGTGGCCGTGATGGGGTCAGAATTATTATGAATCATAGTCATTCCTCGACAGAACTGTACCACCAGTGACTCGGAGGGCGGCAGCCGGCTGTGCGATCTACCTGCAGTGGCCATATTTTTGGAATCCAAAGTGGGATGAGTTGTCTGCTGGGTCTGATATGAACCTCAGGAAGATATTATTGGATCCAGGCTATTCGGTCAGGGCAGCCGCGTTCCGAGCACAGAGCCAGGCACGAGCGGCCAAGGAGAGCGTTTCTGGGAACTGATCTTGCTCTCTGGCCTGGTGCTACATGTCTCTGGAAGCTGCACGAAGGGTGACGTCTTTGACCACAGGCTGGATCAAAATGAGCTGGAGCCTGTCGCGTGCGTGTGAATCTGCTGGGTCCTTCGGAGGCACCCATCTTTTCCCTGCTTTGTGGTCAACCTGGCCTTGCCCCACCCAGACCCCATCCTGTCCCAAATCAGGGAAGTGCCCCTAGCGGGAAATGAAGTGAGTGGGCAGGATGTGACCCATGGTGAGGCAGCTACCAGACCTGGCCTGGTCCCTGAGTCAATGAGCTACTTCAGGTTCTCTCAGGAAGCCCTTCCGCCAATTCACTACAGAAGACACCTCTTCTTTCCCTCCACTGCCCCTCCCTATCCAGGTGTGAGTCTTTGGGAGCAGGAAGCTGGTCTCCTCCTCCTCTAAGCTATGAAGGGCCCATGAAGGAATAGGGGAAACTGGGAAGACCCAGCCTCAACCTGGAGGCAGTGGGGGCTGCTCCCTTGGGGTGTAGTGACTGCCTGGCCTGGGGTCCCTGATCCTGTTGTGGAACCCCGGGGTCCAGGCCTGGTGAGGGACAGAGGAGGACAGAGGGGGCTGGGCCTGCCCAGGGAAGGCTGGCCTGGAAGGCACCCAGCCACCGGCCCGGGGCCAGCCGGGGTGGAAAGTATGTGTGTGAGCTCATTTGGAAGGTGGCTTCTGGCCAGTCAGGCCTGCCTCCTTTCCAGGCCCTGGCTGCCCAGCCCCCTTGAAGGCTGCCTCTGGGTCTCTCTAGTCTCCCAAGACTGTCTGAGGGAGGACAGAAACCCCCAGGCTAGATGACTGGAGTTGGTCTCCTAAAGGAGGTGAATTCAGATTTGGAGCGGGTGGGTTGGAAGGGGTTCCAGGGATTGCAGAACAATGGAGCAAGCTTGCCTGGGGTTTCCCTGGGACCTTAGGGAATGGAAATCACCCCAAAGGCCTCCCCTCTTCATTGGGCCCTGCCACAGACATTCCCCACCCCCACCCCTCCCCTAACTGCTGCCATTGTCCCATTCAGTTCCTCTGACTTTTCAGTCCTGCTACCTCCTCCCTTGCCTCAAATACCTGTTCCTGCCCCCAAGAAGGAAGGTGACTCCTGGCCAAGCAGATTTCTGAGGAAAAGCCCTGCTCCTCTGCGTTCCTGCTACATGGCACCACAGGCAAGCACATGTCTGCTGACAGATTCCACAGAACACACACTGCCACGCAGACACCCCGCTCCACGGGGGCCTACACTGGAAGAGACCCCAGGAGACATGGTCAGAATCTGCCTGTATAGAAAAAAAAAAAATCAGACAGACCTGGGTTTTCATTTTGGACTAATGAGCTGTGAGATTGAGCAAGTCTTATCTGGGCCTCAATTTTTGCATCTGTAAAATGGGGGCAGTTAGTGCTATGTCCTTGAGTGCTGTGAGGACCTCAGTAGATGTTGGTGTCCCCTTAGCTGGAAAAGGAAGTAGGGATACAGAAGGTAGAGAGGACTGGAAAGTCTGTTAGGTTGTGGGGGAGAAGGGGCCTGGAGGAGGGGCAGTGAAGGACCCGTAGAGCTGGCCAGGTTGTGGGGGGTTGCTCTGCTGAGTCCCCTCTCCTTTACAGGGCCCAGTCCTTCTTAGATCTTCCCCTCCCGTCCCATCCCACTGACCCAGTGCCTGGCTGGCAGCATTGGAAGCTTGGGCCCCAGAGAAAAGTGGTGTGACTCCCCCTCAAAATGTGTGGGTACAGTGGTGGGCAGAGTACAGCCTCTGCTCAGTGCTTGCCCCCAGTCCAGTCTCCTTAGAGCTTGCTTCCCTGGGTTCTGCCCAAACCTCCTCGCAGATTCCCCTTGGCTCCCTCCTGGCTGCTCTAACTCACATGTGCTGCTTTCGAATAAAGGAACTTGGAACCATAGAAACTGGGTCAGGCCCAATGGACAAAGCAGGGTAGGGCCAGTGAAAGCAGTGTTTGCAGGGCTCTCGGGAGCCACAGGACCCTCTGCTCTCCCCTCACCCCAGCCTGACCTGGTGGCTCACTCAGCTGGGGCCTGGTGGGGTCCCCGAGCAGCCTCACTGGGCTGGATCCCTCAGACCCAAGGTGCGTCAGAAGCACGGGACCTTGCAGCCTCCACCCTGGAATTCTCCCTGCTCGTGAAGCCTCTTCCACCTCTTCCCCCTTTGTCCCTGGTCCTCCATTCCCATCTCTCCCCCTTGGCTTCAGGGAGCATCTTGTGATTCCAGAATCAGGGCCAAACAATTTCCTCGTGATGGGGAAACCACACTCCAGCCGCGCGGGAGCCCTAGGCTCCCCCTCCTCTTCCCTCTGGCAGTCCCCCCGCCCTGTGCTCCTCCACTGGCTCCAGCTGTGTTTTGCAGAACTCCCACTGGATAACATCTGTAATTGCCTCCAGATGTGGGCCACAAAAACACAAAGGGGCCATGAGCTCATCTTTGAGCTCCTTGCCACCCGCACGGGCCCCACCACCCCCAGACGCCCGCCCCTGACTTCCCTGAGCCAGCTTCTCAGGGTCCCCATCCCCTCTGGTGAGGGTGGCAGGGAGGTGGTGTCCAACTCCACTGAGACACACAGGCCTTGCCAAACAGCTGTTGGCAGGAGAGGCACAGGAGGCCAGGCATAGGGTCAGGGTTGCTGGCTGGCAGGAAGGTGGGGTACCCCTTCTGCCAAAGCAATCACACCAGCCAGCCCTGAATAGCAGCTGGATAGAACGCCTGGCTTAGGTGGGGCCGGGACTCCTGGAGGCAGGCCGGGGAGAGGGCCTGGGCTGGAGCCTGGGGAGGGCTGGGCTGAGGCAGGAAGGGAAGGAGGGAAGAAAGAGGGCTGCTCCCCTCCAGCTGAGCTGACTCAGCAACTGAGTGATTCCTCCCTCCAGGCTGGTTTGGAAGAAGGGTGGGTCGACAGCCTGGGAACCCTGTCTAGGGCAGCAATTTCTAAGGAAAGGAGAAGGCAGAGCAATGTCATTCTGTCCTTCTGACCTGATCACCCTGCCTTTCCTGGGCAATTGTGGTGAGACCCGTTTGGCCAGAGGCAAGCTGCTTCTAACTGGCCCATGGGGCAACCTCTTCCTTTCCCCTCTGTTCTTTCTGCCCCTGAAAGGGAGCCCCAGGCCTGGGAGAGGGCTGGGGAGAAGTGCCTGCCCCCTGAGCCTGAGGCTGATGGTGATGGGGGATTTCCCCAGCAGCCAGCACGAGGCCTGAGGAACTGGAGCATCTGCGGCTGGGTCACACGACAGGGTAACGCAATTTAGGAAGATTTTCCGAGTGGCCCCAGCTTGGCCACTTCCTCTTGCCTTTGCAGTCCTGGGCCTCTTAGGCCAGGTTGAGAGAGAGCAGCTAGCTGGGCTCTGTGGACCACTCTTCTGCCCCCAGGAAGGATGCCCTCCTCCCCAACTCTGGACTATGGATCCCTTTCGTCCACCAATAAATATATTCCTTTACGAAAAATACCAAAATCCCACCTCACTGAAAACCCTGCATGGCCCTCCTGCTTTCCATCCCCCTTGTAGCCACATCCCAGGCACACAAACTGCAGCCACACAAAGAATGTGAAATGGTTTATTCTTCGTGGAAAGGTTGAACAAGGTCAAAAATGTCCTTAGAGGGCACTGACCCAGCCCCGCCCTGCAGGTTCCTGGGGTCGGATGCCTCTGCCCCCCACCCCCACCCCTCCCCATGCCCCTTGTTAACAAAAAGGAACGATTTGAAGGGAATTCATATATAATAATTATAATAAAAATATACATTAAACAAAACAAAAAAAAAACCCCAAACAAGACAACTTTAGCCGAACTGCCAGCACCGTTCACCCCATTTCTCCCACCCCCTGCCCCCCCACCCCTGACATCCCTCTCCTCTCACTGCCCCCCCCCCCCAGGGTGTCTCAATCTCCCAAGTCTCCAGTACCATGACCACCTTCAGTGGCCGAAGGAGACTACAAATGTGTGGGCTGGGGGAGGGGGGAGGGTGGGGGGCAGGACACCTGTAGGCTGGGCTGAGGGGCAGGGGGCATCAGGAAGTGAGGGGCTAACCTGACAAGAGATGCCCAGGCACCTGCCCCTTCTCAGAGGCTGGCTGAGGCAGGCTGATCCTCAGCTCCCTAACTAGGTGGCCGCTCCCACTTAGGTCCCAAGTCTCCAGCCCCCAGATGTGTGTGCCCTCTCTGCTCCTTTCTTGGGCTCCCTGTCTTCCCCTCTCTGCTGTCTGATCGAAGCAAGGGCACCAAGGAGGAGCAGGTGTGCCTTTCTCAGGCCCTTCCTGAGAGCTCCAATAAAATGTGCCCTCCCCTGGGAACCACAGCCCACCCTGTGGTGTCCCTGGTGGCTTAGCCTGCCAGGCTCCCAGCTGTCCACTCCTGCTTCCCCTCCCTGGTTTGCCTTTTGGTCCTGTCCTGTCCCTTCTGACTGCTCTGCCCATGGGTCCCTACCCCAGCTGCCTGCATTTGAGCAAGTTTCTTTCTCTGGGGCCTCCAGGCTCACCCCCAGGGCTCCGGGCCAAGTCTCTCTCCTTGGCCCCACCCCACCTCGTAGCTGCACCCCCTGGTCTCAGCTCTAGAAACCCTGACCTCCCCATTCGAGGCTAACGTTTGGGAGGGCGGGGCTGTCAAGGGTTTCTGCAGCCCCAGGTTAGTCCTTAATGGCTCAGGCTCCTTCTGTGGATGTTCTCAGGGGCAGGTGGGGCAGAGGCAGACCTGTGGGGAGAGGACTCACCCTCTCTGAGCTTTCCTCCCAAGGTCTTAGGGCGGCTGTGCAGCTCCCACCCCCTCACTCTCTCAGGGTCTCCCCGCCACAACAAGATTAGGTTTCTTTTAGCAGGAAAGAGTTGTGGGAGGCTGCCAATTGGGTACACCTGGGGGCTTGTGGGGCTGGAGAGCCCAGAGCCTCCTGAGGTCAGAGTTCAGAGGTTAAAGGTATGTCAGGGAATGGAAAAGGAGCAGATGACCCCATTTGACCTTTACCAGCGAGGTCTGAGGTTCCTGCCTTCAAGTGCAGAGCCAAGACATTCAGATGGGGCTGAACGTACATCAAGCCACGGGGCCCCTGAGGGGCAGGGGTTGGAAGGGCGGCCCCTGCTCAGCCCCCAGGGGACCCGTCTAGGGAAGAAGCAATGCCAGCGTGGAGGGTGGGAGAGGCCAGTCACGGGACAGAGAAGAAGGGAGGTGGGGGGTGGGGGTGGGGGGAGGGGCTCGGGACGGGTGGGAACAGCCCACCCACCACCACCTGCTGCCACTGGCTTTCAGAGGCAAAGTCCTCGTGGTAGGAGTGGGCGGGCGGCAGTGGGGGTCAGACCTTGTCCAGCAGGGAGCGCTGGCAATACAGCAGCCGCTTGGGGGTCCCGTGGCGTCTGAAGAATAAGACAGCGAGGCCCACCACCAGCACCAAGAGCAGCAGCAGCACAGGCAGCACCACAGCGGCTGCGCTCACTGCCCCGCTGCCCTCCTCGTCCACCTCGATGATGATGACCTCGGTCTCCTCCTCAGTCCCCTCATCCGGCCGGCCCCCGGACGGGCAGCCCATCCAGTCCCGCAGGGCTGACTTGGGGTAGCCCGGCTCGACCTTCAGCTTCTGGTTGTTAAATTTCCAGTATTTGTTCCCCTTGTAGAAGTAAGTGAAGACTGCAGGGTCGGCAAGAAGGTGGCACGGAAGGCAAGAGGCGGGGGCAGCGTCCGGGAGACAAGAGTGGAGAAGGACAGAAGAAAACCTGTCAGTGTGCGAGCCAGCTGAGTTAATCCCCTCGCCCTTCTGAACATCAGTTTGCTCAGCTGTAAAAGCAGGTAATTCTAGCACCAGGTGGAGGGAGTCTGCCCGATACTCTCCATCCTTCCTGCTCTTAAGTCCCTGTTCCCAACCTCCCCTCACGGACACCTCCCGTGCTCCTCTCACCTTCATCGCTGCCCATGAATGACCCTCTGGGAGACTCAGGGATTCCTTCCCAGACCTTGATGTTTTTGGGGTACTCGCTGTCCACGGCCCTGAGCTCCTCATTGAAACGGTAGTACCTGGGAGACAGGAGGAGAAGGGAAGTGGGTGGATGCCAAGCATGTCCTCAGAGGGGAGTGGGACCCAGGACTGAATTCACCAGTGAGCAAAGGGTGGCAGTGGACAGGGAGGGGGACTGAGGTTTTGAGTAATAAGGGCCTGAAGCTGAAAGCAGCGGAAGGTGGGGGTGGAGGGGTGGAAGGGAGGGCCCAGGCTGCAAGGAGCCACCAGCAGCCCTTAATGACAGTGCCGGCAGCTGGGGCAGAGGCACAGTGCTGGGGGCAGGAGGCGTCAAATGACCAGGTCTGAAATGGTGACCCGGTCATATCCCACTCACTCAGCACCTAGTGGAGGCTGCCCATTGCTAGGCAACAGCAGAAGCTCAGCCAGCTCCCTTCTTCAGGGAAACATCCCAGGGGGAAAGTGGGTCTTCCTCCAGAATTAAGGGAATCTGGTGGTGGTGTCTGAGGAGGGAGGACTGGGGTCAAGGGGCTGAGGTCTTACTTGTTTCCTCGGAAGAAATAGGTCTTTCCATTGGGCATCCAGAAGAGAGCAGCATCAATTTTGTCAGTAGGCAGTCCTCGGCCCAGCTCCTTAATGTGCTTGGGGTAGCCAGGCTCCAGGGAAGCTTCGTCGAACACCCAGTGCTTGTCTCCTGGGGTTGGAGGGGGAAGGGCAGGGTTGGGGTTCCACCTGGGCTCTAGGGTCCTTGGAGGAGTCAAGTGGAATCTGCTCCTCCAGGGAGACCCTCCCCTCACCCAAAGACTAAGGCAGAATGTCTGGTTACCTTTGAAGAAGACAAACTTGCCATCCTTCCTCTCATAGGCAGTGTTGATGGATGCGGGCAGGCCCCGCCAGAACTGGCCAATGGGCATGGGGTATCCATCCATCACCTGGTTTTTCCTCACCCGCCAGAACCAGCGCTCCTGGGAGGCAGTTCATTATGTCTTGTAGCTTAGTCCTCCAGCTCAGTCCCCAAAGCTCCCCCTGCCTCAGTTTTAGTATTTAGTCCTCCTGCTGCTGTTTCCACCCAGCCTCCCAGCCAGAGAGCCCTTCTGTCCCCTAGACCAGCCCACTTCTTCCTCTCACCTTGAAGACAAACATTTCCCCTCGGAGCATGGCCACGGTGTCAAAGTTCCCGTCACAGATGTTGGGCCCATAGGTGGGGTTTTTGGGCTTATCAGGGACAGAGGGCCTGGAGGTGGTCCTGGGTTGAGGGGGCATCTTGGTGGGGAACCCTGACTCACTCCCTGGGGCAGAGAACATGAAGGGCACTTCAGACTTGGTGGCAGAGTTGGAGGAAGGAATAGACATAGGGGCAGATGACACCTTTCTAAAGGTGTGGAAGGACCTTTGGGGGAGGGGAGGCTGAAGCAATCAACTGGGGAAGGACAGAAAAGATGGGATCAAAGGTGGGAGTGGATGGGGCAGGGGCAGGTGGGGAGGGGGTGTGGGGGAAGTGGGGGTTACTGCAGGGCATGAGGGAGGGGAGAATGCACAGGCCTGAGAGACCAGGAAGGGATAAGGAGCAGAAAGGAGCAGATGTGGGTGCAGAATACTTGCCATAAAGTTGCTGGATGCCCCGGCGGTCATCATCAGGCAGCACAAAGTTCTCCGTGTCCATCCACTGGTAAAAGGGCGCCATGATGGCCGAAGGGTCATTGGAATGCTCAAGACCCAGAGCATGGCCCAGCTCGTGCACAGCCACCAGGAAGATGTCATTCCCTGGAGGGATGGGGATGGGTATGATGGCAGCCTGGGTCCTGTCCCTCAGACCCCTGCTTCCCCACCAAAAGCTTCAGGTTCACACTGAAGTCTGCCTGCCATCTTTTCCACCTAAAGCGACCAAATCCTAAGGTCCAGACTCATATTTGGCAGCCGGGGCACAACGCCAGTCATCAGCTCTCCTGGGTGGAGGTGAGAGAGTGTTCTGGGGCTGGAGCCCAGTCCCAGCAAGAGTTAGGGTAAAGGAAGCTAAGGCCCTGCGTGGGCCCCAGTTTCTCCCAGGAGCCGGCCATAGCATTTGCCTGGAAAAGTGGATGATGCGGAAGCTTTGAAGTCTTTGGCTAAGAAGTCAGTTATTGGGTGAGAGAAGGGACCAGATGTAAATAGCTCAGGACAGGATTCCTGCTTTCATTGGAAGTCAGACCAGGAGATTTTTGTGGTTCCCCCAAAGCCTTGAGACTTGGGCAGGAGGCTGGAGAACCCCGTACAAATGACTATGGACTGTCTCAGGGATAAGAATCCCAGGGCTACCTCACTCACCATTCAGATCCTCATTTCGGACGGTCCAGGGCTCGGCAGAGTCAAAGTGGGTGTCCCCGCCAATGTTGGGGCCTGGGAAGTAGGCGTGGGCCAGGAAGCCACCCTCACCATCGAAGGGTGTGCTGTCACCATGGAAACCCTCAGCAAAGAAGATCATGATGTCAGCCTGCTTCTCGTGGCCCTCACGGATGTAGGCATAGGGAACCTCTCGGAAGCGCAGCGGCGTGGCACTCTCCCACACGCGGAATGCCTTGCGGATGGCCTCGAATGTGGCGTACTCGCCCACCTTGGGGGTGTAGTTCTGGATGCTGAGGTCCAGCCACGTGGGGAGAGGATAGGAGTGTGTTAGGATAACAAGAGGCACAACTCTCCTTCCCTGGA
Organism: Camelus bactrianus; assembly: GCF_048773025.1. Lineage (NCBI taxonomy): Eukaryota > Metazoa > Chordata > Mammalia > Artiodactyla > Camelidae > Camelus > Camelus bactrianus. The sequence goes on from NC_133544.1 coordinate 63,237,557, forward strand.
CTCTCCCAGGTTTGACCGAACCACCCAGCCACCTTTGTCTGACCCAGCTCTTCCTGCCGCCTCACAATGCCTCTGCCCCAAGAACTGAGGGCCCAGGGGACCTTCAGGCTTTGGCCTTCTAGCCCTGGGGTACACCCTCCACAGGCTGCATCTCTCTAGGATTACAGCCATTTTCCTCCCTACTCCCAAGGAGGCTTCCCAGGAACAAGGTGAGTAGGGCAGGGGGCCTCTGAGTCTCTAAGCACAACTGAGAGGGAAGGGGAACCCGATGTGAGAAAGGCCACTTGCCTGTTGGACTCACCAGAAAGTGATCTCATTATGCTGCCATTTGAGGCCCTGGATGGCATAGCGCTTCCTTCGCACATTGGCCTTGATCTCAGCCCCAAACTTGTCTGGAACACCGCAGCGGGGGCGCCTCATGGCCCTGGGGTGGGTTGGGGTATGAGGATTGTGGTCAGGAGAGTGTGTGAAAGAGAAAGGGCTTCAGAAGAGAGGGGGACTGCCGGGCCCCACGGTCACTGTGGGGAAGAGCCAAGGTCAGGAGGTCCGGGTGAACAGGAGAGGGTGAGGAGCAGCTGGTGGGAACGCGGAAGGGGGCGGAATTCAGGCGGCAACCTCTCTGGTGCATGGTGTCGTGTCGGTGGATGCTGGCAGAATTCCTGCCGGGGTCTAGCACTTACTTCATGGTGTCTGCATCAGCCTTGCCTGTCACTCGCAGACCGTAGAACCTCTGCATGGCAGCGATGGCCGCTGAGAGTGACTGGGGCGAGCGCTGTGTGTGGGTACGCAGGTCCCCGGGGGGCAGGTAGCCATACTGCTGCAGCCAGGCCTGTAGGGAAAGGGATGTGGCTTGGAGCAGCCCCACCTGGCCCCAGAGGACCCTCTGCCTCCTCATGGCACCTGGAGCACACTCTTGGCTTGGTGTGGAAAGGGCAATGAGCTTCCAGCCTGGCTCAGGCAGTAGGGCTGGAGGAACTCCCAGGCTGGACCCAAACTCTGGCCCAGGCCCTAGCATGGCTTATCCTCTTAGAGGGGCGGGGAGCCACAGCTTTGAGCCTTGGCTGTAAGTCCTCTGCTGGGAGCCCTGGTAGTTTGAGTTCTAGGATGTCTTCTCTGAGCTGAGGTTCCTTCCAGCACTTTCGTTCTCTGTGTCAGTGTTCTTGTAAATACAGCATGTCCCACCAGAGGCTGGGTTGAGCCCATGGTGGCTGGAGAGGGGAGAGGCTGAGGGGACTCCATTCTGGGGCTTGGCATGAGGCCCTCCTGGGACAGGCATGCTGTGCCTCCAGGATCTTCACAGCCGAGATCTTTTCAGAAGGGATGGCAGAAAAGGAGCGAGGGCTCAGGCTGGCTGCTGACAGGGGAAGCTGGGGCCTTTGGAGGTGGTGGGAATGTGATCTAGCTGCAGAGCCAGGATCCTGCCACTGTCCCCATCCAAACAGCATCTGACCTAGGGCTTGGGACCTAAAGACTCACTTAAGGTTCTCAGTAGAGGGAATGGGAGATTGGGGTGGTGGTCAGGGTTAGTATTTTATTGAGTATTTTGGCAACTGTAGGTTATTTCAGGTATGTTGTGAATTGTTCATAACATAAAGGCTGGCATACTGCCTGTAGGTAAAGCTAGGTTTCTGGCGTTTGATTGAAAGGTATACACACACTGCAAAGCCCTGTTGAGGAAAAAGTCAGCCTTTATTGTAAGAACAATGGTGTCTTTTCCTAAAGCCTGAAAAGTAAAACGAGACAAGTTATAAATGGAATATGAGCATCCTGGGATCCTCCTATGGGGAAATACTACCCAGACAGCTCTGCTCCCTGCTCCAGCTTTACCTTCTGAAGGAGTCCAGAGGGGACTGCAGGGTGCCTGGGAGGGGAGCTTGGAACACAGAGGGGTGCTGCATCCCCTAGGTCATTAGGTTGGCTCTCCATGTCACCCTTCACCGCCAGGCCCAGGCCCCGGCTCTGGTTGTGGAGCCGTGCTCTTGCATTGGGGCTGGGGGTGATTCAGGAGCAGCTGACTGGGGACCTGAGCCCGCAGGGGCAAGAATTGCAACATGGTTCTGGGAAGTGATCCCCCAAGGCTGATGACGGGTGTTAGGGCCCAAGATGTAAACAACACAGCCTCTCCTCAGCCAACAGGCCTGGCCAGAACAACCCTAGCACCACCCGGCTCAGAGAGCCCCTCCTTGGGGGGTTGGGGAGCGGGGAGGGGAAGTTTAACCTCTGGTATACCAGAGTGCAGCAAAGCAGGCTGCTCCTGTCCTGGGCTGCTCTCCCAGGAGCTCTAAACTTGCTCTGACCCGCACTGGCTGATGCCACAGCTTGTGCCTGCAGGAGGCCTGCTGTGGCCTGTGCCCAACTACGCAGGCAACTCCCTTTGCCCCTGCCTCACCTGTAGGGTAGTCACACCCCAGGCTTATGACCTCTGCTGGGGGAGCAGCTGCTTCAGCTCTGGGAAAGGATGGGAGTGGCCTGCTGCTGGAGCTGGAAGTCAGGGGGAGTGAGGTCAGGCCCTCAGCTCTCAGGGGGTAAAGCTGAAGGGAATTCTCCTAGGGCAGGATGACAGGAGGGACAGTGGCGGAGAGGTAGGGAGAATCCATATCCGGGAGCTCTGGGATAAATCCCTCTTCTGGATGAGTCTTTCAAGAAGGTAGGCAGATCTAAATACTCACACCCACAACCTCCACTTCATATCCAATAGAGAAAGGTGGAGACTTAGTCAAGTAAAGGAGTCAAGAGAGCCACAAGTCCTGGAAAGGAAGTGCTCCCATTCCTCTCCTCCTCCCAGGCCTAGGCTCTGAGCAAAGCAAGAACCACAGAGGAGACGATGAGGTTGGAACCACAGAAGAGAGGACTCTTGTGTCTGCGGCTGAGTGGGGGAAGGGCTGAGTGCCAGACAGGCCAAGGGGAGGAGAGGGCTGCCCGGGAGCTGGTGCAGGACTCTGGAGGCCTGGTGGGAGGGAGCTGGCTCCCTGAGGCCTGGGCAACCCCAGCTCTCCCTCTAGACTGGCCTGGAGAGGGAGCAACTATGTTGGGTCAGAGAACTCAGTCGGCCGGCTTTGTTGAGAAAACTGAGTGGTGCAAGATACTCCCCTAGGGGAAAGTCAAGGACAAGGAACCGCTCCCACTCCGAGGCCCACTCCTCCAGCCTGGGAGTCCTGGAGGGGATTGGGGGGAATCTCTGGCTTTTCCACAGGCCCTGGATCTGCCTGTTGGCCTGCTGGCTGTTGGCCTGCTCCTCCCTCCCTCCCTCTGCCTCCCACCCCTCCATGGCCCAGAAGCAAATGGTGGTTCTGGCACTGGGACTACCCATGACCCACTTAAAACAGAGCCAGGGCTGCTGCCCCTCCCCTAGGGGACCTAGTAGGGCAGGGAGGGAAGGAAGGCAGGGCAGGCAAAGTTGGCAGCAGGAAGCCCCCCAGAAGCCCAGGCTCCTTTTGTTAGGAGCTCTCCCCTCAGGCCTCTGATGAAGACTGCAGGCCTGGAAAGAGGATGCTGCCTCCTCCTCCTGGACGGTGTCAGGCTTAGCCCCTGGGCAGATTTTCACTCTCCCTGGTCACCCTCATTCCTTGGGCCACATGTTTCCTTTCAGCCTCAGATCCCTTCAGGACAGAGAGAGTGTGTTCCTTCTGGAGATGTTTCCTCCGGGGGTGGGACCAGGGCTGGGACCAGGAGCAAGGAAGCCAAGTCCAGATCCCCTCCCCCTGCTCCGGCCCTTCCCGGCCCCTCCCGACCGCACCCAGGCCCTGGCGGTGCTGAGTGGGTTGGAATGGCCCAAAATAAGAAGCTGATCAAATCCGTCTCCCACCTTCACCCCAAAATAAAAGAGAGACGAAAAACTTCCTCAGACAACTCCCACGCGGCTTCCGGGCCGGGTGGGCCACCGTCGGGGAATGGGTGGGGGGGCGCCCGAGTCAGTGGAGACATGTGCAGGCGCCCAGGGCCAGGCCCTCACCCCAGCTCCCCGGTACGACGCCCCCAGTATCCCTGCAATTAACATAAAAAAGCAATTAACAGAAAGAGCCTAAAGGCGCCGATGGGGGTGCGGAGGCCGGAGAGGAGGCGGCGGCCCAGCCGAGCCCCGTGCTCACAAGGAGAGCTTTGTGTGTCCGGAAACGCGGGCCAGGGCGCCAGCGCCGGGACCCTCGACGCCAGGGCTCCAGGCCGGGACACGGAGGGTCCTCTCGGGGAGGCAGGGATGCGCTGAGGGCCGAGCCCGCTCCGCTGCCCACCCCCGACCCCACCTGGCCTCGGGTGCGTCCGGGGAGGGCCGGGACCGCCCGGGAGGCGGCAGCGGCGGCTGCAGCGTGGGGGGCCACCGGGCCCTCCCGGCCGCCCGAGCGCTGGCGAGCGCCGGCGGGAGAGCGCTGGCGAGCTGGAAAGTTGAAGAAACAACAAACTCTCGTACATGACAAGAAACCAGGACAGCGCGGGGTCTGAGCGGAGTCCAAATATTTATCAGGCTCCCGACTGGTTCCAGAGCTGAGCTCAGAGCCCAGGGGAACTGGGGAGGGGTGGGGAGTGGGCCCCAGCTAGAAAATTCTTCCACGGAAAGGAATGGGAAAGAAAGTCGGCGGCGTGTTGGGGGTGGAGGGGTTAGTTGGAGGAGGCAAAAGTCGGATCGACTTGGAAGTTTGAAGATGAGGAGGGAAAGGAAAGGAAGGGGGATCCTGCAGGCCGAGGCATCCAAGACCCCGAGAGCCCTCCTCTCCGAATGGGGGCTGTCCCCTTGGAGACCCCCGGGCTCGCCTCCCCGGCGGGCGCGACTCCGGGCAGGGCCGGAGGAGCTCACTTACTTCGGGGCTGAAGCTGCTTTGGGCAGAGCTGAGGGAGGCGAGCGCGGAGGCGAGCGTGAGCAGGGGGAGCAGCAGACTGCGAGCACGTCGTGGGGCGGGAGACATGGTCCGCGACCGTCCGGGCCGCCGGGCCGTGCGGGCTCCGCGGCGGGGCCCAAGCCCTGGGGTCGCGCCGCCACTCCCTCGGGCGCCTTTGTCTTCGGGAGGCACTGAATTTGGATTCCTAGAGCGCTGTCAGCTTGGAGATGAAGGGGTTGTTCTTGAAAGCGCCTGTTTGCTCGTCCCCTCTTTTCCGTTTTTTGATCTTTCTTCTGCTTAGTCGGCGAACTGCATCGCGAGCCCTCTCGCTCTCTTTCTGGTCCCTCCCTTCTCCCACAGCCTCCCTCCGCCCCCGCCCCAATGCCCTCCTTTCCCGGTGCGGACGTGGTTGTTTCTGAATCCAATTACAGCCAAGAGCCGGGGGGAAAAAAAAAAAAACCTAAGTTGCCTTTCTGTGGTGGAGGCTGCCATCTGCAGGGTTGAGGCCACAGCTGAGAGCGGGGGGCTGTGGGGGGACTCAGGGGACGGGATGTGGGAGACTTTCTCCCACTAAGCATATTTTGAGTGGCTTGATTCCTCTGGGATTCAGCGTTTGTCTCACCTCCGTGGGAAGTACTGTGAGGTTCAGTGGCTGGTGCAAATAAGGAGCTCAGAGTCTGGGATGGTGGTGGGGGCTCTTCCCTGTCAAGAAACCCGCTTTGAGGGGTCATCAGCTGGGACCTGCGGCTCAACCATATTGAAATTTTTGGCCCCTATTCTTGACAATCACCTCTGTCTCTCTCCTGCCAAAGAAATGTAACAGTAAAAAAACTCAACCCCCCACTGACAAATCCCACCACCACACTGGATCTGGGACTCCTGTTCTTGGAGAAATACAAATGTGCTCCCTTCATTGGGAGCACAATCTGCTGCTCCTTAAACTAGAACTCCCTGGGGAGGAACGGAGTGTGAAACCATGGAATCTGGCAAAAGGCAAATCAAGTTTGGTGAAATTGCTAAAAAAACAGAGAATGGGAGTTAGGACTGTGGAGCTTAGTTCACCTCAACACCGGAAAAGGAGGCAATCTCTTAAAGAGTATAATCTCCTCCTTCAGGGACTGACTAGACTCTGAGAACAAAAGGTGGAGGTATGCAGGGAAGGGGGAGGGCAGGCTAGAGCTGGCATGGCAGTGGGAAAGGGAGACAGATAAGAGGCTGAGGGCTAGATCTGGAAAAGCAACACAACAGAAGCAGGAAAAGTGTGGGAGACAGAAAACTCGACCATCAGCGAAATCTAAGATCCAAGAATTGCACTGGTCAGCGAGAGAGGAAGGCGGTAGTGGGGGGAAGAAGGGAGGGAAAGAAACAAGGGAAGGAATAAAGGAGGCTGGACAGAAATTAGGTGAGGTAGAAAGTTACAGAAATCCTAGAGATCTAGGAACTATCACATATCTGTGGCAGAAGAATGCAAGAAAAGTCTGTTGCTCTGTATTGTAATGGGAACAAAGGTCCTTTCCCCCCCTAGAATCCACGGGAGGAGCCATGATCAATAAAATGGAAGATTTCCCCAGGGCCTGTGCAGCTATCGGGTTTGTGGGAGGTATATGGTGGCTATTAGATACCTCTTCCACAGTGACTGTTTGGGGGCTGAGCACCTCAGGGCTCCCCTACACAAATGGGGGTCGGGAAGTGCACGCCTCTCTCCAACCAACCTCTGGAATTCAGTCAGAACCACAGAAACTGCAGGATCCAACTCTGTAGCAGAACATGCAACACCCAAGTCTGGTTCTTCTCATGTTAGCCTTTCCAGTGGGGGTATCCTCCTGGGCCACATATGGGCAGTTTAGGAAAACTGGTATCAGTTGCTTGCCAAGAAGTGGATCTCAGCTGGAAAACCTTTTTCATCAAAACATTTATTAAATACATAGCTGCATGTGGCCTGAGCTGTGTATGGGCTGTTAAAGGCTTAGGTGCCTGGCTAAAACCAGGAAACCTGTTGCCCCCTTTTCATGTTCGCAGAGCAGCTCCTGCTCATAGCTGGGCCAGTCCTATGGCCTACAAAAGAGGGGATAAATATCCCAGAGCAAGATTTCGCTGAACTGGAATAGAGCCAGGGGTGAGAGCACTGAGCCAACCCTTCCAGGCAGTGATCTTACAGGCTGTTCTTCCTGGTGTCCATACTTTTTGCTCTGAAGACAGATGGGGCACATAAAGGCTTTCTTCTGGCTGGGATGATGCATCTAGGTGATAGAAAAGAAAGCCAGAGAGAAGCTGCGGAAGGGAGACAAGAGCTGCTTTTTACTGACTTGGTTGTGGCTTCTGCAGTAGAGCCCCTTTGGGTTTAAGAGCATTCTTCTGCTTCCTTTCTTCTTCCTGCAACTTCTCCTGCTGCCTGCGCTGCCATGCCTGTAATCCAGCATCCATTTCCTGTGACAGCAGTACAACTCGTCTCTGAAACAGACAGGAAAACAGTGTGGATAACATCTGGGGCTTGGGTGCTGCACCATATATCCTTTCATTCACAGATCAAAGCCAGAGGTTTCAGCTGGAAAATGACACTGTTGACTGGGGAAGGGGTGGGGCCAGGTCCGGGGCTAGGAAGCGGGAGGAAGGCAGCAAAATGTGTGTCTACTCCTGGTTCCTGCCCTAGGAGTGCCACGCTCTACCCCCCTTCTCACAGGACTGTTAAAACCTTTGCCTGGGAGTGAGGGGTATACATTAGTTTAGGTGCCAACATAGCTCAAGACAAATTACGATTTAATTTTCTCCCCCTAATTATACACAGGTTGCCCTGGCTGAGGCTCTAGCCACTCACTGCAAACTTTTCCCTTTGGGCTTTCCTTCGAAGCTGGCCTTTCATCGGAGGAGCGGGGCGGCCATCTGCAGATAGAAATGAGAGAAAAGGCAAGTGTTAGAGAGGGCCTGCAGTGTCCTAGGAAAGCGGCTGTGATAGGAAGGAGGGAAGAACCAATCTCCTCCCTTCCATTTCACACTTATTGTAGCTTAACTTAGAACACTTCCCTCATCTTTAAAGGTGAGGTATGCCAGAACCACCAAGAATAAGCCCCTAGGTATGTTCCTACTCTATTTTACTTGCCCCTCATTAGCTGGGAATTCCAGGTCCTTTGCAATGCTGAATCGCCTGTATTATCTTCAGAAACCCTCCACTCAAGCAATCTGATTACTGTTCTGCTCACCAGTAAGCCCTTGGTAAATTCCATCTCACTCCATAATGAAACACCTTCTTTTCCTTTCCTTCCAGCCTAATTCTCATCCTTAGGCCCACCTCAAGGCCTGTCCCAGAAATTCTTCTCTAACCTCTTAACTGTCAGTTCTCTTTTCTGAAAGAAGCACATATCCATCATTTACTATTCATCTATTTGCTTTGGGACATTTATTGTACTGTTGGTTGTTTTTAGCCATATTTAGCCACCTCAAATCCTTCTGGAAAGGGGCAGAGCACTGAATTATTATTTTATTTTTTAAAATGTCCATGCTTTGTTTTTCCAGCTAGACTTTAAGTTCTTTGGGATCAGGGACTGTATCCCTTGCTTTCACTGTCGTGCAGTGTAGACACATAACAAAAATTCAATAAATATCTGCTGACTCGCTGAAAAGATGCAGTATCTGACCTAAAGTAGTTTATAATGGAGACAAAAAGAACACTTACTTTCTACAGATGAAGAAAGAAAAAAAACCCCAAAAAACAAAACAAAACAAAAAACCCAAAAAGACAGACGGAAAACTGCCCAAAATTTTGAAAGCAAGACAAGTAAGATTACTTATCAGGAAAGGGAACCAATACTGTGTGTATCAGGTGCTTTACACCCGTCATTTCATTTTATCCTTACAAGAACCATACAAGATAGCTATTGTTCTTTTACAAATGTGGAAACTAAGAGATACAATTAAGGAACTTGTCCAAGACCACAAAGTTAGCAAGTAGGGAAGCCTAGATTAAGAATCAATTCCAGAGTCTTTCCACTATTTCCGTACTACTTCAAGGAGAATCAAGGCTTCCTACAGGAAGTAACAAGTAGAAAAAAATCTTCACCATCCTCTCAGCCACCAAGTATCTGATTAAGCAGGGTCATACTCATAGAATCTAATACTGGGGGAGGTACAGATCAATGGCAGAGTGCACGCCTAGCATGTATGAGGTCCTGGGTTCAATCCCCAGTATCTCCATTAAATAAACAAACAAACAAACAAATAAATAAATAAATAACGTAACGCAAGCCCCACCCCCCGGCAAAGAAAGAATCCAACATTCAGGTCTCTGTGTTGTTGAGGGTGGCTTGGACTCTGCTCAATTCTAGTCTTGGCTTTGCCATTACCTAGCTGTGTGCTCCCAGGCAATTCACTTCTGTAGGCCTCAATTTTCCCATCTGTGAACCTGAGTCCCATTGTTGTGAGGCGTGGCTTCAACTTTTCTAACATCCTTCCTTTCTAGGGAGAACATTTTCTGTTTTTCTTCCCCCTTTTTTCTTTTTTTTAAAGCAGAGGAAGAAACTTTTCTGAAGGGAGGCCGCCATCCTCAGTACTCACTCTTCTATGCCTCTCTCTGAGACGCTCATTTAGGCAGCCTTTCGAAGAGCTCTCCCTGCGCTTAGTAACAAAATCTCAACGATGTACTTACTTACCATAAAGAAGGGTGGTTCTCCCTAACTTAAAAAAAACCCAATGTCTCTCTTCGAGAAACGTAAAGTCTTGTCCCTCCCAGGACACCCCAAATCAGGATTATCTTCTGCGTATCCCCACAAGCCAAGAAGATCCTGTCTAGCTTTACTTTCCATAGTTTAATTTACAAAATAAACAACAGGATTTCTATTCCCAACTCCAAATATACAGTTCAACACGTTGTCCACTCAGACACACCCCCACCATGACACCATCCCCCTACTCCGTCCAGGGGCGTTCCCTCTAGGTGAAAATCTCCGAAGTAAACTGTCAGATCAGCGCTCACCCACGTAAGACCAGTCTGGGAGTTCCGTAAGGGTCCCGTAGCCGGAGGGGTTGGCAGCAAGGCCCTGCCTGGACGGAGAAAAAGTCTGGTGAGGATTCAGCCCAGCATCTGACCACCCAAATCCCCCCAGACCGGCACTCACTGGAGTCGCCACTGGCCGCCAGCCCGAGCCGCGGCGCCGCAATGCAGCCTCCGAACACCTGCTGGGAAAACAGGGCAGAGTTGGGAAAGAGGCCGTGCCGCCAGCTCTGGGGTCCCGGGCGAGCCCCCTACGAGCTCCCTACGCCGACCCTACACCCACTTACCGGAGAGCAATATACCCAAAGCTTCCATGCTGAGGCGGAGGAGCCGGAAGTGGGCGTGGCCTTTGGGGCCACGCGCGACGCTGCGGGGGAAGCCGGAAGCTGCCATCTTGAGTGTAATTTTCAATCAGGGGCCCCGCCATCTTGGCTTGTCGTACGGAATAGACAAAACTGCTTCCCGGGTTTTTTTGGGCGAGGACGGTTGTTCTGCGTTTGCATCTTCATTGGTGATTACAACCTGGGTGGAAGTCGCGTCCTCCCAGACTAAACTGTTTTAAATGGTCTCCCCTTCCCTCTTCTGGATCGCCCCGCATTGGTCTCTAGTCCTTTTAAATTTATTTCTAACTTTTATCTCAGTTGAGTAACATCCACGTGACCTCATTGTGTCTTCTGGCATCACTGTAATTTTTTCTTTTTCTTTTTTTTTTTTTACCAGCCTGAGTCAAATCAAGAGTGAATTAGAATATTTGGATTTCAGTTCTCACACTGATTAATCTAACAAAATTGAAGAGCTTATATGTGACAAGCACTGTATTCTGTGCAGGAGGTTCTGTGGAAACAAAGTAGACGTCAATTAGGATAGAGCTCCCAGTCTAAAGAGATACGACAATAATCAAATAATCACATACATTACTGTAATAATAATACAGCTGGGAAGGGAAGTTGGGGTTGTTTGGGAGCATATAATAGGAACTTGATCTGGAATAGGCCGTCAAAGAAGGCCTTCCTGAGGAAGAGATATTGGAGCTAAGATCACATTCCATTTTTATAAGAGCTATCACCATACGTTGTCTACTATAACCCTTGCAAAAACTTTGTGAGGTAGGTACTAGTCAGTGGCAAACCCAGATCCATGGCTGTTTCCCTCTTTTTTTTTTTAATCACTCACAGACATACTTTGTTTAATTGCACTTTGCAGGTACTGCATTTTTTACAAATGGAAGGTTTGTAGCAACCTTACACGGAGGAAGTTTATCAGTGCCAATTTTTTAAGCAGCATTTGCTCACTTGGTTTCTCTGTCACACTTTGATAATTCTCAAAATATTTCAAGCTTTGGCAATATTATTATATTTGTTATGGTGTTCTGTGATCAGTGATCTTTGATGTTACTACTGTAATTGTTTCAGCACTTTTTAGCAATAAAGTATTTTTAAATTAAGGTATGTACTTTTTCTTAGACATAGTGCTATTGCACACTTAATAGACTACAGTATGGTGTAAACATAACTTTTATAGGTACTGGGAAACTGAAAAATTGGTGAGGCTCACTTTATTGCAGTATTTACTTTATTGCAGTGGTCTGGAACCCAACCTGCAGTATCTCCGAGGTATGCCTGTACTTGCTTTGGGGAAGTAATTTATCCAAAATGTCTTTATTTTTCTTTAATTTTAAATTTTAATTTTTTTCCAGTTTTTTGGTAGGGAGGGGAGATAGTTTTATTTATTTGTTTATGAGCTGGTACTGGGGATTGAACCCAGGACCCCGTGCATGCTAAACATGCACTCTACCACTTGAGCTATACCCTCGCCCCTTATCCTTAATTTCTTCATTAAAAAAAAAGCTTAGTATATCACATTTATGAAAACATTTCAAGAATGATAAGGTAAGTGAAAGTGTTTTATAGACAGTGAAGCTCCTACAAAAGTAGCCATTACTGTGTGCTAGGCTAGACACTTAAACATATGCTGACTGGGGGAACCTGAGGGAGGGGTGTAATGGCCTATCTGGAAGTTTATCATTTCCTTCTGCAAGTTTTTCCACAGGAGGTGGCTCTGAGCTGTGCTTTGAAAGAGGGGAAGGGTGGATCCTGGTTTAAGAAGTAAAAGCAGCTGTTTCGAAAACAATAAGAATGGTACAGGCAAGGGCTGAAATAGAAGAAGGGATGAGAATAAGAGTCTTGGCTATAAGCCAACAGATGGACCCAAAAAACTAAGCAAGGGAAGTAAGACCGAAAGAGTACTATTACCATTTTACACTTGTACACTTAATTTCCACTTATCAAAACATTTCTGTATAAATGATACAAAACACCTCTATATAAATTTTCATAATAAACCTGTAAAGTAGATAAGACAGTCCAGGAAGCAATCACTGTACAGATTGCTTGTAATTTTCAGAGATCAGGACATTGAATCAAAATGTAGCTGTGGATTTATTACTTTACAGTTGTAATAACAACTGAGTGACACTTTTCCCAAGCAAGGCTCCATGTGCCTTTGGCTGGTTCTGAGATAGACAGCTGAAGTAGACAGCACTGCAATCCCGTTACATAATTTACAGTTGGAGGATCAAGAAGTAAAAGCCAAGGGCTGGAAAAATAACCTCATTGTCAACATTCAAGATTGACAGCAAAGATGACAGGCTGGCACTACCACCACCACCACATAGAGGAGTTAAGCCAGCAACTCTCCTGTCTTCTAGTAGCTCACACACTGTGGGTGCAAAATCATAAAAAAGGCCACATGCATTAAGGTGAACTAGTTATGTGGACAATGTGAACTCCACACACAGAAGTGAACACATGCACTAATTTAATAGCTGTGGGAGTCAAGGAGCCAGAGCTGGAGGACTTTGAGGCAGGATGGGAAGCTTGATCTGGAACACTGGGAAATCTGGGAGGGGAAAGGTCTTTGGAAGGAAGACAAGTTCAGCCTTTGACGTGGTTAGAGTGATGTGGCAGGGGGACAATCCAAGGGTTGTAAATAGCAGGAAATACGGGTTAGGGTTTTGAGAGGGAGAGAGAAAGAGAACACTAGTGCTGACAGCTAACATCATCAGCATTCTCAGGGACCTCATGGAACACTGTTGTGGGGGAGGGGGTCTGGCACTTGGACAGCACTCCTCAATGACTTCATCAGACTCTGAGCCACAGGAAAGTGGCCTCATAATCTCCTAACTAAATGTCTTTCAATCTCTGGACTTCATCTGGCAAAGGCTGGAGTTAAGAACGGTGGGAAGCATCAGGAATCTGAGCTTCATGTCTTTTCCCTCTTACTTAAACTCCTTTGCCTCTCAAGGGCATCGTGGCCTGAATTTGGCTTTAACGTTTTGTTAGTCACTCATGTTTGGGTCCAACATATTTATTCAAATACCCTTCCGTTAGGTCTGTATATAGTAGTTTTTGTACAAGTGCACTGGGAAATTCGATGCTTTTTAAACTGTTGTGGTGAATAATGATGAGGTTGGAGAAACAACGTTAGTGAAACTGACTCTGGTAGCTAAATCTACCTCATTTTGCAACCTCTTCCCCTTTTTGCATATTTTGAATAAACTTTAAGATTGAAGAAGAGCAAACTATTTGGGAAGTGTCTTCTTTCACATTCCTTCATTACCTTCCACCTTAGGACAGCTCACTGATCAAGTGACTGTCACCTCAAATCACTGTCACTCCATGCAAGAACTGTGGGAACTGACAGCTATAAACCACCCACTCACATGATACATTGCTTTGGATATTATTTCCTTATTACTTGCATCATTTATTGTAACATATTCCTTTTCTTTTCCCATGGCTGTCAAATCCCTGCTCAATCAGTACAGGTTAAATTCTGTGTTAAATGACCCAGCTTCAAGATGGGTAAATTATGACCTTAGGCTACACTCTTTTCTTGTCTGGCAGCTGGGAAGTCTCTTAAACTGTGTGCCTTTCCACCAGACTGGTCTTGAAGGTGGGTGGTTCTTTGTGAATCTCTGCAGAGTGGCTTTAAAAGATGCCAAAGGTGGACTGTTCATAAGGTATACAAAAGGAAATTGTATTACAAGTCATCTTTTAAGTTTTTTTTTTAAATTGAAGTATAGTCAGTTTACAATGTTGTGTCAATTTCTGGTGTACGGCATAATAGTTCAGTCATCTTTTAGTTTTAAAATGTGGTGAAACATTTCCAGATCCCTTTCGAATTAGCTCAGCTCTCTTTTGTTGGGCCCAAGCTGCCACTAAGATTCTTCAGATGGAAGGTGCTTTGGGGACTCCAGCCTCCCGGGCACCCTCAGCCTGGACATTTTTGGTTAAGTGCTGCCTCCTGGCGGCGGCTCTACTGCACGACAGCTTCCTGGACCGGTGGAGACCACTTTCTTTAATTTGGCTTTCGAAGCTGATGCAACAGCTTCCCCGAGGGGGCGGAGAGTTCGGACGCCCTTCCCAGAGACCCCTCCCCTGGCTCCAAGCGGGCGCGTCTCCCTCCCTTCCCCCACGGGGCTTTGCGGTTCAGAGTCCCTCCGGAGTTTCAGCCGATAGCGTCTCGGGGCTGGAGGCGGGGTTGCCAGGGTCCGGGGCCCTAGCTCAAACCCCCGTCGGGCCGCCAGCTCGAGCTGGATTGGGAGGGAGGGAAGAGGAAGCTGAGCGTTCCTGGGGCGGAGGACGCATCTAAGGGTATCCGTGGTCATTTTCATTTCCCAAGGGCAGCGCAGCTGTACCTGAGCGAGGACAGGGCAGGGGAGCGGGTTGCTGGGCCGCTGGGTTCTCGGACCTTTGCGATCTTGGCCTCCACCCACCACAGCTCTTCTTCTAGCGCTTCCTGCAGCGCGGGGAGGGGCGGGGACTGCTTAACCAGGTGGAGGGAACGCAGGGATCCGGGTGAGGTGGGCTCCTGGTCCCCTAAGACAGAGCCCGGCTCGGCCTTCGCAGCCACACCTGGACATCAGGGACGACCGAGCTCTTCAGTGGGGCTTTGGGGGCGGGCGGTGGCCGGGTCGGGGTTGAGAAGGCGCGATCTTCGGGCCACAGACCCGGAACCGGGGGCCAAGAGAAAGAGGGAAATAAGGGGAACGGCCGGGACGACGTAAGGGGGCCGGGCCCCGGAGAGCGAGGCTGCGGGGGTGGTGGTGGAGAAAGGGGCAAAGGTGAGCGCGGCGCGCCGGCTGGGCCGGGGCGGAGGGAGGATGGGGAGGGGCGAGGATCGCAGCGGACGGGGGTTCGGCAAAGAACGCCCACTCTGAAGGGTTTGCGGTTCACTTTCTTCTAGCGCACCTGCACTTGTGTGAACTTGAGCGCTCGCCTGCCCTGCCTTTTCGCCCCTTGGCGGACGTCGTACCTTGCTCTCGCCGCAGGACCCAGACCGTCACCTGAGCCTGGGTGTGGGACGGAGCAGCCGAGAGCTTCCCGATCCCGGGAAGGCGCGTTAGATGAAGGACTTTCTGTTTTTATTTTCCCATTAATGAAGCGGAAAGTCCGTCTCAAACCATTCTAGGCCTCCCAGTAAAACTGTGAAAACTATACTCTCCTTCCCTTCCACCCATTACTATCAAAAGGAATAAATATCCCCAAATATTCGTTGCTTAGGAGCCAGAGCGGAAGCAGCATAGGTGGGCCTGAAGGGCAAGTTCAGGACATTCCCGGAGCCCAAATGGGAAATCAGTCTGGGAGGAAGGGCATTGTTCATTCATTTATTCTTCCAGCAAGCATTTTTTTTTGATTGTCTACACTTGCCCTGTACTGGGGATATAGGTGAATAAAATTCTGGTGGTGCTTGCATTTTAGTGAGGGAGGTGACAACAAACAGACAAACTCCAGATGCATAGGGTGAACGGATGGCAGAGGGAAGAAGTTTCTCCTTCAGAGACTCCTTAGGGAAGTTCTCTGATAGAATGGTGTTTAAGCACCGACCTGAATGGAATGAGTGAGGGAATGAACAACTTTATGGGGAAGAATGTTCAAGGCAGAGGGAACAGCAGTCGCAAAAGCCCTGAGAGGCAGGGAGCATCCTTGTGTGGTGTGGCAACAGCAAGGAGGCCAGTGTGGTTGGAGGAGGGGAAGAGGGAGCAGGGGCCAGTGCCAACAGGGGCAGCTTTAGGGCTGTCTTCCTAGGACTTCCCTCATTTACAACTTGGATCTGAGCCCAGAGTGGGTTTAAGGGGCGGGCCAGCTGAGCAGAAGCCTGGGTCTAAAAGGGCACTGAATTACCCTTGGAGTAATTCAGACATTTGGTGCCAATGAACTCTGATTTCTGTCTGTGTCTCTTGGTGAATTGTAAATTGGCTCCCCTCCACTGGCAGAATCCTTGACGATTATTTACCTAGACTATCTGTCTAGAATGATTCTGCAACATGTAGGTGCAGGTACAAATGGCAGGCTTGGCCCTGAGACCAGCCAGCAGATAGTTGCCTAAAGGCAGAGGTCACAGCTGGAATCCTGAAAATGCACCACGTGCTGTAAAGTGCCACTCCCTGAGATTCACGCTCTCGTCTACATTGAAAATGATTTGATATGCCTACCAAGAAATTGTCTGCTTCCGAAAATTGCATGTAATGAGCTCTAATTTTGAATGGAAGGAATGAGGCTTCCAGTTTTTCTTCCGAGAAAATCGGTATTCCCCCATCTCTGCTAAGTAAACATTCAACAGATATTTAAATAATTCTGGTTTGAGGGGGTGCCAACTCATTAGCTTGCTCTGGTCCCCTTAGCTGACTCTTACTTGGCAATCCACGCACACATCTCCTGAACCAGTTGGGGACCTGAGATGTAAGTGGGCTTGCTTAGTGTTCCGGTGTGTGCTTGGCTGTACCCCTATGACTGGCCTTTCTTGGCATGCTTTGCCTTACAGGGGTGCTAAAATGGCACAGAGGCTCTTGAGATGGGACCACAGAGTTCCAATGCCCCTAACCATGGATCCCTTGCCCTCCGCAGGGGGACAGAGACAGTATGTGAGTGGGATATGAGTAGGGAATGGAATGAGGGGGAGGAGAGTCATAAAGGGCATCGGGAGAGCACGGTAGGTCTAGGTCGCTGGGAGAACTTAAGAGCTCAGTAAATATAGGACAACCAGGAAGTTAAGGGGCTGAGGTAGGGGAGAGGAGGCGCCAAGGCTCAGAGTGGAGAAAGTGCCTGGAGGCAGCGGGCCTCGAGGTCCTCTGGATCTGAACAGGCAGTCCCGGCTCCAACCCGTCCTCTGGCCCCTCCCCCGCTGCCGGCCAGAGTCGCACATGTGTTTTCCTGTTTTGCATTTCGGTCCCTGTAGTCACCCTCTGCCTTTTCTGCTCCTCAGAGTCAACAGCTGCTGGAGCTCGAGCCTTACCCCAGGTTCCCTTTCCCAGCACCAGCTTCTCCTCCCCAGCGCTGGTACCTCCTCCTCCTCGCACCTGCCCCAAGGTCTCAGGACAGGTAAGAGGTGGGAGAGGAGGGACTATGGGCGAGAGGGGAAGTGTAGGAGGATGGAGTGAGTCCGGAGAATTGGCTGAACCCGAGACTCAAGGGCCTCCTGTTTTCCAGCCTCAGCCCTCCCCAGGCAGAGCCTTCTGCTTTGAGCCTTCAGCCCTATGTTAATGGAAGCCCTGGCCACAGAAGTAAACAATTTCTTTCTAGTACCCCCCCCACCTCCTCTTTATTTTTAAAAAAGGACTGTTGTAGCTACAGTGGAATATAGAAAAACAAATGGAGGGCTGGGGAGGGAGGAGCAGAGCTTCCAGCTTGGGGAGATGGGGGATCTAGTGGTAGCAGAGTGTGTCTGTTTTCTGTTTTTGTCATTAGAGGAGGCAGCACAGCCCAGGTAGAGCTAGGAAGGCAGGACATGGGGAAAAACTGTCCTCTCACACTTAGCTCCCTGAGCTTGGCTGAGGAACCAAGACCGTGAACCATATGCTGGTTCCTGGAGGAAGTGTGTTTTGGTGTTGCCATTCACAAGTGGGGCCAGGGCGAGGGGCGGCGCCACTTGCTGCTGTACTAGGTGCTGCGTGCTAGCGCCCCGCTAACTGTGTTCCCTGAGCCCCTGAATCTGAAGCTTCTCCTGTAGGATGGGTATGTTGTCCTGTAATCTCCCCTAGGTCCTCAGAGATGAATGCACCTCAGAGAGGGAGAAGATGGGGCTCTGTGCATCAGGAACGCTGTTATCACCTGGGGTTCCACACTCTACAAGATTCTCTTGTCCAGCCTAGGGTGGGAGAGCACTTCAGCAGAGGTCCTGCTGGTCCCAGGCTGCCTGAATGGTAGAGGCAATACCCTGAGGGCTGGGGTCTCGGGGAGGACTGTGAACCGCCAAGGACAGTGCCTTCCTGTGCACGGAACTGGCTCTAGGCAGTGACTAGGGAAGGAGGGGGCATCTTTTCTCTGAAGAACAGCCTCCTCTGTCCAGTTTAGTGGGCCTACTGAAGAGTAGGCTAGGCAGGGGATTCCAGTCATCTAGCACTTCCCGGTGGGACCGCTAGGGTGCGCTGTTTGCTGGAGTGTGGGTTTCACCCCCAGTGGGTTTCTGTCTCAAGATTCCACGAGGAGGATTTCACCTTTCAGATACCACGGGCCAGGAACTAAGCCTTGCCCACACCTCTCCCCACTTCCCCTCACAGTGTACCTTTCCTTTGTCCCTCCTCTCCTTTCCCGTACATCTCATTAAGACACATGCCCACCCTTGGTGCCAAGGAATTTGGTCTTAAAAGGTCTGGCGTGATGATGTGTTTCCTGTGTTTCCATGTTTTTGTTTGCTTTAGAAGTGGGCGCCCTAGCCATAGCAGCTCTGCCAAGAGGACTTGCAGTCGACTCTCATCCCTGCAAAGGGATGAGAAGGGGGAGGAGCAGCCAGGAAGGAGATTGACGGGCTTTGCTGGAGCCTTTAGCTTAGACTTCACGCTGAGGAAGAGGCTTTCTTTTAATCTAATCACATCCTCCCCCCAGGTAATTCATTAGGGAGTGGGCTGACGTGCTTTCTTGCCTAAGAGGAGGGCTAGAGACTGGGCAGGTCGGAGGAGGTGGGGGGGATGGAGAGAGAGCACGGGGCTTGGGCTTTGTTGGCTAGCCTGCCTGCCTCCCTTGCTGCTTTGGCATCCTGGCAGGTGACTTAGTGTCTGCCTTGAGGGGCTCCTGGGGGGATCACATGAGATAAGGCATGTAGGTGCTGGGCAGTGTGTCTGACCCAGGTAAGTGCTCAATAAATGACAGCTATTATTAATAAAGGAACTTTTAAGGGGGAGCTGGGAGAAAAGGAGAGTCTCCTCTGGATGGATTTCAGATGTAGTTGTGAGGGTGGTTTGGGAGAAGCATGATCTCTGGGAAGGCTAATAAATTACACCAGGATCATTTCCTTGGGTTTAAAAAAAAAAGTATTTAAGGGACTAGAATGGGAGGTTATCAGGCAGAGATAAGGCCCCCTGGGGCTTTTTAGATCTTCATTCTCTGGTAGCTGAATAACCAAAGAGGGTTTGAAAGGGCCTGAGAAGGGACAGTTGGATTTCAGAATGAGTAAGATTTCTATTGGTAAAAGAGACCCAGAATACCAGATTTTAGTAGACTCTAAAAACAGCATGATTTCCCCAAAATGCTTAACTTCCTCTGTCTGGGCCTGTCCAGTATAGCTCAGTGAAATCCTATTTCATCATATTTATAGGAAATTAGAATAAACTTGGGGGATAAACTTTGGGGAAGGTGTTTATAGGAGTTTATGCTGACCCCAAAGATCCTGATATATTTTCTGAAGGATGAAAAGGCATATGAGTGGGGCGAGGTTACGCCCAGAGGTTTGCGTCTCATTTCTTGATCTTGTTTCCTTGGGAGTAGCCTGAGGCTCAGCCTTGGGGTAATGGCGCAAGTTTCAGGCGTTCACCCCTCGCTCCATGGGGGGGAAGTGTGCAGGGTTCTCTTAGGATGCCGATCACGATCACGAGTTGTAGGACTGTACTTAACTTCCTCTAATGTTTGTGTGTGAACAAGCCTTTGTGTCTCAATGTGCAACCTTCCTGCCTTACTTGTTTGGGGTGAGAGAGAAGTGGGGCTAAGGTGGGACCTGGAGGACAGAGAGAGAGGACTGTAGTCTTTCTCAGCCGCAGCCCTGTCCTCAGCTAATTTGCTCCAGGACAGCTTCCCCAAGGGCTACAGAAACTGCACCCAGCTGACCGTCAGTCCCTTCCCTGGGGCCCGGTCCTGTAGCTGAGCTGACAAAGGAGATTCCTGAGAGAGCGCCTTCTTATCATGGAAAGTGCTGAGCCAAGAGCTCCTAGCCTTCCCCTTGCAGATGTGAAGGGCGAGTGAACCTTGGACCCAGACAATTGCCTAACACCCCTCACCCCCTCCCTCCCTCCCTCCCTCCGCCCTTCTTGACTTCTTGGTTAGACTTAAATCCATAAGCATTTGCCTGGTCTTTCCTTTTACTGCTGGCTGAAAAGCCGCTGGAGCGGTCAGACCACAGTTCCTGGAGGCTGCCCCCCGTCTCTGTGTGGCCGCTGCAGTGGGGACCTGCTTCCACCAGGGGCCAGGGAGTGAGTGTGCCTCCCACCCTCTCCTTCAGCCCCGCTCATCTTGCCTGCTTTCCCTGGGCTGCCCTGCCCTTCAGTGTTTGATCGC
Organism: Camelus bactrianus; assembly: GCF_048773025.1. Taxonomy (NCBI): domain Eukaryota; kingdom Metazoa; phylum Chordata; class Mammalia; order Artiodactyla; family Camelidae; genus Camelus; species Camelus bactrianus. Next base: position 63,257,899 of record NC_133544.1, read on the forward strand.
TTCCTTTCTGAGTGCTCTAGCCCTAGCACCTCCAGGCCTGGCCCGCCTTCCTCCCCGCTGTCTCCTGCTCTGCCATGCCCAGCATCAGCCACCCCGCCTCAGCAGCTTCCTTGCCTCGGCTTTGGTGCTGTCTCTCCAGCAGCAACTCTGGGGTCCGGAGTGGTCATCAGCTGCCTCCAGTCATCTCTAGGTTGGGCTGTACATTTGGATCACCAAATGTTCTCTCATTCATACTTTTTTGGGGAGATGCAACTCTGCAGAGATTTGATGGCCGGAGGCCTACAATACTAGGGGCTGGGAAAGGTATCTGGGAAAGGAAAAGCAGGGAAAGAGAAGGGCCTGTCTTCTTTCCGGGTGAGGCCTGGCTGCTTGGGCTTTGCTGGGGCTGAAGTGTTCAGCCAAGGGTTGTTAAGGGATGCTCCCTGGGCTGGGGAGGGATGGTTGTGAGTTGCCAGCAAGAGATCTCTGAAGCCTTTAGGTTTGCCAGAGTGAGGGTCCTCTGGGGAAAAAAGAGTTGTGAGGAGAACCCGCTGCTTGCAAGGTTGGTTCCCAAGGTTGCATCTCATCAATGGAGACTGCAATTGGAGGGAAAACAGACTCTGCTGGGGGAAGGCTGAAACACACAGGCTCACATCATTATGGTTACACCTGGGAACTGCCCAACTGCCCTCCTTTCTGTCTCGTGTCACAGCAGACTCAGACAGAACCAGGGTTTAGCTTTCTGTTTTGTAAACCAGGTGGGCAGCAACCAGCCTGAAGATGAGGAACAGGTGCTTTCTGGGGAACAAGTGACTTCCCTTAAAAATTCAAGCCACGGTGGTTTTGATGGGCCAGATAGAGAAGAGGTTCATGGTGGGTGGGAGATGAGAGAGGTCTCTGAAATGGTTGGTGGGTGGGAGTGGATCGCCCATCCTCGCCCCTATTGGGGAGAGTTCTCTGTAATTGCCCACCAGCTGTTTGTCTTCATCTTTCTTCCTCAGAGGGCAATGCCAGGAAGCTGGTGAAGGCTTTCTTCTCCTCCTCTGCCATGGTCAACGGCGCTAAGTATGAAGTTGCCTCCCAGCAAAGGAGGGAGGCCTCGCCTTTGGGGGATGAGGCCAGCCCCAGGCCTGAGCAGGTAAAGCTGAAGAAGGAGATCTCGCTGCTGAATGGCGTGTGCCTGATTGTGGGGAACATGATAGGCTCGGGCATCTTTGTCTCCCCCAAAGGTGTGCTCATATACAGCGCGTCCTTCGGCCTCTCCCTGGTCATCTGGGCTGTCGGGGGCCTCTTCTCCGTCTTCGGGGCTCTCTGTTATGCGGAACTGGGCACCACAATTAAGAAATCTGGGGCGAGCTACGCCTACATCCTCGAGGCCTTCGGGGGACTCCTTGCCTTCATCCGGCTCTGGACCTCCCTTCTCATCATCGAGCCCACCAGCCAGGCCGTCATTGCCATCACCTTTGCCAACTACATGGTGCAGCCCTTCTTCCCGAGCTGCTTCGCCCCCTACGCTGCCGGCCGCCTGCTGGCGGCTGCCTGTATCTGTAAGTGAGGCTGGGGCAGGAGGGGTAGGGTGGCGCTCGGGTGTGAGTCCGGAATATGAGTCCAGTCAGCCAGTAAGAAAGAGACGGAAAGGAATGCCTCTGACAAACTTTGTTGTTGTTGTACATTAATGTATGCTATGTGTGAAAATTCGAATGGCGTCAAAGTGTTAAAATTCTTTCCCCCAAGTTTCCCGTGGTAAATATCATTAGCAGTCTCCACCCTTCCTGACTCTTTCTTCTTCCTTCAAGAGATGTAGTTTTTGTTCTGTGTTTTACAAAAATGGGACCCTAATACACATGTAATTCTATAGTTTGCATTTTCCCCAGAATTGATCACTGATGTTCTTTTCTAGTTATAGATCTACTTAAAAAACAAAAAGGCTTTATGTTATTCTGTGTTAATTTTAAGGATGTATTATTTATTTAACTAATCAGTCCTCTGTTAGTGGTCATTTAGTCTGGTTCCAGTTTTTCAGTCTTACAGTAACGCTCCTGTTTTCAGTCTTGCAAATAACACTCAGCGAATATCCTATTGTATTTGCATGGGTTTTTCGGTGGGCTGGATTCTTCAAACTGTGAATTCAATCTACTTTGGCCTTTTCTCCATCTCATAAAGAAAATATGATTTAAACCTGTACATTCAGCAAAGCCACCTGGAAGGTACCGAGAGGCTGATCCTCTACGGCCCCGTCCCTCAGCTGCCTCTGTTCTGGAAAAGTGCCCTCCCAGCTTGGGAACCCTTGGGACCTTGAAGACCCCTCCCACCTCCAGCTGCAGAAAAGCTCAGAGATCCTGTCAGTTTCAGGGGCAGCGGCAGCAGGCCTTTTGTACCAGGCATTTTGTACCAGGTACAATGGCCTGCTGGATCAACCCTCTCAGTCAGTTTCATGTGTGCTTTCCTTTCAGTTTCTCCACTGCCCCATTTTACTCTCAGCTTCCTCTCCAGACCCCCAGTTTTGACTGTTGTGCAGAGAGCCGGCTGTCCTCTGTGGGGTCCTCCTGTGCCTTGTGTGCCCTGGTGTGGGTTCAGACTCTTCTCTGTGTGAGGCTGTTGGCCTTGTGGCAACGGTCAGGGAGGCACTGCCCTGTGTTGAAAGAAGAGGATTTTCTCTTGAGTTCTTTTTTTTTTTTTTTTTTCTTTCAGTGATGGCACCGGGGATTGAAACCATGACCTCGTGCATGTTAAGCATGCACTCTACCTCTGAGCTCCCCTCCTTGAGGTCTTAAATACAATCTGTAATTTCTCTGGCATCATTTCTAGACGATCTGGTAGGCTGGATTACTGATGAAACTGATTTTAGGATCTCTTGGTCTTATGGTCCCTTCAAATGTGGGTATAGAGTTACATATCTCGTGTAGAGTAAGAAGTATTCCATCTGAGTAAAATTTCCAAGATGGCTGCATCCCTTTAAGCACCAGAATTCTATTTTAACCATCTTTGTTGAAATCTCTTTAAAACCAGTGATATATCAGCTTGCCCTCATAACTTGACATTTTTTTTTTTGTTGTTGACTCAGGGTCACCATGGCACATGTCAAATCTTGTATGACTGAGGCCCTTCCAGGCCACTGGGATGGGGATGAGTGTTTGATTCCTCAGTGGCCTCGGAGTGCTGGCCTGACTTCAGTTCCTCAAGAAAGGTTACATTCTTTCTTCATTTTGATCTGTGTCATCTCTGACAGCTTTGTGCCTGCCTTTGTCAGTCTTTTTAGTTTGCTGCATTTAATTTGGGAACAGAGGCACATTCATCTCTTGTACACCCAAGTGCACATACACACACTTGTGCACCGTCCTAAGAATGCAAGCAAAGTGGCCACAGTTATGGTTAGTCTGCAGAGCTCCCTGGTTAATAAAAGATAGTTTTGTGCCTGGATTTGTGGCATGCATTTGAGACAACCCTGGTAGAGTAAAAAGTGTACTAGACTTGTGTCTGAGGCTGGGTCGACAGCTGGGTACCATAGGTAAGCTGTAGTGACTCTACTTCTAGACTACTGTGAGGATGAGATGAGATTCAGTGAAAACCATAAATCATGACTCAAGTGTAATGTATCGGTGATTATTATGTTTACAATTGCTCTCTCTTGGTTGCTTATAGGACTTTGTCTATCTCTAATAATCTTCAGAGGGACATTAGAGATGGGAAGAAGGATCAGAAGGGCAACCAAGATTGTAAATAAGAATTTAGGGACATACGATTCATGAGTTTTTTCCTTCAGCTCTTGTGTAATGAGCATCCAGGCCGAGTTCTGTGTACTTATAAACTAAGACCTATGAGGACATTCTGTCCAGGTGGTACCTACGCAGTAATATTGCATTTATCTAACCGGAACCATTCAGGAGAAAACCAAGAAGTAGGGAGAGGAAGAGCCTTACAAGCAGCCAAGAAAGAGACATTCCAGGGGCAAGCGAGACGACTTTCTTCTTGGGGAGAGGAGCACTTAGGCAGATGCCACAGAGACCGTGATGTCTGGACTGAATTTTGAATAGAGACATAGCTGTCTCCTCAGACACTTCTCACAGAGGGAACTACATGTGAAAAGGTGCGGGCTGCAAAACCCGTCAAAGAATTCCAGGTGGTTGGTATGGCCAGAATGTGGGTAGGATAGGGGTGAGATAGTAGAGACTGGAAACGTAGCCCAGGGCCACCTCCAGGAGTGGTTCTGTGGTGCCTAAACAGGTTAGACTTTATCTTGAAAGCAGGCAGAAGATATTGACTTAAAAAAAATTCTTATTTTTTATTGATGTCTAGTCAATTTACAATGTTAGTTTCAGGTGTCTAGCGAAGTGATTCAGTTATAAATATACATGCGTATATATGGGTGTTTTGGGGGGGTTCTTTTTCATTATAAGAAGCTATTGACTTGAAGTGGAGATGTGGAATCAGATTTGTTTTGAAGAACTCCAGCCTTGTAGATAATGTTTTTGGAAAGAGTTATAGATAGAAGATAGGGAGACCAGGTCAGGGAGTTGAAACCTGAAGGGTGGTGATGGCCTGCATTGCAGGCAGTGCCTTTGGAAGGGAGATGAAGGGATGGATAAACATATAGTTATAACAAAGGTGGAATTTTGAGGATGTGGATGTGGAGGGCATAGGAGCTGTCAGAGGTGATGCTAAGGATTCAAGGTTGGGGGTGATGGGGTCGCTGTCTGAATAGGGAAAGTGGGCTGAGTGATGATGTAGAGGGGGCATCTGTGGCTTCTGCTGGGCTGCTCACATGCCGTTTCTAGGGTCATCATGACCCAGAGTTGGTCATCGTCCCATCCAACTGAGTCACACTCACACCAGAGAGAGGCTGATGGGTACATGAAGATGTCAGTCTATTAATGTACAATGTGAGCATGTGTGTATAATTTCTAATGACCAGAAGGCATGTGTTCGCTATCAAGGCACCCCTTCCTAGTATCCTAGTCACTGGGAAACCCATCTAGTAGTCAGGGAATTGCTTGCAGATCATGGAACCAGAACAAAGGAAGAAAGTTTTGACTATTTGAGAAAAAAATTATTGAAAGTGGTGGATTCTGTAAAATATGGAGCTGAAAGGTAGAGCCCTTCCCTGCAGGGAACTCACGGTGTGGTGGAAGAGATGGGCAAAAATAGTCAAGTAAACATTGCATGTGGTCCCTGCTGGGAGAGGGTGGAGGGGCTTATTCAGGAGATGATGTCTGCACTCAGCACTGAAGGATGAAAAGGAGTCAGGGGTGGGGGAAGCTTACCTCGCCATCTGACACTCTGACTCATCTCAGACCTCCCGCCCTCACTCTCTCTGCTCCAGCTCCTGGCCTTCTTGTTTTTCTTCCAATTTGCCTGGCATGTTCCTGCTTCAGGGGTTTTGAACTTATTGTTCCTTCTGCCAGGAAGGCTCTTTCCCCAGATGCCCTCAGAGTTTTTTCCCTCATTCCATTCATGTCTTTGCACAAATACTGCCTTGCCAGAGACCTATTCTACCCAAACCAGTCACTCTCAGTCTCCCATACTGTTTTGTTTTTCTCTATAAAATCCTCACCATCTGACATTAAATATATTTTTTAAAATAATTAAAACAAATTTTTTAAATGGTGGTACTGGAGATTGAACCCAGAATCTTGTGCATGTTAAGTATGCGCTCTCCCACTGAGCTATACTCTCCCCCCGGCATTAAATATTTACTTGATTATGTTTATCTTTCCCTCTAGAGTATAAACATCACATGAGTAAGGACTTTGTTTTGCTCACTGCTGAGTCTCTGGCACCTAGAACAGTGGCTGGCGTCTGCTAGGTACTCAGTAAATATCTGTAGAAGAAGGGGCAAGGACACTCTAGGCACAGGGGAAGGCAGTGTAAAGGCATAAAGGTGAGAAAAAAGTGTGACGGTGTGCGGTGTGCATGGGGGATTGTGGGGTGTGAGGGGTCACGGGGTTAGAACTAAAGGCAAACCTTCCTAGAGGGTTTAGAGTTTATCCTAAAGTATTTAAGGAACCCTTGCAGGATTTGATGCAGGGGAGCTGCGTGGCTGGGGTGGGACATAGGAGCCAGGCTGGAGGCAGAGACATGGGTTAGGAAGCTCCTGTGGCCGTCTAGGCAGAAAGTCATGGAAGCCTGAACTAGGGCAGTGGTAGGTGGGGGTGGACAGGATAGATGGGAGAGCCATTTAGAAGGTATAATCGGCCGACCAATAACTCTTACTGGGATGGCCCGTGTAAGAGAGGCGAGTGACGGGGAAAGCATCCACCAGCCTGTGAGCTCTGTGCCACAGGGGCTGAGCCTGTCTTATGGTCCACATTACACCCAGCGAGGGAACGAAGAGAGGCACTCGATAAATATTCCTTGAATGAAGAGGTAAGGTTTCTGATTTGGGCCACCAATAGGTGGTGGCATCATACAGGGAGGGGGAGGATAGAATCATGTTGAATTTGAAGTTTATTTGTAGGATGGTAGGTGGATGTGCCCTTTTGGAGCTCAGGAAAGAGATGGGGCTGAGACTGAGCATTCAGTGCTCATGAAGCACTTGCCAGTTTCCCAGCACTGGTCATTGTCTTTATGGAGCTCTCAGGGTGTGTGTGTGTACCTGTGTGTGTGTGTGTGTGTGCGCGGGAAGGGGTGGGAGAGACAACTCAACACAAAATTACAATGGATTATGATGAGCATTGTGATTTGTGAGGCGCAGGGAGCCGCAGGAGGAAACCTGAACTAGCCTAGGGGTTTAGAAACTCCCCATAAGGAAGTTTAAGCTGATACCTGAATGAAGAAGAAGAATTAACCAAGAGTGAAGAGGGAAGAGGAGCATCTCGGGCAGCAATAACAAACGGACAAAAACTTGGAGACAAGAAAGAAGGGACCCTTCTTTGAGACACTGAAGGGAGTTCAGGGTGGGCTACATACTGAGTTTCAGGTAGGAGATGTAGAGAGCTGGCCGGCACGGGTAGATGGAGGTCGTAGGCTAGGTTGTTCAGGGCTTTGTAAACTGTTCAGTTATTACTGCTGTGTCACAGATCACACAGAACTTGCTGGCTTCTAACAGTCATTTTATCCTTTCACGGTTTCTGTGGCTCAGGAATTTGGGAAGGGCTCAGTGGGGCAGTTCTGGCTCAGGGTCTTATGTGGTTAGTCGGATGGTGGCAGGAGCCGGAACGGGGGACACTGGAGAAGATGGGGACTAGCTGGGCATCTCTCTCTTCATGTTGTGCCAGGGCTGTTCCATGTGGTCTCTCCGCATGGACTATGTTGAGCTTCCTCATGGAATGGCAGCCTCAGAGCAATGGGACTGAGTCTCCCAGTGGGGAGGGTATGGCTCAGTGGTAGATCATGTGCCTAGCATGCACGGGGTCCTGGGTTCAATCCCCACTACCTCTATTTAAATAAACAAACAAACAAACAAACAAACCTAATTACTACCCCCCCCAAAAATTCCAAATAAAATAAAGGGATTGTTTCAGTCTCTTAAAAAATGAGTATCCTAGCAACCAAAGGGGAAGCTGCAATGCCTTTTATAGCCTCTGAAGTCATATGGTGTCTCTCCTGCCATGCTATATAGGTAGAAACGTTCACAAAAGACCATCCAGTTTCAAGAGAAGAGGCACAGACCCTATCTTTTGATGGGCAGGGTGTTAAAGTCACATTGTATGAAAAGCACGTGGGATGGGAGATATTGTCGAGACTTCTTTGGAAGATACAGTCTGTGGCACAAGCCATATTAAGGAGTTTGGTAGTCTTCTCTGAAGGCATTGAAAAAACTCTTCAGGTTTTTAAAGTAGGGGAGTGGTGTTTGTGATTTAGATTTTAGAATTTGTGATTTTTAGAAAGATTACTATGGCTTCAGTTTGCAGGACTGAAAGCAGGGAGACCAGTTAGGAAGCTGTTGCCATGATCCTGGTGAGAGATGATGGTGGCTTGGACCGGAGTCATGTTTTGGGGATGAGGAGACTGGTTAAGACGTGGACACTGATTAGATATGGATAGAGATTGTTAGTGATAAGATACTCAGACTGGGCGTCTGGCTTGGGTAACTGGGTGGATGGTAATGCCATTCATGTATAGAGGGAACACTGGAGGAGCAGCGGGTTTGCAGGAAATTGATGGGATTACTTTGTGCCTGGTGATGTCCAGTAGCTGGTTGGATATTCATATGTATCTGCAATCGTGACAGCTGGGCTGGTAACACACTTTTGGGAATCACTGGTATATAGGCAGTAGTTGAAATCACAGTAGCAGATCAGATGGTCTTAGTATAGGATGTAGCAAGGAAAGAGAAAATGGCTTAAGATAACATTCTGAAAAATACCAACATTGAGGGTTAGGTATTCTGCAAAAAAAAAAAAAAAATGGAGAAGCAGCATTTAGAGAGATATGAGGGAAATGGTGAGATGGCGAGTAGAAGAGAGCAATTTGAGGAGTCAGTGGCCAACAGTGTCCAGTCTGCTAAGAGATCAAACTCAGTAAGGACTGAGTGGAGTCAATTGGGTTTATCAACATGAAAGTCACTGGTGACTTTGCAGAGGGAAATTTCAGGACAGTGAGGGTGGAGTCAGATTGCAAAGAGAGATCTATCTGTTCATCTCACAAGATTTATTGAGTATGTACTCTCTGTCTAGTTCTGGGTTAAGCCCTGGGGATACAAGGGTGACTGTGAACCCAGTGTCTCCCCTCACATAGCTCACTGTTGATGGGAGAGACAGATCTGTAAACTGTTCAGAGGAAGGGCCGTGCACCCAAGGGAGGAGGGCTTACACTCAAAAGTAGCCTTTCTTGGAGGAGCTTGTAAGTAAGATAAAGAATGGAATGTCGCTGGAATTGGCAAGAAGGAGGTCAAAGGGATTGCTGGCGGTCTTTCCAGTGGCGTGATGGAGCAGACATCAGATTGCATCGTGGAGACCGAGGGCGGGGGAGGGAGTGTAGATGTGCTTCCCAGAAGGTGGACTCTGGAGGCAAGGAGGGCGGTAATCAGAGGAAGGGACCAAGGCTGAGGGAGTTTATGGGAAAGACTTAAGCCCATCGTAGGTTGGTTTGGGGTGTATTTCTGGAAAAGTTGGATGAGATGCCCTTACCCTACAATAAGGTCTCTCCATGGTCAGAATGCTTGGTGCCTGGAGTCTACATTTCTCTCCTTTGAACAGTGCAGGGAACACCCTCATCCCTTTGAGAAGCAGCGGTGCATGGTGGTTAAGAGCACGGAATCAGGCAGGTTACATTTATTAGCCTCAGTCTCCTCATCTGTAGAATGGGGCTTTACCTCATAGAGGCATGATCTATCTTTCTGCCATGCTTTGATCCTTTTCTGTTCAAACAGTGATGATTTTGGGAGAGCCAGTAAGGCTTTTGCTTCTGTCAGGGTGGCTTCCAGTCCCTTGATAGGCACAATCTTCCTCTAGACCTGCTGATGAACTACAGCTCTAGATAGGCTAGGTTTGCTGATAGACCTTGAAATCATTTACCAATTATTGCTTAAGTAAGTTTTTTGTACACCTGGGTGACTTCACTTACTGATCGTTTTGTTGTCAGGGTGATCACATGTTGCCCTCTCTGCCGGAAGTTCTGCCTCCCTGCCTCCAACCCCAGCAGTAGACATCATGCACTCAGTGCGGGTAACAGTGGTCCTGGTGCCCACCTGCACCCCCTTCACTGTCCCCAAGGAGGGCTGCCTCTCTCTATGAAAGCTGACTTTCATAGCACCTCTTCTTGTAATGGTTCATGTTCGCTTTTCTGGGAAGGCTGGGGACCGGGTCTTCATCACAGAGTCTGCACAGAGTCTGGAACACAGTGGGTACTCAGTACATGCTTGATGGATGGATGAATGGGTGAATGGGTGAATTCTGAGTTCTGAAGGAATCTTGCTGTCCTGTCCAGGATGCTGTAAATGGTTACTTTTCCCAACCAGAGGGGTGTGCAGATGGCCCCTCTGAAGGCTGATTATTCTGGCTTCTCAGAGTCCTTTAAGGACTGCTTCAGTCCAGTTCTCTGCAGCCAGAAGTCCCGTTACCCCATGGGGAGACAGTCCCACTCCCAGGCCCACATCCTTGCGTGTAAACACGGGGCACGTGGTGTGGTAGAACATGTGCCAGCTTTGGAGTTGCCCATTGGCTGAGTGGCCTCAGTTTTCTCAACTGGAAGATAAAGATAATGAACCTACTCTGTCCAATTAAATTAGATGATGTAGGTAAGAATGTCAGTGACCTAACGGAATGGTCAGGCAGAAACGGTGTCTACTGCTGCAAATTTCTTTCACAGTTACACGCATCTTATTAATTTCTAAAAACTTTACTTTCAGTATTCTGTCTTTGGATGATTAAAAGCAGTTTTAATTTTACAGTCGCTCAGAGATCAGAAGGGGGCGCTGAGAGGCGAAGGTGGCACTTTTGGTGTAATCAGGGCTCAGGGTCCAGAAGCCCAGCTCCACCCGACTGCCCTGTCTTGGGAGCCAACATGCTTTGGCCCGTTGTTAGCAGCTTTGGATGTTTCTGCTCCTGCCTTGTCTACACTCACCCACCATTGCCCTAGTCTAGATATTTGGTCTAGATTTTTGCCTTTTGTTAATGGGACGTTTTATCTCCTATGTGTTCAGTCCACCTGTGTACCAGTCGGCCAGCAGCACACGTGCGGGCGGCCCCGTGAACAGACTGCTCTTTAGGGATCAGGCAGTCTTGGTGTCCCTGGTGCTTGACCCTCATGACTTGCGTGTAGTGGGTGTTTTAGTGAATGACTGTTAGAGGAATGAATACCCGCAGTTCCAGATTCATCTTGGCCGAGAAGGGCAGTGCGTGCTCTTGGCTCTCAGGGAGGCGGTGGGCGCTCAGGGCCGCCGTGGGGCCTGGGCAGAGGGGAGGGCAGACCCCTCATCCCGCATCTGCTTGAGCTGCTCGTGGACTCCAGGGGACTTCGGCTCTCTGGGAGCTTTGGCCACTGTCCTCATGCTGCTTCTTCTGGTACCAGAATGACTGACATCATGTGCTTGGGGCTAATGAAGTGGAACAGCCAGGTGCTGGGCCCCCAACTGCCTTTTGCCCTTTGAACTTTCTACTTGGAAGTGAATAACCTCTCCTGGAGCGGTTTTCCCAAGAGCTATTTTAAGTTGTTCCACATTCACAGCAACAGATAGGCTGGGGTCAGAGCCTTGGGTTCTTTCTGGTATGGGGTCAATGTGAACTTTGCAGCAAACTCTTCACCACCAAGGAGGGAGGTGGAGCTCTGTGCTGGGCTGGTCCCCACGGCTCTTCAGGGGTTCACCCTTGATCTCTTCCTTTCTCTGTTCTCTTTCTCTCTGTCTCAGAAAAGGCTAAGGGGACAGGCTAGAGGAGGTTGGGGAAAGAGCTGGGGACAGTAGGTCCCAACCTTGGCTGAACTTTGGAATTACCTAGGATTTTTTTGTTTGTTTATTTTGTTTATTTTATTTTATTTTTAAATTAAATTTAATTTGGGGGGGGAGGTAATTAAGTTTATTTATTTTTGTTTATTTAGGTATTTTTTAATGGAGGCACTGGGGATTGATCCCAGGACCTCGTACATGCTAGTCACGGGCTCTACCACTGAGCTATACCCACCCTCCCTTATTTTTTATTTTTTTAATTGAAGTGTAGTTGATGTACAATGTTGTCTAGGGGGTTTAAAAAAATACTCATGGCTCCTTCCTCTTCCTCCCTGTTCCCCCAACCAAATAAATCTGAACTACTGGGTAAAAGAATGGGAATTGGCTTGGAGAACAAGAAGTGAGGAAGCAGAAAGTTACTGCTGAGCAAAACTGCTGGGAACCTTGGGAAGAGAGGTTCTCAGTGGTCACTGTGCTTTAGAGTTACCCAGGGGGCTTTAAAACCATGCAGATGCCTGGGCTCCACCCCAGAGTTTGACTTCATTGGCTAGGTGGGGCCTGAGCAGTGGACTTTGTTACAGCTTGTCAAGAGAAGCCACTGTCGAGCTGAATTAGAGGGTTTGGACTCGTTCTGATCGCAGTCATTCTGTACATGATCATTTTGTTTAGTGCCCACCTAAGGTAGCGCGCCCCAGGCAGGCAGATCACCAGCCTCCCCTGGGAGTTCCCGTCGTCTCAGATGTCTTGCATCAGAACTTGGGGTGGAGCCCCAAAGCTGTAGGTCCACACTCTTCTGGCCATCCTGATGCTCACTTGGGCTTGGGGTCCCTTTTCTGAGAACCTGAACTGGTCCTGGCTGAGCAAACCAGTAAGGATCCAGTTAACAAGGACTCACTGGCTTTGAGATGGGAGCCGATGGAGTGGTTTAATATGAGTGCCTCCCTGGACAAATTGCTTGCGCCCCGGCACAGAGCCACGGCGACTAAAGTGCTGACTGAGTTCCAGGAGGCAGAGTGGGAGGAATCGAATCCAGTGACCCAGGGTTTGTGCTTGATATGTCTTCTCGCCAGATGCCCTCACCCATGATGCCTGAGTAAGCGAAATGGTTCGGTAGCCCAAAAAAGGGAAAAGCATTTGAGGACATCTGCTATCTGAGACATAATAGCACCTAGGAAGGATGGAAGAACTAAAATATCAAGGAAGCTAAGAAGAAAGTGATTTTTGAGTGATTTTTCAACCAGCGTTCGACAACACAAAACAGAACAAGCAGTTGAGGAAAAGAGGAAAAACTTGAAATGTCTGGCTTTAGGCATCAGATCTGTGGGTTTTTTGGGGCGAGCTTAAATCCAATCCTTCTGAGGAAACAGCCTCAGTAGAGCATCCTGGAGATATCTGGGTCCTCGCAGGCCTGCGCGTACCAGGTACGGGCTGGGTTGCTCCCCAGCAGTGTGACGCTGACTATACGTAGTCCAGCCTAATGCAGAGACCTGTGGTTTTTCTTGAGCAACGTGTGACGAAGAGCTCCCTCACACCAGTCAAGCCCAGGGACTAGTATCCTTCTGACTGCTGGGGGCTGAATGACGCCACCAGTCTGAAGACACATGAGATGTGTCACTGGCGACTTTGAAGTTCCAGATAGCAAACAGAGTGGCAGGTGGAATCTTCACCTCTTTGTCATTCGAGGCTGTCTATGTGAGAGAGAAAAGAGAACACAGAACTGAGTACTGGACTGGCAATGCTAAGATAACAGAGGGATAGACTCTGGAGAGGGAGGGAGCAGAGTTCATAGAGATTGGGAGAGGTGCATTTAAAAAGGCTTTAAACTGGAATTTTAGAGAAAAAGAGAAAAATGCAAAGATGAAAGTATAAATCTGGGTATTTTGGACTATGAGATATTCTAGAGAAAGAAGAATAAAGGTGGAAAAGTTGCTCAGTGATGCATTTGGAGAAGATAGGATAGAAGACTCGGAATGATGCTTTTGGACTCAGAAACATTCAGTGAGGCTAATAAACACATTTGCTTTTTAATTTTATTGCAAGGAGGAAACAAGTTCATCTGCCATTGGAATATGACAGTGAAAGAGTGTAACTTGTTCGAAAGTGATGGATTTGCTCGAAGAGCTGAGATGGATGTGGTATATCAAAGAGAGATGGACTTATATGAGACTCTGCTGTAATAATGGATGCCTGCTCCCTCCCCCTGGGCAAGGTCACGTTTTGATTCTTTTGATTGCAGCAGGAAGGGAAGTTTGAGGACACCAAGACACAGAGACCTCAAAGAATTTTTCCTCCCCTTTTCTTTCCCAACAAATGTAATGAACAGTACTGCTCAGTACTGTTTCCAGCTCTCTGCCTGCAGGTGGGCTGCTTCTTGGTGTTAAACGGGAGAGGTCTTTTCCTTCCTAACTATTCATATGTGGCCCACCTCTTAGAGATGGCACCAAGGCCGTGGCCTCTGTTCATCCCATCTGCTTATCATGGCAGAATTACTACATGGTGCTGTCTGAGGGCTCTCGGATTCCACTCAGGGAATTTTCCTGAAGGTCTCCCAGAGTAAAGTGCATGGAAATAGATCCTCATCCTAAGGGAAGAAGCGTGGTGAAGAGAACAAGAGAATAAGAACCCCCCCCCCCAAAAAAAGTAGGAATGATATAATCGTTGGCATATACTGCACACAGTCAGATCAGAAGAAAAAGTATTCTGCTTTCCTCATAAAAATGATAAAATTTATATGAAAGGGAAATACGGTAGCAACGGAAACTTCAATTCCCCGAGCATCTTCTGCTAAAATCAGTTGCATTCTGTTAGAAGCAAGACCTCTCTGCGTTTTAAAAAATGGTTTATTATGGAAAATTTCAAACGCATACAAAAGTAGAGTGAATTGTACAATGAACTCTCAGGGTTCAAGCACCAGCATGAATGATTATCAACGTTGTTTTGTCTATGCTGTAACCACCCCTTCCTCAGCCCACTGCATTATTTAAATCAAATCCAAGATGTCTTACCACTTAATCCATAAAGGCTTCAATATGAACTCTAAAGGATAAGGATTTGTTATATTAATAATTATCATCATCATTATTATTTTACATAACCAGGGAAATGTGGAATCTTTGTGAGGAAGTCACTGTGACTTCTCAGAGTTTGTACCTCCCAGAAAAAAAAAAAAAATGCTGGGTTTCCTCCAAAATGTACTCTAAATTTTAGGCGAGAGGATTGCAGAAAAGTTCAGGGCAAAGAATTATAATCTTACAGCCAGGGATTTAAAGACAAAAAAACTTAGGAGCTTCTTCAAAATGAAATTCTGATAAAAATAGTTGAAACTTACCTTATTTAGGAAGAACAGGAGGAGAATCATCTGAAGGAAAAACAATGTAATTGAACATATTGCTTTTTTTTTTTTAACTTTTTTTTGGTTGGTTGTTTTTTCGGGGTGAGGGTAATTAGGTTTATGTATGTATTTAGTTATTTGTAATGGAGGTACTGGGGACTGAACCCAGGACTCTGTGCATGCTGAGCACAGGCTCTACCACTGAGCTACGCCCTCCCCTGCACACTGCTTTTTGATGAGCTTAGATTTTTAGAAACAGCGTATACAGGAGATGATGAGAGGTAATATAACCATGACTAAATAAATATAGGAGGGGCCCGGAACTGCAAGGAAAGTGTCCTGAAGGTTAATGCCCAGCATGAACTAAGACCTGAAGAGCTGACTAAGGCCAACAGAAGGCTCTGAGAGCAACGTTCAGGGTGAAAACGGCGGGGACAAGTCTGGATGCTCTGGGGTCAGTTAGTTCAATGATAATAGATGGTGGAGAGAAAGGAGAGGCGACAGACTTTTCTTCTCACTTTAACTGCAGAAGGATTGTTAACCTAAGGAAGGGCTCCCTGGGGAGGTATATAGCTCAGTGGTAGAGCACATGCTTAGCATGCATGAGGTCCTGGGTTCGATCCCCAGTACCACCATTAAAAAAAAAAAGGGGGTTCAGTAAAATCCCAACAGGCCAATAGATCTAGGCCAACAAGAAAACAAGACCAAGTAAGTTGAGGAGATTGCTTTCAATGTTTTTAACCATCTACTTGCAGACAAATGGAAAGGATTTATAATTAGCTGAGATGACAGAATGACCACTAGACATCTCTAGGATCTTGGAGAACAGGGAGGGTGTAAAAAAGGAAGCTGTTGAGTGATGTATTGGTTTCCTGTTGCTGCTATAGTAAATTACCACCAATTTAGTGTCTTAAAAGAACACAAGTTTATTTTACAGTTCTGGAGGTCGGAAGGCTGAAATGGGTCTCACTGGACTAACATCAAAGTGTCAGCAGTGCCATGTTCCTTTCTGGAGGCTCTAGGGGAGAATCCATTCTCTTGCCTTTTGTAGCTCCTAGAGGGCTGCCCACATTCCTTGGCTCCTGGCCCCCTTCCATCTGCAAAGCCAGCAGTAGCTAGTCAGTTACTAGTCAGGTCTTCCTCACATCAGATCCCTCTGACACTGACTCTTCTGCTTCTTGGGGCCACTGTTGTGCCCAGCACAGGTGATAACCTAGCTTTCCAAGAAAGAGGTAGATTCTGAGCATTCTGCATTGATAATCTGAGGTTGATTCTTGCCCAAATTCTAGGCTCAACTGTTAAACCTGGTTAGCAAAGTATGAAGAGAAAGAGGGTCTCTACTAACCTGTGTGGATTCGCTAAAAGCAAGCTAACCTCATGTTTCTGTTCAATTTTAACTTTTATTCAAGTTTAATATACAAAAAGAACAGTACACATAAGCTTGATGAATTGCCACAAATTGAACTCATGTGTAACCAGCATCCACATCAAGAAAGCAGCCCCGTGAACCTCTCCTGGGTTCCTCCCAGTCACTTCCCCATGCCCCCAACACACACACTGAGGGAAATCACTGCTCTGACGTCTAGTAACATAGATTAATTTAGCCTGTTTTTATGTAAATGGGCATAAAGGGACTGTACTCTCTTGTGTTTGGCTTATTCACTTAATATGTTTGTGACATTCATCCGTATTTTTGTCTGTAGTTGTGGATGGTCCATTCTCACTGTTGCTCAGTATTCCATTGTGTTTACATAGCCATTCTACCACTGATGGGCATTTGGGTTGTTTCAAATTTTTGACTATTGTAATGCTATAGTTATGAACATTCTAGCATAAATATGTACTCATTTCATTTGAAGCATTTGGTAGCATCATTCAATTACTAGAGCATTACATGTGCATCCAGATTTCAGAGAGGTTCTTGACAAACTCTCATGATATTCTTTTTCACGATGTAGAAAAAGGTGGACTAGATTAAAAAAAATAGTTGGATTCTTGGTTGATATTGTGGAATAATGACAGCAGAGAGGCAGGGCTCTGCCTATCCTAGTCAATGTTTTTATCAGTGACTTCAGTGAGAACCCAGAAGGTATGCTATCAGATTTGCAGATTTCATAAAATTGAAGGCATTCGAATTAACTGATAAAGTTAAGGAGGAAAAAAAATCCATTTCTAGCAGATGAGAATGATGCCTAAAAATTCAGAGAGGAAGATTACTAGGAATAAATATAATGTCCCATATCTGAGATTCAGAAGAATCTCTTTTAGTAGGCCCCAGAAAGGGGAGAGGGAAAAGCTCATCAGTTCAGGGGGTGGAAAAGGAGTTACAGTTGACAATGAGTTCAATCTGAGACTCCATTGCCTGCAGCAATATCTGGAGTTCCCTGTGTGGGTCTCAGTTTCCAGGGAGACACTGACAAAGTGACGTGACTGCAGAGGAGAGAACTGGGCTGGTAGTGGGAAGCCACATTTGTCACACAAGAGGTTGAAGAAAATCGGTCTTTAGCCTGAAGAGGGAAGACTCAAGGAGGACAGGATGTTAACCTTTAATGATAAGAGGGGTCAGAATGTGGGAGTGGCTTGAGCTTGATTCTGTGTGGCTCCAGAAGACAGGACCAGTACTACTGGCTGGAAGCTGCGAGGAAGATGTTTTCGGCTTAGTGGAAGGACGAGCTATTCATCTCTTTAAAAATGGAATGAGTGGCCTAATAAAGTGCTGAGGTTTTTTTTTAATAGTCCTCGGGGATTTAAAGCAGAAAATGGCTTAAATAGCAGCCTAAGTGGTGCCTTACATTGTATATATTTAAACCTAATGGTTTTGGGAGAATTGTAGGCTGAATGTTCTTTTTCAGGGACTGTTTAGTTTGGGCATCTAAACTAAACCTGGGCACCTGATCCCCAGTGGGCCTGCAAGCTTTGTTCTGTTCTGGATCAGTCCAGGCAGGTGCTTTCCTTGCTTTTAGTTCTAGAGCTGATGCTGGGCCTTAGTGTTGGAACTAGCCTCCTCCTCCAGGGGGCCCACCTAGGTTGGACTTGATGACCATTCAGGAGCATCTCCTTCAATGATTATAGGAGTGACTTCTTCACAGCTGCTCCTTCCTCCAAAGCAGGGGTCAAAGCAGGACTGGAGCTGCACCTGAGTCAAGGGTCCAAGGTGATTTCAGGCCATCTTCTGTGGACTTGGCCCAGTGTTGGGTGGAGATTGAATTGCACCCAGAGGTGGGAAGGTAGGGTGTCTGTGTCCTCAAGGTTAACTTGCAGTTGCCTCCATATTATTCTAATCCCATGGTTCTCCCCCCACCCCCGCCCAGCCTTCCCTTCCCTCCCTCTGAAGCAGGAGGTCGGGCTCCACTTTAAGAACAGAGCACTTGGCCCGGCTCTGGGGCCGCTGGTCAGCTGTATCCGCTGGGGGCGGGGACAAAGAGCCCAGTCAGCACTGCTGCCTGCCATATCCGTTTCCTGCTCCCATGGCCAAGAGGCCCTGGAGGAAGCCGGGCTCTGGGGAAGGTGAGGACCAGCTCTTTTTCCATAGGATTCCCTTCTTCATTCAAACCGAGCCTCCTGTGCTTGATACAGAGAGCGGATGAGGGCAAGATGGGGGTGCAGGTGGGGTCAGTGGCCAAGAACAAAGGCTCAGGAGGGAGGAGGAGGAAACACTGGTGAGTGAAAGGAAGGATACCAAAGGATGGATTTGGAAGTAGAATAAAAAAGCAGGGATTAAAGTGTAAACAATCCATGTGTTTTCTTTTCAGAATTTGTTGCAGTACAGGATAATGAGTTGGCTTTTCCCTGCCCACATCCCTGGACAGAGCTGAGAACAGGACCTCTTGGCACATGGCTACATGAACCAGAACCAGTCCCTTAAACCTCAAGCCTCTCCCAGTGGTGCTGGCCCTGTGGTGACCCGGAGGACTAACCATGAATTTTGATTAGGGGATCCCTGTCCCATGTGAATATGGCAGCTTTGGTGGTCCCTGGTGTTTCTAATCCAAACGTGGCTTGAGTTATACTTGTAAGTCTAAGTCAGCAGCAGAGCCCAAGGGGAAGGGGTTGAGATTACAGGATGGAGACTCGTCCAGGGAAAGGGACTGTCTTGACATGAGGGCTGCTGAATGGTTGGAGGCAGAAGTCCAGCAGGGAGTAAAGGAGTGGTGAGTAAAGGAGGGTCAGCAGATCTGAAAGATTTGGTCATTTTTGTGGGGTGCCTATGGAGACTCCACGCTTGTGTCTTTAATGATTAACTTAGCACTGCGTTGGCCTGGAGTTACGGGTGCATTTTTGCCCAGTCCTGTGATGAAGTTTGGTTGTTCATTGTCTTGTTTATTAGGCAAGAAGGCAAGTGCTTGTTTGGGACAGGAATGCCCCCTTTCCAGAAGAGCAGAAAAGAACTTGGGCAGTGAGTAAGGGAGGGAGAGACAGAAGGTCAGACAGCTGCTATGAGGTGCTGGTCTTCCTGCCGCTCAGGTGAAGTAGCCTCTGGGCCAGAGTGTGATGAGACTGGGACAAAACATAACAGGGGTACTGGGGACACTGAGGGGCGCGCCGCGGCCAGACTGAGACAGGGCGTACTTAGACTGAGCCAGCCTGCAGCAGCAAGCCCAGCACTCTGTCCCCTGGGAAGGCAGGCTGACTCTGATCTTGCCTTTGGAGCCCTTGAGAGAAGGGCTGTTAAGCCCTCCTTCTGGTGTTCCAGTTGCTGAGCTGGGAAGGAGGGAGCAGGGTAGCAATTCACTTTGCCGCAGCAGGGAAGGTATGGAGTATGTGCCTGCCTGCTTGTTTAGTAAGAGGTGGGTGGGGGATTGGGGAACATTGGGCTGACGTTCAGAATTGTTTCTTTCGACTTTCTTCCCACCATCTCCTCCCGGCACATCCTTGGGCTATTAGTTGACCTCAGCATGAGTAGGCTTCCCTTCCTGAATTCTTCTTCTGAGGTAGCAGATTATAACTTTTTTTGGAGGGTCATGGGTTTCTGAGATTCTGATAAAAGGTATGGGCCCCCTTCTTAGAGAAATGCTTATACTTTGGACATATGTACATAACACTTCACAAAGAATTTCAGTCCTTGTGGAAGCCCAGGTCAAGAGCCTGGCTCTAAGGGTAATCCATGAACTTTACGGGCTCATCTGGGTAAAGGGATTGCCTCTACCCTGGCGTGGAAGGACTTGAGGAATGTGTGTGGCTCCTACTTTTGCATTGTCCAGTCAGGAAAAATGCACTGTCCCCCTCTTATAGGAACCTCGGTTCCGAGAATCTCTCCAAGCAGAAAACAAGCGGCTGAGCTGGCCGGCAGGAGCAAGAAGTCTGGCTTCCAGCCTAATCCTTGGCCACACGTCCTGACCTGCTGACCTAGACATTGGTTAAGTCACAACAGGACTTGTCAAGGTTAACAGTAATACCACGGCATCAGAGTGCTGGGTCCTGGGGCCCATATAAGGGGATACAGGGCCGGAGAAGGGGGAGAGACCGTGACTTTTCAGAGCCAAAGGCCGGAACACATCACTAATCGTGTACAGCTACCAGTTGCCTCCCGTTGCTGTGAACACTTGTGTGTGTAAACAAATCCACAGTAACTGTTGTCTCACACAAGTGCTGAGTGTGTGTGTGTCTGTGTGTGTGTTGCCACATTTACATGTGCTCAGCCAGTGCCTTTGACTGATAATGGTGAGGACATTCTGGGCAGAGGTTTCCAGTGCAGATCAGGTCAGAGCCCAAACACTCCTGCCCTTGGCCAAATGGTCCGTTTTGGTGACTGATGCTGGGAAGACGGCTTGGAAGTCTAAGGCCCTCCGGATGGTAGGGTCAGTCACCAATCAGTATTATTTTTCTTCCAGGTCTCTTAACCTTCATTAACTGTGCCTATGTCAAGTGGGGAACCCTGGTACAGGATATTTTCACCTATGCTAAAGTATTGGCACTGATCGCCGTCATCATCGCAGGCATTGTTAGACTTGGCCAGGGTAAGAAATAATAGTAATAGCAACTAACATTTGTTAAGCGTTTTCTATGAGCCACACTCCTCTAAGTGCCCTTTGTGTGAAATCTCATTCAATAGGTACTATCTTCATTTCCACATTATAGATGAGGAAACTGAGGCTGCAGAATTAAATACTTTGCCAAAGTCCCTAGCTAGTAAGTAGTGGAGCTGAGATTTGTACCCAAGTAGACTGACCCCAAAGCCTGTCCTTTAACTTCCATGTGTGCTGCCTCCTAGAAGAGGCCGATCTTGGGAAAAGGGCAGCCAGCCATGCCCCGGGAGCCGGTTTTTGCAGATTGCCGAGCCCAGTGCTTGTGGCTATGATTGTGCCCCTCACAGGTGAGGGCCGGGGCAGAGATGAACTCTTTGTACCTGCTCCTCTCCAGTTTCTGGGTGTGAACCCTACCCTACAGCTACTCTGCTGACTGGGAGTATTGAGCCCTGCCCTTCCTCCAGCCCGTATCAGCTGTCTGGTGTTAGAAAGGAGGCAGGACAGAGTTGCATCACACTGGTTCTCCAGTCCTTCTGCTCTGCGGTGGTTTCTCACCCCAGAAAGCCACCTGGGTCCTTCCTGTCAAGATCCTGGTGCTGCTCCCCACGTTCCAGCCCATTACTGCAGATGTCTCTCTTCTGCCCACTGGTATCCTTGCTGCCAAGGTGTTCTCAGCCACACACCTGCTGTTATTGCCCATTCTTCCCATTCTTCCCCTCCTCTACTGGAGTTGGGGTGTAGGCCACTAATCCTTCTGCCCTTCCATGTTCTCTGGGTTCCAGGAGCCTCGAGTCACTTTGAGAATTCCTTTGAGGGTTCGTCATTTTCAGTGGGCGACATTGCTCTGGCACTGTACTCGGCTCTGTTCTCCTACTCGGGCTGGGACACCCTCAACTATGTCACCGAAGAGATAAAAAATCCCGAGAGGTAGGTACCTCACCATCAACTTTCCATGGCAATGATAGCCATCGTTTATTGAGCTTCTCCGGTGTGCCAGACAGCATACCACAACTGGTTGATTTTATCAGCCTCATTTTAACAGATCTGAGGCCTGAGGCCCAGAGAAGTGGCTTGTCTGTGATCACAGTAACAGAGCTAAGAGGTGAACTTTGTGTCTAAAAACAAAATTTTGAAAGGCCTTTTCACATTTGTTCTTGCCTTTCTGCATTAATTAAAGCAGGCTGTGCCATGTGCTTCTGTATGCCTTTCAAAACCTGTACTCTCCTTGACAGAACTTTGACCCACCCTTATTCACAGATAGATAACTTCAGGTCAGAGGCTACCAGAAACCTTCCTTTCCCTTCTGATCCCTTCTTTGTTTCTCAAATTCATACTGACTTCGTGGTATTGGTCGTTTCAGCCATTCGGTGATATCACACCATCGTTACTTAGAATTGCCCTGCAGTCATGCAGAGTGTAAACAGTGGGCAGGGAGTCAAAGCGCCCCAACCTGTCTTTATACTCATTGTTGGATGACCTTGAGGGAATCCCCTGCCATCTTTGCTTGCTCCTTATCTGTAATTGAGGGGGTTGAATTTTACCATCTACAGAGCCTTTCCTGGCTCTAAAATTCAATGCTTCTAGGAACCAAGATTTGCCAGGGAGTGAGGTTGCTGTAAATTTTTAAGTCAAAATAATCATAATAAACTCCTTTTGGCTTTGAGAAACAGTCCTCCTGATACACATCCAGTGTGGCAATCCTGAGAGCAGGTAATAGAAGCAGGTGGGGGCCTGGGTGGTGCTTCCACCTACTGGACAGAAGCAGAATGACTCCAGCATTTGCCCCTCCTTTCCCACCCCTCCCGGGCTCACTGAGAGAGAACATTTGTAAAGCTCTTGGCTTTATTCCACTACAGGGACGTTGAGGGGTCTTTATGTCATTCTCTTGGCCACTGGTTAAACTGAGTGAGCCCGTGGGGTGGACAGTTCCCAGTTGCCTGTTCAGTTACACATATTGCTCTTCCTACTGAGGGCCTATCTTATTCTCTGGAGATGTGAGATTTCATCTGTAATATTTGCCTCCATAATTTCTTCGTTTATATTTCTCAATCTTAAGACAAATTTTTCAATGTTGACAATCTTAGAGAAGGAATCCTGATACTGAGACCGCAAGACGTAAAAGAAAAAACCAAAAACACATAAACCCTTCCTGTGCTGTGACAGTTGTTAATCGTGTGTATGTGTATTGTGTAGACTCTTCTCCAAATGTGATATTCCTTCTCCTTGATGCTCTTTAGCTTGAGTTCAGAGCTGAAGCCACTATCCTAGGCAACTTTAAAGGCCAAATCACTGGGGAAAAGCCGTGGGAGGCCCCACCCCAGGGTTGGTGTGGTCGAGTCTAAGAACTGAAGGACAGCGGGGATGAGACTGTGGACTCCCGTTCCCATTATTCTGTTTGCTGTAGGAATCTGCCCCTTGCCATTGGCATTTCCATGCCCATTGTCACCATCATCTACATCTTGACCAACGTGGCCTATTACACCGTGCTCGACATGAGGGACATCCTGGCCAGTGATGCTGTTGCTGTGGTAAAGGACTTTCACTAGCAGAAGGGTGAGGGTGTGTTTGTGGGCTTCTGGTTATCTTGCTGCTCTTGAAAGTCCCAGAAAGCGGGAGAGTCCTTGAAAGGGTATGCTTAGGGTACTGGGCCTGCGGGAAAGGTTCTGTTGTGCCCGCCGTGGAATAAGGGCTGGGTTGTTAGCAGGGGAACCTGAGGGCATGCTTGTCCTTGCCTTCCATCCCTGTTAAGTCCTAACGACTCTTTTCCATTCCTTTCCCTTAGACGTTTGCAGACCAGATTTTTGGAATATTCAACTGGACGATTCCAGTGGCAGTTGCGTTATCCTGCTTTGGTGGCCTCAATGCCTCCATTGTGGCTGCTTCTAGGTATGAGTGGCATCTTTTACTGGGGAGTATAACGAAGAGCTATGGCAGGGGAGGGTAGGATTACAGGACCCGGACTCTGTCATCATGCTTCCTAAATGGTATTCATATTCCCTTTGTTCTTGTTTCCATCAGCAGCCTCCAGTGCTCACAAATCTCAATATTGAACCCCATTCCGTATTACTCAAACCCTTTTGAAGGAGGCGATGGCAGAGAGGGAGGGCCTTGTGGCACATGAAGCAGGCCACACCCAGTGTCCCACAAGCTTCTCAGCCTCTCTTATCTTACCCCAACTAGGCTTTTCTTTGTGGGCTCAAGAGAAGGCCACCTCCCTGATACCATCTGCATGATTCACGTAGAGCGGTTCACACCAGTGCCGGCTCTGCTCTTCAATGTAAGTGATCTCAAACCTGGGGCTGAAGGCCAGATTATGAAGGAAACTAAATTAAACAGTAGATAGAACTGTTTTAGCTTCCTAGAAGCTCTAAAGGAGATTCTAATAGAAAAACTGTTGATGGAACATCCACCCGGGGCAAGGCACTGTGCTAACTGCTGCGGTGATTCTTAAGAGAAAATCCATCTTCTCTAAGGAACGGAGACCTCTGGTCTAGGATAAGGCGTAAAGTACACGGACTACATTGTCATGACTGCTGTTACAGATAGTGAGTGACGCAGTGTTTAAGGGAAGAAACGATTGTTTCCATGGGGGTAGAGGGTGAATGAGGAAAGACTTCTTGGAGAAAGTGAATTTGAAGTAGATTTGCAAGGTTAGGGCTGCAAATGGTAGAGACGGATGGGTTTTAGTTTAAGAGAAATGGCATCGCAAAGTCCTGAGGTACAGCAGTGTGGAGTCGGGTAGGAGGAGGTAAGAGCAGGAGATGTAGTTAGAGCCATTCTGGGAGGCTCTTGGGCAAAAGCCATGTAGGGAGTTGCTCTGAGCTGGGCAGTACAGAGGGTTAGCCTGGCAAAGGTTTGAAGATGGGCAGAAAAATCAACGGAGAGGCTACTGACTTAATAGGAAAGGAGTGAGGTGTTGAAACTAAGGTGGTAAGAGGGGTGGGAACAGTAAAGGACAGTTGGGGAGACTGAGGACTTGACAGGGGGGTGGATTTGTGGGAGATAGAGGGGAGTAGAGTGCCTTGCGTGACCGAGGCGGTGAGAGGAGCTGGCGTGGGCTTGTGCCTGCAGGGTCTCATGGCGCTGATCTACCTGTGCGTGGAGGACATCTTCCAGCTCATCAACTACTACAGCTTCAGCTACTGGTTCTTCGTGGGGCTCTCCATCGTGGGTCAGCTCTACCTGCGCTGGAAGGAGCCCAACAGGCCTCGTCCTCTCAAGGTAACTCCTCTCCATCCCACCTCTGCTCCATCGGATTCTTACAAGACCATTTACTCAGAAACCTTTGTCTGGGACCTGGTGGTAGCTGTGTGTTGAGGTGAAGGGGGTAGGAAAGCTCAGTGCTCTGACCCCCCACAGGAGGTGGGTTACCTTGGCTGTCCATCCTGAGCTGTCTAACCTCTAGTTGTTTCATCTGTGCCCTCAGCTCAGCCTCTTCTTCCCCATCGTCTTCTGCCTCTGCACCATCTTCCTGGTGGCCGTTCCGCTCTACAGTGATACCATCAACTCCTTCATTGGCGTCGGCATCGCCCTCTCAGGCTTGCCCATTTACTTCTTCATCATCAGAGTGCCAGAAAACAGACGGCCGCTTTGCCTCCGCAGGATTGTGGGTAAGCCTGGGGTCCTCACATTGGCTCAGCTCCGGTATAGCCTGAGGTGGGTTTTTTTTTTTTTTTTTTTTTTTTTGCCTTTTTCACAAATCTAGTCTCCCAGCTCACCTCTGCCAAAGCCCTTACCTGTGGTTAAAGCTTAACCATAGTTGTTCTCTCAGGCCTAGCCCCATTCAGTGCCACTTGAACTTAGCCTCCCGTTTAAACCTCTTCTCAGTTTTAACTCAAACTTCTCTTTGTAGCATCCATCACATGGTACCTCCAGGTCCTATGTCTGTCAGTTGCTGCAGAGATGGACCTGGAAGATGGAGGAGAGATGCCCAAGGAACAAGATCCCAAGTCCAACTAAATACCACGAGGAATCTTGAGACGTGGAAAGCAGGGGCCTCTCATCTCCTACTGGCTGGAGCCAGGAAGTTGAAAAGGAAAGCTCACTTCTTTGCAGGCACTTGCCCAGAAACCTCCCAGGCAGCTTCAGCAATCTTTGAACTTGCTTTCTGAGACACAGAGTAATTTATTTGTTTTGCTACATATTGTTCCAGATTTTTTTAAAGGGCCGATAAAGCAAACTGTGATGGGGAGCATGCCAGGTGAGGGCCTGGCTGTTCAGCAGCACATGCCCACGTGCTAAGATGCTCACTCACCTCCAGTGTGCTCGCCCACTCCTCTTCCACTGCAAGAGCCAGTAATGCTCCAAATTTCTCGTCTCCTTTAAAGAGACATGAAACCGTCATAGGTGCTGGATAATAAAAGGGTTATGTTCCTAAGCTTTATGTGGCTTCATTTTATATGGTGTCTCTAGGACAGCTCCCACTAGCCTGGCAGGAAGCCTGAAAACAAACTTTCTCCCATCCAAGTACTAGCCAGGCCCGACCCTGCTTAGCTTCCGAGATCAGACGAAACAAACAAACTTTCTCAAGGACAAAAAGTAGACAGGTAACCTTGGGGCAAGTGAATGTTGTTCCTCCAGATACAGTCCCCACTTACCCGGCATACCTCTGACTGCAAGGCAAATGTGGATGGGACAAAACATCTGTGGGGTGGGGGGTGGGGGTCTAAGCCCTTAATGCCAGGTTACAACACAGACGCTTCCTAAGAGCATGGGCCGGCAGGAGCAATCACCACCCCGCTGATTCTGTTTTCTGAAGCACAGGCTCCATTTCCCTGTTTAATCAGTGTCGGGAAGCAGTGTATAGTAGAGAGGTTTACTAATTCTGTGGATGGGAAGAACACGTGGCTCCCCAGTGCTCTTTTACATTTAGGCGAAGAGTCTGTAGTGGAATCCACTTCTAAAATGAACATCAACTTGTCCCACAGTTTCTAGGTCTGGGGCAAGGACCCAGCCTCCAACTTATTCTAAGGTTGAGTCCTCTGAAGAGACAGAGTTCCTGCCAGCCTGAGCAGGGGACAGAATTCAGCCAAGCGTGTCACGCCAGGGATGCTTTGACTTTGGTTTGTTGCTGCTGCTGTTAGGGGTGCTGGCAGGGTCGTTCTTTCCATGCTGTAGCAGAGGGTTGTGGGTAAAAGTCTGTCGTAAGGGGCCTGGGAGAAGAAGAGAGAACAGGTTTTGATGAACAAAGGAAAGGAAGAAACAAATGCCAGAATTTAGCCTGCGAGGACTACTTACCCCTGGCTGCCAGCTCCAAGTGATTCTGCATGCGTCGTTCCCGCTCCTGCAGCTGATGTGTCATTTCGGCATTCTTCCAGCCTGTGTAAAGAGGAGTGAGACCGTTGGTCCTGGTCCCATTCTAGACCACCTTCCCCTGGCCCTGTTCACAGAGAACAGTCCCTTACCTCTTTTGAAGCTCTTTATGAAGCCTTCCCGTGGAGGTAATTTGTCAGGGTCATGCACAACACGTGGGGGGATTTTAAGTACAGTGCGTACGGCTGGAATACGCAGACAAGCCACCTGGCCCAGGGAAAACATGTTGGAGGAGAGCCAATACATGAACACTGCCTGGACGAGAGGGAAGAGAAGATACTCAGAAGCTGCATCCCTGGTCAGCTTGCATGGAAGGTTTGGAACCAGCCCCTAAGACATTACCTACCGAGGGGAAATGGATAGTTATGGGCAAGACTGCCAGGGGCATCAATCTGAGAAAATTTCTCATCCACTGAAGGTCAGAACTTTGCACTCCGGTTTCCGCACCTAACTGGGGGAAAAAAAGGAAAGGCAGAGGAGGAATAGCAAATGCGTGTCAATTTGGGTTGAACCTGGCTCAAATTTCTTACCCATCTATTTCTCCAGGGAGTCAAGAAGCACTACTCTGTACACCTAACTTCCCCTCACTCCCCACGCTGCAGGCCTGGCACTTGGCAAACCTGGGCTTACCTCAAGGACACCCCACATTGTAGCAGTGACCACCAGAGGTAGTATGTAGGTGGGGTCGGATAGTGTGAGATCCTGGAACCACCAGAGGCCACCTGTCTGCAGGCTGGGCACAGGAAGGTTGGCCATTTCTCTCAAGGCGATGAAGAAGGAGATGAAGATTGGGGCCTATGAGGCAGGATGAACAGTGTCAGGACCCTTTAGCAGAGGGAACATTTTTATTACTCCATTATTAAAACCCATGTAGTATAATAGCACCACCTGCTTTTTGGGGGTCCAGGGCATGGGAGACACAGGGGAGGTAATCTGATTGGTTTAGGATGTAGTTAAAGATGGGAAATGTTTTTTTGCTCACCTGAGTCAGAGGCAGGATGAGAGGTCTGAAGAGTTTAATATCATGCTTTTTCTGGTAAAACGTCATCTCCGAGGAGGCCCTGTAAACTGTGAAGGGAGGAGAAGTTAATGGCTGGGCTAAGAGTTGTGCTGGTGGAGGTGACCATCCTCGTCACCTGGCCCATTATATTTCTAACTGACCCTGGCCAGTCACTGGAAGCTTTAGGCCTAAGAAGCAAATAAATCTTTAGAACTTGCCCAACTCTAGCAACTCTTGGGCATTTAAGTTGTTCCCTTCCCTCAGCTGAATGTCAGGAAAGGTGCAAATGTGGTCCTCTCCCACGCTCATTCTCCAACTGACTCACACTCAGTGTGGTTTCCGGTCAACTTGGCCTCTCTGATTCGGGTGGAAAACTTCTGAATCTCTGGCATGTGGTTGTGGATCTTGGCTGCCTCTCGCTGGCCCTTCACGATGAGAGGAAACACCAGGCAGCGGGCAAGGACCGTACCTGGGAAACACAAACTAGGACTGGAGTGAAACTCAAGCCATTCTGCACCTAGAAGGTTGAGGGTTTTCAGGTCCTCCCTGAAAGGCTCTCTATCCCAGTCTCTTCCTGTGACTTAAGCCCAAGGGCCCCCAAGCAAAGGGCAAGGGTATGACTTAGTTCCTTTGAGGCTCAGTCCTCTGCTTTGACATCAAAATAGTCTAGCATTAACTTCTCTAAGCAAATGATCAGGAATCTTATTTGTTTCACTGAACAAAAAGGTGACAGAAGCCATTTTTCTAGATTAATAGTTTCCAAACTTTTCTATGATCAATAGAATCTTTTCTGTCCCAACTCTAAGTGTAACCCCAATATGACATAACAAATAAAATCAAACTGCCCTAGGTGAAGAGGTAGGCTGACTATAGGACTGTTCAAGCTCTGGCCTTTGCTCTGCTCAGAGACACTTTTATAGACCTCTAGCGCTCCCTGGAATGAAGTCTGAAAGCCACTGCCCTAGAAATACCTGGAGCAGGAGGTAATCTTGTGGAACTACTGCTTCAGCTCCTTCCGACTGCTTTTCTTACACTGCACATTTCCTGATCACTTCAACAAATACTTACTTAGTTTATGGTACCTGTAGAGAAGCAAGTGGGTCTGGGCTGAGAAGAGACCAGTGGGTGATACAGGTTTAGGCTTTATCAACATTATGGTGGATGGTGTGGATTGGGAAGAGAAGGCAGCTAAGGATGGAACCTAGAATACCAGCACTAGGTGGGCAGGTAGAGCACTGTGCAATGGAGATGAGAAGGTGTGGTCAGAAAGACAGAAGACAATCTAGGGGAGGGTATAGCTCAGTGGTAGAGCATATGCTTAGTATGCATGAGGTCCTGAGTTCAATCCGCAGTACCTCCACGAAAAACCAACCAACCAACCAAACAAACCCAATTACCGCCCCCAAAAAGCTTAAAAAACAGAAACAACAAAAAACCTAAAAAAATCTAAAAACCTAGAAAGATTGTCACAAAAGCCAACGGACAGAGTTCATGGTCTAGTGTCTAACACAGAAAAGGCAAGTATGAAAAGAAAAGAGGACTGAGCAGTGATGCCACTGGCAGTTAGAGCGAGGCGGTGTTAGCATGAGTCAGAATGCTGAGGCTCAGAGAAGAGAACGAAAGAAGCCCACTAGGTACAGAATACTCTTCTAAACAGCAGCTATGAAGGAAGGAGGAGGGTAGCAGTTAAAGGCGAACGCAGAGTGAAGGGAAGGAATTTCCCCCCGAGAAACACAAGGTATGCCTGAGCATATTTATATGGTCAGAGCAGGGCAGTAAAGCGGGAGAAGCTGAAGACACAGGGGAGACAGGATGATCGTGGGAGCAAGGTGTGGGAAAAAACAGAATTCAAAGCACAGTTTTAGCTTACAAGAGGAGCACTGTGGGGGTCTTCCAGTTTTGAGGTTTAAGTGCCTGACCTGACCTTCTGCATTCCTAACCAGGGCAGCTTCATCACTGTTAATGAGGTCCCCTGACTCGAACCCTATCTCACATTCAAATATCTATACTTCTTGAATCCCAAGTGATCTAGTGGTTTTTATAATGTCCTTTAGGAAATATAAGCAGAGTGCATCTAAGTACCACGAGCCTCTATTCCTCATTTGAATCATCTGTTTTTCTGAGCCCTAAACTTCTACACCTATTTCCTCAACCCACTCACAGAACTGCTATCTTAAAAGTTCTATCTCTAAGTCTGCATTTCCTCTACCCTCGTACAGGAGATAACCCCTTACATGCAGCAATGGCCCCCCACCAAGGCAGGCCTAGGTTAACATGCATAAATTCCAGTAAGTTCTGGATCAGTCCCACTGGGGTGAATGACCCCAGCCCCAGTTCAGAGAAGCTCTGTTCTGCAGCAGCGTGGACTATATCTGCAGTGTCTCCAGAAGCCACCTCAGTTGCCGCTGTGGGTGGCGGTGGTGCAGGAATGACTGGAGGGGCCTGAACCTGCTGGGGGGAGAAAAAAAGCCATGTGTCATATTCAGTAGTGGGGACACACACAAATCAAGGGTCTCCTTATGACAACCAATAGTGGGGCGAAACTCTCAAACTCCCTGCTTTCTCGTTCTCCCAGGGGAGCCTACACTGTCCACAGAATCCAAAACTTAAAAAAGGACACTTTATTTTCCCCTCTAGGCAGGAAGATAAATTTCTCAGTAAGATTTCATGGTGCTCCTTCATGCTGGGAAGTTATTTCTTGTATCAGTGTTTACTAAGCTTCACTGACTTGAGTGTCACTGGCACAAGATTTTGCATATATTGAAACTATTATGCTTTTTCTTTAGACAACTCAGTTTTTAAGACCAAAATATCTACCTGGTCTCATCCTCAGAAATACTAATGTCCATGAAATCATGGATATTCAAGTTATAATCACAGATACACAATTATAAATTGTGTCCACTGGGGGGGGGGGGGGAAAGCACAACCTAACAGTTGAGAATTGTGTTTTATTTTGGGCATTACCGAGGACTTAAGCCCAGAACATAGCTTCTTAGCTCTGAGGGACTGTTTTGAAGAGGTAAGGGAGGAGCCAGGATATATGAGTTTTTGAAGGAAAAAAAAAAAAAGAAAAAAGAACCCCCCCTCAAACCCAAAAACCAGGTAATCAAACATCAAAAGATGACAGCTAATTAAAGAAAAATCAGACATCCCAAGTTAATGAATTTATGCTTTTCTATGTATGGAAAGATGCAAGAGTCTGGGCTTATTGAAATCATCCCTTTGCTATGCACCTTAACTATCCAGGGTCAGTGTTCTGTCTTTCTCTGTCCTGAATCCCCTCAGGGTGCATCTTAGTGGGTGGCTGCAGTGGCTTATGGCTTGATGGCCCCGACATGCTTTGTTTACTGATATGGCAGGTGACCTTCTTTGGCCTCAGTGTCCCCTTCTCGGTCATAAATTCGAGCAGTGTTTGGGAGGCACTTCATGATCAATTTTGTCCCACGGTGCTAGGAAGGCTCATTCCTAGATCAGGTGAAGACTCTGGTGATATTCCACTCAGTGTGCTAATTTTGGATCAGGCCCTGTTGATAATCCAAAATTTTCTGGATTGCCTGTCTTATGTGGACAAAGAATGTCACCTGCCATGTCAGTAAACAAAGGATGCTGCAGACATCAACCCAGCAGCCACCCCACACTGGGCACCCTGGGGGATTTGGGATGGAGAAAAACAGGATACTGGCCCTAGATAGTTAAGGCACGTATCAAAGGAATGATTTCAGTAAGCCCAGACTCTTACATCTTTATGTACACAGAAAAATACTAAACTCATTAAATTGAAATGTCTGTTTTTTCTTTAATTAGCAGTAATCTGATATTCCAACTACTTGTTGGTTTTTTTTTTTGTTTTTGTTTTTTTTTTTTTTTTTTTTAAATAAAACTCCCATACATCCTGGCTCCTCCCTTACCTCTTTGGAGTAGTCCCTCAGAGCTCTCTGAGAGGCTGTCTTCCGGGCTTAAGTCCTCAGCAAGTCTGCCAAACAAAACATAGTTCTCAACTTTAGTCTGTGTATTTTTTTTCCCTTCCAGTCAACGCTTTTGGCTACCACGAAGGGGCCCAGAGAAGATCTCTCTCCTTTGCCTCAATTCTATGAGGATCCAGAGCCTCTTGTGCCCATCTGCCTCAGAGTCCAGATGAATCTGGGCAAGTTTCTACTGATTCTTGGATCTCCTGATTATTGCCTGATGATCCTGAATTTTATTTGGCTGTGTCTAACAGGCACCTGGCTCCCCAGTTGAAAGATACTGGGGAGTAACTCCCCAGCTGAAAGCTACTGGAGGAACTCAGTTGAAAGACATTGGTTATTGCTCAGTTGAGACACTGAGCAGTCTGGATTGGGTGACTGACAGGCTGCCCTAACATCTTTGCCTCCAAATGACACTCCAGCCAAGTTTATGTACGTACAAAACTTCCACTTACAAGTATTTACTTAATTGGGAATTAAAGGAAACCTTGCCCTGAAAACGGTCAATATGGGGCTCTTTTATTGCATGTGCAGTTAAGTTACAGAAAGCAGGTTTCATAAAATATCTTTTCAGAATTCCGACCTTAAAGAAACACAAGTTCTTCTAGGGGTATCTTGTATTTTTCTCCTTTGAGATATAAACGTTTCACCTGATCTTCTTAAGCGTGTGCCTGCATCTATGTGTGTGTGTTTTGAGAACTTGTTCTCTGCCATCCAGAAGGCACACACATTTTGTACATTTGGCAGCCAATCAAACAGACTGTGATTCTGAGCAGTCTTTTTTTTTTTGACTGTGCCAACTCTCAGGGGCATTTTGCCATCTTAATCTTCATTGCGTCAGCCTGTACAGTGAAGGACTTTACTTTCTTAGACTATTTTTGGGAGTAAACTTTCTGGATCTTGTTTAGGCAACATTCTTCACACTCTCTTGTGGGGATGCTTCTTGCATCTTATTGGTTTGAATCACTATTAAGATATATCTCATTAAAAGCCAAATGACTGATCCTTTAAATTGGAAAAACTCTAAACTGGTAAATTTTTAGAGAGTCTCATTATAAACAGCTGTTTTATTGGTAGCTATGGAAAAAGAAAACCAAATTAGAATGTAGAAAAAGATAGATATAATGGTTAACCTTAGAACTTCTTTAGTTTAAAACAAAAAACTTGTTTGGGAGGACTTATTCTTGGTCTCCGCTTCTCCTCAATGGATTTTACAGATGCTAGTAAAAACATTAGAACGATTAACGTTAATTAGGTTGATTAACAGGGAAATAAGAAAAAACTGAAGGGAATGTCTAAGACTTTTTCCCAACAAGGTGGGTATTTTAAAGGAACTCATCCCCAAAAGACAAGGAAAACTCTAGACGGTTTTAAGAAATGAGGTAAGTTTTAAAAAAAAGTCAATGGGATTAAAACAAAAGGTTTTGGTACAATATAACCTAAGGTTTGGATGGGTTAAAGGGATCACATTAAGGAGCTCCAAACAAGTCTGCTATTTTTACCCCAGTTTAAAAAAAAAATGTGTGTGTGTGTGTGTGTGTGTGTGTGTGTGTTTAAAGGCTGTTAGAAAATTACACTGAGATACCTGACCAACAATTGCTTGGGGCAACAGCTAGGCCAAGTGATCAAGTTAAAGATTGACAAAAGGGCCCGAGTCCCCTGGCTCAATCCCTCATTAGGGACCCCATAGCCTTTTATACAAAAATACCATTTTATACAGTTAGGATAAAAAGAAAGGTCTCTGGACTCCCTATTAGATAAAGGTTTGTTGATGGGGGTCCTAATAGAAACTAAAGTTAAAGGTATAAAAACTAAAAGAATTGAGATGAAAGTTTATAAAAATTGGTATTTTAAATGGGCTTTATATAAGATGGTTACATCTCTTTTGCCTAATTATACTGTAGGATAGACACGTTTCACTGGGGAATGCTCCCCCCGCCTAATATAAGACAGGGCATATGAATCTGCCTCTCAGGAAATATTAATTAAACATACTAAAGGAAACTGATGGGGTTACATGGGCCTGCACAATATAAAGTAAAAAACAGGAGCAATATTCAGGGGCTAATAAAATAACAATGGAGATTTTGCTTTGGATTTAACCTGTGCACTCAGAGAGGGCCTTTGTTGAATGCATTGTATAAGCTTTTAAAGTCATGATAAATTAAACCCCAAAATTCTATAACATAGAACTCTTGGAATTTCAGTTTAGTTGGAAATCTCATTGATATAAAAAAGCAAATAAAAAGAAAATACAATTGGGTAAGTCAATCTTTCAGTATCATTTTGGCAACAGATGTTCTTTGGGGATTTAAAAACAACTGTCTTTGTCTTGCAAATCCCTACAAATCAGAAATGTACAGACAGACCACAATGACCTGAGCCTGAGCCTAATTAATTAGCTCAATTAAGTAAAACCTTAGACCAAGGGGGAAAAAAAGAGAGAAAAGGCCTTTTTAAACTCAAACTGCTAAAAAGGCTTCCTCATCTAAAATCTAAGTCATAGCCTCCTTAAGGGTTTATCAAGGAGAAATAAACATCTTAAAAGTCTTTCCCACAAATAGTAAAGCCTTAATCACATGAACAAATAAATTTAACTTATTCTGTTATTTATAAACTAGTAAGTTGATATTGTAATATGTGATTCATAACTAAGTGTTTAAAGTGAAACTACGAGATTTCTAGTTTTGTCTGTTTGTGTGTAAACATTATACACATGAGATGTCACTACCTCCAGATAATGCTAGCAGAATTAAATTTTTGAAAGAGCTCTATTTAATTGACTTAAATGTAAGCACTTACAAATTAAGTATTTCTGAATATAAAGGAAACTGGCCAGAATGAATTTCAGGTTCTTGTGATCTAGAAAATTCAATATTAAATTAATATCTGATATTAAAGCTAGCTTAAGCATGTTGGTCTGATCAATACAGACATGTCTTTTATTGTACTTAGGTTAACTGAAGGTCAATAAGTTCATGCTATTTCTGTTGCAGAGTTTGACAGCAAGAAAGAAATTCACTTGGTATGATGATATTTTCATAAGTTATAAAATAAAGGTAAATGAGGTAGTTTTCAGGTGAACTCCTTATAAATAATTATGTTTTGGATATGTCTATCTGAAATAGTTTCTCTAGATTTTTGTTAACTTGAGTTTTGCTAAATTAAATGATGGGAAACCACTGAATATCCAGGCCATTTCAAGTAAGATAAAATACTGAAATATCAATTGCTAAACAAGTCTAAATTTATTACTTTTGTCTTCTTACAAGAGGAAAACTAAAGATATTTGGGGTTTATTAGATACATGTCTTGTACCACATTAAGGAAAGAAGTTATACCATGAGAAGATGTATGTTTCTGAAGGTTATGGAATATTCCTAAATTTGCCAACCAGTATATACTGGTATGACAAACTGTTCACAATTACTCGCTTCTTGGTTTTCACTACAGATTAAGGTTTTAATTATTTAATTTTTAATTTTTATATGTATATATATTGTTTCAGCATGTATCAAAGTTTTATTTATTTATTTATTTAATTTATTTATTTTATGTTTAATGAAGGACAGTAGGATGACAAAGAATGCTGACAAAATACTGATGTTAGATGCAAAATTAGTTAATGTCCTACAGGGCAAGAAAAACACAACTTTTGGGGTTATCTTTTCTATCTGATAGAAATAATTTGCATCTCTTCTGGACAAACCAACCAACCGACCAAACTGTACCTTATCAAACTTTCTAAAGTTAGTGTCTAACTTTACAGAGCTGGAAAATGTCTTGACCCTAATTAACAGTAAATAGTAAATTAAAGAAAGGTGTATATTTCTAGAGTCAGATGATTTTTAGGCAGGCTTCTTAGGCCATGCTCTTGTATGATGCTGATAAGACATCTAGTCATCCTTTTAGTTTATTTCTGAGTTCTGGATAATTTTTCTTATCAGTCCGTCTCTATGATTGCAAACTTCAAAAGTTACTTATGATTGCAAAAATGGCTGATTTTATTATATATTGGGGTTATTTGACCTGACTCATTTGCAAAGAAGCCTCACTGTTGTATGGTCAGCAAATCTAGAGCGTGTAGTGCCGAAGAACCACTACAGCCAGAGGATTAACTATTTTTTTGTCAGGGGAGAGGTAATTGGGTTTATTTATTTATAATGGAGGGACTGGGGACTGAACCCAGTACCTTGTGCATGCTAAGCAGGCTATCCTACCACAGAGCTATACCCTCCCCACCCAGAGGATTAACTTCTGTTTGGAGATTTCACAAGGAACTAGAATTGAATGTTCATTCCCCACTATCATACCAAAGGTATTTTAAACTTGATTGAGGTATAATTCACACATTATACAGTTCATTCAAAGTATGTAATCCATCAATCCATTGGCTTTTAGTATGTTCAGAGCTGTGCAAGATTAAGGATCTTAAAGGTTAAAGTTGTAATATGTGTAATTAATTAGGTAACAATTTTGTTATAAAAAGTAGGCTAGTGCAGGATTAGTTTTCTTCTCTCTGTTAAGAGAAGAGTTTTTTAAAATTCTATTTTTGATAACAGATTGTATGAGTTTCTTTGCCTTTAAGTAATCTGTATTTGTTCTTGAAATCTTTTGTTACTTTGGTTCAGTGAATAAGTACTGTTTCACAGTGATCCATGATCCTATTTGACCAAATGTTTTGAAACCTTTTTGATATTTTTGACAAACTTCTCAAGTAACAAATTAAGTTATTTTATCCTCCAGCTAACTCTGGAATGTTTCAAAAAAAGCCCCCTGAGGCATCTCAGAGAGAAATGTTAAGCTAATTAGGCTTATTTGGTATATTAAATTACTTGAGAAACATCAAATGATTGGAGATAAACCTTTTAGGTTATACTGTATAAGTAAATATCATTAATATAGATATTCCAAAATTTGTATGGAATTCCTAAAAATCTGAAACATCCTGGTATAATGTATCAGTCATAATTCTAGTATTATCTTAAAATGTTGTATGTCACAGATATACCCAAGTTTCTTGTCAATTACACTGTAATCAGATCTTTAAAGATGCTGTTTTAAGTCTTCTGTTGTTCATAGATAACCAATGTTTTACCCTAGTGCTTTTATAAAGTGAAGATCTTCAAGAAGATTCATAAAAAGAACTTTTTGACAAATATAAGTTTCTGATAACTTTTAGATCGTATCACTGACCTGGCTAAGAAGGTATAAAACTATTCAAAAACCTGATGACTTCATCCAGATCAACAGTAATTTATTACATGGGACTGAGTGAATTGACAAATACGATTTATAATTTTCTGAAATATACTGGCTTTTTTTTTGTTACAATATTTTAAAATGCTTCTATTTTATTTATTTTTAAAAACATTTAAAAAAATTGAGTTATAGTCAGTTTACAATGTTGTGTCAATTTCCATTGTAGAGCACAATTTTTCAGTTATATTAAATATACTGGCTTTTAATCTTTGTTTTCCAGAAAAATCTTTTCTCTTACACTATGACCTACAGCAAGTTGATAAAGTATACCTTTGTAAATAAA
This sequence comes from Camelus bactrianus, assembly GCF_048773025.1. NCBI lineage: Eukaryota > Metazoa > Chordata > Mammalia > Artiodactyla > Camelidae > Camelus > Camelus bactrianus. The sequence goes on from NC_133544.1 coordinate 63,295,323, forward strand.
GATGAAATATTTATCTTTTTCTCTACCTGATCCTTCCAGAATTTGTCTTCTCCAGCTGGCTCCCCTGTGGACTTGATGATTTACTGTGACCAGATTACAACTAGTTATACTAATCATTGTTTTAATTTGTTCTCTTTGTTTCCAAATCCTTTATGCCTCTCTTTGCTGTACTATGATCTTATTAACGTTACTACCTATAGTACTTATCCTGTCTATTTTATAAGATTGTCTTTTGCATTACCCATTGTGTAATGAGACCTTAAAAGAAATTAATAATGGCTAAAAATCTTGAGATAGTTGACCATATATTATGACTCTATACAGATTAATTGTAATAGTGCAATTCTAGACATGGGAAGCAGCAGCAAGGGAAAATATTTCCTGGATCATAACAGACTAGTAAGACAGGTGATTCAGAAAACTTACAGGGCCTGATCCCAAAATCAACATTGAATGGCCTATCAGCAGAATCTTCCCCTGATCTAGGAATGAGCCTTCCTAGCACTGTGGAACAAAATTGGTCATGAAGTGCCTCCCAAACATTGATCCAATTTATCAAGAAGAGGTCCTGTGGATAAGGAATGTTGCCTGCCACATCTGCAAACAAAAGATGTTGGGACCATCAGTCACCCAGAATGAGTACTACAAGAGGATTCAGGATGGAGAAAAACAGGATACTGGGCCTAGGTAGTTAAGATGTATATCAAGGGAATGATTTCAATAAGCGCAGACTCTTGCATCTTTCCATACACAGAAAAGCACTAAACTTTTACAAAAGACAACTTTTGAGATGTCTGGTTTTTCTTTAATTAGCAGTAATCTTTTGATGTTCCAACTACCTGTTTTTTTTTTTTTCTTCAAAACTCCTATATATCCTGGCTCCTCCCTCATCTCTTCGGAACAGTCCCTCAGAGCTGAGAGGCTGTATCTGGGCTTAAGTCCTCAGTAATGCCCTAAATAAAATACAATTCTCAACTGTTAGGTTGTGCTTTTTTTTTTTTCCCAGTTGACAACTCTATCTCATTTACCTTCATTTTATAACTTATGAAAATATCACCAAGTTAATTTTTTTCTTGCTGACAATCCTGCAACAGAAATAACATAAGCTTACTGACCTTCAGTTAACCTAAGTACAGTAAGACATGTCTGTATTGATCAGATCAACAAGCTTAAGCTAGGTTTAATGCCAGATATTAATTTAGTATGGAATATTTTCTAGAACACAAGAATCTGAAATTTATTTTGGCCAGTTTCCATTATATTCAGAAATACTTAATTTGTAAGTGCTTACATTTAAGTCAATTAAATAGAACTGTTTTAAAATTTTAATTCTGCTAGCATTATCTGGAGGTAGTGACATCTCATGTGTATAATGTGTACACAGACATATAAACAGACATTATCACCATCAGTAGCTTGATACCATTCTTGACACCATATAAACAACACCTTATATATAAGGAAAACCTCTCTTGCTGTCTTTCAATCATTTCCCCACGGATTTGAAACGCTATCCCAAGCAGAGATGCTATCATTTTGGGGAGGTGCATGGAGTGTGGACAAGAACTCTGCTCCACATTCCCCTCCTCCTAGTCAAAAGAAAGTAAGAACAGATCAAGAAAGACGCACCACTCCTAATGTTGCAGAGACAAAAGTCCTCTTACCTGGGCTTCTGCAAAAGAGATGGGAGAGGTACTGAGGCCGCGTGGGCCTGGGGCCATGAGGAGGACATAGTGCTGGTGCCGGCAGCACTGGCCGGCTGGGAACCGGAGCCCAGCTGTCAGTGGTTTCTGGGGCCACTGGTAAGGCCCTGCAACGCTGTGGAACTGAGTGAGTAAAAGGAGAATGGAATCCTTTTATCGGGAGAAGTCACTTATTATTTATTCTCACTTCCCCCCTCAGCCCCCCCCACCGCCCTCCCCAAAAGACAGGCAGCCCCCTACCACAGGTAAGGGCATTGCTACTCCCCACTCTCAGACACCCCAGTGAAGGTATGCAACCAGTGAGTCCTGCATCTCAGCTACTGCAGACCCACCCAGGCGCCCAGAGATTGAAGCTCAGGTTTTCGTGGAAGGGATGACGCTTGTTTCCAGGGAACAGAGCACGACACGGGCTGCTGAGCCCACGGCGTCGGGGACGTAACCCTCTGGCGTCCTCATGTGACCCGAGGTTATGAGACGCAGGTCCCGGTGAGCAGGTCAGCGTCTGCTCATGCCCACAGCACGAGCTGTCCCTGGCTTGGGTCACAGGGACAGGGTGGCAACCCGGCGCTCAGCCCCGGGGCATCCTTACCTGACGCTGGGGCCGTAGCAGGCGCAGGAGCTCCCGGCGTCCGCACATCAACCGCAGCGCCATTTTTCCGGAAAGAGGACTTCCGTTCGCGCCTGCGCACTCAGAACCGCAGCCTCGCGGGAGTAGGCCCTTTTGGAAATGTGCGTGAAGCCAGAGCTGTCGCCGCTCTCGGAGGTAAAGGAGACTGGAGCTTGGCGGCCATATTTGAAGTGGGTAAGAAGCCGCAAAGGGCCGCATTCACAAGATCTCGCAGAGAGTTTTCGGGAGATAGAAGGTAAGAACCACATAACCGGTTTCCGTTACTGGCTGCATAACTCCGGGAACTATTTCTCCGTCCGCTAAATCTGCGATTCTCCTGCGATTTGTTGAGTGAAAAATACCCTCTAGACAGTCTTGGCAGTGCTTGGTGTGGGGTTTTTCCTGCCCAGTGATGTTCGATTTTTATTGCTAGGTAGTATTGTAATCGCAAATCTAGAGGAATTTGAGGGTAGTTTGGAGTTTGACAGAAATTGAGGGAACGAACTTCTAGGGAAGGAACCACCTGCAGCAAGCTTGGAACCTCTCTCTAGATTCTGTTGTGTAAGATGATTGAAGGTTTTTATTGTCTAGACGCTTAGGTCTAGGTTGCTAGGGTTCTTGAAACTGAAAGCATTTCTAGAGTATGAGGTGAAGTTCCCCTCCTCCAAAGAAAAAAAAGTACTCCTCAGAAAGGTGGGAGTTGACTATATTTGAACCCCTACAAAGTCTCTCAAACTGAGGTGCTTTTTGAATAATAAAGTATAGATTGGGAAAAGTACAGTAACCTGAAATGATTTCAATCACTGATATTTTGGATGGTTATAAATGTACCTGACAGAAACTAAAAATAGAAAGCAAAGAAATATAATTAAGATTTAATAATAATTAGGGGGTATGACGTAACAGTCACATATGTTGGACACTATTGTAAATAAGCTTTTTAAAGGTTACTTTGAAAAGTCAATACAGTTAGAGGTGATGCTAGCTACAGAACTCTTGGTAACAAAAACAAAACGAACAGAAAAAAACTGTCAAATGGTGGACTTCGGTGGCCCCAAATGAATCTTACCTTCCAGTTTTGCACCGCTGATAGTTCCCTCCTCTTGAATGTGGACTAGCCTGTGACTTAACATTTATCCTTAGAATGCATTTTAGGCCCATGCCTTAAGAAGATTTAATAGCTCCTACTTTTGCTTTCAAGGGGAAGCTGCCTATTGAAGTTTGACTTCTCAGACTTCCATGCTGTGAAAAACCCAGCCTAACCACAAGGAGGAGCACTGAGGACTTGGCTAACAGCTCCAGTTAAGCTCCCAGCCAACAGTTACCACCAACACTACAGCTCTATGAAGAAGGCCATTTTTGGAAGTGGGTTCTTCAGCCTACTGGAGCTAATTTAAGAGTGACTCTATGTGGAGGGAGATAGGCTGCTTGCTCTGCCTAGCTCTGCCCAAGTTGCAAAATGACAAGCAAATACAATGATTGTGGTTGTAAGCCACTAAGTTTTGGAGTACTTTGCTGTGTGGCAGTAGATCACTGAAATGTATTCTAACGTTAATGTGACTAGGTATTTGTATTTGGGAAGAGAGCATTTCCTTACTACTAAAGCTAACTGAGGTCTGCTATGGAGGTTCCTTAAAAAACTGAAAAGAGGGGGAGGGTGTAGCTCAGTAGTAGGGCAAGTGCTCAGCATGCACGAGCTCCTGGGTTCAATCCCCAGTACCACCATTAAAATAAATAAATAAACCCAATTATCCGCCCCCCCAAAAAAAACAAAGAAAAAAAAAAACTGAAAAGAAACTTACCATGTGATCCAGCAATCCCATTGCTGGGCATGTATCTGGAGAAAAATAAAATTCAAAAAGACACCTGCACCCCAGTGTTCATAGCAGCACTATTTACAATAGCCAAGACATGGAAGCAACCCAAATGTCCATCAACAGGTGACTGGATAAAGAAGATGTGGTACATATATTCAATGGAACACTACTCAGCCATAAAAAAGAACAAAATAATGCCATTTGCAGCAATATGGATGGACCTGAAGATTGTCATTCTTAGTGAAGTGTGCCAGAAAGAGAAAGAAAAATGCCATATGACATTTATATGAGGAATCTAAAAAATAATAACAATAATAATGACAAAAATGAACTACTTATTATTTATAACTAAGATAATTGATTTCTTGAATATGTATAAGCACATTTGACTTCTTTATGACTGGATTACAACATTCTGTTGATTCTTATTTTGTAGTTGGCTTTATTCCTTTGATAACTATGTAATTTTAAAAAGCTAAAGCTCTAATCTGCTCTTAGAAACAATGATCAGTACCTACATGTAAACTAAAAAAATGTGAAATATACTGTATGTATTTACATGCAACATAATGTGTATGTGCATTTGAACTGTAATAATTCTACCCAATGGAAAAATGTTCATGATTTAGTAAAAAAATGTTTATAATTATGTAAAAGAACTAGGATATAAAACTATAAGTACATTGTGATGTTAATTTTATGAAAATAAAAAATAAATTACGTATCTTAGGGAAAAAGCCTGGAAGAAAACATACCAAACATTTTATTATGATAATCTCAAGGTGGTGAAATTATGGGTGATTTTTCATTTCCATTTTTATATTCTATAATTTTAACATTCCTTGCAATGATTTTATATTTCATTTATATTCCTAGATACTATTTGTGTTAGTTTGTTAAGGCTGCCATAACATTATTACCACAGGCTAGGTGACTTAAACAACAGAAATTAATTTTCTCATAATTTTGGAGGCTAGAAGTCCAAGATCAAAGTGTCAGCAGGTTTGGTTGCCTCTGGGGCCTTTCTCCTTGGCTTGCAGACGGCCATCTTCCTTCTGTGTCTACATGGTTGCCCCTTTGTCTGAACATGTTTCTGGTATCACCCCGTTGTGTCCAAATTTCCTCTCTTATAAGGACACTGGCCACATTGGATTAGGGCTCATCCTAAAGGTCTCATTTTAACTTCATGGAAGATCTTATCTCTAAATACAGTTATACTCTAAGGTATTGGGAGTAAGAATTTCAACATATGAATTTTGGGGAGATACAATTCAGTTTATAGCACTATTTTAAAAAGTTATTGGTATATTATTGAAAATATCAGAAACAAAAAATGGGGCAAGTGTGAGCAAAGTGATACATGGTGGATAATGGTAGGAGGAGAGCTGAAGTAACAAGAGTGATGCCTGCATTAGTGATTGTTTACTATGTGCTGAGCATCGTGCTAAGCTATATTCATCATCTCACTAAATCATTGATTTAAACATTGAGTACATTTGGCATCAGGTTTGGGGAAACATTGAATCCTGAGAAGCTGTGGACTTTTGGTTTTATTATGTAGACAAGAAAAAGAATTTGAAGGCAGGAAAATGACACAAGAGAGGGGATTTTAGGAAGTTTAATAACAGAATGAAGCAGACTCCATTCCATCCCAGGGGTCAGCAAACGTTGTCTGCAAAGGGCTGGAAAGTAAATATTTTAGGCTTTGTGGACCACATGGTCTCTGTGACAACTGTTGAACTCTCATTGCTGTGTGAAAGCAGCCACAAATGGTATGTGAACAAAGGGGTTTGGTGGTGTTCCAATAAAACTTTATGCACAAAATAGGTGACAGTTGGATACAGCCCATTGGCCACAATTTGCTGATCCTTAGAATAGACATAGACAGTAGCAGAAGGAAATTGGTGGTCCAAGACCAGTTAGGAGGAGAAAATTATAATAATTCATATGGACAGTGAGGTGGGTCTGAATTAAGCTGGGCCAATGTGATGGGAAGGGACAGGTATTAGAGACGTTTTAAGAGAAAATGGAGATCAGTGGGTGTGGGACTTGAAGTTGAAAAAACTAAAAATACTGGGGATTCTGAGGAGGAAAGTCAGGAAAATGTGCCCCTGACGTAACTGGATAAATTAGTGTGCTGGTCACTTTCTTGGTTGCTCCCAGATCCTTCTCTGCTCTTACCTTCTCTGTCTTGCATCACATGGAACTACATTTCCTTGTCTTCTGGCTTCTGGATAAATCTGGCAATGAGTCGCTAGATGAAGAGTGTAGAAAGAAAGGAGAGAGAATCTAGGGTGCTTTCTCCTCCTTTCTCTGCTTTCTGCATTATTCCTAGCAGGTGCAGCTCCTTCTCCTTGGCCAGACAGCCTTTCTCTCGATGATCCTAGCTCCCTTCATGCAGAGCTTGTCATGATTCTGGTGCTCTCTGGATGCCCTTAGATTCTGGGCTCTAGTAACACCAGCAACTCCCATTGTCCCTCCAGCCTAGGGTGTGATAAAATTTGCCTGCTGTTGCCAATTTCTAGATTGCTTCACTGTTCCATGTTTGACTTCATAGCCCTTCTATTTCCCCATGTACCAATTCCTTGAGGTAAAATTTCTCTGGCATACTTCGAGTGGTTTCTCTTTCCTGGCTGGACCCTAACTAATTGCCTCAGCTCCAAACCTGACCTCTTTGTGATGTTGGAGCCAGAAATCTACAAACTGCATTACTGCTTCACCTGCTGGCTCCCCGTTCAACTCTGCCAATAAAGGGTGCTAGAGGGAGACGAAACCTGGAGGAGGGGAAGGGGACTTGCTTCTTGTTTGTTCCCTGTGGGCTTCCTATCTCATTGCATTTCCTGGGAGCAGCATCCCAGATGCACTGCTTCACCTCAGCAGTGCTTCTCTTAGCAGTCACTGAATCTGGTTTACAATTTCCCCCAGCACTTGCGGAACCAGTCTTATCAAACCCCCTCAGAGACACCAGTACCAGTTGCCGGGTGCTCCCTTCTCAGATAACTGAATTCAGTTCTGAGGAGTCTCTTCTCTAAGCTTCAACATTCTTCTAGCCCCGGTCTCTTCCCTTTGTTCCCTCAAACCGTGGGGGTGGTAGCTGCTTTCGGCAGTTGCAACTTCTCCTGTACTTTGGAGTTCTCTTTTTGCCTTTTTTTGTTACACAGTTAACAACTTTAGACCTAACTTAACAATTCTTTACATTCAGTTCTCTCTGTGCAAATAACTGGTGTGGTTTCTGTCTCCTGACTGGATTCTGTTACAGAAGGGGAGCTGGATTTTGGGGAAGGTGTCAGGTTTAGTTTTGGAGATCTGAATTTGCAATGACAGTGGGATATCCATGTACCGATATCTTGTACATAGGTGGAAAAATGGCACTGGAGTTTGTGGGAGAGATAAGAAACTGAAAATATTTGTCATTGTCAGTACTGATACAATGTTGGAAACTGTAAGACTACTTGAATTCTCTGGATGGGTAGTGTGGAGAGCCAAGAGCAGATGGTTAAAAATGGTCAACAGTGGTCTACATATACTCACAAAGAAGAGGTAGCAAAATTAAGAAAAATCACACACTTGAAGATACAATGATAACTTTATGATAAAGCATTGATAAATGAAGCCCATACCAAGATTTTTTTTGCGTATAGTTAACTTTTTACCCAACCTGTATTTCCGAGTCTGTCCAATATTGGGACTATTGTGACACACCAAAGCCTATGTACTCAGGAGCTCCTACTTTTTCTCCAAGAACTTTGGGGAAAGCCCCCAGGTCACATCGACGACAGTGACTTATCCTTCCTCTTTTATCTTTCAGTTCTTCCAGTTTACTTCCAGTAATATAGTCATACTGTAGAAAGTTACAAAAAATATGAGAAATTTTTATTATCTAATGAACTGGGGCTCTATTATTTGACAATTAATTTTCATGTCTTATTAATTTGTTACTGAACTCAGGTTTGGCTGCTCGCTGCTCAAAAGCCAATATTTGAGAGGCAAGTGTCAATGGGAAGAAAAAGTGCTTTAATCAGAAAAGCCAGCAATCTGGGGAGAAAATGGACTTCTGTCCAGAGACCAACTCCAAAGATTCTGCTTAGCTTTGATAGTTTTTAAAGGGAAAAGGGGTTGGGGGGAGAATCTCAGTGAATCATCAAGGCACAAGGTTGGACTCTGCATCATTGTCCACTGCCTGCAAGCTGGCTGACTCTCTCTTCAGATGCTGTCTTGCCCATGTAATCTGCCTGCAGAATTGCTAAGGGAGCTGTTGAGGGCAGAGAGCTAATCATTCTTTAACTGCTTAAATCTTCATTCTTACTTCTTTTTTTGCAGGGGGAAGGTAATTAGGTTTTTTGAAAAAAAAATCTATCTATCTATCTATCTATCTATCTATCATCTATCTATCTATCTATCTATCTATTTACTTATTTTAATGGAGGTACTGGGGATTGAACCCACTTCTTTTTATCTAGGAAAAGAATCAACAGGTTAGGCAAAGCATTGTGTGCATTCAAGAGAGCATAAGTCAGGAGTTAGTTTCAACTGCTTAGTGATCTCATTTCTGTGATTAGGTTCTTTTAAGGTTGGAGGGACAGAAATGGGAAAATAGGAAAGGGGCAAAATTGCTGCTTGCAAATTCATTCAAACATCCACCGAGTGCCTACTTTGTGTCAGGTGTCTGTCACATGTGTAGTTTACTGCTCTCAGTTGTTTTAAGACTTTCCTCTCCTTTGGTTCCCTCTGGTTGCCCCTTAGTACCTGTACTTTCTTCTCTTTGAATAGGGGCTCTTACCTCCTACTTTCCTACAAAATAAAGACTATGTGATGAGCCTTTGAATCCATTCTCCAATAACTTTTTGTCCTTCTCCCCATCTCAGAAGAACGGAACTTCCTCTTTTTAAGTTTGAACAATACTGTGTTCTCAATCCTCTTTGCTTTCTCTGTTTTCTCCCTGTGGGTACTATAATATCTAGAATCAAAGACTTTCTCCCTTAATTATCTCATTTTTTTCTAGCTTAAGCACCTTCAATTTCCTCTACTCTCCTCTCACTGCAGACATAATCTTTCTTCTCTGCACTGGAAAACACACACACAAACCGCAAACCTTCATTTGACCTTGAATCAGCTCTTAGCCTGTTTTTCTAATCCCTTTATTGTTACAGGTTTAAGAATGAAACTCCATTTTCTCAGTGCACAGTCATTCCTAGTTCTGCTCTCTTGACTCCTGCTGTTCCTTCAGCCTCTGTCCCTGTCATTCAAATTGGTCACTGAAAGGCAGTCTTGGCTTCCTAATCTCAAGGCATAGTGGATTTTTCTCAACCCTCAACCTCTTAGCTTTTCTGTGGTGTTTGACACGGCTGATTACCCTTCTTTCTAACACCCTCTTCTCTTGATTTCATAGTACAACATGTGATTTTCTTCTCATCTTTTTGCTCTAACCTTTTCAAAACAGTTTGGGAGACTAAAGATTACTGAGCTTCATTCCCAACATCTCTGTTGCAGTCTGAAAGGGGCGTGAAGGAATAATGGGAGTCACCAAAAGCTGATTGCTGCTCAAATAAGCTTGTCCAATGATGTTAAAGGCTTCCTCACTTGGAAGGTCTAGATATTTGATTGTGTCCAGGGCTGGTTAAAGTAACCAATCTTATGTGAGTAAAAAAATGTTGCCTGCCATATCAGTAAACAAAGAATGTTGCAGCCATCAAACCTCTACAGCCTCCTGGACAGTGAGTCTGAGGGAACTCAGGATGGAGACAAGCAGGCTGCCCACTGCCAAGCCCTCAGCCTTTGCAGCCACCCCCAACGGTGCCCTCTGAGGGGACTCAGGATAAGAAAAAACAGGATAGTGGCCCTAGATAGCTATCACATCAAAGGAATGATTTCAATGAGCCCAGACTCTTGCATCTTCCCATACATAGAAAAGCACTAAATTCCTTAACTTGAGATATCTGTTTCTTAAAAACTAACAGGAATCTTTTGATGCTTTGACTACCTGGTCTTTTGTTGAAAAAACTCCTGTATATCCTGGCCCCTCCCTTACCTCTTTGGAGCAGACTCTTAGAGCTATCTGAGAGGCTGTTTCCCAGGCTTGAAGTCCTCAGAAAATCCATGGAATAAAACACAGTTCTCAACACTTTTATAAGAGGTTAATGTAGTGTCTTCCCTGAACAAAGCTTAATCTTTCCAATTCCCTTTATTTCTCTAAGTTTCAGTTTCTAATCTTTCAGCTATATTAATTCCATTGCTGAGGCAATGGTCAAGCTCTTTCTTCTGATTTTTTACTTTTATTTCCTGATAGTGAAGGAGGATTAATAAAATGGCCACATTTAGGCTAACAGATTGCTTATTCTTATGCTCGCCCTTACAACGGTCAACTGACCTGACTGACCCGGTTTCTACTCACAGCTCCAGGCCCATTGTTAAAACTAAAGCTATTCATCTGACTGTTTCTACTTTACTCCAGTAATCAAAAGCTGTAACCATGCTTGGTCTCTGAGTCGATCTCCAGGGAGAAGGTCACAGAACTGTAACCTTACGAAGTAGGCTAAATACCAAGAAGATAAGGCCTTGAGTGCTTATGAGATAAAGAGATCAAAAAAGTGGCAACCGCTGGCCTCTATAGAATTGGTCACCTGGAGGCATCATGACGCCATTCTAAGTCTTCTGATGAGAAAACGGTTCTGTTGCTTGTTATCCATGCTTTATTGTTTGAGCTATGGCTATATAACCACCCTGCCCCATCCCCAAGGTGGGTTCACAGCTTTGAAGGCACTAGCTTGCTGTGAGTCCCTTTTGCCTGGCAAAGCAATAAAGCTGCCTTCTTTCTTCTAAGCTCCAAGCCCTAGTCTCTGAGTTATCCGGCCCATCAGGGACAGGGCTGATCCTTCGGCAACAGCACCAATGGAATCACGCAGTGTGGCACCTTTAGTGTTTGACTTATTCTACTTGGCAAATGCTTTTGAGATGAGTCCATGCTGCTGCCTGTGTTATTAGTTACTCCTTTTTATTGCTGAGGAGCATTCCACAGTATAGGTATTCTGTGATTTATTTATCTATCCACCAGGTGATGGATATTTGGGTTGTTTCCAGTTTGGGGCTATTTTGAATAAAGCTGTTCTGAATATTTGCGTACAAGCGTATATGTTTTCATTTCCTTTGGGTAAATAAGAGTGGGATTGCTGGATTGTACTGTAACTGTATGTTTATCTTTATGAGACACTGTCAAACTGTTTTCCAAAGTAGTTGTATCATTTCGCATTCCTATTAGCAACGTATAAGCTTCAAGCATCCCCAGGCTCTTGAAGGATCTTTCATGCACATACACTCCACTGTTAGGAAATGCTCCTGTTTAGAAATAAAGAATATTGAATCAGTCCCCTGAATTCTCTTCACCCTCTTTATCAGGATGACCAAAATTGACAACTTTGGCCAGCTAACCAGTGATTAGTGTCAGGGATTTTTATCTTTGATTTTAAAAAAAAAGAGTGAAATGCATTTCTGGGCTTCTCCTACTCATTCTCACATTTTTTCTTTATTTGTTCTCTCTGAAATTTCATTTTATATACAAATGCATTTCCTGGTGATTTCTATTTCCCTTCAGTTTAGCTCTTTTTGGAAGCCATTCATCCTTCCCCACCTCAGCAGTGACTCTCTTTGGTGTCCCCTATGTTCTTTGCCTTCAGGATTGGTGGCCACACCTGTCTGCATTTCTCCTTGCATGGGGACAGCCAGGCGTTGGCTTATTCTTAAGCCTCCCTTCATGCAGAACATTTTTGCTGTTTTTTCCATGCTCTTAGAGAGAAAGAGAGAGAGTTACATGAGGCTCTGGCTGTGTGTGTCCAGGAAAGGCCCTGTGAGCATTAAAGCCCTGGGTTTTTATTATCCAACCAGAGGGAGGTATTCATTTCCACTTGAATAGAGGCACACAGCTCTTTTTCAGACTGGAGCTGGCTATTTTGCATAAAACAAAGGAGTTATACATTAGCATGGGGTAACTGGCTTTTCCCAGTAGCTATCTAACAATGACTAGAGACAATGGTTTAATTATAAGCTGCCACAGTTAAAAGACTCATAACCCACACACAATATCTTATCAAAATTTCACCATTCCTTTGGAAAGAGGTTTAAACTGGTTTGTGGCTCTAATGAAGAGCCTACTTTGTCCTTGCCATTTCCTCACTGCTCCCAAAGCATCTCAGGCCCATTTCAGCCTCTGGCCTTCACCAAAGCTGTTCCCACAGCCTGGGGTGCCTTCCCTCCTTTCTTTTGCTTATCTATTATTTACTTCTTTTCAATGCTCATTTCAGGGACTTCCTCCCTTAAGAAGGATTTTGTTTTGTTTTTGCCTTTTTTTTTTGCTTTTTTACAATGTCAGTCCACTGAGCTGAACATTCATTTCCAGTGCACATAATTTAACTCAGATTATTCTTCCGTCATAGTAATTGGTGATCTTGTCTTTTCTTTTGCAGAAATGAAATATTTGAGAGTATAGACCACATCATACTCATCTTTGCATTCCAGCACCTAAGACAGATCCTTGGCAACATAAAACTTTGTTGAACCCGTGAGTGGTTGAATGTCAGGCATACAGCAGGTACTCAATAAACAATTGTTGATTGATTGATTAAGGGGCCATTGTCAGAAACGCTATCTAACCTCATTCACAGAATCATCATTTCAATACTGGCTCATCCTGTCTGTGGAAGTTCAGTTAGAAACCACACACCCTCCTGTCTTCCTCCAGCACGGACTCCTTTTCTCTCCCTCCAGTGATTTGGACAGCAAAGGGGTAGATGTCCTAAAAGAGGAGAGGATACCAAGGATTAGGAAGGATGAACAGACAGCTGGAAAATATGTTAAAATGTTTTAAAAATCTTAATTGTGTTACCAGAAAAGGGAAATAAGGATTACCTCTGTTCTTAGTCACCCAAAAAAAGGATTTTTGATGAGAGACAAAAAGCGTGATATAAGCATGATTTTTACTCGTGAAGTAAAAAAAAAAAAAAAAGAAAGAAAGATGGTCTACACTCTCGAGAACTGGGAGCGGGCCAATCCAAGAGAGGAAAAACGGTGCAACTTCCTGCTTCCTCCTGTTTTTATATCCTGGTTTTGTGATTGATTGATTGATCGACAACTCAAGCTCCCTGTGCTCTGGTTGACTGACAGCTCAGGTTCCTTGTGTTCTGGGTTGTTCCTTTCCCCTTTCTCTCCCCCTGCCCAGTGCTCATTTCTATCTAAACTACCTAACAGTTGTATTGTATTCAGCTCCCCAGTTTGAGAATTACATTCCAAAATGATCACATGAAAAACGTGGGACAAATACTGCCTGAGCAGGCAAAGTTTTGTTCGCGTGTAGTTGGTACAAACCCTTGAGCACAGTGCCTACTTCTAAGGGTGGCAGGGCATTTTGAAGTGAAGTTCCCACATGGTCCTCTTGGGGCAGAGACACTGCACCCAAAGGGAAGGTTCACCTGGATGTCATCCACAGTCAAGATTCAAGGATGTGTTTAGGAAGGGAACCTGGATTAGCATCTTAGTGTACCTTCTCCATGCTCAGTTCTCGCTTTCCCCTTCTCTCCAGGGTTACTTCAGCGCAGACAATTGTGAGCAGCAGAGGGAGGAAGGGGAGCCCTTCTGCACTCCTTGGGCTCTTACGTCCAGTGTCTTAGAATTGGCCTTCTGGCAGGGATAGAATCTTCCAGACTGAGGAGCTAGCAAGGCTTTCGCTTGAGATTTTCTCTCCAAGTTGCTCAGGTGTTTAAGACAGAAGTGCACCTGTAAGTCAACTCTGTTCTCCAGGGAACAAGCAAAGAATGATTTCACTTAATTGCTAAGACTTGTTGTAGTATGATTTGAGAACCATTAGGGACAAGGTAGGTAGTGGCAGATAAATACAGTAGAAGGGGGACTTTGTCCTGTGTGTAGGCAGCAAGAGGATGATGAAATAACAATAACTGAATGAAGGAATCTATGTCTAGCATGATGCCCCACCATTCACTAAATTTTTACTGAGCACCAACTATATGTCAGACCTAAAAACAAATTCTGTCTTCAGGAAGCTTACAGTGAAGTGAGGAAGGAAGGTTTCACTTCAAATTTGAAGTGCTATCAGTGAAACAAATAGGTGCTGAGGTAGAACTATAGGGGGCAAGAGGATCTATATAAATAGAATGGTCAGAGAAGACTTCCCTGGGGAGCGGTATTTATGCTGACACCCGAAGAATGAATTGAGCTCATCACAGGCAAGGCTGGGGGAAAAGCAACTCTCCAGAGGAAAGAGCATGCTCAGAGGTCGCATGTTGGGAGAGAGCTGGTGTATCCCCGTGCCAGAAGGAGACCAGTGTGGTTGGAGGATGGTGGGTGAGGGACAAGGGCAGGAGCTGCTGCTGGACAGCTAGACATGGGCCAGACAAGGTGTACCTCCTCTTACTCATTGCATTGACTAGGATCTGCCAGTAGAGTGTTGAATAGAAGTTGTAAAATTCTTGCTCCTAATCTTAGGAGGGAAGCATTCAATCTTTCACTGTTTAGTATGATGTTTACCATAGGTTTTTCATAGGTACCCTTTATCAGCCTGAGAAAATTCTTTTCTTTCTTAGTTAGATAAGAGTTTTTTTTTTTCTTTCTTTTAAATCATGAATGGGTGTTGAATTTTGTCAAATGCCTTTTCTGCATATATTGTGATGATCATTTGATTTTTATTCTTTATTCTGTTAATATAGTGAATTACATGTGATTGGTTTTTGGTTATTGAACCAATCTTGTAATTGTGGGAGAAACTCCACTCGGTCAAGGATGTGTTATTATCTTTTTGTTATGTTGCTGGAAATCATTTGCTAAAGTTTTGTTAAGAATTTTTTAATGTATGTTCCCCAGGGCTATTTGTAACTTTTTTTTTCTTTTTCTTTTAATCTCTGTTTTTGGTCAAGATAATGCTGGCCTCACGGGCTAATTTGAGAAGTGTTTCTTCCTCTTCTGCTTTCCAAAAGAGTTGAATAGCATTGGTATTATCTCTTTTTAAAATAATTAATAGAATTAACCAGTTAAACCATCCAGGCCTGCACTTTTCTTTTTGGGGAAGCTTTTAACAACAAATCTAATTTCTTTAAAAGATAAAGGGCTATTGAAGTTATCTATTTTATTTTGGGTAAGCTTTAGTAGTTTGTGTCTTTCAAGAAATTTATCCACTTTATCTAAGTTGTCAAAAACCTTAACAAGGAGTTGTTCATAATGTCCCGTTATTAGTTTTTGATGCCTGTAGAATCCATAACTGTGTCTGCTTTCTTATTCCTCTTATTGGTAATTTGTTCTTCTCTCTTTTTCCCCTTACATTCTCCCAACCTCAAGACCAACAGAGAGACTTTCTCCTCCCGGTTCCCATAAGTATCTCAGAATTGAGATTCGTTTGGTTTCACTGGCCTGATTTTAGTGATATGGCCATGGTCATGATCTGATTGCTTGGGGAAGAAATCACCACCACCCTAGCAACATGAACTGAGAAGGGGATGGGGCTATTCCTGAGAAAAATCAGGCTTGGTCCTTTTACCTTATGAATGGGGCGTGGACGTCAGGTAGATAGAAGGTACAAATCGTCACTACAGCATTTATAGATTGTTTTTTCTGCCATAAAGAAGTCTAAAAATTTTACATAGCCAAATTTATACATTTATTTTTACATTTCTTCCATTAAAAAACTCCCTACACATCTTTAATAAGATACTTTTAACCTAAATTTTCTTTTTAATGTTTTCACGGTTTATATCGATCTATTAAATTCATCCTGAATTTATTTCAGCTTAAGATATGAGGTGAGGATGTAACAACTTTTTCTCCAAGATACTAGATAATCTCTTAATTTACCTTCAATTATTCAGCTTATTCCTTCAGTAAAATGTAACCCTTAACTGACTCTTAACATGGTACTTACTTTTTAACGAAGCCCTGTGCTAAGCATTCTAACATATATTAACACATTAATGTTTAAAAGGATTCTATGAAGTAGACAATATTATTCTCTCCATGTATATATGTCTAAGATGCAAAGAAGTATTGCTTGCTCAGTATCAACTGGCTAATAGGTAGATGGGATCTGAACCTTGGTGGCAGGTTTCTAGTTCTCAGTCTATTTCTGGTTCTCAGTCTCTGTGCTGTACTGCCTCTCACAATCATTGATGTCCACACCATGCCTTGCAGGTACGAGCTTTGCAGCTAAGTAGGCTTCTGTCATACCCATGCGTGTTTTTGTTCCCCCTAGTTGGTTTGTACCAAGAATCAGTTGTTTGTTTTCAAGCCTTGATTTCATAATTGGACTTGTTATAATGACATATTTTACCTAAATAAAGATAAATCAATAAAATATGAGTATAAAAATAAAGCTATTTCTATGAAAACCTAGTTGATTCCTTTCAATAGGTTCCATAAAGCCAAATTATTAAAAAAAATTGGTTGGTTTAGGTGCGGGCAAGGATTGTGAAGTTTGGCAAACAGACAAACAAAAAGCAAAAGTTCTAGAATTTTGCTCACATGGTTTCTCAAGCATCTTTACAATTTTTTAAAATTGAAATAAAGTATTGTTGACTTACAGTGTTGTATTAGTTTCTGTTAAACAGCATAGTGATTTAATTATACATATACTTGTATTCCTTTTTATATTCTGTTTCATTATAGGCTATTACAAAGTATTGAATATAGTTTCCTGTGAAGTATCTTTACAATTCTTGTACCTGTGAAACACATGCTGAAATTTCACATTATGTATAGGGTTTAAACAAGAAAGACTACAACAATCATCACATTCATTCTCAAAGGAAAGGATATTTATAGATTAGCAAATACACATTTTTTTCTAGATTTTAATTTCAAATAAATATTTGAGGCATGTATCAATTTTCATTTGCTTTTTTTTAATTGACGTGTAGTCAGTTTACAATGTTGTGTCAATTTCTGATGTACAGTGTAATAATGTTTCAGTCATATATATACGTACATATATTAATTTTCATATTTTTTATTATAGGTTACTATAAAATATTGAATATAGTTCTCTGTACTATACAGTAGAAAACTGTTGTTTATCTAGTTTATATATAGTAGTATCTGCAAATCTCAAACTTATTTACTCCCAATTTATCTCTTCCAACCATTTTTCCCCCTCGTAACCATAAGTTTGTTCTCTATGTCTGTAAGTCTGTTTCTGTTTTGGAAATAAGTTCATTTATGTCTTTTTTTTTTTTTTCAGATTCCACATATAAGTGATATCATATAGTATTTTTCTTTCTCCTTCTGGCTTATTTCGCTTAGAATGATGATCTCCATGTCCATCCATGTTGCTGCAAATGACATTATTTTATTCTTTTTCATGGCTGAGTAGTAGTTCATTGTATATATAGATACCACATCCTCTTTATCCATTCATCTATTGATGGGCATTTAGGTTGTTTCCACATCTTAGCCAAGTAAATAGTGCTGCTGTGAACATTGAGGGTGCATATGTCTTTTCAAATTATAGTTTTCTCTGGATATATGCCCAGGAGTGGGATTTCTGGATCATATGGTAAGTCTATTTTTAGTTTTTTAAGGAACCTCCATATAGTCCTACATAGTGGTTGCACCAATTTACATTTCCACGAAGAGTGAAGGAGAGTTACTTTTTCTCCACCCCGTCTCCAAGGCATGTATCATTTTAAAATTGTTCTTTTGCTTTAAAGTTTCCCCCACCTAAATAACCAAGTACTAGACCCCAGTCTTTTGGAAAGAAAGTCTACTGTGTTTAGGCAATAGTCTTGACATCATCTACTGATTGACTTTGTTTTTGTTACTGATTAGAAAGTCTAATTTAATCATCTATTATGTGTACTCCATTATCTTTCCAGAATATCTATCCAATTCCATTGTTCTATTTGTTAGTTCTTGGGTTAGTGTTTTACTGTCTGATGCATTTTTGTTCAACATTTCTTGGTTATTCCACTTCATTAATTTTTCTGTACTTAGAATAATTCTGAAGTCTATCATAAATATATTCTCATTGAGAATATTTTCATTGGTTTTGCAAAGTTCTAGTGAAGAAGGCATGTGAAGTGGTTATTATAACTTAAAAATGAGACAAGATTAAGAGACGCAGATACAGGCTACAGTCAGAAACACGAAGACATACCAGACATAGTTGTGGTACACTGAGTTTTTTTGCTCTCTGACAAGACTGCATGTCCTAATAATGAAACATGTAAGAAACTGCTGTAGATTAGAGCACATGATAAAAGATGTCTAGGGGTGGGGAGTTCATGGAGAGCAGGGCAGGAGCGGCATTTCCAGAGATTTAGGCAAGGAGTCAGCTTTCCCCACCCTCTCAGGTCCAGCTCATCTTTATGAGAGGAGCTTGCTCATTCGCTCCCTAAACACCTGCTTCACCTGTTTGTTCCTCAGGGTGTAGATGAAGGGATTGAGCATCGGGGTCACCACGGTGTTGAGCAAGGCCACCACCTTGTTCCTGTCCTCCCCCTCGCTGCCCTTGCCCGACCGGACATACATGAAGATGCAGCTGCCATAGAAGAGAGACACAACAGTGATGTGGGAGGAGCAGGTTGAGAAGGCTTTCTGCCTCTCCTTGGCTGAGGGGATGTGCAGGATGGTGTGGAGGATGTGGCCATAGCAGGTGGCCGTCACAGACAGAGTGCCCAGTAGGCTGAGGTTGGCCATAATAAAACCCAGAAGCTCTATCAGGCTTGTGTCTGCACATATGAGTTCCAGGAGTGGAAAATTATCACAGAAGAAATGATTAATGACGTTGGGGCCACAGAATGGCTGCTGTAATATGATAAGACTTGGAATGATAATAACAAGGAATCCTGTCATCCATGAACAAAGAACTAGCTGGACACAGACTCTTTTGTTCATGATGGTGACATAACGCAAGGGGTTACATATGGCCACATACCTGTCAAAGGACATCACTGCCAGTAGGAAGAACTCTGTGGTGCCCAGGAAGAAATAGAGGAAACTTTGAAGGAGACAGCCTGCTAGGGAGATGGTCTTGTGTCCAGTCAGGATGTTGGTCAGCATCTTGGGGAAGATGACGGAGGTGAACCAGATCTCCAGGACAGCAAAGTTGCGGAGGAAATAGTACATGGGGGTGTGGAGGCGCCTGTCCATGAGGGTGATGACCACGATGAGGAGATTCTCCAGCAGAGTGAGGAGGTAGGTCAGGAGGAGGCCCAGGAAGATGAGCATCTGCAGCTCACAGGCATCTGAGAGCCCCAGCAAGATAAGCTCGGTGACAGTGGTGAGGTTCCCCATGTCTCTTCTGATCTGTTCTGGAGCTGGCCAATCAGAGGTGTGCAGCATCAGGGGTTGTGATGTTCTGGGGATCTGAGGACACTTGGAACTGAAAAGAAAGAGGGATTTTGAGCTGAAGGAATCCTTTATTTCTTAGACTTGTAAGTCCCTTTCCTCCCTCTTCATACTGGTTGTCCAGGTCACTCATTGGGTTATTATGTGTCACATACTCTGCTACCATTTTCTGGTACTCTTTGGGAAAAGTTTTGCCTTTATCAATTCTTTTTCCATTTCTCTTATTTCTGTTAGGAAATTCTGTAGTAAATCCTTTTTCATTCTTTTAGATCGGGTGACATCTTTTCCCATTTTCATCCAAATGTTGTAAGGAGTCTCACAAGTACATTAAAATGTTCTCCTTTGCATGTCCTGTATCCAAAGGATCACAGACCTTTATTGAAGGCATTAATGGAATACTTACTCTAGAACTTGTTCCAGAGGCATTTGAGTTAGAGAGACAGCTTGGTTGCACCTGAGCTCCATCATTTACTAACTTCTGGGGCCAGTTATCTAACCTCATCAAAACTCTGTTTCTTCAGTGGGTGTAGTAAGAGTACATATGTAAAATGTTCTCCCAAAACTTAAGTGAATTATGCATATCCAACATCTAGCACAAGGTTGGCCACTGAGCAAGTGGTCACGTAATGTTAGCTATTTTTATGTCTTGCCTTGTGGCTGAAATTCTAGTAGGATAATCATAAGGAAGAATAAAATTAGAGAAAAGACACTGGGATTTTGGGTACTATGTATTTAAAGAAAAAGTTTTAAAAATATAAAAACATTATTAGCTCATTATGGAAAGTGTAGGAAATACAGAGAAATGAAATAAAAAGAATCAATCACTTGTAGACCCATAGAAAAAACTTTCATTAACATTTTGATTTATTTCTACTGTATT
Organism: Camelus bactrianus; assembly: GCF_048773025.1. Classification (NCBI taxonomy): domain Eukaryota; kingdom Metazoa; phylum Chordata; class Mammalia; order Artiodactyla; family Camelidae; genus Camelus; species Camelus bactrianus. The sequence continues at coordinate 63,315,663 of NC_133544.1, forward strand.
TTTCCTACTCTTATTTAGTGCTTATTGCTTTGTAAAGCTATGCTCATAGATTATGTATTCTGCACCTCTTTCCTTCCCATTTATTATTATTATTATTATTATTATTATTATTATTATTATTATTATTATTAATATTATTACTACTACTACCACTACTATTATTATGATGGGGAGAGGTAATTAGGTTTATTTATTTCCATATATTATTATAACAAAATTTTGTCATGTTATCACAAACTTTTTGTTAATATATTATTTGGCTGATATTTTTTGAGGGATACATGTGGTGTGAGGTTGTTATTTAGAAGCAGAGAGGGAGCATGCTTTTGTAGATGAGGTATCATGCTTAAGACTTTGGGATAATTTCCTAGGTGATAATAATAAAGAATAACAGTGATGAATGCTGATGTTCAGAATTGTTTATTGGTTCAATTTCAATTTTGGAGAATATGTCTGTTTTAAATGATTTTTATTTCTACTTTTTCCATTGTTTAATATTGTCCTTAGAGATCTGGATAAAGAACTCGGCGTATTTGCCATCGGTTGTCCTTTATAGAAATCACAAGGTAAGGTAGCTTCTGCAGGGAAGGCCTGACTCTATCTGAGACAGGAGCAGGAAAAAATATGATAAGCTTGCCTCAGAGAAACGGTAACACAGTACATTATAGCTATATAAAATATGTATTTATATGGAGAAGGGATGGATAAGAACATAGAAAAATGAACATAATTGCCACATAAGGATGAGAGGATTGTGGATGATTTTTCTTTCCTCTTTTTATTACCTTTATTATTGTTTATACAATAACTTAAATTCAAAATCATAAAAGAAATTGGCACAGTGAGTGCGTTTCGGCTAAGAGTTGGGTAGAACATTTCAAGAGAAACAAAGGCGAGACACGTGACTGACCATGAAAACGGTGAGAAAAAGCCTCAGTGACTCTGTGACTCATCAGCTGAGCTGAGTCAGGTTATTGGGAATGATGAAAAAAGTCAAAGAAGTCAACTGTGCCAGAGCCCGCCAGTGGACACCTGAAAACAGATGGCCGGCTTATTGGCAGAGTATCCAGAGAAATCAGATTCCCCTTCCCCTATTTCGAAAATTGCACCAATGTAGATTACCTCACTAGCTACTAGGTGAGGTGTTCGATTGTTTTCCAGGCAGTTCGAATGATGGAGACTCCCGGTTTTCACAGGAAGCCCACGTCTCTGCAGTGCTGTCTGAGCACTACACTTCTTGGAGGCTCACCAGAGATTCAAAGTGGAGGAAGCTCCAGAGCTGTAACATGGTCCACATGGTCCAGAATAGGCATGTCCTGTTCTCTTTGTACTGCAAATGTCACCAATCTTCCAAGTTTTCCAACAACCAATCTCCCTTAAGAAGTGTTCTCTGACTCCCTTGTTATCGACACATCTTCAGACCACCTCAGAAATGAAGTATTTCTGGATATTCCCCAGAACTTTGGGATTCACCAGTTTCTTAGAAAGCTTCTTTTGCTCCTGGCCCATCGCAGTGTCACCACTGACCCCTGTCCTGGGGAAATGGATGTAGAAGCCTAATTAATTATCCTTTTATCCCTCCTACACTAAGGCAGAGACAAACATCAACTGATGCAGTTTCATATGATTCATCTTCAGTTTGACTTAAGAAGCTTCTGGACAATGTACATGCTCTTCCAGGAGCTTAGTGCCCACAGAGGATTCCAGCATAAACTGCTCTTGGCAGACTCCTTGTCTCTGTGGAGCTGGCTTCAGGCCTGGACTGCTTGGGGTTCTGTTTTGGTCTCCATGGAAACACAGAGATTAAACAAGGTACACAGCTCAAACTTAACCAATCTAGAGATTCGCACTCTTCTCTTGTAGGATGCAGCTATGCTTCCCTGGAGATTCATTACCATCAGTGGCAATAGGGACCTAGGAAGGTCCCTTACCTCTTACTTTCTTCAGCTTTGGGATTGAAAGTTTACTTTGTTCTGACTGAGAAGCTCAGGAACTTCTAGCTAAGTTTGATTATAACAAAGGAAACATGGTTATTAAAACATTCAACACATTTTAGCTGAGTGTTTATTGTGTGACAAGTACAGACTTAGGTATCAGAGACAGGTAGAGTCTTGTGGAGGAAGACAGGCATCAACTAATCACACAAATGTTATTATTGTGACCAGTGTTCTGAAGAGCTCATAGGAGACCTTGAATTAGACTGAAAGATAAAAGAAGATGTTTCTGATGGAGTTATGAAAAGTTGAGACTGAAGGATAAGTTGGCGTGTGGAGGGTGAAGAACTTTAATTAATCATTCATTAAACATTCACCTGTTTATTGAGTACCTACTATGTGTTAGACACTGTACTGAGGATGACTATGACTGGTGAATGAAACAGACATGGTTTCCAGTGCCTGTGGAACTTACTCTTCATTGGAGAAGTCTTAGAAAAAGATCTTGAAACAGTCCTCCTCTTGGTCCTTGGGCCACTCAAGCTCAAACTACTTTGCAATCCCATTTTCTTTCTTTGGTCACCAAACTATTCCCCAGTCTGGATAAAACTGGCTGATGTTACTTGACTGCAGTAAGTGGTATGATTTAGGAGCCAATAATGTGTTTGAAAAGGCAAATGAATAACTGGCTTTCTATTCTCTGTTTTAAATGGATTAGTGAATTAATCTGACTAGGGTGTTCATCCCTGGAGAGTCTGGCTATTCTTGTTGTGTTTGACTGGCCAGGGTTTGCAACCTACTCCCTAAACTCCTGGTGGGCTCCTATGAACAGCTTGTGTAGTCACCTTGGCCATGGTAGAGTCATGGCTAAACCAATAACCTATCAGGAGGAGGCCCAGATAGCTGGGCAGCGGAGGTTAGGGACTGAACATGGCATGCACTGGTTGTACCTGCTGGGAATCTGTGTATGGAAATTGTATTCCTCCTCTGGCCAGACAAGAAAGGTCCTGGCTTGAGGAGTCCTGCAGTTCTCAGGTGGTGATCGTCCATCCATGGGCATCTGCCAGGCATTGTGAGAAATGGAAACTTCAGCTCCCCTCTGTGACTAAACATCCTTTCTTTTCTTCCCCACTGGGACTGGAGAGGGGCAGGGAGGACATATACATTTGCTCATGGCTTTATCTTTACTTTTTGAATCTTTGTTCCTGAGAAAAGGACCCCTTACCTAAAGGAAAAAGAATCTGATTTATTCTTCCCTGAACTGAGAAAAAAATTGATCTTTTGTCATACTAAAATTCAGGGAGAGAAACACATGTGAATAAATATGTTATAACAAGACACTATGAGGGCTATGAAGGCATAGAACTGAGTGCTTTAGGAGAGGAAAACAGGTGAGACTTGCCTTGGATGGATGATGAGAAAAGTTGGGCCTGAGGAAGGGTGAGTGAGCTCAGGCTTGACGGCAGAGAAGGAGGTTGATTGGGTGACTGGTTGGGAGAGTTCCAGGCAAAGAGAAGAGTGTATGTTAGGCCATGATATGGCAAAGAGCTCGTATGTTTGAGTTAAAGCAAAAAGGCCAGAGAATCATGAAGAGGCTGATGGTGAGCTGAGATTTGGCTGGAGACTTGTGCTGGGTTCAAAGTTTGGAGAGCTTGGTAAGAAAGATCGATTTCATTCCAAGTGCAGTTGGAAGCTATTGCAATGTTTTAAGCAGAGAAGTGACATGACTTTGTTTATGCTTTAAAATGTCATCATTTCGAGGGATGGTAGAAATAAGAAATTGGAGCAGACAAGAAAACAGGAAAATAGATTGAGGTAGTTATTGCAGGATCCAGGGAGGAAATCAAATCAGAAATCTTTTGTTAATTTAATGAAGAGTTAATGGGTTTGGGGGAAAAAAATAAAAGCAGACAAAGATGGATTGAGGGCATGACCAAAGGAACTGTGGCCAGAAGAGGAAACCTTGAGGGTGGCTAGGCCTGGCCAGGCAGGCAGGGCCTAGAAGGGGATCCTTGAGGAGGAAGTGGTTGCTGGTCTGGGGAGGCTCCAGCCGGTTGATCTCTGGAAAGTCTGTCTGCAGGTGACAATGTTCTTGGCAAGCTGGTAGATTAGGAAAGTGACTAGTCCCTGGGGAGATATGGGGACAGAATGGCAAAAACCACAGGTAGAAGCCACATCCTCAATGGGTGGAAGAATAGGCAGGTTCCCAGGATCAGCACTGATACACTGAATATAGGGCTGTAGTCCAATTGTCAGTACTGGGCATAAAAGAGACTTTGTTTCAGAATCAGGGCAAAAGTTTAGTCACTATAAATGGAGCACAAGGTTGAATGTGAACTCCTAGGAAATAAGACTGAGGTTGAGTCCCACAAAGCTGGCCTGGATCTTTCCAAAATCTCCCTGCCCGCAGCCAAGATTGTCCCAGAGCTTGGAGGAAGGGGTCAAATGGGGAGAGGACAGGTTTTTGCTTGTGGAAACTACCCCTGAGACCACTTACAGTTGTCACACTGGGATTCTGCTGTCTATACTTTGCCAGTTCTGTCTTCTCTTAGTCACTGCTCTGCTACCTTAGCTTCCATTCTGTGCAATTCAGTGGGGATTTATGGAGCACAAGCCTTGTGTTAAGTGCCAAGGGGAACCCAACAACGGAGGACACATGACCCCTGTGATCATGACTGAGTGTTTTCTCTGTGTGATTATCCCACAGCCAGATTGCATTTAGCCTCTTGGAGATTCAATGGAGAGTGTTTGCCCCAGTTATCAGAAGAGAAGACAGATGTAATGCAGTCTCTGTGCTGTTAGAGAACTTTTGTAATATTCAGCAAGACGTCAAATAGCGTATGTAGTTGGTGTCACAGACTGATTTACATAGTTCTTGGGATAGCCTCTATGATCCCTACCTCCTGGGATTCATGTCCTTGTAATCCCTTCCCCTTGTGTGTGGCTTGACCCAGTGACTAGCTTCTAATAAATAGAATACCATGCCTCACAGACATAGAAAACAAACTTATGGTTACCAAAGGGGAAGGGGAGGGAGGGATAAATTAGGAGTTTGTGATTACCAGATACATACTACTAAATATAAAATAGATAAAGAGCAAGGACCTACTATATAGCACAGGGAACTATATTCACTATCTTGCATTAAACTATAATGGAAACGAATCTGAACAAGAATATACGTATATATATGTATAACTGAATCACTTAATTGTACACCTGAAACTAACACAACATTGTAAATCAACTATACTTCAATAAAAAGTGAAAAAAAAAAAAGAATACAGTGAAAGGGATGAGATTTCACTCCTGACACAGTTACAAAGAGACTGTAGTCTCCATCTTGCTTGCTCTCTCTTGCTCTCTTACTTGCTTGCTCTGAGCAAGCCAGCTTTTGCCAGCTGCCATATTGTGAGCTGTGGTATGGAAAAGCCCACATGGCAAGAAACGGATGTTTTTAGCCAACAACCAGCAAGGACTTGAGGCCTATGAATAGCCACATGAGTAAACCTTGCTTACAGTCTTACCAGATATCTTCAGCCAAAGGCACACGAATAAATAACTAATACAGTCCTTTTGGGAATTCTAGCCTTTATTCTTACCCCCCTCCTCATTTTTCAAACTGAACTATAGTCAGTTTACAATGTTGTATCAATTTCTGGTGTACAGCATAGTGTTTCATTCATACATGTACATACATATATTTCTTTTCATTTTTTTTATTATAGGTAACTACAAGATATTGAATATAGTTCCCTGTGCTATACAGTATAAACCTGTTGTTTATCTATTTTATATATATATGTATATCACTTGTATATGGAATCTAAAAAAAAAGACACAAGCAGTTATTATTTTAATTGGAGTTGTCTTTTTTTTTTTTCAAATTAAATAATGAATGTGTTTTTATTTCTCCCATAATTTAAAAAATGTGAACATCCTGTAATTCAGCCATAGCCTTTATTTCCAGGTGACTTCTTCACGGGGCCTCAATTCCCTTTTGAATAAGAGACTCTCATTCCAGAAGGCAGTTAGCTTTTCATCATTCTTTTTGTCTAGATACCATCCAAAGACAAATCCCATAGGCACAAGTATATGTACCCAGTGGTCACGCACAACCTGAAGTAAGCTCATCATCAATGCTGCGGCCTCGGAGCTAACAACGACCCCAAGACCAAGGGCAGCGGCGAGCTAATTGGAGTTGTCTTGACTCAATATAGTTGAACATATTTTCACTTATTTATTGGCCCTTGGGTTTACTTTTCTGTGAAGTGTCTGTATCTTTAGCTCCTTTTTCTATCAGGTTGTTTATGTTTGTATATTATGGATAATAACCCTTTATTTGTAATATGGATTCACTACTCTACCCCCTTCCTGAATGCCCATTTAAACCTGTTCATGTGGTTATTTCTTCCTTGATTCTTGGGTGGAATTCAAGACTGGTATGGCCAATTTTCTGGCCACCCATATAATTTTAGAAGTCTTCCATTCATAATCAGTTCAAACAATGGGATTATTAAATTGTCCAATCCGTGTAATTGTCAAAATTTTGAATTTCATTTGAAGTTAAAATGTACCCCTTCCTGCATCTAAGGCCTGTTTCAGGCGGGAAATCTTCAGAGAGAAAGGGTGTGTGTTGTTGGCTTCATCTGTCTTAACTGTGCAAATTCACCTCACATTTACCTGTGTTTTCTACCCCTGCCCTCCTCCAGGGATATGTGGATGGGATGGGGGTGGCGAGTAGGGGATGGATAACCTAGACGAAGTGGAAGGTGGTGTGTACAAAGATAGTAGTGGTGGTGGTAAGCAGTGATAGACCTCTGTATTTATTTTGAATGTGTAATACACAGAATTTGCTGATGGATTGACTGGAATATAAGAGAAAGAGAATGCCAAAGATAACATAGTTTTGTTTTTGATCTGGTATCTGTATTTTTCTTACTGTGGTAAAATACATATAACATAAAATTTACTATTTAAACCAGATTAAAATGTAGTTTGATGACATCAAGTACATTCACATTGTTATGCAATGGTCACCATTATCCATCTCCAGAACTTTTTCGTCTTCCCGGACTGAAATTCCGTGTCCATTAAATGATAATTCTCCTTTCCTACCCCCACCTCTAGCCCCTGGCAACCACCATTCTACCTTCTGTCTTCATGATTTTGATTACTCTAGGTCCCTCAGCAAGTGGACTCATACAATATGTGTCCTTTTGTGTCTGGCTTATTTCACTTAGCATACTGTCTTCAAGGTTACTCCATGTTGTAGCATTTACCAGAATTTTGTTCCTTTTTCCAGGTTGAATAACATTCCATTGCATGTATAGACCATATTTTTGTTTATTCATTCATTCATCAATGGACACTTGAGTTGTTACCACCTTGTCGGCTACTGTGAATAATGTTACTATGAACATGGACATACAAATACCTGTTTAAGTCCCTGTTTTCAATTCTTCTGGGTATATACTCAGATGTGAGATTGCTGGGTTATATGGTAAATGTACGTTTACATTTTTTAGAAACTGCCATACTGTTTTCTACAGTGGTTGTGCCATTTTCATTCCCACCAGTGGGTCTAATTTCTCCACATTCTTGCCAACACTTGCTGTTTTCTGTTGAAAACTTAAAAAAGAAAAAAAAAAAAGAAGCCATCTTAATGGGTGTGAAGTGATATCTCATTGTGATTTTGATTTGCATTTCCCTAATGATAAGTGATACAACACATCTTTTCATGTACTTATTGGCCATCTGTAGAATTGGGTTATTTGATTTTTATTGTTGAAGACATTGTGTTTTGGTTTATAGTAGATATATAATCCCATTCTGAAATCGTTCTACGGTAATTTGTCTGATTGAGTTCTCTATTTCCTTTTAGATTTTGAAAATTCTCTTCCTGTAGGAAATCATCCTTTTCCTCCTGGTTTTCAAATTAGTCATTAAAGAGTTGCACAGTGACTGGCACCCCAGAAACATGCCATCAACCTTTCTCTGAAGGAGAAAGCTTCAATTTCTTGCAGAGGCCTGATACTCTCTTAGCTTGACTGGGGATATTAGTTCAACCTCTTGGTTTGACAATTTTACAAGAAGAGCTTCTTCACTTTCTCCTTAAACACCTGCTGCACCTGTTTGTTCCTCAGGGTGTAGATGAAGGGATTGAGCATCGGGGTCACCATGGTGTTGAGCAAGGCCACCACCTTGTTCCTGTCCTCCCCATGGCTGCCCTTGCCTGACCGGACATACATGAAGATGCAGCTGCCATAGAAGAGAGACACAACAGTGATATGAGAGGAGCAGGTTGAGAAGGCTTTCTGCCTCTCCTTGGCTGAGGGGATGTGCAGGATGGTGTGGAGGATGTGGCCATAGCAGGTGGCCGTCACAGACAGAGTGCCCAGTAGGCTGAGGTTGGCCATAATAAAACCCAGAAGCTCTATCAGGCTTGTGTCTGCACATATGAGTTCCAGGAGTGGAAAATTATCACAGAAGAAATGATTAATGACGTTGGGGCCACAGAATGGCTGCTGAAATATGATAAGACTTGGAATGATAATAACAAGGAATCCTGTCATCCATGAACAAAGAACTAGCTGGACACAGACTCTTTTGTTCATGATGGTGACATAATGCAAGGGGTTACATATGGCCACATACCTGTCAAAGGACATCACTGCCAGTAGGAAGAACTCTGTGGTGCCCAGGAAGAAATAGAGGAAACTTTGAAGGAGACAGCCTGCTAGGGAGATGGTCTTGTGTCCAGTCAGGATGTTGGTCAGCATCTTGGGGAAGATGACGGAGGTGAACCAGATCTCCAGGACAGCAAAGTTGCGGAGGAAATAGTACATGGGGGTGTGGAGGCGCCTGTCCATGAGGGTGATGATCACGATGAGGAGATTCTCCAGCAGAGTGAGGAGGTAGGTCAGGAGGAGGCCCAGGAAGATGAGCATCTGCAGCTCACAGGCATCTGAGAGCCCCAGCAAGATAAGCTCGGTGACAGTGGTGAGGTTCCCCATGTCTCTTCTGATCTGTTCTGGAGCTGGCCAATCAGAGGTGTGCAGCATCAGGAGTTGTGATGTTCTGGGGATCTGAGGACACTTGGAACTGAAAAGAAAGAGGGATGAGTGTTGCCTTTTGAGTTGAAGGAGTGTTTTATATCTGTTTTTCAGACCCCCTGGGGGTACTCATCTCATGTATGGGTCCCGGTGTGTTTGTGTGTGAAGAGGAGAGAGTGGTGATTTGCAGGGTGGCCTGAGTAAGGTCCCAAACCAAAAATTATTCTTGTTTACATTCCTTAATCAAATTTTTATTCCTGATTCATCAGCGAATTCAATACCTTTCATTTTTATCTTTATTCCACTATTGGGTCTTCATCCATAAGCAGTTCATAGTTGAAAGTGGGAACTTTTTACTTAACTTATTGCCATTCACTACACAGATCCATATCCTCAGGTAAACTGACTGAGAACTCATGGATGGCCTATTGCTGTTTCAGTATTGCCTGAAAATTTGATGCCTTTCACTAGTGTTTGGATTAATGAAAAGGAAAGAGGAAATCCACGACAGAAAAACACAACTCTTACCAACCAGAAAGAGAAAAATCCAAGTAACGTGTGCATAAAGAAAAATTGCTTAGTGGAAGTTTGTGATTCAAGGTTCTTAATGATCTGTCCTCATATGATATACCCAGGGTCTCCTCTAATTACATCCTCCCATGGGCCCTAGAGACAATAGATCCTTCATGATTTTTAAAATTCTTAATGCACTGATGTTTTAGCACATGGCATTCTTTCAGCTTGGAATCATCAGCCTTTCAAATCCTATTTATCCTGTAAGTCTCTTCTCAACAAGTGCTATCATTTCCCAGAAGCCTTCTCTTTTGAATGAATGAATCTTTCCTCTGTATCATGCATAATTCTATTATATTTTATATATATATATATTTTTTGTTTTTTTATAGTTGTTTTTCATTTCATTGTATTTTATAGCTGTTTTTCATTTGTTGCTCATTGAGACAAAGATTTCCTTATGAATCTTGGCATTTTATATAGCTCTTAGAACAAGTTTCTTGAAATAATCAGCTTTAATAAACATTTATTGAATGAGTGAATACCACCTCAAATGTCTGTGATATGGATTTGGTGGTGTTTGACACAGAGTAAGTTGAGGATGTGTCACTTACATAGTATTTCCTAGAGGACAACAACCTTGCAGGGTCCTATGCCAAGTAGTCTATCAAATTGGCCCATCTGAAGAGAGTTTGCTTTTCCTCATGAGAAGCTGGAGATGTCTCCCCACAAACATTCTACAAGGGGAAACCCTGCCTTTGAGGTGGTCTGGATTTGAGCTAGTAAATAGATAGACGTCTATTTGGATTTGCTAGAGTGCTCCCGGGACCGTCCAAGAATTGGATGTGAGTGTAAGGGGAGGATAAAGCCCCGGGTTCACACTGAATCATGAGCTTAGCAAAGACAAACCAAAATCCTTAAAAAGATCTCTCTTTAAAAGTTAGCATTATCAACTACTACCTTAATTATCAGGTAGAGCTGTAGCAAGGGTTATTTGGCAGTCACTGGAGAATAAGATTGGGACTCCGCTTAGGTACCCGAGATGAAGGAAATGCTAGGGGATGTTAGTAGAGAAGATGAAACAGTAAACTGTATAAACTTTCCTTTTTTCATGGTTTTCCTTCTTTTCAGCAGAGGCTATGCTATTCAAAGTTATTCCACAAACTAGTATTGTATCTAACATTTGTTGACAGTTATTAAAGAACACAAAATAGTTGATCAACCTCTGAAGATGTAACTAAGGGCTATTCCCCAGGGATTATTTCTAGGCTCAATATTGCTTAGATTCTCAGCAATTTGAAAAAGAGTTCTCTGTAGCCCAATCATTTGGTTCAAAGGTGAGACCAGGTGGCCAAGAAACTTACCCAGCTCTTTCTAGTACAGAAGCAAGATCCAGCATGAATGTGATACCCAGAAACATCAGGAGCTAATAGAATGAGTATCATTTAGACAAAGTCCTGGTGGGACACATCGGGAGAAAAATGGAAATAGAGACTAAGATGGGGAAGAGCTGGATGTGAGTGGAAGGGGAGGAGAAAGCTCTGGGTTCATACTGAATCATAGCAAAGATAAACCACGAAAAGACGTTATGATCAGCCCACGGATATAGCTCATAGGCAGGGCTGCTGATAAACTTGTTTTTCTCCCATTTCAAATGGGAGGTCAACAGCTGGCGGGGGGGCTTCCACATAAAAAGGGAAGTGGTTTACTTCATGAATCTCTAGCATTTCCCCCTTTATCCTACAGGCTTGTTGAGTGAAAGGGGAGACTTGTCTGGCAGCCCGAGAGCCTGGACATGGCGGCACCATCCGCTGAGACCATTCATTGTTTCAAAGGTCAGTCATGCAGTGCCCAGTGGGAAAGTCTCTGTGGCTGCCCTGGAGGTTTGTCTTGCCCTCTGGATAGTTCTAGTACACGTAGAAGGAAGGTGAGATCTTTTCATTCTAAGGAAAAGCATTAGCAGTTTCACGCAGACTTGATGCCGTCCAGAGCTTTGGGTTTTCCAAGGTGACAGTTACACTGAGCACAAGGTGGGACAGGCAGAGTTCCTCAATGCGGCTAACTTAGTGTTTCTGCTTGGATAAACACTGACTTGCCTAGCATTGACCCGGATTGTGGGGCTAAAGTTAGGAATGAGACCCAGTGGGTGTGCTCGATATGCCACGTATTATAAAGGAGTGTTAAAAGACAATTGCCAGGAAGAGAAGGGTTTGAGGAAGCCATTGTTGGCTGCGCCATCCTCTGCAGTGCCAGGGTGGGGATTACCCCGCAAGCCCAGGGTTAGGGGCTTAGCAACCTTCTGGGAAATCCCAATCAGGCCATTCCAAATACACTGCTCACAGGACTGCAGAACATATGTGGTTCTCATGGGTATTTCTTGAGATTGCAATATTGTCTGTGGGATCTAAATGCAGATCCTGTACTATTGGTGTGTGAGATCTCCATCTCTCACAAATCTGATGTTCTTTAAGAACACCTATTTTTTTCCAAAGTATCCTGAATGAGACTTAACATATGATCTAACAATCCCACTCCTGGGCATATATCCAGAAGAAACTCTAATTTAAAAAGACACGTGCCCCCCAGTGTTCATAGCAGCACTATTTAAAATAGCCAAGACATGGAACCTAAATGTCCATTAACAAATGATTAGATAAAGCAGTTGTGATGTACACACACAGTGGAATACTACTGAGCTGTAAAAAAGAATAAAATAATGCCATCTGCAGCAACAGGGATGGACTTGGAGACTGTTATACTAAGTGAAGTAAGTCATCTAGAGAAAGAAAAATACCATATGATATCACTCATATGTGGACTCTAAAAAAAAAGACATGAATGAACTTATTTATAAAACAGAGACAGACTCACAGACATAGTAAACAAACTTATGGTTACCGGGGGGGAAGGGGGTGGGGAGGGATAACTTGAGAGTTTGGGATTTGCAGGTACTAATTACTATATATACAATAGATAAACAAGGTTCTACTGTGTTGCACAGGCAACTATATTCAATATCTTGTAATAGCCTATAATGAAAAAGAATATGAAAAGGAATATATATATATATGTATATATATATGAATCACTGTGCTTTACATCAGAAATTAACACAACATTATAAATTGACTCCAATAAAAAATCCATATTGCAAAGTACCCTGAATGGCCAGCTGGCATTTCCTGGGTGGGAGACTGGTTTCCTTGGGCTTTACCATCATTCAGCTCACAGGATCTGATGAGTCTAGAATGTTTTGAAATTTTCCATTTCCAACAGGCTCATCCTGGGGAAAAGCCTTGGAAGAGTACAGTCACCATTTAGTGGAATCCTCCTTCAGCTTCTTTTTGAACTCATGGGGCTGATTTTGACTGACAGAGACTTTTATTAGATCCTCACACTGGCCCAGTCTTTGTGAGATGATATTTCTTCTGTGGACAATGGGGTTCTAGAAGACAGTGGGTGAGCTCCTCCTGGAATAAACACATCTCTGTGGAGGTGACATAAGGGCTGAAAGATTTGGATTGCAGCTTTGTTTTCTTAAGGGATCTACTCTTCTCCTAAGTTTTATGGTGTGTGGGGTCCCCAGAGAACCAGTATAATAAGCCTCACTCAGCTTCTTCCCAACTCTCTTGGCTGATACTTACTACAACTTTGCAAACAAAAGTTTCAGTTGTTTATTTGGATCAAGAGTAATGGTTACTTTTAGTTAAAGTAATACATCTAATTATGCCTTTGAAAGTGGGGATCCTGTTTAATATAAGGCAGTCCTGTCATTACAGGGATGTGAGGAACCATCACAAGTAATACAGAACCTTGGCTAATCCTGCCCTGACCCCTGCCTCACTGGGGCTGGGAGATGGTAGAAGATGGGGTCCGTTGGGTGGGGAAGGGACAAAAAGGAAAGAAATGAAAAGGCTAGGATTATACTTTTTCTCAGCTTTATTGAGGTATAATTGACATATAAATAAAATTGTATATATTTAAAGTGTACATGATGATTGTGTATATTGTGAAATGATTACTACAATGAAGTTAATTAACAACTACAATGAAGTTAATTAACACATCCATCACTTCACTTAGTTACCATTTTGTGTGTGTGTGTGTGTGTTTGGTGAGAATGCTTAAGATTTACTCTTTTAGCAAATTTCAAGTATAAAATACAGTCTTATTAACTGTGAACGCTGTGCTGTACATTAAGTCCTCAGAACGTATTCAACTTATAGTTACGACTTTGTGCCCTTGACCAGTACTCCCCATTTCCTCCACCCTCCCAGGCCCTGGCAACCACCATTCTCTCTGTTTCTATGAGTCTGACTTTTTGTTTGTTTAGATTCCACACATAGGTGATGCCATACAGTATTTGTCTTTCTGTATGGCTTATTTCACTCAGCACAATGCCCTCCAGTTTATTCCATGCTGTTGCAAATGGCAGGATTTCCTTCTTTTTTATGATTGAAAAATATTCCATTGTATTGTTTACCTGAAATAAATAGACTGCCAGATATTTCTCCAGCAAAGAAGAGTTTATTTCGGGTCAGCAGCTTGGGGTGGCAACCATGGTAAGCCATGTGCAAATCCCTGCAGGGGAAGGAGATGCTTTTATAGAGAGGAAAAGGGAGTTGGGAGGGCTGTAATAAACAAAGAGTCCATGGCTTTTCATTGGCTGAGTCCTTGGGCTTTGCTATCATCCCGGGGAGTGAAAACTCCCCCTTCTGGTCTCTCAACTTGCTTTAACTGGGATTTCTGCTTATTAAGACCTGGACTCAAATCACTCTTTAAGTCTCAATTTCCTCCTTTGCAAAATGGGGTGTTCTGATTATAGTTGCTGTGTGGCAAAACACAGTAAACTTCATGATGTAAAATGTGAATCAGGATTTCAGCAAGGGCTTGGCTGGGAAACTCTTACCTGGAGGGTCTTTCATGAGTCTGAATCTGCAATCATCTGAAGGCTTGACTGGGCTCCGGGTCCAAGATGGCCCACTCACATGGCTGGCAGTGAAGCCTGGCTGTTGATTGGGAGCTCAGCTGGCACTACTGACTAGAAATACCTACACATGGCCTCATCAGCATGATGGCCTAACCGTATAGGAGTCCTTAAGTTGTGGCTGGTTTTCCCCAGAAGAAATATCCCAAGACAGCTTGGTGGAAGTTGCAAGGACTTTTCTGACCTTGCCTTGGAAGCTACATGACCTCATTCAACCACACTCAATTGACCAACGCCTGCCCTGGTTCAAAGGGAGGGTACATAGGGCTCAAGCTCTTGTTGGGAGTGTGGACAAGGTCACATTGTAGGAAAGCATTTGGGATGGGAGATATGGTTGTGGCCATATTCGGAAAATACAATCTGCCGCATGTAGATAATATCATTGCCTATTTCATGAGGTTTTGAGAGTATCAAATGAGAAAAGTTCTTAACATAGTACTTAATCAGCACTTAAGTACTGATTTAATTGCTTAATTTAATTAAGTGATTAAGTACTGATTAAATACTTAATCAACACTTCAGTAGTTCATCAGTATTTAATTAGTGCCTGGTGCGTTGGAAAAGCTCAATAAAATATTACCATAATTATTACTCCAACACTGCCCTTTGGACAACTTTCCAGTTTGGGGTAAACACTACTTTGGTTTTCTGAATTACTTCTGGTTCACAAATCTGATTAAGATTAGACAAAGGCCAAAAAATACAAGTGAAATTGGATGGAAGTGTACTGTGGTTCCCTTCGAAGTGTCTTCGAAGTCTTGTGGCTAAAAATTCTTGAAGGACAGGACAGCCTTTACTTGGAAGTGAAATGTCCCAGACCACGGGGAAATGCTTTGTGACCATCTTGCTTGCTCTGAGGTGATGAACTTGTTTTGGATCAGAACTTGTACTAGAGCATTAGCACCTATTGCTTTTGGCTTTGTTTTCTCACTGTTAAATCTGTTGTAATAAAGTCAATGTAAACTTCCTTATCAAGGTTTGCAGGACTGTTCTTTATGACTGGAAAAGTCACAGATTTTCAGATGTTTTGAAATTTAGCTGCAGTAACTTTGCCTTCCCAAAGCAATTTGGAAATGAACATCCCAGACAATGAACTACCTCTGACAAACTCAGCTTGTGCTTTGTTGTCAGCTGTGAAGATTTAGATTCTCCTCTCCCTGGCTCCAAAATTTATGTCACAGCTGCACTAGGTGCCCGGCAAATGATGTTCTTTTTATCTGCCTTTAGTTATGAAACTGTGTTCCTCTTAGCGCTGTGGGTTGAAGGACATCTTTGTACCTGAACACTTTGATTTGAGCGTGATGTCAAACAGATTTTGACTCAAATAAATATTCAGTTGTGCCAAGAATTACAAATAGAATCTTGTGACCTTGTTTCAATCAGGAGAAATGTGGAAATTTTAGAAAAACCAAGCAAAAAGAGAAAAAGAAAAATCACCTGCATTTTTATTGCCTGGATGCAATAATTATTCACATTTAGATTAAACATATCATGCATTTATGTAGTACAGATTTTTAAAAAATGAATTGTGATACGCATGTTATTGAAAGTCTGGATTTTTTTTAAATAAAAAAACTTGATAGAGTACAGGGATCTTTCCATGTCTGTATATACATAAAATCAATTTAAATTATTTTAATCAGTCTATTTGTCTCTCTGTATTTAGATTGTTTCCAGTTCCCACAATTATAAACATTATAAAGAATATTGTACACATATTTAAAAATTATTTTAAAAATTATGGAAGTAGTACTCAAGTTAAAAAATTCAAACACTGTAGAAGGCTATAAAATGAAAAGTAAAACAGAGAACAAACTTACGGTTACCAGAGGATAAAGAGAGTAGGAAGGGATAAATTGGGAATCTGAAATTTGCACCTCTTGGGGAGTGATGGAATGTTAACTATCTTAATTGTGGTGGTGGTCTCATTGGTGTATACATCTATCAAAATTCACCAAATTGTACTTTTGAAATATGTATAGTTTACTGTACAGGAATTGTACCATAATAAAGGCATTAAAAAATGAAAAGTAAAACATTTTCTTTCCTCTTTGCCTCATTTGATTAACAACAAGCATCTGATAATACTTTCTGACTGGGATTATTCTCATGATTATTATTTTATCTTTAATTAATATCCTTTAGTCAATTACATCATTAATTACTATTTCTGTCTTTAGTAATATCTCCGCCTTTTCCCTTGGCTTATCATCTTTCAATAGTGTCCTGGGCTATATTCTCAAAGAAGAGGAATTTATTGCTTCTGCAGTACCTATCGCTTTCCCTAACCCTTCCAACTCCAGAATGTAGTTACTTTTTTGTTCATGTAACTAACATATAATCGAATATCTATTGTCAACTTTAGTGTTCCTAGATATCCCCTTAATCAAAGGCTAACAAATTGATTATCCTCCCATCTCTCTTCCCACGTCTTAATTTTTTTAGCTATATTATAATTTTATATTGCCAAGATTTATAACATTCCTATCTTGTTCTATAACTCCAGTTAAATCTTCATATCTTGTCTGTAGGTTAATTTTAGAAAATCAGTAAAGATTATGTATCATATTATTGGATAAATATTATTATAGTTTGATTCAACCCGAAGAAAGAAATGTAATTCATGTCATTAAAACTTTGTTGCTTGAAGAAAAATCCTCCAGATGTTAAGATCTAATCAAGAACGGATCCAAATTCTGTAGGTCTCGAACCTTATACAATTTGGGGGGCCGTCTTCAAGAGAAAAAATACAAAATTACTAGTACACACAGTTAAGGCCTTTCCCTTGGCCTTGGACAGGTCTCGAGTGAGTGAGGAGCCCTGATGCTTATCTTCGTTAGTTTCATATTAAATCATACTCATTCTGTTTCTTGAGGAGGTAAGGCAGGCACTCAGCTGCTCCAATTATTCCCTTTGTTTACACGTCTGCCTAGGATTCAGGATGTTGTGAGGAGGTACTTTCTCCTACACAGGGTATGTTTGGGCAGATTGATTGACTTTATAGTCTAGCCAGTGGCAGTATATATTTTTAATTTGTTTATTGATCATTTGTATTTCTTTTTTTCCTGTAATTTACTCATGCTTGGTCATCGCCCATTTTTACTACACTATTTATCTGGTTGAAAATATTTTTGTTTTAATTTGAAAGAACTCTTTATACAAGACTAGGAATCAGAAATGAGAGCACAGATTCAAGAGAATTTAAAGTAATTTTAAGAGTATGCATGGAGTGCTGTGGCAAAAACATAAAATCATTTAAAAATGTTTTTCTTGCTTACTATATTTTATTTATTTATCTATCTACTTATTTATTTTTAAAGTATAGTCAATTTACAATACTGTGTTAGTCCCTGGTGTACAGCATGGTGATTCAGTTATACACACACACATATATTCTTTTTCATTATAGGTCACTACAAGATATTGAATATAGCTCCCTGTGCTATATAGTAGAAACTTGTTTTTTATTTGCATAATATAAATGACAAGTAATGGATATCAAGGTGTGGCAGCCTGAGTAGACCAATTAAATATTGAAGACTGGAAAGGTGATTAAAGATTTAATAATGAAAAGGGGCAGAACCAGATAGATTCACAGCTATATTTTGTCTAACATTTCAAGAGCAAATAATCTCAACGTTATTTAAACTATTCTAGGTCATAGAAAAAGATAGAAACCTCTATGATTTCTTTTGTGAAGCCAACATAACTTTAACCTAAACTTAAAAATAAAGAAAAGGAATATAGGACCAGCTTGCTTTTGAATATTGGGGAAAATCCCTAAATTAAATACTAGTAAATAAAATCAAGTATTTATCAAAAGGATAATACATCATGTCTAGAAAAGTTTATTCCAGGAATACAAGAATGTTCAATGTCAGAAAATCCAGCAACATAATCTAGGACAATAGCAAATTAAATGAAAAATAGTGTGATCATATCAATAGATGCTGAAAAGTCATTTGGCAAAATTTAGTAGCCATTCTTAATTTAAAAATGCTATAAAAATAGGGACAGAAGCAGACTTCTTAAACATAACAAAAACCAATTACCAAACACACAAGTAGAGTTAATTGAAATATGGTTTCATTTAAAATTAGGAGCCAGATAAGGATGCTTGCTATTGACATTGCTATTTGATATTATCTTGCAGTTGTTCTAGAAAATACAACCACACAAAATGAAATAGCTGGTTGAGACATTGGAAAAGAAGATGTAATAAACACATTACTTCAAGCCAGTGATATGATTGTGTAAAACCCAAGAGATTTAGTACTGTATCGCTAGAGTTCATAAAGAATAAGCAAATGGGAAAAATAATGCATTCACAAGAACTATAGCAGTAAGAACTACAAAATGCTTGTTTTAAACAAGAACAGTAACATTTTTATGAAGCAAAAAATTTTTACACAAAACCTGAACAAATGGAAAGATGTACCATGCTCTTGCGAAGGCTGAATATTAAAGAAGTCAATTCTTTCAAAAGTAAATCCAGTGTAATCATGATAGGAATACTAACTTGTATCGATGTGTGTGTGTGAATAAAACTAACTTAATGTTTAAATAAAAGAATAAGAGCCTCAGAATAGGCAAGGAATTTATGTGTGTGTGTTTGGAAACATTAAAAACTAGCAGTGATGTGCTTGTCTTCCCACACATCAGAATGGACTTCAAAGCTACACAGCAAGTCAGGATGACAGTGACATAAAAATAGAAAATAGGTTGCTGGAATAGAATGGAGGATCCAAAAATAGACCCCATTATGTATGAGAACTTAGTATACATGAGAAGTATTGCAATCAAATGGGAAAATGAGGAGACTTTTAATAAGTGATGACGTACCTGGCTATCAACCTGGAAGATATAAACTTCCTCTGTGTAAACAAGGACTTTGTGGCTCTAAAGAGACAATTTCCTTCTGCCTTGGTGATTTTGTTTTTAATTGAGACTGGTAGAATTGAGACATAGTTTTATTTTCTTTTAGTTTTTTATTTTGATAGAACTTCAGATTTACAGTCAAGTTGTAAGGATAACACGAAGAGTTCCCATTTATCCTTCATACAGATTCCCATATGTTAACAATGTACTGCATTCTTTTTCTCTCTTGACCTATTTCTCTTAACATAAATTCAACAATGATTTCTTAATATTTATACTAATAAACTATACATTAAGGTATAGGATACTTATAGTACATATAATCTAATACAGCATAATAAGCTTAGCATATTTCATATCCGTATTTCTCTGAATATCTTGAAAAAATTTTTTCACAGCATGTTGGGATCAAGATCCAAACATAGACCATATTTTGCAACTTGCTGATGTTCCCCTAGGACTTTTAAAATCTAGATCCTCTTCCTTACTCTGTCTCTCTTTTTTCCTTACAATTTAGTTGACTGAATTGGTCATTTGTACTGTAACATACCCACAGGTTCTGCTTTGCATCCTCATAGTGCTGTGCAATGTGTTCCTCTGTCCCTCCGTATTCCCTGAGGATTGGTTGTTCAATGTAGAGGCTTGATCAGATTCAGGTTAGATTTTCTTGGCAAGAATATTTCACATGGTTGAATTCTAATTCTTTCATACTTTATTTATAGTAGCTGGAACACTTCAATAAGGAGAATCAACCATTTTGTTATCCTGTCAAGATTGTTTTAAACTTTTGCAGAAAGGAGTCAATGAATTCTGGTACCCAGCTCAATAATTAAAAGTCATTTGGGCTTTTTTTCTTAAATTTTTTTTAATTGAATGAAAGATTCTTTAAATTCTATAGTGCTTTAAGTTTCACGCAGATGATTTCATATAATCCCATAATAAACCTTAAGAAAAAAAATCCTCTACTCCTATATTGCCCTTCCCCCCCTTCCCTCTACCCACTGGTAGCCATTAGTTTGTTCTCTATACCTCTGAGTCTCCTTCTTTTCGTTTTATTCACGTTTGTTGTATTTTTTTAGATTCCACATATAAGTGATATCATACACTATTTGTCTTTCTCTGTGTGACTTATTTCACTTAGCATAATGCCCTCCAAGTCCATGTTGCTGCAAATGGCAAAATTTCATTCTTTTTATGGCCGAATAGTATTCTAGTGTGTGTGTGTGTGTGTGTGTGTGTGTGTACACCACATCTTTATCTGTTCATCTGTTGATGGACACTTAGGTCTCTTCCATACCTTGACAATTGTAAATAATGCTGCTGTGAAAATTGGGGTGCATACATCTTTTCAAATTAATGTTTTTAACTTTTTTTGGCTCTATATACCCAGGAGTGGAATTGCTGGGTCATATGGTAGGTCTATTTTTAGTTTTTGAGAAATTTCCTACTGTTTTCCACAGTGGCTGCACCCATTTACAGTCCCATCAACAGTGTGGGAGGGTTCCTTTTCTCCACATCCTCACCAGCAGTTGTTATTTGTGTTCTTTTTGATGATAGCCATGCTGACAGGTGTGAGGTGATATCTCAGTGTGGTTTTGATTTGCATTTCCCTGATGATCAGTAATGTTGAGCATCTTTTCATGTGCTCATTGGCCATCTGCATTTCCTCTTTAGAAAATTGTCTTTTCATTTCTTCTGTTGTTTGGGCTTTTTACTGCTTATGAAAAACAACGTCCATATACCAAGCAGGAATCTTTAGGGAGTTTATTGAAAGATCAGGTTTACTGGAAGTGGTTCACAAATATCTTTAATAAACTATTATCTCTTCACTTAGTTGTGCCTCATGACTTCTCCTATTTAACTAAATCCAGTTCATGATTCTTCACAAACTTTAAGGTATTCATTTAAAACAAGTAATGAAATAATTTAACAGTGAGAGAATCACATTTAACTATTTATTTTATATTGAATAGCAGGAAAGCAACAGATTAATCTGTTACGTTTGTTTGAGAACACAGTTAAATTCCTTCTTATTTGAATATTTCACCCTGGTTGATTAATCAGCTGTGTTTAACTTAAAAGCTGATAGAATTAAGTTTCTTATCAGCACAGAACAAGGCATTTTATAATACAGCATCTGAATTTGAAGGTATTTTAGGTCCAAGGAGTTATTTTTACAGCTCTTCATTAGAGCTTTCTATAGCTGAAAACATTTCCAAGACTGCATTCTAACTAGTGTCCTGGAAGAAATTTAGATTCTGTGCATACAGGAAACAGAATCTGGAGCTGTGTTATTTGAAGGGCGTGAGATAGCCATGTTCCAACGTGGTTCCTGGCAGACAGTGTCGTTCTTCCTGATTCAGTAGCCTCCTGTCACAGAAATGACAGCGTGCCCACCTGCTCACGGCAGTGGTACTCTGACTGAGGGTTCCTGGGAGTTCTGCTTAGACCCTGTTTTTCCAGCCCTTCCAGTGACTTTGTAAACCACAAGAAATCACCTTCTGCTTATATCAACTTGGATGATTTCCGTTATCTGCAACTTATTTCTCACTAATAATAAGACTTGATTTTTGATGATTATTTTTGTACTCACCCATCTTTATTTACTGGCTGTAATAGTTTTTCAGATAATTTTCTGGAAGTTTCCAGTTAATTCTTTTTTAAATTAAAGTATAGTCAGTTTACAATGTTACGTCAATTTCTGGTGCACAGCATAATGCTTCAGTCATGCATATACATACATGTATTCCTGTTCATATTCTTATTCATTATAGGTTTCTACAAGATATTGAGTATAGTTCCCTGTGTTATACAGCATAAACTTGTTTATTCCAGTTAATTTTTAACTGGACAATTTTCATCTCCTCTTTGCTAATTTCTTCCTTATTTTACTTGACTATTTGCAGCATATATTGTAGGTGATAGTGAATACTCGGTGGTTTTTCTAACTTTACTGGGAAAGCTTCTAGTCTTTCTCCATTGAAAATAATTCTGGCTTTGGAGATTAGAGATATGGAATGTTAAAAAGATATTCATCTTTTCCCATTTTACTAAGAACTTTCTTATTTAAAAAAATTAAGAATGAATGTTGGTTTTTATCAAAAAATTTTTTTCAACATCCATGGAAATGATTATGTTTCTCTTTTTTCTATTTATATGATGTATTACATTAATAGATTTCATAATATTGAATCTGTCATTAATAATGGAATCTAATTACCATTAGCAATATTAATAGTCCTAATATTGAGTTGTCTCACATCCCTTGAAAAACCCCACTTGGTCATGGTATTTAATGCTTTACTGGATTCTCATCACTAATATTTTGTGATTTTTACATTGATATTCATAAGTGGATAGTTTTTCTTTTTTGTACTATTTTTGCTGTTTTCATATTGATATAATGCTTGCTTTACAAAAATGATTAGAAAAATTTCCATGTTTTTTTCTATGCTTTGTTCTGTGAAATTATCTGTATGTGGTGATTTTGAGATGGAAGAGTGTGTAGAGGGTAATTCTTTGACAACTTTATTCTATGCTACTTGGTCTATTTAGATTTTTCATGTTTTCTGGGGTCAGTTTTGATCCATTTCATACAAGTTTTCAAATGTATTTGGATAGATATGAGCAAAACCAGATATATATATATATATATATATATATATATATAAAAAATATATTTTGTTATATGTATATATTTGCTGTATCTGATTATTTCTTCCTTTACTATTTGGTGTGTTTGTGCTTTCTCCTTTTAAAAAATATTTGGGTTCACTAATAACTTTTCAAAAATAAGTTCTTATATTTGCTCTTTCTAGTTATAAAATTTCATTAATTTCAATACTTTGTGCTTCTCTGTATATTATTTCTTTTCTCCTTATTTTCTTAGGTTTATCTTCTTTTTCTTCTTAATTTATTGCTTTGCATCTTCAATTCATTTATTTTGATTGCTTATTAATATAAGTGTTTTAGGCTATGGATTTTCCCCTGAGCATTTATTTAGCTGTGTAACTGCATATGTGGGGTAATAATAATAATAGTGATGAATAAATCAGCCTCTCATGAAAATAGTTTACAACTTTATGTGAACACACATAGTCTTCTGAAAACAAACGTTTTAAGTACATGTGGTTTTCTGTAACAAATATTTTTAGTTTTAAGGCTGTAAGACAACAATCCATGCAACTACTTAAAAAAAAATCTTTCATTAGTGTAGGAAAGCTCCTTGGTCTTTTTAGTTGACTGATTTAGACAAATGCTCAACTCTGTAAACACAAGATACAGAAAAAATATAAATTTAACTAAATTTGTTAGTAACTGATGTATAAATATGTTTGCTGTTTTCTTATCTAATAAGATGAAATGGTTGGTTTAGGGCTCTGTTTTCTTAAAGCCTCTGTGTCAGTCATCTCTCTTTCTTTCAAGGTAATTTGTGAAATTGTTAACTAAAGCTTGTAGCTTTTGTCTTCAGATACAATTTCTAATCAAGATCAAAGTAATGATTATCGTAGCAGGGACAGTATAGCTCAGTGGTAGAGTGCATGCTTAGCATGCACGAGGTCCTGGGTTCAATCCCCAGTACAGTATCTCCATTAAAAAAATAGTAATAAATAAATACACCTAATTACCCCACCCCCCCGAAACACAAACAACAAAAAAGAATTTAAAAAACAAATGAAAAAATTAATGCATATTGAGCTTATATTTTTCTGATTTCAAAATTAGAATTATTTTAATATGTCATAGAGTATAATCATTAATTAGATTTCCTGTGAATATTTGAAACTTTTTCCCATCCTTAAAAGCATAGATGTTTTCCCCTGCTTGTCTTTAAGCGCTCCACAGATGCTCTCTGGCTAGCATGGTGGAGGTGAGGTGGCTATGCCCTTGATTTGAGAGAAGAGACAGTGGGATCATTCCTCAAACAGACCCAGGGGCAGCTGCAACTCACACAACTGTATAGAGTTAGCAGGACAATGTCAGTGCCCTGAAAACAGCAGGGTGTGGATTAGGCTCTGCCAGCGGTGGACCCACTGAGCTCCACAGCCTCCCTCTGTGGACTGGCCTCTGCCTTGCATCTCACCCAGAGCAGCTCCATCAGAGCTCTGAGCACAAGGCAGGGAGGAGCCCTGGAGTTCACGGAGCCCAGCTCTTCACTCTTTGGGGAATGAAGAGTTCATACCAACCTGGCGCTTAACCAAAGTATGGGATCTTCCAGGAGAAACAGTCTTTATGACGTTGGTCATTCAAATTCCCCTGACAGTGAAAAGCCATTCATGCAAAAGATTAGGTTGTGCCCATCATATCCAGAGCCAAACAGAATATTCAGGCCACAGGGCAGTTTCTGGAGTGCCATGCACATAACATCTTAAGGTGACAGGTTCTGGCTTCTGACCTAGATTTAATTCCTGACTCTTCCATTAACTAGCTATGTCACTTTGGAAGCAAGTGCCTTATTTGTCTCCATGCTTCAGCCTCCTCGGTGGGTTGGGTATCATAACAACAGCACGTGGATCATAGGGTTGACTTGGAGGATTAGCGATAACTTGTGCACAGCGTTTGGAATGGCACATAGTAAACGATCAGTAAATGTTCACTATTATTACTTAGCATGGTTGTGCTGGATCCTCTTTGACATGCCCCATGCTCTTCATTTTCCAACAACTCGGCTACCTTAAACAGACCCCAGGTTACCTCAGGACTGAGAAGCAGCTACCCTTGGATTTTCCTGGTCACCCAGCTATAGGGTGTTTCCAGGCTCCCAGGAGCTTCTTGTCTTTCTAGCCTCATGAAAACCATTAAATTCTCAGCTGAGAGGACTCTGACTCTTACTATTGGGTCCTGTGGGTGGGGGAGCAAGTGGAGCATCCTATGGCAATGACCTTGGAGTCTGTCCTCCTGTCCTTGTCCGGGAGTTAAAGGTGTACCTGTGGGTGATGAGATTCGTTTAGTTCAACCACAGGCAGGCCCGGGATCCTGCTGGATTATCCTTATCCTTTACATTCAGGAGTGACATCCTTAACAAGGTCTGAGCCATTTGGGGGAGGTTTTGAGACTCTCCTTGCAACTAGCACAGGCTTGATGTGTTTGGATTGTTTCCCAGTTTCTATAGAATTTTGAAACTTGGAGCCCCAAGTATTGATTCACTGGGGGAAAGTCTCCCTTCCCTGGAGAGAAGTTGTAGGGCATCTCTGGAGACTCATCATAACACTGCGATAACAAGGCCCCTGCCACCTCCGTCCCTTGGCTCTAACTTTATAACTGGAAGTTTGCCCTTTTAGCCCCCAGGTGCACAGCCTAGTAGCTCTGAAAAAGTTTAATGAGTCTGGTTGAGGGAGTGAGGGAAAAGTAGCAGGCAAGGCCCTCCCAAGGGCTGGACCAGTGGGGTCATGACCGTGGGCAGTGTGTGGCTCTGGGGGGCGGGATTGGCCCTTGCTCCAGGAACTGCAGGTTAATTCCTCTTCTGTCCCTTTCCTAGGAGTCTCTACCCACCCCTCCACGTCTTCATCTCCCATGTTCACTGAACTTGCCCCCCACCCCCTCATCGTGGCTTCTCAAAACGTGGGCCCATCTCAAGGCTTGGGCCCCCACACATAACTACCAGCCTCTCTCTGCTCAATGTCACCACTTTAGATGGTCTATTACTGTCCAATTTATGTAAAATAGACACCCCTCTTGTCCTTTCCTGTCCCTTTGCTCTGCTTACTTGCTTTTATTTGTAGTACTACCTGATACTTTATTTACATATATATATTTTTCTGTCTTCTCTACTGGAAGGAAAACTATAAAGGCAGAAACTGACGTGTTCATTTCTGTGTTCCCTATACTTAGAACAGGCTTGGCACAAAGTAGGTGCAGAATAAGCACTTTTTAATGAAAGTGAGAACGCAGTACACCTCTTTCCCAGAGCAGTCTTTGCACGGGGCAGAGTAGCTGTTGGGTAGAGGCAGAATGGGAGGCAATTCTTGCAGCATTTTGCAGGGATTTTGGCTCTTAAGATGCAGGAGTGTCTTTTGAGAAGAGGATGACGTGAGAAAAGCAAGGGTGAATCATTCAGATCAACTCCTGTCCTCTTGGGATGATGGACCTCTCTCTGAGAGCGACACCGGTTAACTCGAGATGTCTTCAGCAACTTTGACTGCTCCACTGAGATGATTTTATTATATTCTCATCCTTGGGCCTCAAGAATGGTACCTAAAGTGACTTGAAGTATGGAGGATGAATACTCAAGAATATAAGCTTTCTTCCAGCCAGATAGGACCATTCCTCGTTTAAGCACACCTTGCACTTTGGCTTCCTGCTTTTGCCCCTGCATTTCTGCTAACAAGAGTGCTCTCCTGCCCCTCCTGCCTCCTCTTCAAGACCTAGCTCACATTCTTCTGTTGTGGAGCCTTCCCAGCTGTCATGGGGAAGAGCAACCTTTCTTTCCTCTGAACTCCTTAAAGCCTTACTTTTCGTGCTTTCATGATATTTGGCCATGGACAATTTGGGGACAACTCGGGTAATAACTAATGAACTAACTCACTCTGAAATCTTTGGCTTCTCTAGTCTTAGAGGGTCTCCCTTCCTTTTGATGCTTAAAATCACATGAGTTCAAGCCTGAATCCTGATCGACAACTGAAAGTTCAGCAGTTGACTGGTTCCCCTCCCACGTAATTCCCAGAGGAATGCTTACATTTTCTGCCTCTCGCTGCCAGTCCTGGAGTCCTGCTGGGCTTCTGGCATCTTGTGACCAGCTTCTCCAACTGCTACTGCTTTCCCCATACCTCTCTACCTCAAGTGCAGACAAAGGCCCCTCTATTATCTGTCCAAGCACATCAGAGAGCCTAGCTGTAGCACCATCAAAGCCCTGGGATGATAGAAAGGAATTCTAGTATAGAAAAGAGGGGCAGAACCGCATAGAACAAGATACAGGAAATTATTATTTTCAGAGTCTACCAACCATACACCTACGCAGGGTACTTTAAAATTTATTTATTTATTTATTTATTTGAAGTAGTTGATTTACAATGTTGTGTTAGTTTCTGGTGTACGGCATAGTGATTCAGTTATATATATATATATATATACTTTTTCATATTCTTTTTCATTGTAGGTTATTACAAGATATTGAATATAGTTCCCTGTGCTAAATAGTAGGACATTGTTGTTTATCTATTTTATGTATAGTAGTTTGTATCTGTAAATCCTAGACCCCTAATTTATCCCTCTCCCTCCTGCCTTTCCTCTTTGGTAACTATAAGTTTGTTTTCTATGTCTGTGAATCTGTTTCTCAGGCTTTCATGACATTTGGCCATGAATGATTTGGGGGCAACTCACCAGTGCCCAACACCACCAGTGGCACCAGTGCCTCGAGAGGCTTTGATGGTGACATCCCTGTCACTGTTCTTCTTGACATTTAAAGCCAGGGCTGATGGAGCGTGAGCTCTTCTCTCTTTGGACCCTCTTGTTCTGACCTTGTGTGGTGACCTGGTCCAGGGAAGAGATGAGAAGTGACATATTGAGGATTCTCACATTGTTACCCAGTTTTTGCAGTAGCTTTGATATCAGTTTATTCTAAATGCTTCTCTGAAGTCATCATTCAGCTGCGCTTACTGAGCATCTTCAGGTCTACTGTGTTCCAGGAGGGTACTTGATAAATGCTGAGGACTGAATCATCATGACAGCCGGTCTGGGTTACTTCAAAGTCCTCTACCACTGCCAGTGAGGGAACAAGAGAAACCACTGCTACCATTGCCAATTTTAGAAAGTTCTGCATCACTGGCCTGCTGTGAGCCATGCTGAGCACAGTTAAGCTGCCAACGATTGACCTAGGAGTAGGTCCTGTAAGTTCAGAAAGGGATGGGAATTCATAGTAAAGAGGACTGAGCCCCAAAGTATTAGACACTTTAATGAAAGAGATATATCAATTCAGAAGCCCACAAACTCACAGATTCTTCCAAGGTAGTACCAGAATGACAGGCACGCAGTGCCCCAAGATTTGGTGCTTAACGTAGTCCTCCAGTTCATCAGACACTTTATTCCCCTGTCATGAGTTCCTTCCTAGGAACTCCATAGTCCATTCCCGCAACTTAACCTTGGACTGGGGCCACCCATGTACATCAGATCTATTTTTATGTCCTTGAATCTAAATGAGAATTAGTGTTCCAGTCCCTTTTAACCCCTGGGAGAGTCCTCATTTTATATGCAAATTGGTATATGCAAATAGACCTGAAGGGGCACTTTTTACCTCTATGTGTTGCAGAATTCAAGGCTGTAATTAACATAAGTGGCCGCTCTGGGATGTGAGCTCAGGAAGCATGCCAGTGGTACCAGGTGGGGGGTGGCTGTTATCTGCTTGATGCACTGGAACCCCAACTCTTGCCCAGCCAAAATATGCTGCTGGTCTAACTTAGTAACGGACTTTTTGCCTTATTTTAAAAAATTGCCTAATGACTCTTTCTTCAGTCTTGTTCTTCATAACCTCTCCATATATTTGGCACTGTTGATGCTCCTGCCATCTTGGATTTCTCTTCCCCTGCTTGCTAACCCCACATGACTCTGTTTCTGTGGGCTTGCTTTCTGAATCCTCCTCTTGTTCCTCATTTCACTGAGTCTCCATCTTGTTTTTTCCTCTCTACGTAAACGTCTCTAGAGTACGTGGTTTCATATCCACCCGCTTGCTCGCTCCCTCCCTCCCTCCCTCCCTCCTATTCACTCTCTCACGTCCCTTATGTGGTACTAGGCTTAGGGAACACCTAGATGAAGAAAATCAAGTTTCTTCCTTCAGGGAGTCATATAACCTATAAGTGGTAGCCTGATCCGGTACCTGGCTCCTTCTACTCATATTCCAGTGCTCAAAGCCCTCTGTCTAAAGACTCTAAGTAGTGAATGCATGCTCAATTTTAATCTCACATCTTCCATGACTCCCAACTTCACTGCTTTCTTCTCCACCAAACTGTTCTAGTCAGGAGAACTGGGTTTTATTCTTTCAACCGTCCTGTTACCTTGGGTAACTCATTTGACCTGTGTTGGACTGAATATCTCCATCTGTGGAATGAGGAGCTTGCAGCACCAGGCTCCTTCCAGCTCCAAAATTCTGATTATATACAATTGGAGGGAGTGGTGTCTAATGCAGAACAGCAACTATATAGTGAAACTAACGCCTTAAAAAAAAAAACTTACGAGTAGCATCCTCATAAAATTGTTTGTTGGGTCTGGAAAATATTTGTCCTTACCACCTATTATAATCAGCTAGTCTCCAGGACTATCCACAGGCTCAGGTAAAGGGAAGGCAGGCATGGGAGTGGCTGAAGTTGAAACCTTACACTTTCCGGAAGGATTGTCCTTATAGAGGTAGTATTCTAAGGTCATTAACTTTTTTTTTTTTTAACATTTTTTATTGATTTATAATCATTTTACAATGTTGTGTCAAATTCCAGTGTTCAGCACAGTTTCAGTCATTCATGGACATATACACACTCATTGTCACATTTTTTTCTCTGTGAGTTATCATAACATTTTGTGTATATTTCCCTGTGCTATACAGTATAATCTTGTTTATCTATTCTACAATTTTGAAATCCCAGTCTATCCCTTCCCACCCTCCACCCCCTTGGCAACCACAAGTCTGTATTCTCTGTCTATGAGTCTATTTCTGTCCTGTATTTATGCTTTGTTTTTGTTTGTTTGTTTGAGGTCATTAACTTTTGTAGTAATTTGTGCCTTAATCCATAAATTTATAAGTGTGATTTATGTTAGATACATTTTTATAGAGTAAGAATTCCTCCTCTGGATCTTAAAAAATAACTTTCTGATTAGAAAAGTGATATTGTTTTCTTAGTCATTGATTCTTTGAATTTAAAAAACAGAGACTCATTCAGGCTAGTTGACTAAAGGGGTATGTGTACGTCTGTGAAATGATGAAATATTATATGGCAGTGAAAATGAGCCACACATAGCACAATTTAATCTCACAAATGTAAGACTGAGCAAAAGATGCCAGACACAGAACAATACATACTATGTGGATCCATTTGTATGGATTTCAAAAACAGGCAAAAACTAAGTAACCCATAGTGTTAGCAATCAGGATAAAAGTTACCTTTGGGGTGGAGGGGAGGAGCTGGGGAGGGACTTCCGGGGCACTAGTACCATTCTATCTCTTGACTTAGGTGGTGGTTACACGAGTGTGTTCACTTATGGTAATTCACTGAGCTTATGATTTGTATACTTACCTGTATATGTGTTATTTCTCAATAAAAATAATTAAAAGCACTCAAGTTCTACATTGTGGATTCCTGATACTGAGTGCAAGAAAAGTATGTCCAGAGAGGGAGAACCCAGCTTAGACTTGAGCATGAAGGACGAGAAGTGAGCTCTGGAAATTAGGTGGGTGGAGAGGACATTGCCAGTGATGGGACACATTGGGGCACAGGGACAGTTTGGGGCAGAGCGAAGACAGTGGTTAGACTGAAGTAAATGCATACAGGAGTGTGTAAAATGGGAACCCATGTTGAAGGGTAATTCCAGGAGAGACCATGGGTTGGGCTCTTGAGTGCCCAGCTGAGCAGTTTAGTTTTTTTCTTTTAGACAGTGGAAGATTACTGAAGATTTGGTGCATGGATAATAGCAGTGCTTTGGGACATTGGAGAGGAGGGTACAAGGTAGCATGGAGTGGTCGGGGTGGACACAGTTGTCACAGAGGGACTGGAGGGGGGCGGATGGAGGACTGTGCACTGTGAGGTTGTCTGAGATCTGTCTGGCCATGTTGATCCTGGCTGGTGCTCCAACTCCGTTTCTTGCTAGTGTAGACATGTTTGGGTCTGCACTTTTTCCTAAGTGCGTCTCAGGGGCATGAGGCTCAGGCCCAGTGTTCAGGGACAGCTTTGCAAATTGTGCCCCTGAGGACTCCCCCATGACTGGATCCTTCTCAGAAAGTGAGTGCTCTCACCTGAGCCAAACCTGCCTCGCCCCGCCCCAGTGGGGTCCAAGCGTGGGACCCAAACATGTATACTTCTGCTGTATTGTCTCTTTTGGCCTTGATTGTGCAGAGTCTGTTTGCAGAAATAGAAAGCTCAGGGTGACAGTGCCCAAGGCTGGGGCTGCCCCGTGGGCAGCACATGCTGGGGTCTGGCCAGAAACCTCATTTAGGCTAACGTGAGTGTTGCCGAGCTCCCTCTGTGAATGTTGCTGTAAGTATTGCTGGCCTCTCTGCAGCAGGCAGATGGTGGAGGACATTCCTTCATTCAGGAATCCTAGGCAAGGAAGGTTAAGCTAAAATTCCCATGTAGAGAAGCATCTTCTCTTGCCTTTACTCTTTGTAGCCAACTAGATATGCTGTCCACGGAGGAAACAACCGATCGAGGCAGAACTGTGGTCTGACAGGATGTGTCCCGGGGCCAGGAGTGACGGTGCTCCAAGGTGGGATGGTCAGTGTCTCATAAGGACGAGGAAAACAGGATTTGTTCTTTGCCAAAACTGCAGAATAGCAGAGCTTCCTGAAATAACATCAACATTTGATATACTGGTTTACGATTCCTAGGAATTGAAAAGCACCTCATAGGAATTGCCTTATTTTCCATTTTGATCTTCTCAACTAGGCTGTGAGAAGAATGGGGAAAAGAGTATTATCCCTGCTTATCATGTGAAGATTTATGTGCAGACGTCCAGAAACGGGAGGGGTTTGTCCAGTTTCAAAGACGGTAAGAGATGGAACTTGAAACCAGGTCTGTCAGCTCCAAGTCCAGATTTTTCTCAACGCACTAGCTGCAGTGTTCCTGGACGGGACTCAACTGTCCTGCAGTGCCTACCCCTAGAAGCTTAGCCCCAGGGACACTTGGCCTACCAGTCTCTGAAAACATCTGATGGGGAGGTGGTACATGATGACTTGAGGGGACAAAGGAGGAGTAAATGAGAGAAGCAGGATGTTTCCCGCCCGGTGAGTACAGTGTTCCTTTTCCCAGGAAGCAACCAAGACTGGGCTATAGGCGCTGAGCAGAGGACTGGGGAGGGGGCAGGGAAAATGGCCACACGAGAAGAGAACAAAGCTACCCCCACCCTCCCTAGTCGAGTCAGACTGTGTAGACAGTATGGAAGGTTCCAGTTGGTCAATGGATGGCCCAGCTCAGGGTAAGGACCTACTAAGGGTAAGGACCTACTAAGGGTAAGGACCCAGAAGATTTGTAGACCTCTTGGGACTAGAATGGGCTCCACTCCCTGTATTTTCCTAAGGAGTGTAAAAACCTAACAGGCGAAAACTTCCAGCTGTCTACACTGTGTGCACTCTCATCAGGGAGGACTTCACATCTAGGCCAGAAATCCAGATGAGCTGGGATCATGGAGAGTCTGTTGGGGGTCCTTTTACCTGTCAGACGCTGCTGGTCTAATGTGGAGCTCACTGTGGCTTTTGATCAAGGAAGTTACTTTAGAAGGTTCCAGGTGGCAGCAGAGCCCAGATGAGTAGACCTGAGCTTAGAGGTGGCATGAGGGGTCCCCTGTTGAGGTGAATGCAGAGCAACTACTTGGCTTTTCTGGGCGGCCTAGAGGGCAGAGGGTCCTGTCATAATCTAAGGCATGTAGCTCTGCCTTCATTGAACTTCTTGATAGTTCTGATGTAAGGGGGTTATTTTTCACTGGTAATAGTGGCAATTCCTGCAAAGATGTATTTTGAGAGTAAAATCAGTTGTCTTGCTCCCTCATCTTACCATTTCCAGATGTGGTGACCAAGCCCATGTTCACCCTCTGTATCGTTCTTAATTTTCTAGACTCTGAATATATCTGTTCTTGGTAATTGCTGTGTGTGTGAGAGAGAGAGAGAGAGTGAGAGAGAGAGAGAGAGAGTGAGAACAAGTGTGTTTGCCAAGCCCAAGGGTCAGGGCTTCTTCCTGGGGCCATGGCCTTTCCTCCTGCCACATTCTTTCTTCAAGATCTTTGGCAGTGATCCATGCTACAACATGGAAGAACCTTGAAAACATTATGGTAAGTGAAAGGGGCCAGATACAAAGGGCCACGTATTATACCATCCATTTATATGAAATGTCCAGAATAGGCAAACCCACAGACACAGAAGGTAGATTAGTAGTTGTCAGGGGTTGGAAGGGTGGATAAAATTGTTCTGAAAATGATCGTGGTGATGAATGCACGATTCTGTGAATATACTAAAAGCTATTGATTTGTACGCTTTAAATGGATGGGTTGTATTATTTGTGAATGATATCTTAAGGAAGCTTTTAAAAAAGAAAAGACCAAAGACCTTGGTGTAACACAGACACAGTGAGTTGGCTGGAGAGACTGTGATATGACTACACCGAGGTGGGGGCAGGTCTTGGGACAGACTCCACGCAGGAATGTCTGACACAGAATTCTGAGATGGGTAGAAGTTAACTCAGTCCTTGGGATGTTTGCAGCTTTTTCCTTTACTAATTTATTCTTCTGTTTTTCCTAGTCCAGTCCATAGACAGTCTTGGTCACTAGTAGGTATATGGCCTCTTCCTTCTAGTGTCCAGGCCAACCCCTTTTAGTTATCTGAGTCTTATTCGACCTTGTCCCTAGAATCTGTTTCCTTGGTACGTGGTTTGCTTTCGAGACTAATGGCCCAGGGCAAATATCCTATGAAAGAAGCTTTGCTCTTAAAAATATTTTCCTCTGTTTCTGTGATTTCCCAGAACTCATGTTCCTTCACATCTCTGTGAGATCAAGAGTTGTTCAAGGACAAGTACTTTCCTATTAACTTCAAAGACTCGCATTAATAGCAGCTCCTGCAACACAGCAGGAATTCAGTGCAGGCTTGCTCTCAGACATTTCCTTCTCACCCTCATAACTACGATCAAATTAAATACACACACACACACACACACACACACATAATACACAATCAGTAATAAATATATATATATTTCCTCTTATGGTAACTCTAAATTTTTTTTAAAATGTAAAAGGAACACTGGTTCATTGCGAAAAATACGGAAAATATAGGCAACTGGGAAGAAAATAAAGATTCCCCTGGAGTTCTGCCATCAAGGAATAACCACCTGAATAGTTTGGCAGAGTCCCTTTCTGTCTTCTTTAGCTACACATATGTTTATATCTTCTTTATTATTTGTTTAAATATGAATTTTGACACACACCAAAGAACATATTTAACATTGATCTAAATCTAAATTATAAAGCTTGATTATGTGTTGAACACCATTGAACCCACTACCCAAATCCAAACTGGTAATTACTAACATGGGTTCCCCCAGCCCACGCCCTGCCTCTCTACCCTAGAGGTCATTCCTATTCAGAATTTTGTGTTTATCATTCCCTTCCTGTTGAAAATCACATTTTATTACATGTGTGCAATGCCTGTACAATGTATTATTTTGTTTTCAAGTTTAATTTAAAAATCTTTCAGTGTGTAGTCCTCTAGGATTGCCTTCTTTCTAACATTTCTAAGATTCATTCTTACTATTGATTGAACTGTAGTTCATTCATTTCACCGTTGTATGATATTCCATTCTGTGGTCTTGTCACTACTTATTTGTTCTCCCGCCTTTGGACATTGGTCTTTACTTCCTTCCTTCTTTTCTCCATCTTATTCTCCACCCTCTGTCTCTCTCCTGTGAACATTCTTGCTCATCTTCAGGTGCATATGTGCAAGTAGTTTCTCTGCCTAGGAATGTTCATCTTTATGAGGTAACGACAAATTATTTTCCAGAGCAATTATATACATTTACAACCCCACTAGCAGTGTGAAAGATCTTCTGTGGATCCACAGTCTCTCCAACACTTGCTATTATCATATTTATATATATATTTTACAATATAATGGGTATACAGTGATATCTTATTACTGTCTTAATTTGCATTTCCCTAATAACTAATGAGATCAAGCATCTTTTTGAGCATTTATGTGCTATATTTCTTTCCTCTCTAATGTAATTCAGGTCAAATGTATGGCCCATTTTTCTAGTGGGTTGCTTATCTATTTATGGCTTTGTAAAAAAACGATATATTGATTATATATCATTGGTATGGAAAATTTGTCTGTTATCTGTGTCACAAATACGTTCTCCCTGTTTGTGATTTGCCTTTAACTTTGTTTTGAGGATCTTTTAATAAACAGAAATTCTTAATTTTAGCTTAATTTATCAATATTTTCTTTTTTGCTTAGCACTTTTCTGACCTTCTTTAGACAGTTCTTTTGTATGCTAAGGCTGAAAACAATATTCCCTGATCTTTTCTTCTAGGAGTTTTTTTTTTTTTTGACATTTTTTATTGATTTATAATCATTTTACAATGTTGTGTCAAATTCCAGTGTTCAGCACAGTTTTTCAGTTATTCATGGACATATACACACTCATTGTCACATTTTTTTCTCTGTGAGTTATCATAACATTTTGTGTATATTTCCCTGTGCTATACAGTGTAGTCTATTCTACAATTTTGAAATCCCAGTCTATCCCTTCCCACCCTCCACCCCCCTGGTAACCACAAGTCTGTATTCTCTGTCTGTGAGTCTATTTCTGTCCTTTATTTACGCTTTGTTTTTGTTTGTTTGTTTTTGTTTTTGTTTTTTAGATTCCACATATGAGCGATCTCATAGGGTATTTTTCTTTCTCTTTCTGGCTTACTTCACTTAGAATGACATTCTCCAGGAGCATCCATGTTGCTGCAAATGGCATTATGTTGTCGGTTTTTATGGCTGAGTGGTATTCCATTGTATAAATATACCACGTCTTCTTTATCCAGTCACCTGTTGATGGACATTTAGGCTGTTTCCATGTTTTGGCTATTGTAAATAGTGCTGCTATGAACATTGGGGTGCAGGTGTCATCCTGAAGTAGATTTCCTTCTGGATACAAGCCCAGGAGTGGGATTCCTGGGTCATATGGTAAGTCTATTCCTAGTCTTTTGAGGAATCTCCACACTGTTTTCCATAGTGGCTGCACCAAACTGCATTCCCACCAGCAGTGTAGGAGGGTTCCCCTTTCCCCACAGCCTCTCCAGCATTTGTCATTTGTGGATTTTTGAATGACGGCCATTCTGACTGGTGTGAGGTGATACCTCATTGTAGTTTTGATCTTCTAGGAGTTTTGATTTCAATATTTAACTTTTTTGTCCATCTGGAATGGATGTTGGTGTCTGATATGAAGTAGGGAATCCAATTTTACTTGTTCTCCATGTGGACAACGAGCAGTACCGGCTTCCTTTTCCCTTTGACGTATAGCACTGTCCATATCTGTGTGGGGCTCTTTCTTGGCTCTCTGTTTTTTTCTGCTGGTCATTTTGTGCATATTAGTGCTGCTGCAATCTTGCCTTAATCACTCTTGTTTCATGTCTTGATATCTGCTTAGGCAAGATATCATATTCTTTAGCCACTTGATTAAAGTGGCTTCTTTACTATTTTTCCTGAGTATTCTAGGATCTCTGCTGATTTACATTTTGCCCCCAAGGTGAGATCATAATGTTACTACTAGTTTATAAACTTGCTTTTTTAAAAAAAGCTTAAAGAACATGGAAATTAATATATGTATATATATTATATACATATGCATGACTAGGACATTATGCTGTACACCAGAAATTGACACATTATAACTGATTATACTTCAATAAAAAAAATAAAAAACTTAATACTACACTGTGAACACTTTGTGATTACATATTATTGTAAAATATAATTTTTAACGGCTGCATGATATGTTACTGTTTTTTTAATTTATTTGTTTATTTTGTGTAACCTTGGTTTTTTTAAGGAGGGTAATTAGGTTTATTTATTTATTTATTTATTTATTTATTCATTTAATGGAGGTACTGGGGATTGAACCCAGGACCTCCTGCTTGCTAAGCATGTGTTCTACCACTGAGCTATACCTTCCCCAACTGATAGGTTATTGTTTAGACGTTACCATAGTTTATTTATTCTCTCCTCCATTTTGGAATATTTAAGTTGTTGCCAAATTTTCACTATTGTAAGCAATTCTGGGATGAATATTTCTGTGGCAAAACATACCCACGACTATTTCCTCAAGACAGAAGTAGGATTTGCTCAATTTTAAGTTTTTTAATGCAAACTGATATTTTTTTGGAAGTGCATATGAATTGTGTGACAATAAGGTCTCTGGACAGGTTCTCTTGCTAACAGTGAATATTATGAAAAAAAATTTCTAACTCGATATGCAAATAATTTAAAACCAAGTTAAATTTGGATTACATATCAGTCTGGGTTAGCATATTCTATATTCAGATTTTTCTAGTGAACAGCCATGGGTCCTTGTACAGTGAACACTCTCCTAAGTATTACCTCCCTTTGTTCCATTAGAAGAATTGAGCCTGGCCCGCGGGCCCATGGAGAATCAGACTGCCTCAGTGACGGAGTTTATTTTGCTGGGACTTCCTCTCAGCAGGCAGGTGGAGCTGCTGTTCCTGGTGCTGCTGCTGCCCACGTTCCTGCTGACGCTCCTGGGGAACCTGCTGATCATCTGTGCTATCCTACCCCCGCCTCCACATCCCCATGTACTTCTTCCTGTGCAACCTCTCTGTCCTGGACATCCTCTTCACCTCTGTCATCTCTCCAAAAGTACTGGCCAACTTAGCGTCTGGGGATAAAACCATCTAATTTGCTGGCTGCATCACCCAGTGTTATTTCTACTTCTTCCTGGGCACGGTAGAGTTTCTCCTGCTGACAGTTACGTCGTGTGATCGCTACGCCACCATCTGCTACCCCCTGAGATACAGCACCATCATGAGGCCTCCGGTCTGCATTGGGACTGTTGGGTTCTCTTGGGTAGGAGGCTTCCTATCTGTGCTCTTTCCCACCAACCTCATCTCCCAGCTGCCCTTCTGTGACTCCAACATCATTAACCATTTCTTCTGTGACAGTGGGCCCTTGCTGGCCCTGGCCTGTGCAGACACCACTGCCATCGAGCTGATGGATTTTATGTTTTAGTCCATGGTCATCCTCTGCTGCATAGTCCTTGTGGCCTATTCCTGTACGTACATCGTTTTGACAGTAGTCCGCGTCCTTCTGCAAGTGGAAGGAAGAAGGCCTTCAACCCCTGTGCTTCCCCCCAACCATAGTTGTGATTTCTGGCAGCATCACGGTGTTTATCTATGTGACTCCCTCCCAGAAAGACAATCTGGAGATCAACAAGGTCCCTTCAGTCCTGAGCAGTGTTGTGGCTCCATTCCTCAACCCCTTTATATATACTCTGAGGAATGAGATGGTGTTGGGGGTCCTCAGGGATGTGTGGGTCAGGGTTCGAGCTGTCTGGGGAAAGAGGATGAGGACAATGCTAAGGGGCAGGTTGTCCTCCAACAGAGACCACACAGGAGGGGCTAGTCTCTCTTCCTCTTCACTACCGCATATCCATTGTGCAAATCCCCAGTATTAAGAGAGGGGACCTGCCTTGGACAAAAAGGTGAGCTCGCTAAAGGACCCTGAATGGTCTATAGCAGAGAGAAGACTGAACTTGGAAACAGGGACTTGGACCCTGGCCTTTGTTCTAACTCAAACTCTGTGGCAACAACCTTGTCACTGTGTCACCTGCCATTCAGTGGTCTCACTGAAAGTGTGTCAAGACTGGACCTGATGATCTCTAAGTCCCATCCCCACTGAATGTTCTAGGAATTGCTGAAGGGCCATGCAGCCCGTGTCCTGTTTGAAGTCTCAACATATTTGGCTCCATTTCCTTGCGAATCCTGAATACAATGCTTCTATCAGCTTGGCACAACGTCCTTCCTGCTCCCCTCTGCGTGGACCCTCTTACCTTCCATCTTCTCTAGGAATCTTTCTAGGAAAAAAACCTTCGTTATTCATTATTCTCCAATCCACTGTCATATCCCTTAATTCACTGTCCTTCCTTAGTGGACATTTGCAGTGATTGTGGTGGATGTATGGAATCCGTGTTATTTAACAACGCCACTTTCTGTAATAAAAATGGTCATAACACCCTCCGTACTCACATTCTTAGATGAGACATGGCCCTGTTCCCTCAGCCTCCCCTGATGGACCCATAGATGGATAATCTGACTGAAGGCACAATCCATGGCTGGGCCAGTGATTTTTACAAATTTCCAAGTTCCCATTGGGAACCTTTAGCCAAGCACTTCCGTTCTCAGCCCACAGACCCACGTGGCTTGGCTGGGACGGATAAACTGTGCAAACAAGTGTCTCTTTTTTGAGAATGTGAACAAACAGATGTAGGGACTGTACCAGAGACTGGTGATGCGCCCCCTGGAAACTCAAGTAGACACGGTGCCTGAAGTGGCCATCTGGGGTCATGCACAAGTTGATAAGTAATTAAAGGGAACCAGTCTGCCCATCAAAAAGAATGAAATTGATGTGTAGAGAAAAATAGAGAAGAGACAGATGAGAGTCCACTCAGCTGCAGAGACAGAGTAAAGGGCCCTCCTCTCTAATGACTTCCCAGGCCAGGGAGCTGACAGTTTTATTTCCTATTCCTGGATTTGATAAGGTTGCCAGTACCTATACATCAAACCCCTTTTTATTGAGCTGTTTTGAGAAGATTTTCGTTTCTTATGACCAAAAAGCAGCTTGACTACAAAGCTCTCTGCATCAAGGATAGCCCCTCCCCCTTTCTAGCTCCAAGAACTAGAAAGATGCCTATTTCCAACTACCCTCTTTGTCTGAATTCTTGGTGCCCAAACACTGCCTGGGATGCTTGACTGGCCTCAGCTAGGCCAGTGTGTTAAATTTTTTCAATGTCCTCAGAAACCCTGAAATTTCCTTTTTTGTACCCCTTGGTCTCTAGCATCCACTTTGTATTAATACCTGTGCTTTGCCTGGAACATTCACCTAAGGAAACTGTAGAGTGCTGTGGAAATAAACGAGGACCACCTGAATGAGAACAGAGGCCATTTATCCAGAACTGGCTACAGCAAGGGAGTCGCCACCATCACTTGCACTTGGCAGAGATTCAAATGCAGGCAGGGAACTGGGAAGCTTTATAGCAGAAGAGGGTGAGGCTCAGGTTGGATCATTTACAGTTAAATAAAAATTTTCAGCCCCTCAGATAGGAGGTTTGAAAAGAAATGGAGGAAGGTGAAGCCTGAGGGTGCTGGGAGGACCCCCTGAGGCAGAGGGGTCAATGGGCAGTGGTGGGGGGTGATCAGGAAATGGTGATGTGTTCAGATGTGGGAGTGAAGGCCAGCAAAGACAGCTCTTCTGCTTGCAAACTTTGCCTTAGCTGGTCTGTACTTGTGTTGTCTGAGAATATGTCCTTGTCTTGCGCAGGAAAG
This sequence comes from Camelus bactrianus, assembly GCF_048773025.1. NCBI lineage: Eukaryota > Metazoa > Chordata > Mammalia > Artiodactyla > Camelidae > Camelus > Camelus bactrianus. Next base: position 63,356,255 of record NC_133544.1, read on the forward strand.
AATTCAAGAGAGGCATAGTAAAGTTAAAATAAGTTTATTTAGGGTGATATACACTTTGTAGACAAGAGTTCAGTCCGTCCCACTCAGAAGGGAGAGCTGCTTAGGAGATAAATATTCTATAGGCCGAATGGGGGCCATCTCAGAAGGTGAGAGGAAAAAGGCCGTAAGGTTTTGGGGTGGTTAGTTTTTATGGGCTGGGTAATTTTACATGCTAACGAGGGGGATGATTTTTCCAGCTATGTTGGGGAAGGGACAAGGATTTCCAGGAACTGGACCTCGTCCACTTTTGGCTTTTTATTGTCAGCCTGGGAACTGTCATGGCACCTGTGGGTGTGCCGTGAGGCTCAAGGTCTACTGGAAGTCGAGTCTTCTGCCATCTTGGTTCCGACCAGGTTGTCCTGTCCTCAATTGCTGTGTCGCTCCTTCAGTGGTTGTGCCCTGCCCCCTTCCCTCCTGTCTCACTTGCTCCCACTTTTATACTCATTCCATTTCCAAGGCCAAATAGGAAGTAGCTTTCCCCCTCTCGGAAGATAGAATCTTAAATTTGGCCTATTGTCTGGTCCTAGAAAGCCTGTGGACTGGGGTAGCATGTCCAAGTGGGCCCAGCAGACATCTCTGGTCTTTGATGTGACTTCCTTTTCCTAATGTTATCTGTGGTCCCCACAGCTCCTGTTTGCCCATGGCCTCCCAGAGGGTTGCAGAGACAGAACCTGGGGGGCATCCAGGCTTCCAAAAATGTATGAGGCCATCTGACACTTGGCAGTTGTTGGGGAAATATAATTAAAAACAAAATCTGCCAATCCAAACAACCTCTCCACAAAGGTGGAGGGGAGAGAAAACAACTTTACTATTGAAGATTTACTAAACCAGAATATGACGAGCATCAGAGGCAGTCCTCTAGAGACTGCAAGACAGAAGGAATTTTGCCCTTTTATGTGGTCCAATAGACACAATGGATTGCATAAGTTTGGTCAAGGTAAATAACCAATCCTCAAGTAAGAGGACTTGACCACACCGTGTGTCACACGTAGTGCATCCTACCTTCACTTGGTGATTGGGGTGACCGTGTTAGCTTGTGAAGGAAAAGCTGGGCTGGTCTAACAAGATAACTCACAAGTCTAGGAATGTGAAGGAGGGGCTGGGCTGGTCTAACAAGATAACTCACAAATCTAAGTATTGGAATACTGATCTGAGTTCTGCTAGAACTTGTAAATCTAGGTTATTTAGTGTTGGTTTGCTGTTTATGTGTTTTTGCTAGCCAGCTGGGTTTTCAAAGATACATATCTGGCTTTGGAATGTTGATTTGCTGCCTCCCCGCCTCCACTTTTGTGATGATAATGCTGCTAAAGCTGTTCCATGCCTATTGGCCGAATACCCCAAGCTTGTACTTTACCCTATAAAACCTCATGTGCACATCTTGGAGGTGCTCAGAGCTTCGGAGCAGAAGCCCCTCTGAGCCCGCTGGCGTAATACATCTGAGTACTCCAACCCTCCGAGTGGTGCTTGTTTCTTGGCTGGCCTGTTGTTTCCGTAACAAGCTAACTGGCTTTATCCGAAGGAAAAATAAACTTTTTGTATCTTTAAGACTGGCGGTAGTAACGGACATGCAGCGCTCAGGAAGTTAGGTTCCTCCCCTCCCGCAGAGACTGGGAGAGAGGGGAGCTGTCGTCCTTGGCGACTCCACCTCAAAGACATGGCTCCCAGGTACTTAAGAAAGACCTGCTGAGTCACAAAGCTGGCCAGAGGCTCGTTTAGATTTGTTTAGTTTCTTTTCCATTACATCTCATTACTAGAAATTGAATATAGTTCTCTGTGCTATACAGTAGGTCCTTGTTGTTTATCTATTTTATATATAATAATGGGTTATCTGTTAATCCCAAACTCCTAAAGATTTAGATTTTTAAAACTAAAGATTTATATACATTTAAGATTTATATACATTTAAGATTTATATACATTTCAAAGAACAGACACAGAACTCACAAGTTTTCCAAAGCAAATGTCTAAGAAAAGGGAGAGGAGAGACAGGGAGAATTCAGCCTCCTACTTGTATTTGCCCTTACACAGCCCTCTGGGAGCCCAGTTCCTACAGTGCTTTTTGCTTCCACAGGCTTTGTCAGCTACAGGTAAATGTTTGTACTGGACCACGTACGAAGAAAGGCAAGCACGCCTGACCCCTGTCTGGGGGTGCTCACCCCTGAAACTGATAGCATGGACATAAATAAACCAAAATGAGGCTCACCTTTGACTGGAGAGCTTTTTTGTTTCTAATTTTTAATTATAAAAATACGCATTCATTGAAAACGTTCAGCCAGTATAGAAGTGTATAAAGTAAAACATGAGTTCTACTAGACTATTGTCCAGCAGCAAATGTTATTTGAACAGTTTATATTTATGGAACACACACATATTTTTTCATACACACATAACTTTTATTTTACAGAAATGGAATGGTGTTATATAAAGTGTCTACAACTTGATATTTTAAAATATCTTTCCATGTCAATATCTATAAAACTACATAACTCATTTTTAGATGTCACTTTTATAAACAATGGACCTGAGATTGTTAGTATTTTATTAATGGTGCTAAAATTTATTGTGTAAATTCTTACTATTAGTACTCAGGGCTTGTAGCATTTGACCATTTTAAATTTCAGTAGATTATTTTGGTTGATTCTGCCAAATTGTCTACAAAAACGTAGTGACAATTTCCTTTCCCACCAACATTGTATGAACATGTCCATTTTTTTCACCATTGGCATGACAAGATATTGGAGGTTTTAAAATTTGGGGGTCATTTTTTGGTCACTTAAAAAATAGTATCTCATTGTTTTGTGTTTCCTCTATTAGTAGTGAGGTTGAACATCTATCTCTTCGTATGTTCATTGATTATCTGCATATCTTCTGTGAATTGTTTATTCACATTTTTTGCCCTGTGCACAAAGATAAAACATTAATTTTTCTGCCGGGTTGCTTTCCCTTTTCTGATTGCTTGGTATAAATCTTTTTGGGGGAGGGGGAGGTAACTAGGTTTGCTTGTTTATTTATTTATTTTTAATGGAGGTCCTGGTAATCGAACCTAGGACCTCGTGCATGCTAAGCAGGCACTCTACCACTGAGCTATAACCTCCTCCTGTATAAACCATTTTTATTGCTTATTAAAAGCTTTAATATTTTGCACATTCTTCAGTCCTACGATGTTACATCAGGGAAGGAAATCATTGGTCAATGCACAAAAAAATGATTGTACAAGGTGCTTGACACATTGTTTATAAAATAAAAACATTCAGAAGGCATTCTAAACTCCAACAACAGAAAATTGGATCAACAAATTATGGCAGATCTACACAAAGGAATACAATTTGGAATAATGATATACAATCAGACCTCTGAGAGTTTTGTATCCGCAGATTCAACCAATTGTGGATTGAAAATATTTGAAAAAAAAATTCCAGGAAGTTCCAAAAAGCAAAACTTAAATCTGCTGCGCATAGACAAATATTTACATAGGATTTAAATTGTATTAGGTATTACAAGTAATTTAGAGATGATTTGAAGTACATTGGATGGGGGTAGGTTATAGCTTGGTGGTAGAGCACATGTTTAGGATGCAAGAGGTCCTGGGTTCAATCCCTAGTACCTCCATTAAAACAAACAAACAAACAAACAAATGCCTAATTACCTCCCTTCCACCAAAAAACAAAGTATATGGGAGGCTGTGTAGGTTATGTGCAAATACTACGCCATTTTATACAAGGAATTTCAGCATACTAAGGTTTTGGTATCCGTGGGAGTCCTGGAACTAATGTCCTTCAGACACTGACAGATGATTATATTTTTTATATTCTATATTTATTGATATAGAAAGAAAACAGATATATTCAAAAATATTTAATGTAGTTATTTCTGGGTAGTATAATTCTGGATGATTTTTTTAAAGTCTCTTTTTTTCCCCTCATTTTTCTACAATGAAAATGTTTTGTTCACAGAAAAAAAAAAGGAAAAATGTTCTCAGAATTGAGCCTCTGCTCAGATCAAGGTTCAGTGGAACCATTGAGTCTACGTACCGATGTGAAGACTGAGCCCTAACACTGTGTTAGTTTTTTTTTGGCAGTGTCAACCTTCACTGCTTTAAAATGAGCTTCCAGTCCACTAAAACCTTCATATTGGTTTAATGTTTTCACATGAACTGCCCTTGCTTTACTTGTTTGGTTCATTTTTTAATGTAAGAAGCTTGACATTCATCCCTGGTCTCATCAGAAGACAACCAGCGCAGCTGTTCTTCGCCTGAGGAAGGCTGTTTTGTTCCTCAAAGGATCTTTTGGGGAAAAAAAAACCAAAACAAAACCAAACTATTCAAACTTCACATTGGAGAATTCGCTGTCTCTTTTGAGCCCCTTAGGTAATTTTCCTTGGAATATTTTGAAATCTGACTTCCTGAAATCTATAAAAATTATGTCTGGCCATCTTCCTTAACATTCCACAAAGTGACAGAACAAAATAGAAACAGATTCATAGACAGAGTGAACAAACGGGTGGTTACCAGAGGGCACGGGATAGGGGAACGGGTGAAATGGGTGAAAAGGATTAAAAGGGACGAACTCCTAGTTATAAAATGAACATGTCATGGTGATGTAATGTACAGCGTAAAGAATGTAGTTGATAATATTGTAATAACTGTGTATGGTGACAGATGGTTACCAGACTTACAATGGTGATCATGACTTAATATAAAACTATCAATTACTATATTGTACACCTGAAACTAATATAATAATCTATGTAAATTACAATTTAATTAAAAAAACTTCCTAGTAAGTGAAGTTGTCAGTAGGGCAAGAATTTACTAAGTGCTCTGCTTCCAGCAGAGGGAGACTTAGAGTTGATGCCCTGAGGCTGGGACTTCTGGCAATACTGTAACCTGCCTTGGAACAGTTTTGCCATCTGAATTTAAAAAACATCATCTATGCCCACATTTTATCTTAACCTCTATAATGTGACTCTTACCAGATTTTACATTCCTATTTGTTTCTTCTTTTATCCCCATCCAAAAATTTCCATTTTCAGTTTTGTGATTTCCTTTTGGACATATGCACTACTGTTAAACCTGTAATTAAATCTGCTTCCTCTGAACAATGTTATCCTTCCACGGTCATCCTCCAGTCATGAGTTCCACATCATCTGTTTATCTTTTTGTGATAAAATTCAACTTCTGCTTTCAGCCCTGCCATGGTTTCTGCTCACATTAAGAAGAACTCAAAGTTCTTGCACGGCCTAACAGGCAATGTTTATTGTGTCCATGACTCATTTTTTGACCTCATTTCTGTACTTTTCCTCCTTGCTCATTCAGCTCCAGCCACACTATCTTTCTTACCTTTCCTCTGATATTCCTGAGCACTCCTGCCTCAGGAACTCTGCACTTCCAAATATCCACATGGGCAGCTCCCTCATTACAGGTCTCAGCTCAAGTCACCTTCCAAAAGCCCCCCTTGACCACCTTCCCCCTGCCAGTTTCTATTTCTATACTTCATTCTTCTTTCTACTATGTATAAAGACTTGCATATATTTAATGTCAATTGTTGATCTTTGTTACAATTCTAAACACCCCGAAGACAGATAATGTACTGGATACATGGAGGCTACATTAATAAAGCTTGTTTCTACTTTGTTAAAAATAAAAATCAAGTTCCTTTCTCATTCTGGTCTTCTCTGACGCAGCACTTCCCAGCTTTAGGATTTTATTCAAATTAGTTAATTATAGAAGAAAATCCCTGAAATTGATGTGTTTGGCAAAAATAAATGACATTCCGTCACCAAACACTCTTAGAATGTCAGTATCTTTTCACTAAAGAATGTAGTTTAATCTTGATAAGGTTAGAAAGGACATAATTTCCAAATTTAAAAATATTGAAAAAAATGTTATTCCACTATAGACCAGAAATCCCTTGTCATGAACCAGCTCCAGTCTGCAGACCCATGTAGGAAACCGCCGCTGTAGTACACAGTTTAGCACTTTTCTTTAGACACTTTTCTTTTTCCTTGACAATTTTGGGAAGTACATGATGCCCATTTTTTGTTAGTTATGTTGTAACTTATCAGAAGCTTATAGATCTGTTGTCATAAATCACAAGCCCTTCCCCCAATCCTGCTCTCTGACACTACATCAGTTGTCGGGTGTCAGCCTTGAGCTTTTTCTTTTCCAAAGTCAAACTCTTGGCACTGAGGAGATGAAACTATCACTTGCAACCCCGTGCCCCTAGGAGTCTTCTTCAGTAACCAGCACGTCCCAGGTTTCTTCTGGTTGTATAATTTGGTCTCACATATCAACTAAAATACGATGTTGCCTAAGTATAACAAACTTGACATCAGGCCTCAGAACTCACTGGTGGAAGGAGCCCCAATTGCAAGGCCAGGTCTGCCGAGGGCTCCTCCTGCCCCTTAATAGAATCACCAACTGAGAGAATGGGGTCTTGTCTTCCTGGGTTGGGGGAACGCTCTGTGCATCTGTTGGCATCAACGACTGCTCCTTAGTATTGTGTCTAGGAAGGCATTGTTCTCACAAGTGTCAAGCTGGGGTTGTCCTTCTTCCCCAACAGCAGTGGAAGTGATATTTAGTAGCATAAAGGCAAAGGCTTTTCTAGTATAATAATGCTTGAGCTTATGCTATGAAAAGCGGTCAGCATTAGTAAGTGAAGTAGTGGTTTGTCTTGAGCTGTTTCACCCCAATGAAATGAGATTTTCACCTCAAAATCTCAAGTGTCTCACTTGCTTCTGCAAGACAGACCAGTACCCTGGGAGAGGGAAGAAGAGGGAGAGAGACCAGAGAAAAAGGACCCTCGACATAGACCCCTCCACATTTAAGTGGACTCGGTGTGAACTGACAATTCACATGATGAGAAAAGTGATGTTTTGCACCATTCACTGGATATTGTTATCAGCCAATAGAACTATTTTTTATCTGGTTACAAACTGTACCTGCAGTTGTGGGCTTCCAGCGTGACACGCCAGAGTGGGGAGAGGTGTTCATCACTCTTTCGTCACCCTTTTGGCAATGAAACCAGACTGCATGTTTTGCACACATATTTGGGTGTCTATGCCCGAGGAGGTTATATTTAGCACACTTCCTGCTAGCCACCGGACAGTGTGAGACCTTCGAGTCTTGAGTTAGTCACAGCCCTTTATGTCTCTCTGTGGAATCTCTCCGTGTCAACTGCTGGGTCTTTGAGGAGCCCGAGTCTAGAGTGTGAACCATTACCGTAAATCCTTAGAACCCACTAGGACAGGCACCAACTGGGTGATTTATTCGAAATGATTTCTTAGTCTCAGTCTTGGGAATGTTAGGAATGCCCCAGTCAGGTGGGGTGTGTGTGTGTGTGTGTGTGTTCGTGCACACGTGCACACTGGCATGCGTCCCTGTGTGAGCCTGGTAGTATAAGCACAGATCACTCTAGGGAACCTTCCTCAGATTCTTCTTGCACCTGCTCTTGAGGAATATGTTTGCACTGTATTGAGTTTGGGAAAATCAGATCAGCCTCCCAGAGAGGCTCCCAGCCTCCCAGAGAGAAGTGGTTCTGGGGCAAGAAGAAAATGAACGTGCAGGGCCATGAGACTTACTTGAGTCTTTTGGGTCAAGTGTCAGAGACGCAGGGTCCCTCAAACCAGTGTCTGCAAACAGGGGGCATCAGAATCTCCTAGGAAATGTGTTTAAATGCAGATGTCATGGTCAGATTCCACCCAGGGATACTGAATCAAACTCTGGGAAACACAGCCGGGGAGTCTATATTTTTAAAAATACTCCAGGTTGTTTTGTTATGTGAGCAGGTTTGGTGACTACTGCCTCACTTGGCCATTTTCTCCAAGGGGGAGGTAGCAGCACTCAGTGTTGACATCAAGTCCTTTTGATTTTACCTCTTAAGCATTTCCTGCATCTTCTCTGGGTGTCCACTAGTCACTGGCCAAGTCCAAGCTATCAGCATCTCTGGCCTGGACCATTGCAGTAGCCTCAAAGTTCCCCCTGCAGGGACTCATCCCTCTCCAGTCTGTACTCCACAGAGCAGACAGAGGGGTCATTTCAAGTCCCACGTCAGGTTCTGTCACACTTCCCACGCTATCCAGATCCTCACTCCAGTTATTTCTTTCCGTTGCTTTTAGGATGAACACGACATCCTTCTTACAGCCAGCGGCCCCAGCCTCATCTCACAGCCACGGTCCCTGCTAATAGGCCTGTACACTGGTTGTTCTCACCACAGATCTGCCCCCACCCCTTCACCTGCCCTTCCTTAGGCTCATCACTTCTCCAAGGACACCTTCCCAACCTCTCCCGGGCAACCCTTTTCAGTTGCAAGTTTATATTCATTGACATGATAATCTGATTAAACATGAGTCTCCACATAGGATGTGATTTCCCATGAAGGCAGGGACCACATTTCTTCACTATTGCAGCTCTCATGCTTGGCACGCAGTGAGCTCTCAATGCCTGCCCTCACATCCAAATGGCCAGGGTTGGCAATCAAGTGATCTTCAGCCACAGGGAAGACGCAGGGTCCTGGGCTGGACCCGAGCTTTGAAACCATAGCCAGGAGTTCCCTTCATTTGTTCATTCATTCATTCACTCATCGTGACAAATGCAGTCATTCTGTGCCATTTCCAGCTGTGGCATTCTGGGCCTGGCTGGGGTCAGCCAACACCCAACAGGCACTGCAGAGAATGATGTGAGCACGTTTGAACACTTTGCATGTCTCTTGGCTCAGTCAAAACAAACATTTACTGGGAAGTGGGTATAGCTGAGTGGTAGACTGGGTGCTTAGCATGCATGAGGTCCTTGACTCAATCCCCAGTACCTCGCCATTAAACAAACAAACAAACAAACAAACAAACAAACCTAATTAACGTCCCCTCAAAAAAAAAAGAATTTTAAAAAAAGATTTTAAAAAAATTTACTGAACGGGAACTAGGTGCCAGAAGTGCCCTTTGTCCTTAAGCAGCTTGTGGTCCAGGGAGGAAAGACAGACACAAAACAAGTGACTGCACGTTTATGAGGTTTACAAGGGTGCAGTCGAGTGCACCACGGAGACACAAAAGAGGGGGTGCAAGGCTAGTTTGGGGGATCAAGGGAAAGCTTCCCTGCATAAGGTACATCTCAGCTGAGGCTGAGGATGTGAAGCAGTGAGAACATACCAGGTGTAGGCCCACATGAACTTGGATAATGGGCCTATTTAAGAGACCACAGGGAGAACCTAGTTCAGCCTAATTCTCCTCCTGTGAGCTGGGGCTCGGCCCATCCACTCCTCATCCATCCTCTCAGGGGGTTGGCTGAGATGGGCTGTGCTGACCAGGAGTCCGGGCTGGGTCCAGAGGGCAGATGCTTCACTGAACGGGAGAGGGAGTGGCATGTGAGCAGGTCCCTCTCAGGGGCCCCTGCTCTGATGCAGGCATCACAGGAGCCATTGTGAATTCAGCACCACCCTCAGCTTTTTTTGTCAGAGAATATTAAACATCACCGCCAGCAGTTTTTTACTCATTTCTTTATTAATATAGAAAAGGAGCCCAAGGCAGCTGGACCAGTAGTACAAAGCACCAGGAGTTAACACTATTCTGGTGAAAGGGTTGGCTTTACAAAAGTGAAGGAGTAGGCAGGAACTGCCCTGATTCTAGGGCCAGGCCCAGCCTACTGCCCAGAACCTCAGAGCAGCACCTGGAACCAGCCCCTGGGAAAGAGTGACAGGTAGGTCGGAGGCGGGATGAGCTGGAGACCTGGGGGACAGGTGGCAGGGATGGAGGGCCAGGCAATGAGAATCATCCTGTGGTTGATGAGGACAGGGAACTGCTGACCGGAGGCTCCCTACTGGACGCTGGGCAGAGGCTCACGGGCGCCTCCGCTCTGAGGGCGGTTGGGAAAACCCTGCAGACACCAGAGAGAATGCGGATCTAGACTTGGCCCGGGGCTGAAGGGCCCTTCCCGTCTCTCCACCGGCAGCCACCTTACTCTATACTACAGACCGGGCGTTAGGGCCCAAGGCACAGAGGGAGGCCAGAGGCCCCCTAGTAGGAGGGAAAGGGGGCAGGGAAGGAAGCACTTGAGTGTCCCCACCTTAAGCAGCCAGGGCTGAGACACAGGGCAGGCAAACAGCACTCCTGTTCAGTGAGGCTGGAATGTGGGGCAGGGTTGGATCAGGACCAGGATCAGCCCCATGGCAATGGTGCCTGCCTCAAAGCCCAGCAAATGGAGGCTGCCACGAATCCTGGCTCTCAGCAGACCCAGGTGCTCGCCCCAGCTCTCCCAGAACAGAGCTGTTTCACCATGGACCAGCCATGCCCTGCCCTGTTCCTCATCCATGAATGAGAGCTTTGGATATGACCTCTTGCGTCATGGGAGGAGCCTACAGGTCAAGGGAGCTCCAGGACCTGCTCTTGGTGGTTACGTGGGAACCGGTCCCAACCAGACCCTGGACAGACTGGCATGGGACAGGGGCCAGGGGTGATGGAGGAGGATAATGTTCTTGCATGGAATCTACCCTCACAGACACTCCGGAGCTGGGAAATGCTGCGGAGAGCCTCTCCTTTGCCCACGAAAGAGGCCACCCTCCCTTTGGCACAGGGCGGATGTGGCTTGCTGTGCTCCCTTCACAGCCACCTGGGTGACACTTGGCATGGGGAGAAGGGGGTGGCACTCTGCAACCCTTTATGTTCTTACCCGGGGTGGGGAGCTCAAGGCCTCTTGTGGCTTTTGCCTCCAGCCCTTAGCGCATGATCAGGAGTGCTCTTCTGTGGTCCTGCCTGGGGGACAGCCTGAGACTCTGCCTGGCTGGCACATGTTAGTTGGTGAGGAAAGGACAGAGGGGTAAGTAAGGAGACAGGAAGGTGAGAGCAACTCCCTGGCTTTCTCCTTGTCCTCTTGGGAGAGCGGCTCAATCAACCGAGTTGCAGATCTCCTCCACCACAGCGTTGAAGATGTGCGGCTGGTCTGCATACACGTGGTGCGAGGCACCCTCGATCTCCTGCAGAGGGAGGACCCCGCCAGGGGTGGGATGGCCCTTTATTCCAGGCACTAGAAAGCTGTCATGCTATTGCTTAAACCTACTTGCCCATCGCCCATGAGCACTTTAACTAAGACAATGGTCCCTAGAACTGGGTGCTTTCCTGTGGGAGCCTGTGAATCCCAGTATCCCATCCCACTTCTCCTATGGCCCCTGATTGTATCTTCCCTTCCACGCCAGCCCTACCACAGACCTGCTCATGTCATCCACAGGTCTGCTAAACCAGGGCTCTAGGGCACAGCCTCATGAAACACGCTCAATAGCAAGTGAGGATGGAGAGGGTAAGAAAAAGGAGGGGAAGGAGCACAGCGGGAAGGCTTCATGGCAGTCTCTGCTGTTGGCTCTACTGCTCCCGGCTCTGGTCTTGGGTAGGAATTGCAGGGGGCTGGACAGGCCGCGTAGTGTCTGTGCCTGGCTACTGGACAGAAACCTGCCTTTTAGCTGAATTGAGCTACACAGAAGTGAGAAGTTCCTAATTATGATATTACAGAGAGCCAACCCATTCAAACCCACTGCTGTATCTCAACTGGTCCACTCCTCTTTTCCCCTGACCTTCCCGTCACCCTTCTCTACCCTGACTCTCATCCCCACTGAGTCCTCAGTCCTGCTCCTCCAGGGCCAACATACCATGTCTCGGACGTAGGAATCCGGCCGCTGCAGCTTCACCTTCTTCCCCGTGCTGGTGTCTATCCAGGTGTTGGCCCCATAGATCATGGTGATGGGCACGTCTTTTCGAATCAAGTGAATTCGCTCTAACATGGGGCGCCGGGCCCAGCCGAAGGACTCCATCATGGCTTTGAATGCCGTCTCCCCACTGACGAAGCAAAACAGGGTGAGGCAGTGAAGAGAGTAAATGCTGCAGCAGAAAATGTCAACTTGTGAGTCTCTTTGGAGGCTGGGGCAGAATCTTTGTCATCTTTGTGTTCCTCTCGGAGACCAGCCCTGGGCTTATTAAATACTGGTAAGATTAAGAGAGAGGACCGACTGTCCAGAGGTTTCTATCCCAGAAGAGTTAGAAGAGACATGCTTGTGAAAACCCCAGGGCACTGAGAATTGTCCAAGAGTGTAATGGGTTACGATTTATTCAGCAAATGTTTGTGTCATCCCTGAGCTGTGGGCCGGGACATAGGAACAAGATGGATGCGGTGCTTGCCCTCCTGGAGCTCACATTTTCCTCATGCTTTAGGCATTAAATAATTAATTGTACGCTTAACTATTTAACTTCAAGTTTCCCAAGAATGAGGAGGGGGTGGTGGAGTGCTAGGAGAACAGACTGGGGACTTGGCCTGCTGGGGCTGGAGGAGAGGGCCGAGTTCCCTTGAGGTGGACTCTGAAGAGCAAACGCTAAGGAGACTCTGGAATGAAATGTCAGCCTTGTGAGGACCCGGGGGGAACATCAGTTTGTGCTGCGTGAGATGCAATGATGGCTGATCTAACCTACTCTGCTCCCTGGCCATGTCCTTAGGGAGAGCTACCTGAGGACATGTCACAAAGGGTCTGCGAGGCTGGGGCGGAAGCCAGCTGTCCAGGCTGCTCTGTAGCTTTTGTGGGAAGCGGGAGAGGTTGGGGAGACTGCTGCCCATCAGGCTCCGCCTGTTCAGGCTATAACACCCCCAGTCTCCTTTACACCCCTGAGATGGAGGGGAGCCTGATTTCTGCCACCAGAAACAGAGTTCTTTCTTAAGACATTGCAACATGGTGGGAAAATCATGGACTCTGGAGTCAGAGAGACATGAATTCAAATCCTGGCTATACTGTCTTAGCAAGTCATGTAACCAGAACACATGATTAAGTTTCTCACCTACAACTGGAGAGGAATTTTACCCAGTTTGTTAGGTCATTGTGAGGAAAATGAAATATGTACAAAGCCCCTAAGTTTAGGTGAAGTGAAGTAGGTACCCCCCACCCCCCAATATTTTTCTTTGGCCAAATTATGTTTTCCAAGAAAATGGTAAGAGTTATCATGCACTCATCAGGGTCACAACTTAGATACACACAGGGGCCTATAAAATTGAGTGATGGTGTTTGGGGGAAGGGACTGGTCATCACTGACGTCATCTCTGCTTCCTCTAGGGCATGAGTGAGTTGCATGATTACATATTCTGTGGCTTAGATTGGGAGGCTATTTATTATACAGAACTAGGTCTGGGCCTGGGGAATGCTCTGGGGAAAGAGCTGGAGTTGGGCCTGCGGGGCCTCAGATGGGTACGAGAGTGGCACCGAGCCCAGGGGGGCTGAGCGGTGGGAGGGAGAGCAGGAAGCAGGGGGCTACCTGACTTGACGCTTGAGCTGAGTTTCTATACTGCCACTTAAGCAGGGCCCTTCAATCAGCAGAGCTCCTGAGGAATGTTGGATGGACAGTTCCCACCCTGCCCAAAAGCTGTCTGGGTTTGAGGCTAGTGCTCAGACAGTACGGCTGGAATGCAAAACCCCAGCTGCTTCACAGCTTCGGGCTGAACCAGTCTGAAGTGAGGCAGGGCAGTGCTGCTGCTCCCAGTGACCTTGGCTCCCCTGAGACGCTTCCCAGCGGCTTGTGGTGAGGCCTCCACGGGGGTGGTGCCTCACGGTTATCAAGCCACTTACAGGGCACGGCCCGAGGGGAAGATTACCTCCCTGACTCTGCCCTGGCTGGCAGCTGTCAAGACTGTAGATCAGCAGGCCGCACAGGCCTGTTGTCTGAATAGGCACAGATGTGAATTGAGCTCGAGATTCCGGGGACATCCCTAAATCTCCAAAAGACAGGCAAGGCATTCCGGTCCCAACAGTAACATTTCCAGGTGCACCTAATTAAATTTTAAAATGCACACTCTTCCCATCAGCAGTTCTATTAGTAGGAATGTAGGCTAGAGATACAGCCATGTGTGCAAAGGAAGATATGCAAGGAGGTTCCCTGAAGCAATGTCACGTGGTATATCAGACAGAAAATAACAAGAAAATTTGGGAATTACAGGTCTGGGACAGAAGAAGACTTCTTTCTTCTGCCTTTATAAAAATACCATGTTCATATCACTTTTTCAGTTAAAAAAAAAAAGATCTTTGCAAATGTTTTCTAGACTCTTGCCTATCAGGCTAACTGCCCATCTCTAGGGAGGAGTAAAGGTCTTCCTCTCGAGACAGCGGCGTGTTTAATTAATCTATTATCTTCTCCATCCCTTTGTGTCTACCCCTGGGGAAGTCTCTGGAAATAATCAAGCCTGCTAAAGCCTCTGTTCCCCTGACTGAACGGGAGCTCTGTGGAAGAAGAAATACAGCACAGAATGATCCTGGGACAGTCCCAGAGTTTTCCAGCAGCTGAAGTTATAGCTCCAAACCCATGGAAGCCCAAGCCGGCCCTGGCAGCTGCCCTCACCTGGGGTTCTGTGCATTGCAGTGGTAGATGTACTCCGATATAGTGTCATCTTCAAAGAAGTCTGCAAACTTGCGCTTGAAGTCTGGTCGGAACCGTTGCACCAGGCCGGGCCCTGGGACGGGACAGAACGCGGAGGGGCCAGTTTGGATGGGGAGGAAAGGCTCCTGCCTGTGCGTGTTTTAACAACTTGAACCAAACATCATTTCTCCTAAGGGTTTGTTTGCTTCGTACATTTAACATTACAGTGGCGAGTCTTTGGGGAAGCTCTAGGTGACTACATGAGAGTCAGTTGGTTACCAAAGCATTTAGACCATCTAATGGCACTGAGAACCAGATTATTTTCAGCTCAGTGAAGTCCCAAGATCTTTTCCTCCAAAGGTCACTGGCCCCACAAGAGGCCATGGTTGAGATGCTTTTCTTTTACAGTCTGAGCTTTGTTCTCTTTCTCTCTGAGACCCTTTATGACCTTTTAATCTTCTGAAGGTAGTGGATGAAACCAGATCACCTCCCAAGAGCCCTCTCACGTTCAGAGGGCTGTAATAGAATACGAGTGAAGAGGTAAACCTAATCCTGGCATCTCAGACTCGGGACACAGTTTTGGAGCAATCTGTTCCCTTCACCTTTCTTTATATAGTGCATACATAAGAAGTAGGGCATCTGAAACAGGCTGCAAAAATTCAGTCTCACTGTCAACTCATGACCTCTCTCTCTCCCTGGTCTGCTCTCTCTGCGTGAGAAGCAAGGGGCTAGAGGAGGCACAGCCAGGATCCCCAGGCCTTGGCCCTCCTCTGTGGCTGCCAGCCAACTGCGCCAGCCAAACTAGCTCTGATGTCCATGCACAAACCTGGCCAGAGGTAAGTCCAGAACTGGGGAGAGTGGTTAGAGCCGGGGTTCTCCCTGGAAAAGGATTCTAGAAAGCCTGCTGGAGTCCACAGTGCTGGGAACCCTCGGAGGGTCAGCCCTCTCTGCCCCTTTACTGTCCTTGGCACCTGTGTCTCTTGATTTCCTTCCTTTCTCCCCAAACTCTTACCTTCTGCTCTGCTCATTTTTCTCTTTTATCCAGAGCCATTCTGTGTCTCTTGAAGGCCTAGAGAGACGATTCTGATTCACCCATTAACAATTAACTCATAATAACTGGCTGTTGAACATTACTGTGTACACATAAGACATCAGGGCAGGATAGAAGGTCACCCATTTTCTCCATAAAGGGAAAATGCTTTTCACTTCATCAGAGTCAAAAGCTCCCCAGAAAGGAAGGGTGCTGGCAGCATGAGATCAGAAGGTGGGGGCTGACTGATTCTACTTACTCTGGCTGGTTCCCTCCCCCTTCCTTTCCGTCACCTATAAGATTTGCTGACAGCTACCAATTGGTGAAGATGTGGTGTCTGACGGGGGCTGGGCCTGGTTTAAAGGGGCTTGCCTGCCACTGTGGGTTATGCTGGAGGCTCTGGTTCTGGCCTCTCCCAGCTGCAGGAGCTGGGTGAGCTGCAGAGCTGGAATCCAGTGGTGGTTACCACGCTGAAACACCAAGAGGCTGCCATAAACTCACATGTGTAGCATAAAAACTCAGCAGAGGAAGTCACCCCATGGCCCCTTTCTCTCACACCAGGGGGTCTAGCCAAGGCTCAGAGTAGAAATTCTACCCCATCTGTCCCTGGCATAGGAAAGCTTTAAAAGTTAAAAAAAGAACCTTCTGAAACTGAAGACTAAGACATCTGGTCCAGACGAACAGTTTTAAATAACAATGCTAGGCCTCTTCCCACTTTTCATGAATAAATGGAGATGGTGAGTGTCCAGATGCTGTGGTTTGAGACCGTTTCTTCATCTGCCAGCTACTCACCCCAGGGCCCAGCTACTCGAAGAACAGCCAGTGGATTGGAGCGCCCTAGCACAGAGGCCACAGCCTTGACCCAGGTCGGGGGTGCCCGGATCTCACTGGGGTCGGTTGGTCGGAGGGGAAAGCCCCACGGATCCACCAGAATGAGGTGTTTAACTCTAAAGGAGGAAAAAGGAGAAGACAAGTCATCCTTGCATGAAGGTACCACAGCCCTTCGATGGCCTAGGCAGAGGAGACCTACTGGAAATGCTGGAAGATTCCCAGTAAGGTGAGGAGTCAGGTCCTGATTTAGAGGGTGGCTCCTCCTTACCTGTCAGGGTACTTGATCGAGTAGGAGGTGGCCAGGAAGCCTCCCAGACTGTGCCCCAGGAGGATCATAGTGGGGATCCCCATGGTCTCCCGCCACGTCTCTATTGAGGTCACAAACTCGTCCTCGGCCCCCTCTGGGTCCCTGGGGAACGTCGGCCTCGAGCTCCGCCCGAAGCCCAGCAGATCGAAGGTGTGCAGCGTGCGGCGGGCGCTCAGTGAATCCATGTTGAGGATCCAGAGGCCCACGCCGCCCCCGAAGCCGTGCACCATCACCAGCGGGGTGCGGTCCTGGAGCTCGGGGCTCACCGTCACCGTCCAGATCTTGTTCTGGTTCGGGAGGGACACATATCGGGCCAGGAACTTGTTCTGGAGGCCTGGGGAGAGGGGGTCCAGGGCAGAGCGGTAAGACCGCGCGCTGACAGTATGATCTTTTTGCCTGGACTCCCCTTTTCAGCTCTCTCTGTTTCCAAACCCTTCCTAACCTCCCTCGCCTTTCCTTCCACAACTTTCTGACCATACGCCCTAAGCGTTCAACTCCAAGTACAATTTGCAGACTGTCTACTCTGTAGGTATTAAGAGGGGCCATCTTATTCCATGAGGCTATCTGGTTGGCTCCCTTTGGGTCCAGGGCGGCATGACCTGACTGACCCTACAGAGCTCCGGCATCCATCACTCTTGAACCTGTGTGTGCTTGGGGCTTGACCGATGGGTGCCCTCACTGAGGGAATCTGGAAGGGTAGCTTCTAATCGGAGCTGAGTCCGATGGAGGAGGTGTTGGGTGTGGCCTGAGTCATGGGCTTATTCCTCTTAGGGACAGATCAAGGTGGGCGGTGCTAGCTCTGCTGGTCTGAAGGCAGTCATATGACTAAGCTGCCTGGGGGAAGTCACCTGGATCCCAGACACAGGCTTGAAAGCTGTGACTGTTCTGTGGCTGTACTTACCAGGCCCATAAAAGAGAGGGTAGCCATGGCTGGGGCAGTGGTGGGGGAGGTCATGTGAGAAATATGGGGAGATGTGGCCCAGCGGACTTGTTGGAGTCAGTGGCTACTGAGGCTGATGGGCTGCCCTGCCCCCGCAGATCACAGCCCAGAGCTGGTCTGAGGGGATCTCCATCTACTGTGGTCACCAGGTAAGTGGTGGGGCCTACTGGGTAGGACACAAGGAATAATAATACTAGAGAATATAGGACTGCTGGTCCTTGGGTAGGAATCTAAGAAGTGCTTGCGTGTTTGATGCGAGAGGGAGAGATGGCAAAAGAGAGGAATTGGAGAAGGAGAAGGGAAGGAGAGAATGCGTATATTGATATGTGTTGGGTGTTAATAGTTGGTACAGGGTTTGAGATGAAGTTGTGGGATGCGGTAGAGGCCAGCATGATGGACAGGGAAGGAGACATCAAGGAACCACTATCACGGAAAGTGTGATATCTCGTCCCTCCAAACATGGACATCCCTTCCTCCCACCGCGAGCCTTGTTCATCAGGAATCTGTGGGCTCAGCGTGCCAGGCTCTGGGAAGATGCTGTATCCTGGGCCTCCTGAGGGAGGTGGGACAAACTGTCCCTTCTACTTACACTGGAGGATCCTCGCTTCCACATTCTTCAGCTGAGACATGGATGTAGGGCGCCAAGTGGGCAGCCAGCTGCTCAGCCAGCCTTGAGGCCTGGGACAAGGAGACACAGACACCCTCAGTGGCAACGTTGGAAGCACTGATGCTCTCAGCCACTCTGGCAGTCACCAAAGAGTTATCAGGGAGCAGGGTGTTTCCCAGGCTCCTGAGACCTGCCACTGTGGCAGTTAGCAACTCCCCGACTGCCAGATAGACTGTTACTCTTCTCTGGTAAATGGTTATTAACAACAACATACCCTTTGTTTTAACAGATACTCAGAACGCCATGTGCACAGCACTCACAGTTTACAGAGCCCTTTCACATTTTTATCTCATTTGAGCTTTACAACTTCCTTTGTTACTGGTTATTATAATGTTCAAGGAGGTTACAAGGGGGAAAAAAACCAACTTTTAACTAATGTTTCATTTACCCTTTGCCATCTCTAGGACTGTATGTTCCTTTAGGGCAGGGCAAATTTCCATGCCACCTGCCCTCCTGGCAGGGCACCAGGGTTTGTGTGTGCCCTCTTCCAAGCCACTGGAAGTACAGAGCACTGTGTCAGTGCCCAGTTGGGCTCTCAGGTAAGCAATCAGTCCAGCTTTGAATGACATGATGGGATAGGCAGGGTGTGGAAGGAGGGGGGTCTGGGTTCAAGTCCTGCTGTGATTCACTGACAGGATACAAGTTGCCTGTGTCCTTGTTTTCCACATTATAAAATGAGTAGAAAGTTCACATATGTCCACACCTCCAAAGGCGTGCAGTAAGGCAGATGAAATAACCTATCTTGCTCTCTACTTTATACCCAGGGGACTTTAAGTCACTGCAGGGTAGAGGTTGAAAGTACCAGTTTTGGAATTAGTAAATAAACCCTGGATCTGAGTCTCAGTAATATCATTTATGAACAGAATGGCTTTGCCCTGTTAAATAACCTGTCTTTGAGCATCTAGATGATGTAAGGGATCTCATAAGGTACCCGGGACGAAACAGATGCTTAGTGAATGAGCTTTTATATGATATTTCTATTTTCTTGAACTCTGCCTCGATGAAGCGGATTACAGGATGGACATTACCAGCTACAGGATGAGCCTGGAGACGGCAGAGTCCAGCAGGGGCATTCTGAGGGGAACGAGGGGAACTATTACCAACCCCCCCCCCGGCACACACTGGGCATCCCGATATATCATTTGAACTGCAGAATTTTGGGTTAGGAAGGTTCCTTAGAAATCTAGTCCAGCATCTTTATTTTACAGGTGAGCAAAGTGATGCCCAAAGAGGTCATACAGTTAGTTAGAAAAAGAAGCAAAGCTAGAACCTGGATCTCAAATTTGGGTTTCTCCTTACTTCCCTCTGAATGTTCCAGCTTCAGCTTTTCAAGACCGTACACAAATACTCATACTAGACAACCACATTTTCTTACTTGTCTGTTTTCTGGAGAGCTTTTTTTTTAAGTGGAGAAACTGAGGATTGAACCCAGGACCTCGTGCATGCTAAGCATGCACTTTATCACTGAGCTATACCTACACTCCCCTTTAAAAGAATTAACCACTTTATCTTTTTTTAATGGAAGTACTGTGGATTGAACCCAGGACCTCTTGTATGCTAAGCACCCACTCTACCACTGAGCTATACTTGTCTGTTTTCTGAAAGGAGGTGTGACCTAAAGTCAGAGGCCAGAGTTCTAATCGGGACACTGCCACTCACCAGCAACGTACCTTTGGACACATTATTTAGTCTGTCTGTCAGAATTTCCTCATCTTTAAAAGGGAGGTAATAATAGTGTCTACCTCACAGGGCTGTTATAAAGATCAAATGAATTAATGTGCAGAATAATGTCTCACACAAGATAAACTCCCAATCAATCAATGTTCTTTTCCCTCAGCTAAACCATAAGCTGCCTACAGTCCCAGGGTTTTGCAAGTAGGGCATCTCAAAGACTGAGGTTTGAAAGAAATACTGAGGTGGCAGCTGGTCCATCAATGGCTTTGGTCAGATGAGAATTGTCAGTCTTAATCAATCCTGTCCTATGGAGACTCAAAACCCTTTGAATAATCCAATTCCTTAGAAGCTTGATGCACAGGCACCAAGATCACAGAACGTCGCTGGTCTTAAGAGACAAACTTTCTTTCCAGCCCACAGAGACTGTGACAAGTCAGATCATGTCATCTGGGCCCCACATTGCCTTGTATCTGCCCAAAGCAACACTCAGGAGAAATGTCCCAAGGAATAGCACCATGGGCTGCTCAGCAGATACTTCTCAGGGAAAGCTTTGCCTTCCCACCAAAATTGCTACAGGGAAAGCACTGGAAATAGCTCCTGGCACACTCTTTGCTCAACACCATTGGCCCAGGGGTGGGGGGAAGGGGAAGGGGATGGGGAAGGGGAAGGGGGCTGGTGAGGGCTAGGGTGAGGAATTGAGGCAAGGAGTAGAGAAGCCACTTAGCCATGAACTTGACCAGGCTGCGGTGGTCTCTTTCCTCTAGAGTGCTTATACCCTGATGGGTGTGTGTGTGTGTGTGGGGGGGTGTTGGTGGGGGTGGGGGTGGCGGTGGTGGTGAGGCAAAAAGGGTTCTGTTCTGGACCTCTGTGATCTTGAGGTCTCCTAACTTCTATGGGCACTGGCTTTCTTCATTTGTGAAAAGGAGTTGAACTACCTGCATCTCTCCCAGCTCTAACCTCTGTTTCCCTATGTCATTGGAGCTTTTGTAAATTTCCTCTTGGAAGCATCATTTTAGAAAGCGCCACTCTCCTGGGCAGTTCCTTCCAGCCCAGGAAGCTATTATTGTCATAAAATTAATTAGTTTTGCAAGCAGCTCTGAAAAGGGGGAACATGAGATCCAGGAAAGGCCCAGTTCTGGTGAAACCACGGCTTGGCTGGAAGCTGAGTCATTCTCCAAGGAACTTTTCCTGGCTCCTATTAGACAGTGAACTGCTTGTCACACCATCTACAGGTGGCATCCCAAACTTGATGTCCTTGAGACGGTGGTAACAAACTCCAAAAGCTCTAATTGTGAAAAACTCAGCATTAAGGATATTGTTATGACGGTTAAACACTATCAGCTAGGAATGCCAGGGGCTAAGCGTCTCGGTGGGCGAGAGTTAAAGAAACTTGCAAGCCCACTACCCCGGACCAGCCCCAGCGCGGTGGGGCCCTCTCGCTGCTTCCCACGACTCCGTGTCGGGCTAAGCGAGGCTCTTCCTACATCCCCGACTCCCGTCCTGGAGCAAGTCCTGGCTGCTACCCCGCAGCCGCGTCCGACGCGCTTGCTTCGGGGGATCTAAGACATCATCACTAAATCTATCCCCACGGCGACTGGAGAAGAGCGAGCAGCGATCGCGAGGACTAAAGTGGAAAGTCAGAATCGCTGGGCTGCGGGCAAGAGTGCCTTAACGTCGCTCCCCTGGCTCTGCCGCCGCCTCTTCTGGGCAAAAGCACATCAAGCACACCCAAACCCCAGCCTTCCCCCTGAGGCCGACCTGAAACAGGAAAGGCAGGAAGATGTCTAAAACTGTTCCTCAGCCACAGACAGTCCCAGGATCATGGCCCAGAGAGAGACAGAGAGAGAGAAAGAGACAGGATTAACTCACTGCTGCTCCAGATCATCAGCCATAGTAAACAAGCCCTGCCGGGTCGAGCTGAGCCAGCCCAACCCTCCGCCTGACGCCAGCACCAGCTGACCCAGAAAAGGGTCGGATAACAAAGTGGGGCGTGGCCAGGGCCCGCGGAGGGCCCTAGGATGCAGGCTGGGACTCTGATCCCAGCCGGCTGGAGAAGCCAGCTCGAGCCGCTGACAAGTGAGATGTCTCCGAGACCCTCACAAAATAGGATAGTCATCCTGGTCACACTGAGGGAAATAAGTAATACTGAAACTACCGAGTTCCTCACAGGAGCTCCATCAAACCTCCCTTCTCTGGTAATTAAAAAGTGACAGAACTACCTCTGCAGGCTCCCACACACTCTTTGCGCTTCCCTATTATAGCCCCACCCCCCAAAGTGTTCCTTCTAATCAGATATTTAAGATGTTTGTGGAGACACTACCACTGGCTGAATGCACCTACAAAGGGCCTGGGAGCCTGTGCCCCAAATAAATTGCCAGATTTCTCAAATAAAAAATAGGACGCCTAGTTAAAGTTGAATTTCAGATAAACAACAAATACTTTTTTATAATGAGTATATCCCATGCAATATTCAGGACGTAAGTGGGCATCCTCTATTTGATCTGGAAATCCTAAACCTAAACTGTGAAGGAAAAGCTGGGCTGGTCTAACAAGATAACTCACAAGTCTAGGAATGTGAAGGAGGGGCTGGGCTGGGCTAACAAGATAACTCACAAATCTAAGTATCGGAATAGTGATCTGAGTTCTGCTGGACTAACTTGTAAATCTAAGCTAATTAGTGTTGGTTTGCTGTTCATGTTTTTTTGCTAGCCAGCTGGATTTTCAAAGGTATATATCTGGCTTTGGAATGTTGGTTTGCTGCCTCCCTGCCTCCACTTTTGTGATAATGATGCTGCTAAAGCTGTTCCACGCCTATTGGCCGAATACCCCAAGCTTGTACTTTACCCTATAAAACCTCATGTGCACGTCTTGGAGGTGCTCAGAGCTTCGGAGCAGAAGCCCCTCTGAGCCCGCTGGCGTAATACATCTGAGTACTCCAACCCTCCGTGTAGTGCTTGTTTCTTGGCTGGCCTGTCGTTTCCGTAACAAAACTACGTATGCCAAGATGGTCATTCCTCTGCTCTGGGGACGTCTTTGGCCTCAGCCTGGTTCCCAGGGACAAGCTGGCTTATCCCTAAGTCTCCATCAGTTTGGAGAATTCCTGTTTCCCTTCCCCCCAGGAGGGGCAGTTGAAAGACTAAACTACAACACTGGGTTGGCTTTAGGTAGCTGGAATTGGGGCTGGGGGTTGGAGGGGGTGGTGGTTGGCTAACTCACAGGTCCTGAGTACCTTGCTCAGCAGAGGAGCCAATTTTTTTTTTAATTTAAATTTTTAAAAATTGAAGTATAGTTGGCTTACAATGTTGTGTCAATTTCTGGTTACAGCATAGTGACTCAGTTATACATATATATATTCATTTTCATATCTTTTTCATTATAGTCTATTACAGGTATTGAATATAATTCCCTGTGCTATACAGTAGAAGTTTGTTGTTTATCTATTTTATATATAGTAATTAATATCTGCAAATCCTGAATTTCCAATCCATCCCTCCACCAACCACTGCTTCCCTGACTTTTCCTCCTTGGTAATCACAAGTTTGTTTTCTATGTCTGTCTCATTCATTCTTACAACAAAGCAGAGTGGTCCATAACTTTTGAGTGCCCAACAATCATTTGGAGGGCTTGTTAAAAATTCAGGTTTCCAAACCTCTGCGGTTTGGCTTGATGCTAAAAGCTGCATTTTTATGAAGCACTTCAGGCTGGAGTTCAGGGAGACTCATTGGTTAATTAGAAGCATAATTTCTGGGGTCAGAATTCTGGGTGAAGTTCAGTTTTGCCTTTGCCGCTTATCCACTGCATGCTCGTGGGTAAGTTATTTAGCATCTCTCAATTTTCTTCCTCTGTCTTGTAAGGGTTAACAAAGATAATTCAAACATTTAGTGCATTTGTTTATGCCAAAAGTTATTATTATTATTATCATCACCACCACCACCGTCATCATTATTACTGAATACCTGTTAAAGCCAAGCATTATGTTAGGCACTAAGAATACTGATATCCAAAGGAAAGAGACAGGCTGCTCAAGGGAAACACAGGCTTTCTATCTGCTGCCATCCCAGGCTATTTGTCCTTTTCCAGAGCTGGAAACTGTATTTGGAGCTCAGCTCCAACCTCCCTTTTTCTGAGGTCTTTGCTGAACTCAGGGTCTAAAAGAGGCCTCCAATAACTCTATTACTTTCCTTTATTTTCTCAACACTTATCACCATCTTAAATTACTGTGTATATTTGTGTATTCATTTATTATTAGTTTCTTTCTATTAGGGCTTCCGTTTCCTGGAGGACTTGTTTGTTTTGCTCTCAGCTTTGCTGCCAGCCCCTAGGACAGTCAGTGTTTATTGGATAAAGAAATGAATGAAAAGTCCAGTGAGGAGGTTTAGGTGTGTAAACATTTACCTATAAAATAACATGCTAAGTGTTATGGGAAAGGGAATGTTGCCCGTCATTCCAGTAAACAAAGAACATAGCCTGCCATTCTGTTAAACAATGAACGTTGCCTGCCATCAAGCCATTAATCACTGCAGTCACCGGAGCATCCCCACCCCGCAGTGTGCCCCAGGGGAATTCAGGATGGAGAGAAACAGGAAACATTCTGTGCCCTGGATACCGGCCATAGATGGTTTTTATTTTTTTCCTGTTTTTTTTTAAATGGAGGTACCGGGGATAGAGCCCAGGATCTGGTGCATGCTAAGCACACACTCTACCACTGAGCTATGCCCTCTCCCTGGCCCTAGATGGTTAAGATGCATATTTAAGGAATAATTTCGATGAGCTCCAGACTTTTGCATCTTTCCATAGACAGAAAAGCACTAAGCACTAAAATCATGAACCTGAGATGTCTGTTGTGATTGGCAGTAATCTTTCCATATTCTACTATATATATAGTCAAATATATATCTATATTTTATATAGATATAAATATCTAAGCAAAAACTCCTATATATCCAGGCTCTTCCCTTCTGCCTTAGGAGCAGTTCCTCAGAGCTATCTGACAGGCTGTCTCTCAGGCTGTGGTACCCTAGTACTCGGTAAAGTCTCCAAGTAAAATTTAACTCTCAACTTTTAGGTTGTGCATTTTTCTGTGGTCGACAGTGTCGAGGCCTTTTGAGAACTGTACCATACAGAAAATTCCAGGCTCCATCACTCCAAGACAGGCAACACAATCTTCCTCTTTTCTGAAAAACTGTAAGATGTTGAACTTTATGAGGCCAAGATGACCTGGATGGAATTGATATTAGATCTCTCCCGACCTCAGCTCTTGAAGCCGTGCAGAGAAGCATGTGTATTTTGTTTCCCTGTGTGGCAAACCAGCTCTATAGTGGAGGTTGCTTTGAAGTAGAAAACTAGAATGTATGGGAAATGCCTTTTATAACCAAAGTTAATAAGTGTGGCCCTGTTACTAAACTGAACTTGGGTCTGTTAGCCTGCCATGCAGCAAAACTAATTTACTGACACTGGGTTGTGATGAAGGAAAGTGGAGTGGTTACTGCAGGGCCTAGAGGGGAATATGGGCAGCTCATGCTCAAAAGATCCAAAATCCCTGATGGCGTTCAGGCAAGGGCTTTTAAAGGCAACATCTGAGGTGAGGGTTGCAAGGGGCATAACTTTCTTTCTGATTGGTTGGTGATGCGGTAACAGGGTGGTGTTTCAGGAATCTTCATTATCAGCCTTCTGGGGTCTCTGTTTGTGCTCAGCATGTAGTCACCATCTTCCACCTGGATGGGGGGGGCCTTAATTCCTGCAGAACAACTCAAAGATATGCCTCAGATTGTTAGGTATATCCCTTGAAGTGGGACTAAAGCTCTGTTTTATCACTGAACTATTGTTTCTTGATTGCTTTTGCTTTGTTTCTGTATTCCTTCACCTCTCTAATTAGTGACTGGTTGACTCTGCTCTTTGGAACTCAGGGAGGGCCTAGGTGACCAAAGCCTTTTTCTACAAACAAGAAATGGGAGACACAGAGAGGCTTTTGTACCAGGGAGGGTCCCGCAGGGTCCTGCTTGGTTCCATCCCTAGAGCTGGGATATCTCAGAACAGAGTTGAGTCTGTTAGAATTATAGAGTAGAGGAGACTCTCAGTTCCTGCTCTAGACAGGCCTCTGGGGAGAAATATAAGATACTTGTTTGTCCTTATCTTCAAGATAAGGTACACTATGTGCAAGCATGAAAGAAAACATTTTTCTTCTACCTCCAACAGATGTGATTTTTACGAATGATTAAAGAACTAACATGGTCTTTATGGATGGAAACTAACTTTGACAAACCATCTTTCCTGTGCCGTAAATCGCATTAAATATTCCAGAAGTAGGTGGGACTGATAACATGATAGGTCAGGCCTGGCAGGGATAGATCATTCTTCGGTTTCAAATGGGTGTCATTGCTTTTTGAATGAACTACAAGTAACGTGCGTGACCCTTAAACATAGGAACTGAGTGCAACAGCTCTTCAGTTGTTCTCTCCAATATGATAGCCACTAGCCATACGTGGCTACTTAGTTTTAAATTAATAAAAATTAAAGCTGCTTAGTCACATTAGCAACATTTCAAGAGTTCAACAGCCACTGAGGTCTAGCGGCTACCATATTGGAAAGCACAGAGACGTTTTCATCATCACAGAGAATTCTGCTGGACAATGTTGCTCAAGCAGTGATGATTTCAGCCCCTGTTATGGAGAGTGTTCAGCCCTTGGAAAGGACAATATGGGAAACTCTCTCTTGGGTGCTAGGGAGGGAGCAAGGCTGAGGGGTTCCCTTTATGGGACTCTCAAAAACTAGGTGGAAAGGAAATCAGATAAAGGAGCCCGTAAAGTTGTTCTACTCCACCGGGGCCTGCAAGGACAGTTATGTTAGGATGAAGGGATACGGGCTTTTTGAAGCTATTTGCTGCTGTACTAGGACAATATCATACAAGGTCAGGGTCTTTTTTTTTTTTTTTTTTTTTTTTTGCTACACTAGGACAAAAGTTTAAAAAATGGAGCTGTTACATGCAATAGTAGAGAGAAGCAAAAGGAGGAATCTGAAGGAGAAGTGAAAATATAAGGAAAAGGAAGTAGAAAGAGACTCTTCTTTCCCATGCAGAGATTTTCCTTTTCTTTGGAGGATTTGTGTTTCTTCTGATAGAGTGTCATTTCTTACTGGAGAGAGGCGCACTGTAAAATCATTGCCTTTGCTTATAAGGGGAACTTCTCGCTCCTCCACTTTTCCATTGTTTTATGATGTTTATGTTGAAGGGTAGCAGAATATGCCACCCCAAAATATGCCACATTAGCATAAGGATTACTTTGAGCTGAAGGCAATTGAGAAGAAGCAACACAGGAAAAGCCCTCTGCCTTCCCTCTATTTGCCTAAAAGCAGGACAGAAAGATGTCCCCTCACCCCATACCAGGAAGGACAGAAGACCTCTAGATCCAGATCAGCCAAGAGATGGCGCTGGAGGAATCTACATAACTTTATGAACTAGCCCTTATTTTTCATTGATTTTCATATATTTCCCTTCTCACAACTTGCCGTCCTAGAAACTCAAAGTTCTTTTCCCCTGTCTTGTGACTTCTCTAAAAATTTATCGCTTTTTTTGTTCAGATAATGTTGTCAAAAACAAGACAACTGGCCCAAAATGGAGTCACTTGTGCTAAGCTAATTATAGTCTCAGCTCTTCCAGAAATGGAATCTTAAACCAGTCAATCAGAGATTGCTTAATCAGTACTAGTTAGGTCATCTGCCTGATAGACCCCTGCCATCCCCTAAGGGAAAGTAACCTTGCCATAAGCAATCTGCTTTTTCATCTAGTATAATTTCCTGTTCCCTCTCCCTTCTGCCTATAGAAGTCTCTTATTTTGCATAGCTCCTCAGAGCACCTTTCTGTTGGTTGGATGCTGCCCAATTCATGAATTGTTGAATAAAGCCAATAAGATCTTTAAATTTTACTCAGTCGAATTTTGCTTTTTAACATTATATAAGCCCAAATTCTAACCATCCTTCTGAGTTACTCATGACTGAGTACTCCCATGTGCATGTGTGATGCATATGTTAATAAACTTCTGTTTATTTTTCTCTTGTTAATCTGTCCTTTATGAGTTCTAATTTACAGGGCCAATGAACCTAAGAGGAGAAGAGAGAAACAATTTTCCTTCTCCAACCGTGTTTTAGTAATAAAATGCCTCAGGTCTACACTGAGTTTAGCTTCAACTTATAAGTTTGATTTGCCCTCTGAGAGCCACTTGAGTTGAAGTACCTCTGGTATCCAATATTTTGCATGCCCCAATATTGGGGATTTGTGGTTTGCCCAACCTGTAATTATTCAGAGAAATAGGGGAAGCAGGCATAGAAATTACCAGGATTCATGATACTTAATAAGAGCAAATATTTACTGAACATTTACTGTGTGTTAAGTACCATGTTAAGTGCTTAATGTTAACATTATTTCATTTAATCCCTCAACCTGCCAACTAAAGAATGTCACCCCTGCCATCTGGATCTAAAAGGATTGAATTGTTTGCCACTGGTCGCTGACCTTCAACACACCCTGAAAGGAGTTGAGGATGGAGATCAGGAATGAGATACTCTGTGCTCTGGGAAAACTGGCAGAACAAGCCTTCAGGTAGATATTTTCAGCAGAAAATTCTATGAATCCAATTTCTTGGGTCTACTCATATTTAGAAAAGCACTAAACTCATTAACTAAGATAGCTGCGCCCTGTGACTAGCAGTAACCCTTTACCGAGACGTGTGCTTGATTGCATGTACTCCTCTTCTCCAAAATCACATACATGCTGACTTCCTCCCTTACCTCTTAGGAGCAGTTCATCAGAGCTGAGAGGCTGTCTCCTGGGCTATAGTCTTCAATAAGTACCCCCCAAAACTGAAACTCACAGCTCTCATGGTGTGTGTTTTTATTTCAGTCAACAACACAGTGGTCCAGGTACTGTTATTTCCATTTTATAGAAAAGGAAAATGAGGCTGTCAGACTAACTAACTTGTCCTGGATTAGATAACTAGGAAACAGCAGAAACAAGGTTCAAACCCAGGACTGTCTGACTCAAGAGCCTGCACTCTTGTCTGGACATGACTTTTTATATATTTTAATATGCTGGTTGAAACTATTGAAACCAACGCTAGTATTAGCAATCTCCCATTGACAGATCAGTCAAAAAATGTTTCAGTGATTACAGAGTCATAAACTGAACACAGAACAAGACCTCTCTTGCTGTTTTAAGTAGTTCAGAAAGCTTTAGTTCATTATATTGGTGTTTGGCTTTGCAGGTCTCAGAAAAGGATGCATTCAGTAAGTGAATTTATGTTTTTTTATCTCTTCTGCTTTTCTCTTTTGGGAGTTCCTGTGGAGTTGCTAATGATGACAGTTGACATGGATCAAAGGCAGACAAAACATAAGGGAGAGACTACTGGAAGGAGTCTGGCTGATTGAATAGAAACTCCCTAAGGAATCCGCTCCTAAATGATTGAAAAGCATCAGCCTAGCCTTTAAACTGTGAAGTTGAATATTGGCGAGGAAGCTACCCTTCTACTTGCTGATGAGGCCAGGAGAAAGGTTCAACTTATCAGAGAAACTGACATCTCTTGTCTTATTATATTGAAATAGGAACTGGCCTGGTTATCCATTTTTTTCCCCCGCAGCAACATAAGAGAGTTTAGACTGAAGGTAAGTTCTGTGCAAGTCTCCGTGGATGTGAATATGAATATATCTTTTCAAACAGGTTGTAAAGCTTTCTGAGGATATGGATTATTTCTTTTCTTTCTAGAACTAAGCAAGCTTTCACTTACGACTGATAACCAGTACATTTGTTGATGCTGATTTGGTTCTACCTTAAACACAAATAGAATGTGAAAATGAAGGAAAGTTGTCGTTCACTTGTATTATAGGAATTTACTGAGTACCTAGGATAGCTCAAATTATTAGTAAGCTGAAAACGCACTTGGTTATGTGCCACTTGTAGCTGCAAATGAGATGAACTAGGTCTGGAAAGTCAGATTCATGTGAAACTAAAAGCGTAGCAAAAGCCAGAAATGAAGGTAGACCTTATTTTTCAAAAAAGTTAAAACGCCAAATATAAATAGTTAATACCACTTATTAAAATTTAAAACCTCAAACCTTCAGCTTTCTCTGCAGAATAAGTTGAAGGCGGTAGGGTTTGACCCAGGCACTAGGCAATGATGCTCTTAAAGGCGTTTCAGCGTTGACATCCTGGGATATTACAGTGGAGTAGGAGGCTGCCAAACTTGATCATATATCCTACGCACGTTAATCGACTTTCTCCACACCCTCCTCCCCGTGGCGCCCCCCGCCCCGCAATCTTTTCACGCTCTTTAAAGGCTATTTAGCAAAACGTGGGCCTAAGGAGGCGCCTGCTGAATGAACGAACACCTGCAGTGTTCTACCGTGCTTTTTGGTAGATCCCAAATCCAGTTCAGGACCTGGTAGAGGTCAAGCTTCCCTACTCTGCCCCGCACTTTCCTCTTCCAAGAACGAGGTCTAAGCTGGTGCCTGCGTAGTGACTGGCCGCGGGGGTTCTCACTGCGGGGCAACTTGTCTTGCTCTAATGATCTGGGACAGGCATCCGCAGTTAGCTCCCTTAACAGAATTAGGGCCGAGTGGGCTCTGAACGCGGGAGCGCCAGACACTGCCTTAAAGCAGATCCAAATAGTCAATCTTTGAGGACTCAGGTGGACAAAAAAAGGACCAGAGCCCTCGCGGTCCGCAGAAAAACTTCTCCCCGCCTTCCTCCCACACTATCTCGTTGCTACAGCAACTGTGGGCGTCACCAACCAGAAGGCGGAAATAGGGCAAAAAGAGTACACGTCTCCAGTCCAGGGACAGAGCCATTGCGCAGGCGCATTAGCTTTTTCTGGCTGTAGTTCTCAGCGCGCAGATGTATTCTGCGACTGCGCATCAGTTGTTTCACGCCTTGCCGGGCCTGTACGCTTGCGCAAAGTGGCAAATCGGGGAGAGCGCAGCTGGGCTATAGAGGTGCGCATGCGCCAACGTCACATCCGGTGTGGTGGTCGGGTCCGCCAGGAGTCTGGGGACGCCCGCTGGAGTTTGGAGCGTTTAGCCATGTCGGCGTCGGTATTGTCGGTCATCTCGCGGTTCCTAGAAGAGTACTTGAGCTCCACTCCTCAGCGTCTGAAGTTGTTGGACGCCTACCTCCTGTATATATTACTGACCGGGGCGCTGCAATTCGGTTATTGTCTCCTCGTGGGGACCTTCCCCTTCAACTCTTTCCTCTCGGGCTTCATCTCTTGTGTGGGGAGCTTCATCCTAGCGGGTAATGATTCTATAAGTAATCTCAGTAATAATGTGTTACTTTGATGCACTGCTTTTATTCCCACAGTACTCGTCTGTGTTTATCAGACCGCCTCGTGATGAGAGGATCCTGTATTGCCTTCTTGTGAATGGGGAAATGGAGGCTCAGAAAGGTTTGTCAGGACTATACCAAAGAGCCACCGAGGAGCTGGAAGTAAATCTAGAAACCACCTTAATGCTGCTGCTCAACCTGGTGATGCAGTTCACTTTGTTTTGTCCAGGGACAACTCCATTCCAACTTTCACTTAACTTCTTTTTAAAATTTTACTTATTTTTTAGTGAACTGTAGTTTATTTACAATGTTAGTTTCAGGTGTACAGCAAAGAGATTGAGTTACACGTACACACACACATGTATTTTCAGATTCTTTTCCATTATGGCTTATTACGAGAAATTGAATATAGTTTCCTGGACTACACAGTAGGTCCTGTTGTTTCTCTGTTTTATGTATTGTAATGTGTATCTGTTAATCCAAAACTCCTATTTTATCCCTTCCTCCCAACTTTCACTTAGCTTTAACACAACCTTAAAGTTGATAGACTTAAAATGGACCCACTCTGAAGTTATTTCACTATGCTGAGCTTAGTTTTCATTCACATAGTTCTATTTGAGCTTTATTATTCTTTCTGATTTACAGCAAATTTGTTACCTTGTAGACTGCCATATGTAATGAGAACTGGCTATCTCCATAAATTCTTGCCAAAATCTGACCATTCTTCCTCTACAGGGATTCAGTAAATACTGAGCCCAGGCTTGGCCCAGGGAGTGTTAGCCAGTACAATTTATAGGTGCCTGTACCCCATGAACCTTTCCAGTCACTGGTATCTCCTGCTCCATGTCTTGAAGAACATGCTACAATTCGCGGTTTTTCTTTTTTTCATCATAAGGTTGTCAACTATATTTTGAATCTAATACAGGGTAAAATATGGTAAAAGCTTTGAGGATACATCTGTATGTTCCTTGTATTCAACGAGTTTATACAGTGTAATTGGGGCACAGACAATACAACATTAGAATTGTGTGGAGACTTCATTTACAGTGGAGATTTAATTACAGCTTAAAGTTGTCAATCTATAGGATTTTTTTACACATTCAGATGGCTGGTTCAGACTCATGCCAGAGATACTCTGCCGTCTCTGTTTCTTAGAACTTAAAATAAGCCTAAGGACATGTGTGCCAGCTTGATCTGGAGTTGCAGAGGTAGCCTGTATCATCTTTGAATTTTGTCTGAGATGATCAGGACCTGGTTCTCTGTGGCACTATCCTGGCCTGTAGGAGTTTATATGTTATCATCATCAGATACATCAGAGACATCACTCTCCTTGCTCTAGACTCCCCCTTCCTCCCTACAAATTCTGTTTATGACCAGGAATTTTATTAGACAGGAGAAGGAATCTTGAGAATGTCTGATTTTGTTTTCTAGATCTGGAAAAGTAGGAATAGGGTGGGGCCTAAAAACTGATTTAAAAAAAGCCTTCTCTCTGCTGAAGTCACCCTGGCTTCATAAGTTTCTAGGGCTAAGAATGACTTCTCAGGGCTATATGGAAGGGTGTGGTTTGCAGAAGAGTGGTGTGGACTAGAGCTATAGATGATTGGTGTGGTAAAAGTCAGAAGATTTTTTTGAGCAGATGGTTTTTCCTTATGCCAAGTGTTGTTTTTGAGGCTAAAATTGAATTGGCAGACTCCCTTCTCTCCTCTGATGGCTTGTCCTTGAAGAGAATGCCTAGTGAAAGGGCCCTTTAATAGTGGAGTCCTTATGGGGGAATCAAGATTTCTGTAGCTGTTAGACAACAGGTCATTGGGCCAGAGAAATGTAAGTTGCTTCAAGAAAAGAAGAGATTCATGACAACTCATAGTTGCCCTGGAAGGGTATCATTTGCACATCTTTCCACAGCCTTGACCTTACTAAGTCCACCGCTGCCATTCGTTAGCCCAAATCCTCAACTGGATACATGTTTTAATGGGAAATTAGAAATTTCGAGTTTATCCTTTGTTCTATTTGTTGAGAAGGGGAAGCTTGTACCTGTTTCTGGTGCTGCGGTTTCTAACTTCCCTATGGGAAGAGAAAGGAAGAGGCCAGTTTGGCTGAGAAAGGGAATTGTAGGAGATTACGTTGAAGGATTAGTAGTGCTGGATGCTAGAGCTTTGAGTGCCAGGCCAAGGAATTTTATCCTGTAGGTAATAGGAATGCATCTAAGGACCTTTCTTCCTTCCTTTCTTTCTTTCTTTCTTTCTTTCTTTTTTTTTTTTTTTTTTAAAGATTTGAGTAAAAGAGAGATTTAAAATTGGTGCTAGTGTGTAGGATGAATTGGAGGGAAAAGTTTTAAAAGTCTGGTTCCCTTAGTTTCTTTTTGGTAGTCTGATCTCTTGCATTCCTTCTGCATGTGTTATATGCATATGCTCTTTAGAAATTAATCATTACATTGTAAATCAATATAGAATGCTACCACATTTTCTAAAGAGCCTGGTGTTATTTGGGTCCAATGAAAATGTGGTTTTCTATTTCTTCATGACTGGGAGACTTACCCATGGTTTCAGGAAGGAGCCAGAGGCAGAAAATTGCTATTGAGAAATCTTTTTTTTTTCCTCCCTTGATCAACATTTTATATTTTAAAGCCAATAGGCTTTCAAAGGGCTTGAGAGGTAGAATATTTTTCTTCCAGACAGATTTCATGCATCCTCAGCAGCTGACTGTGTATCTTGTGGTTAGACATCTCTAGAGGAGGACATCTGTCCCCTTTTTAGGGTTGCCTCCCTGTGCTGGCACC
This sequence comes from Camelus bactrianus, assembly GCF_048773025.1. Taxonomy (NCBI): domain Eukaryota; kingdom Metazoa; phylum Chordata; class Mammalia; order Artiodactyla; family Camelidae; genus Camelus; species Camelus bactrianus. The sequence goes on from NC_133544.1 coordinate 63,390,191, forward strand.
CCTCATAGTTTCCTTTTTACCTCACTGGAATCCCTCTTTTTGCTCATTCAGAGTGCTGTTTAGGAGGGATAAGTGGAAAACATTGACTGTCCTTAAAATAAGTCTTTGATCTTGAAATTTGCTTTTAAGTCATTTCACAACTTTGGTTTGCTCTGTTTTCTAATCTATATGAAATAATTGTGGATTAAAAATTAGTTTTATTCCTCCAGTTTACAAATCCAAAAACACTTTGAATTTGAAAGGTGAGGAGGCCTAATTCAGAGTGTTTTTTTTTTGTTTTTCTCTCATGTGAGCTCTTAGGCTGTGTGGACTGGGGTCCAGCATTTCTTTGGGAATTATCTGTTGAATTTCTGGGCCCATAACTGTTATCCTAAGAGATTGGAGGTTTGTCAGCCTTATGCCTGAGAGCCCTGTTTCTCAGTCTCTTTCATTTCCATTGCTACCTCTCATCCTCTGTCACTCAGGCGCTCAGTATCTCTCATCTAGACTACCGTAATCTTCCTTATTGATCTCCCAGCCTCTGGTCTCCCTCCCTCCAGTCCCTCTTTCACTGTGTCTGCAGGTTTGATTTGACTTGCAAATGTGATTGTGCCACTCCCCACATAAAATTTGTCTGTGGTTCCCAGAGAAAAATTAAAAAATTTTTTCATGGCATAGAGGCTCTTTCATCATCTGGTCCCAGCCATATCTCCAGCTTCATCTCTTGCCTCAGCATCCTCTGTGCTTTGTATTCCAGCATTATTGAGTTACTTGTTATTCCCTGAACGTGCTGTGATGTCTTAAGCTATTTTATCTGTATTCAACTGCCTGGAAAAGTCCTTCACCTCCTAGACATCTCAGCTCAAGTGCTGCTTCCCTTTGGAACCCTTCCCTGGCTCTTAAGATTTAGGTCTTTCCCCTGTGTTCCTGTTTCACTACCCAGAACTGGTTTAGTGCTCTTTTCATCTCTGCATCCTCTGTACTTAACACTGTATGTAAAATTGTGAGCATGCCTGTAATAATTTAAGGAATATTGAGCAACTATCTGCCCGGTTCTCTGCCAAGGAACTGAGGATTCAACTGTGAAACACACAGACATGGTCTCCGCTCCCACAGAGTTTATAATCTAGTGGGAAATGCAGACAAGTAAACATGGATATAGTGCTGTGATGAAGAAGTACTGGCAACAATAGGAGCACAGATAGGCACTCAGTGGAACCTGTCAGTGGTTCCGTAATACTTCCCTAATATGTTTGCTTTTCCAAAATAATGCTTCATAATTTCTCTCTTCACTCTTGTGTATTTCCTCCTTTCCTTTATTCTCAGCACAGTGTTTCAGTTGTACATGTACCATACCATAAACAGGTACAAGCTTTCCCTTCCCAACAAGCAGAACAAGGGATAAACTCCAAATTTCAAATTCCCCATTAAAACCGGTGTCCAGTTGAGGACAGTGGTGGATATATTACCTGTCAACCAATAGAGAATTCATCTCATTCTTTTGAATAATTGCATGGGATTTCATGGCATGCCTGTAGTGTAATTTATTTAAATAAGCCCCTTGATGACATTGGACTGTTCTCACTTTTTTTTAACTTTACAAATGTGCTGTTAGAATGTCTTTGTTCTGTAAGATAAATTCCTTCATCAAAGGTAAAAACATTTTAAATATTAATAGATATTGCCAGCTGCTCTTCCAAATGGATGAACCAATATATACTCTCCACAGCAGGATTTTAATTGGTCACCCTTGCTTCAGTCAGTGTCTTTCATATTTTGAAGGGTCCAGGTGCCTCTGATGCTTCAGTATCTGCATGTCTAAGTATAATGAAAACTGTTGCCATGGTGATGGACTCTGGAGAAGTGGTCTGGTAGTTTTCTGACCTTTGGGTTTGATCTCAGTTCATTGCTTTTTTTTGGATAGTGATAGAATGGATGCTAGCTTGAAGCAAATTTGGGTTTTCTTAAGTACTGTAATCATTTGTCACAGGCATAAAGATATTTTGGAAAAGTGTATTCCTGGAGCTTCCTATTCACATCAAATGGTGACTGTGGCTACTGTTGAGGTTAGAATCTTCCAGGGTGTAGAATGTGGCAGTGGAGAGTTCTCTGTCAGAGTTCTATAACTGGTCTCTTGCCTAAATTTTTGAGACAAGCAGCTGCTAAAACATTGAGATTAAAGATTATCTACAACTGTGAGGTCCTCATGGTTAAACATCTTTGCTATCTAACACTATACACATCCTGTTGCAAATAATTCACAATTTTATAACTTTTGGTTATTCAGACTAGTGCCTTTGTTACTGCCTCAACTACATCCTGATTTAAGTATAATTATAAACTTAAATCAGGAGACAAAAGGGTTCTGAAGATTTTTTTGGTTATATATATATATATATATATATATATATATGCCTTCGGGTTTTAGCCTAACTCTGAGAAGTCATATTGTTCCCTTTAACAATTAACAGCATAAAATTTATGTGAACAACTTGACAAATTTTAAAATTCATCCTTTTAGCCACCTACCACCCAGATCGAGAACATTACCAGCATCCTAGAGGCCTCTTGTCTATCTTCCCAGTCATTCGTCCTCCCGTGAAAGATAAAGACCATCATCCTGACTCGTATTACCGTAGATTGGTTTTGCCAATTTTAAGCTTTATGTAAATAGAATCATACAGCAAGTATTTTTTTGCAACTGGATTGTGTTGTGTTCCTCGACATTGTATTTGTGGAATTCATCCAGTTGTGAAGTTCCTTTTCATTTCATTACTATATAGTATTCTGTTGCATGAGGATGCCATGATTTACCCATTTTACTGTTGATGGACATTAGGTTGTTGCCAGGTGGGGGCTGTCATGGGTATCATTCCTGTAACTGCCTTTTGATGGACTTGTGTGTCATTTCTGTTGGAATAGAACTGTTGGTTCATAGAGTATGTGTATGTTCATTAGTCATACTTGTTTCATACTTTTTGATAGTCATTTTTGTGTTTTGTTTCTTGTACAGTTTGTCTGAGAATACAAATCAACCCACAGAACAAAGCGGATTTCCAAGGCATCTCCCCGGAGCGCGCCTTTGCTGATTTTCTGTTTGCCAGCACCATCCTGCACCTTGTTGTCATGAACTTCGTTGGCTGAATCATTCCCGTTTACTTAATTGAGGAGTGGGAGACTAGAAAAATGTAAGTGATGATCATAGCCCTTGTCCCATAATGTTGATTTTAGGAATAGAAATTGAATGGGTTTTGATCATGGTTGGCAGGGTTCCCATATTGCTGATAAGACATTTGCAGAATTTTCCATATCCGCCTGCAGAGTATGCATTAATATCATCCTGATTCATCAGTGTTGCCACTCTGGGTCATTGCCTTCTCTAGTCACTGTTCTGCAAATCATTAAGATAACAGAAAATGAGAGTTTGCTTGTAACTAATACATTAATTTCTGCACCAGTAACTCCATGAAAATAACTCCGAGATCTTGGAAGAGACATAAATTGTAGGTTTTGCTTTTAGATTTGCTTTGTAATTTTTTTTTTTTTAATTTTGATCTCAGAGGACTTGAAATGCTGGGCCGTTGTCCACGAAGTACCTAGTATAGTGCTTACACCTGAGTGACATCCAGTGTCTGCTGAGTGGTGATGATAGCTGTTTGCTAATGTATGTGCTAAGTTAAAAATAAATGGAAAAATTGGACCAGCTTGGGAGAACTCTTTAAAATATAGGATGAGATACCATTTGACTCATTTTCCAGTCTTCCTTTTTTAGCAATAGAGCTCTTTTTTTCTAGGTAAACTCATACAGAATCTCAGTATATAAAACAGCAGTGGGCCAGAGTTGTTTTGACTGACAAAAATTGAAAAGCCCTCTTTACTTGGGTTCTTGATGCGTGGTATGGCCTCTTCTCCATCCTTCCCTCCTAAGCAGAATCCTGAAGCTCTGAGAATTGCATGACTAAAGATCAACAAACTGTATGTCAACACTTATTTTATATGTAAGAAAACAGAGGTCCAGAGCAGTCCAGCGGCTTTCCCCAGCCAAGTGGCTGCAGGGTAGCGCATTAGTCCAGCGGTGCTCTTGGCCCAGTGCTTTTCCGGGATCCCGTGTAGCTTCCTGATGAGTGAATGCACTCTATTCTTTGCCTTTCCACTACAAAATTGTATGTTGCAATTACTGGGGTAGAGAAAAGAGAACCTTAGGCAACGTTATCCTGTTAGGGGGAAGAATATCCCAGGACCAATCTCTTTCTATCACTACTTGGAAGGCTGTCATTTTTGTACTAATCAGAAATCTAATAAAAGAGTTAGAGCAACCATGGACAAGGTGAATGCAATAAAGTGACAATGAGTGTACTTCAGTTTCTGGCATGAATTAATCAGCTACTTTATATATTACACAGATCGTTTCCATTATTGATATTGCCTCAGAAACAGTTCTGTTAGTTCAGATAAGGTTTCATTTTTGGCAGTGGTAAGTTGACAGAGATGGTTTATATCAGTGAAAAAGTTTGAGAACCACTTCTTTCTACTGTCCTAATACAATTGAACTCTTTGGAGACCTGATCGGGACTCCCCCATGTGCCAGTCAATGCCTCAATGCTGGGAGTACAAAGAAAAGTAAAATGTGGCTCCTACCTTCAAGAAGTGAACAGTCTAGAAGGGGAGAAGGCATGTAAACACAGCAGCAAGAGCCACATGCAAGACCTGAGCAAAGCGCTGTGGGAGTCCAGAGGAGGGAGCCGCGGTGCCATCTGGAAGCAGAAGCCACAGATGGGGTGTCTGACCAATGACAGTTCTTGAGGACAATTAGAAAACTCATCCACCAACATTGACCTTCGCTGACCTGAAAACATCATGAGTAACCCTTGGGCTCTGACAGCAGCCTTGCTGGAAAGGTCATTAGCCTCCTGACCTCCTTACACTCCATTTCTCTGCTTGCTATTTCTAGATGAGTCATGGTGTATGCTTTAAGGAGACGGTAGAGCAAACAGTTCCAGGGTGTTCTCTAGGATCAGGGAGATACCAAATCATGAAAAATTATTTTCTAGGACTGTCGTGATTGGAGGAGGACTCTGCTGCAGAGAGCTTAGTGTTTCAAAATTATGACAAAAACAGAGACAAAAAAGCAGGCTCAGCAGAAACTGCAAACTGCAGACCATGTTAACGACCTTGGGCCACCTGTTCAGCTGGGAATTATGGGCCCCGGGTCTAGCAGAGTCTTCCAGTCCGAGGCTGCAGTGTTAAATCATTCTATAGACAGTGTACTCAGAGAAATTCTTCTGGTGGCGGGGGGGGGGGGGGACCCGGGGGGGGGACCCGCCTAGGGGGATTTTCACAGGCATCCGTCATTTGACACGTACTATACCATCCTGCTCTCAGTTGGCCCTTTTTATGTGCTGCTAACTCAGTTCTGTGTGCAGTGTGCTAAAACACTTTTAAAATCGTTTTCAATATTTATATCAACTCAGATGGCAGAACAAAACACATTCTCCGTATTTGCCAAGTGTGTTGAGAGTCGAGTATAAAAAGAATAAACGTCTGTAGTGTACGGCACTTCCATGAATTTGGGGGTGACATTTAAAACCAGCAGCTACTCTGAAAAAGGGAGATCTAAAGAAAATGGCATTGGGTTAAAGAAATTTATTCAAGGAGAAGGAAGGAAGTTAACAGATAGTGAGGGCTCTCTGTGGGCCAGGCTTTAAGTGCTTCTCCTGTGTCTGATTTTCAAAACAACCGCATGAGGATAGTCTTGCTAATTCCATTTACAGACGAGAAACAGAGAGCCTTGTGGGAAATCTTATGTCTAATAATCCAGTCTGATGTCAAAGAAAAAATTTTAATATCTTTTTGCTTAAAGTTGCTTATTATAAAGTATTTGACAATTGCACAGTTAAAGAAGTATGTTTAAAAAGTTACCACAGTCCTTTCCTTTATTACTTTCTTTGCTTATATTATGACACTTTAAAAAATACAAAAAAGTACAGAGAATAATATAACAAACACCCTCCTGTATCCACCACCTGAAATGTACTGGTTTTGAAGAGATTAAACACTATAGATTGAGCTGATGTTCCTTTGAGTCCCTCTCCAGTCCCAGATCTGGAAAGGCTTGAAATTCACAGCAGTTTTGTTTGGCAAGGACTAATGTCAAACCTAGATCTGTTAACACGATCTTTTCCACGCTTCAGACTTCTGCAGTCTCCTGAAAACATGCCCAAAGATGGCCGTGTGAGAAACCTGTGGTAAAAGCTGTCCGGTTGGCAGCACTGCTTGGAGGGTGGCTATCCCGGTGGTCAAGTAGACACATCATATTGTTTTAGATGATCATAAAAATGAAAATGCAAAAGTGAAAAATGCTCCTAGTGAGCTTCTGAGTCGGGAGAAGCCATGCACATCTGAAATGGTGATCAGCATTTGGCACTTCAGTGGTAGTAAATCTATTTTGGGGGAATGTATGATACAGAAGTTCAGTAGATTTGAATACTTAAAAATTAAAATGCTGTCTGTAAATATTTCCTTTTGTTTTTCCATGTCTCCTTGTGAAATTTTTTTCAGAAAATGTCAGCCTGTCTCAGGCATTCTGAAGGGAAATGAAGAAAAGGGGGGACATAGCTACATTGGGTCACAGTTTGGGAAGGAAAGGTCCTGATGACGTGGGCCCTGGATCAGAGGGAAAAGTGAATGGGGCTTTGATGAAGGGACAGCCCTGAGCCTGGAAGTGTGCTCAGCCTGGGGGAGACTGTTTGCCACAAGCTGGTGCTGAAGCCCTGTTAGTGTTGCTTTGTTCTCATAGTGGAGGCTGCTCTCCCACGGGTCTTTGAAAATTCAGTGTTTAATCCTGGCTGGACAAGGGGGCTTCTGGCCTGGGCAGAACATAACCCTGGTAAACCGTACTATTTACAAACAAGCAGTTGCTGTTGGCTTTTCGAATTCATCAGTAAAGCACTGTGGTAATCCAGAAAATTTCCTCTAAAGGGGAATCTAAATGCTATTCCTTAGGCTCTACTGCCACCTAGTGGCTTCTACGTTTCATTGCTGAGAGCATGTACTACAAAGCATAGCAGAAGCTGAGTTTGGGGGAAGAAACCACAGATACCTTTGTGATGAAACCTAATTTCTTTCCAGTCACAGGAGGGCAGCAGAGGTCCAAGTGGGCATAGATATTGGGGGAGGGGGTTGCTTTACATTCTGGCCAGAAGTGGGCAGTGTCGACTTAGGCACAAAAGGGCATGTAACCTTGTAAGCGGCTCTAGGATTTGGTTACATAGGGAAGACCAAGTGCATGAAGACCCACACATTTACGTTTTGTTTCCTTTTCTTGTCAGTTCAGGAGCTCCCTTTTTGGTTTATTCTAGACCTATTTTTGCTCTGAACATGACCTCCCACGGGCAGTCATCTTTTAATTTTTTGTTGGTGGGGTGCCGGTTAGTTACTATATCATGTTCTCTGTGACATTTCACCTTATACTGAAGTAGGTTTAGTCACCAAATAAGTTCTCAAAAAGGGAACTATTCTAAATTTGTAGGAAGTATTTTAAATTAGCACAGCATAATCTTTTTTCAGCCCCACCCTTTCCCTGGTTGGAGGGTGAGATTAATTCTTTACCTGGTCTTAAAACCTTGAATCTGCTTATTTTATTTACTTAAAAAAACTGATAATTGATGACTCTCTAACTGGTGACTGAGCTCTATTTTGTATTTGGTCCACTTAAAGCTACAAAAAAAAAAAAAAGAAAGAAAAGAAATGAAAAAAAAGAATATTAAGTAGACTTGTGTTTATGAAGTTAATTGTGGCTGTAACTCCTGGTCTTACCTTCTCCATCCTGAGTCTCAGATGATTCCTACTGTGAGTCATCCACCCCCAGGTTGCACAGGAGCCTCTTCTGAGGGCCCTCAGGGTCTGCATGCATGCCCCTAATGCTGCACTTACCACATTATTATGAAGCTATTCATTCACTTTCCTGTCTCTCCCAGTGGACTTTTAAAATTCCCTATGGGTTGGGACCTCAGAGCTTGCTTAGTACAGGGTCACAGTCCATGTTTATTGAGTGTATGAATGAATAAATCATTCTCAACTGCAGGAAAATGATGTATAAAATAGCTGTATCATTAGTTCCATGGATACTAAGACATGTGGAAAGTGCTGTGGAAGAAAGGAGCCAAGGAAACAGTTCATATGTGGGGCCATGGGATGGGACTTGAGTGTGAGGCTACGAAGAGGGGGACCTACACTGTAGACCTTGTTGTGTTAACTAGTTGAGTGGACAAACAGGCTTGTCTCTGAGCCCCAGTTTCCTTATCTGCACAAGGAAAGGGATTGGCCTGGATGTTCATCAGACTCTCTTGCAGCTGTTAGAACCTCTGATGAAAGCATTCCTTCTTGTTCGAGGAGGATTGTGCTGTTTGTGTGCATCCTCAGTTGAGCTTTGCTTTTTTCCCCCCTTTTTGCTTTTTTTCTTCAATTGTTGCTTTTTATCCATTACCAGACTTTCACCATCCATCACAGGAGGTGGAAAGTTAAAGTGTGACTGCCTATAGCAAAATGCACAATGTTTGTTTAAGGCCTTTTACAGAAGTAGGCAACATTTGTCAAATGTTTTACAGTTATTACATGATCAGGCTTGCGAGACTCACATATGCTCCACATACACGTGTACACACGTCAACCCATGTGACCCTCATGGCCCACTCCGTGATGGAGGTGGGCAGATAGTGGTATTCCCATTTTGCACAAGAGGTCATTAAACCCTGGTGAAATGTAAGTTGACTTGTCCAGGGCCTGGAACTAATAAGTGACTGGGTGGGAACTTGATAACAGATGTTTTGACTCCAAAGTTTATATCGCTTCCTCTCTGTTACATTCAAAGACTTTTGGATGATGAATATATACATCTTGTTAGAAGGTTTTCATGAACAGTATTAAACTTGCTTCTCTCGGAGAGGTTGATAAGAAAGGATGAAGACAGGCTATCTAAAATGTTTCTGCAAAGTCGGTCATCTTTAATATGATCCAGAAGAAATGGAGAAGAGTGCAGATCAGGAGACCTGACTTTTTCCAGACAGGATGACCCTGGACCCGTGCTCTCCAACAGAACTTTGCATTGTGGAAATCTTAAGTTTGTACTGCCCAGTATGAAAGCTACTAGCCACATGGAGTTATCGAACATGTGAAATGTGGCTAAGTGACTGAGGCACTGAATTCTAAATTTTATTTAATTTTAACTAAGTTTAAATAGTTACCTGTGGCTAGTGGCTATGGTGTTGGACAGCACAGCTCTGGACAAATCATAAAACTCTTAGGTGACAGTATCTTTATCTATAAACTGAGAGGATTAGACTAGCTGATCTCTAAAGCTTTTTTCATTTTTAGAAATACACAATCCGTGCTGTCTGAAATTGTAGGGATTCACATTGTGCTCTGCACCGAGAGTTTCTGCAGAATGGTCTTTGATTCACATTGTCTCTAATTTCTGTTTTAATTGGGTGACCAGGATCCAGGATGAGGTGGATTTGAAGGAAAATCAGTATTTGAGCTCAGTGCTGCTGTCTGAATAGAGACAGTGCTGGGAAGAATACAGACCCAAAGAGAAATGACCCTGTCTGACATCCTGTTTTGTATCTCTACAGAGAATAATTATTTTTAACAGTTCTTTGTGTTGTCCCTTGCTTTCTCTTAAGATGATGAGAACAGGCTGGTCAAATGGCACTATCTTCCCTGCTTGGGTGAATAGAGAAGAAGTCATGCTAACTCTTCTCAGTAGGTGTCTTCGACTTTGCATGTCTTGATATCAGGGGAGGAAATTTTATTAGTCAGTTTCCTGAAACCTTTATCTCCTGGTCAACAGTTAAAATCATTCTTCTGAGCCGGCGAACAGTCCAATTTTGTTCAGCTAATATTTCAAAGAATCCTTGAACCTCTGCTTTTAGAATACTGTCTGGTAAATATATTTTTGCTTTAAAAGAAGGGAGCAGATCTATGTAAATAGAATTTTCTGAAAACCACTATCAAAGAGACTTACTCTCATGAGTCATTTTTTGCCTTTTGGACGGACCAGTCCCAGTGTCTTAGATTTAAATGTTTTAATATCATATATTCTCAAAACTTGACTTTTCTAATAAAAGAGGATTTATTTTATAATTCTAAATGTGTCAAGGCTCTTCACTGAAACGTCCCTGTGTTCTCATCCTTTCTCACTTTGGACATTAGAACTGATGTGGTGTTATTAGTTCATAGTCTGTTGTCAGAGAGTTTGCTTTAAGGAATTTGATGGGATGAATAGGTGAATTTTAATAGGTCTGTTTGTTCTTTTGGCACTGTGGATGCGTTTGCTCCCCGGTTTTGCTTTTTGTTTTACATATTTTTCATCTTTGCACTTAAGTAGGGATAGTCTGCAGCTATATAGCATTTCTCTAAATATCATTTGTTAGTGAAATGAGAGCAATCTGGCTAGAAGTTTAAGATCTTTCCTTTAAACTCTGAAGCTAGCATCTCCAGGTCACCTGAAGCAAGACACAAAATAACATGGTGCCTTTTTACCTGCTGGGGTAGCCCAGCTCTTCTGAAAGGTAGTGTTTCCCAGCCTTTTTCAAGTCATGACACACATAGAAGACGGTAGTGTTTTTATGGTGCACTGCAGGAAAATTGGCTGCTTGTAGCCAGAGACAGTGGGGCCCCCAGAGCCAGGAGGCCACCTTCTGGCCACACTGCATTGGGGCACACCAGGTCGGCAGCCCTCCCGGGCGGACGTAGGAAAGGAAGCCTGTGTTTGCAGGGCAGGGCTTGGGCTCCACCTTCCAGCTACAGACCCTTGTGCCCCTGACTCCGGCACCAACGTGGCTACCTCTCTTGGAGTTATTCTCCACCTCTTTCTTGTCAAAAATAATCTCACCTTTAATGAAGACACAATTATTTCTTCTGTTTCGGTCCTTTGTCAAATCTGAGACTGGGAATTTTTCTCTACTTTCTTTTGAATTCTTGTCCCCCCCCAACTCCCCAAAACCGGAAGTTAGTGCTTTATAAGCTTTCTAAATCCAGAAAAGCTTTTTAGGCTAAATTGCAACCCTCTCAGTCAGAGATTTTGGGCAGGAGAGGTCAGAGTGACTAATGTAAAGTCATGTAGCTAATTAATTACAGAGCTGACGTTAGAACGCACGCCTGACATTCCTAGTCAGTTATGCCTTGGTGTGCTTGGAATTCAAATTTGAACATTAATTTTTCTGGATGCCTCTGTAAAAGGTTCTGTGAAAAATATTTGCTTTCTTCTGGTTGGTCTAGCTGGGCTTAAATACTGTCCAGAATTTGGGAACCCTGTAACTGTGTTTGTGGGGTTAGAATTTAGATGGAAGGATTTGAGGTCCTGTCTGTAGCATCACAAGATATTTTAAAAAACCTTGGATATATCTTCTTACCTGTCTGCTTCTTTCTTTCAGGTTCCCTTTTTGATTTCCCCCGGATAAGAGCTCTTGAGATGGCAGTTTGTTGGCCACATGGATTTTCTTCAGATTTAAACTTGCTACCAACTCTGATTTGGTGTGCAGTTCCCTAGCTTCTCCGTCAGAACAACTTTGTAACGAGCATTTATTAGCACAGCCTCTGCCTTCCACTAAGTGCATTAAGTGTAACCTTTTCGCTTTTCAAATTAAAAAACTCCATGCCACTCCTTCCTATGCCTCTGGCTCTGCTTTTTGTTTTTATTCTTTATTGGTATTAAAATCCTTTTTTTCCTTCAATCTTCTGTGCACAGCTCTTTAGGAGTCGATAACTTGCAACTGTGACTCTACCTCTGTGTTTTCATTAAGTGTATTTGAAGTTAATGACAAAAGGCAGTGCTGACAACCCTGGGAACCGACAGTCCTCTGTCTCTTCCCCGGAGCGGGTAATCCTCTACTAATCCTTCAGTTGTCGCAGGTGGTTCCACTCTTACGACACAATGCATTCCCGGAACTGCATCATTAAGCACTTTGTTAGAAATTAAACTAAGTGTGTGCTTCCACATTTATATCTGCTTCAACGCGATTTCGTGATGACAAGTGAAATAAGTATCTCTGAGACGGGGTAAGGGGAGCCCGGCAGCCGGTGCGGGGGCGAGGGGTGTGCGTGCTTGCTTACAGCATACACTACTCTCTAAACCACCTGCACAGACAGATGCGCTCTCATTTCGTCCTTACCATTGTCTCAGGGGTTCCCATCCTCACTAGGTAGGTCCTCATTGGGTTGCTTGAGATCAGAGTTTGTGACATGGCTTGGGTGGAACAGCAGCTCTGTGGGCTGGAGTCTAGGCGTATTTACGTGTGCGGTGGTGGCAGCCCTCTTCCCATCCTGGGTGCTGTGAGAATTCCTCTGTTTAAATTTAGCTGACTCCTGAGATGGCGAGTTGTGCTCTCGAGGTTTTCCAACTTACTGCACGTTAGAATCACTTGGGGAACTTAGAAATGAAGTCTTAATGCCCAGGACACACCCCAGACCAATGAAATAAAAATCTTCAGGGGTGGCACCTGCACTCTGTACAGCTACCCAGGAGATTTGAACATGCAGCCAAACTGGAGAAGCACTGCTCTGGATTTGTACTCCTCAGCGTGCAGCCCACTGACCAGCAGTACTGACATCACGTAGGATCTTAACCTGAAAAGGAGACTTTCTAGCCCCACTCCGGACCCTACTGAAGTGGAATCTTTTAACACAGTCAGCAGGGGACTCGTGTGTGTTAAAGTTTGAGAAGGACCCATCTAGAGCAAGTGGTTCTCCAATTTTGGTGCATCTCGCAATTACCTGGGAACTTGGTACAAAGCTTGGAGGGGGACCTCTGTTCATGAGCTCTCTGTGTAACTTCGACACACTGAAGTTTGAGAATAGCCCTAGATCAGGAGCCAGCAAGCTGTTTTAAATAAATGGCCACATCAGTGTTCTAATAAAATTTCATGTACAAAAACAGGCTGTTGGTTCTTGGGCCATGGTTTGCCATTCCAAAGGATACTAGTTCACTGAAATTATGACTGAGCAATTTAATATGCTTTGAAACTTCTTTGTACAGATATGTGACTTTTATCAGGAGGCTTCTGGATTATTTGTGGTCTCATAGATAAAGCAAGTATTTTGAATAAGAAAAGCATCTGAACTTACAGATGGGTTGAAAACTGGGAATAATAATAATAATTTTATCAAGGAAGACATTACGATTTTCAGAGCCTTCAATGTACAGATTTTGTTTGATGTCTGCCAATGATCTTGAGATACATGGGGTGGGTACTAAGCTGCCACTTACTGGATTAGCTGTTCTCTCAGAGGTGATTTACCCAAGCCAGTGACTATCAGTGGGAAACATTCATCTTTGGTGTATCTTTTCACCATTTGCAATCGGGCAAAAGCATTTTGGAGTCTTGAGTTTAAATTGAGTTAAAAGCTCATTACAAGTGACTCATTTTTAGGCTTCTATTCACTTGCTCAGTGGTTCACAATTCTCTATGCAGAAGAATTAGCTATGGAGCTATTCAAGTTTAAAAAAATGCATTACATCCCCACCCTGCTCCTGTAGTTGAGTTTCTGAGTCTTAGGTTTTTTTTTGTTTTTTGTTTTTTGTTTTTTGTTTTTTGTTTTTTGTTTTTTGTTTTTTTTTTTTAAGCTAAAGTAGCTAAAGACATGGTAGATGAGAGGCACAGAACCAGGATGGGTAGACTTTTCATTAGATGCCTTTTCCAGTCTCGCCGGCTGTGTTGTGATGGTGCCTCTCCCTGGGCCTTACACACGGGCGCCCAATGCAGCAGGTTGAAAGAGTGGATTGTCAGCATCACAACCCAGAGTGAGGTCTGTCCTAGCATTTACTGCTGCCTCTAGTTCAACACCTTTATGAGGTGGATTTGTTTTTATTTTCTGTGCTCTTTTTGTCGGGCCGGAAGCCATCAGCCACAGCCACTGTACATGGTCTGTTCCCTACCATTCTTTGCAGTGGCGGGAAGCCCAGCCCTGAGCCCCTTCTGCCCACACATTTCCTGCCCCGTATCACATGGAAACCATCTCTTGTGTTTTCTTCGCTTAGCAGCCAAGACCTTTGGCCCCTTTGATCACATCCTTTCATCTCAGGCTTCAAGACATTTTTGTTATGATGGTTGAAATACTTGGGGAGGTCAGAGAGGCCTGCTCTCGGATTTTGGAGGCTCAGCAAACCAGCACTGGGGGTTATCGGGCTGGGGAGCTGGTGTACAAACTCAGTGTGACCTGTCCTCCCATCTGGGCTTGGCGGCTCTGGGCGTCTAGACAAATTTGGGCACTATCTAACTTTCCAATTACTGATTTCATTAAAAAAATTTAACAAATAAAGTTGGATTTTTCCTGCGCTGGAAGACAAAACTTCACAGAACAAGGATCTTAGATGAGGGAATGAGAAAAAAGGAGGAGGACTTGTGAGGAACTAAAAAAATTTTTGCTTAGGTTGAATTAATGGGTGGGTTCAAGCTCATGCAAAACTTCTGTCAGTGGGATGAAACAGGTGTATTTTCAAGCCACCAGAGAGGCAGCCTGGTGCTGCTGAAAGCACTTTGCTCGCTTGGAAGGTATTGATTCAAAGACCTGTTCTGTCACTTGCTGTCTGTTGACCTTCTGTAGACCTTTTGTCTTTAAAGTTTAGCAAATAATTAGTCACCCAGGCGCCGTGCTAGACAGTGCGAGGGATGACGAAACGTAAGACCCAGCCTTGCTGGCCAGGAGTGAGTAGCTAGCACTGAGCGCCTACCATGTGTCTGGTGTGGTGTTGTGTCCTCCTGTTACTTGCTTCCATATAGTCCCACAAGGAAGGAGGTGGTCTTCTCCTTTTCCAGATGAGGAAGTGGAAACTCAAACTGCAGTGTTACAGATTGAATCTTTTTTCTGTCTGATTCCAAAGCTTTTGGATTAGGCTTTGAAGGAGATAAATGATGTAATAAGCATGGGGACAATAATACTTCACACTGTTGTCCCCACAAAATGTGAGCGACAGTGCCTCGTTAATGCAACTGCCCTGCACATGGATGGGTACCCTCAGAGCAGTCGTCAGAAATGCTGAGAACTGTCCGCACATTCTGCTTTTCTCCATCAGCTGCACGTACAGCTGTACTGGCTTTCAGCTAAAGGACTGTGGTGGCCAGTGTCAGGTTTTCTTCTTCCTCGGAGAAAGATATCCCCAGGGGTCTAGAGACATCCCTAGGGGCTGCTATTCAGACCTGATCTACCTTTTTAAATCCTAGGATGAACAATTTTGTTTTTTAAACTTTTTACTGTTGAAAATTTTATACACGTGCGCGCGCACACACACACACACGCACGCACGCAGGCACATCAAGAGATAAACTTGCAGATACCTAACATTCGCCTTTACCAGCAATTTACCCCAATCTAGTTCCAGGGTATTAATAAAAGACATCCGGTGGAGGAGTTCCTTCTTTCTCTCACTCCATCATTTAGTTAGAAAATCTCTGAGTGCCTGCTCTGTCAGGTACCGGACTTACTGAGGTGATCAGAACAGACAAGGTGCCTCCCTTTCTGAGCCTTAAGTTCTAGTTGGGAAGAGAGCCAAATTAGCACATAAATAGAATCGCGTTGCTGTAAGTGGAGTGAAGGAAAGAAACTAGGTAGTGATCCCATATGGGGAGGGGGAGGGGGCTACTGAGACACTGGTCGAGGAAGACCTCTAAGCAGGAGGCATTTAGGCTGAAATCTGACAGCTGGCAAGTGTCCACCCTGGGACTGGCTGGGCAGAGTGAACCTAGATATTGCTTTACTAACTCTCACTGTCATGTGATTGAGTAATGGAGTTTGCTTGTGCAGAAGGTACTGCCTCAGGAGATGACTAACATCACCAACATTTACTGAGGGAGTGTCTGTCTCCTAAGTAAGTGTACAGGGCTCAGTTTTGCCAGAGGGCGATCAAGTAGGGGCAGAGTCACGGAAGATGGAAGGGCCATTCAGGCAGAATACAAAACACCAGTCTCGGGGGTTCCTGAGACCCTCATCCTTTCCTGCTCCTTCCTCCGTGATGGCTGCGTCTGGGACTTGGGGGTCCACAGGGCTTGGAGGAGAGCCTGGGGATCTGAGTCTGGTGCTGATGTGAGCCTAGTTCACTGTGATGGCAAGTGAGCCCCTTCACCTGTTTCCCGGTTCCTCAGAGGGGGACAGAATCCTCTGCCTACTGCTTAGCCTTACAGTCAAGAGCAGAGGAGCTCACGTTGGCTTTGGTGTTGTACAGATGCACGATATTCTTCGTAAAGATTCCAGATAAGGATGCCACCCCACCCATGTCCCTTGGTAAATCACTGGAATGACTTGGGTCAGCAAGGAGAAGCAAGGACGCCCTAGAGTTTGCTAAAAATAGTGTCTTGCTGTCTCCACTGGAAAGAAGTCCTTTTCAATGTTAACCCAGTTTCCTCCCATCAAGGCTTGGAGGCATGAAATGGAGACCCGTTGCTGACCACTTTCTGAACCACAGCCCTTCATTTATTTGAACTCTCTTAAGTCCTTCCAGCCTTGTCTCACATTTATATGCTCTTCCCCAATAGGTTCTTTTTTTCTCCTTGGCTGAATTTTGTGTGGGTGGTTCAGGGAAAGGGTAGACAAGTACCCTTTCTGCTTCTCAGTGGGATTTTTGAAAGAATTTGAAAATGGGAGGGCTCTCTTCCTGCATCCCATTGCCTCTGGAATGGGAGCTTGCTCGCATTTCTGGAGCAAACAGGGAGAATGGGCTGCCCTCTTCCCCAAGGTGGTGGAACCCACCTGGAAGAATGGAGGGTGTTCTGGCGTGAGAAGGTGGCTGCCCAGAGAAGCTGTCAGCCAGAGGGTGGTCTGCCTTCATTCCTTCAGACCTTGTGTCCTGCCAGGGCTCAAGGGGGCCCTTCTGAAGGCAGAGAGGCCCCCAGAGGGTGAGAGGGGCAATCAGAAGCAAGAGTGTTCAGGGATGATGCAACGAGAGGGGTCTGGGTGGCCTGGAGTGCTCTGGGGCCAGGAGTGTTGGCTTTGATCAGAAGCTTGGCTACAGCCTTGCCAGGGCCTCCTGGTTCTGTAATTTCCCCTCCATCAAGCTCTCCCAGAAGCTGGAAGTCATGGAAGGGGCAACAAAATGCACATGGCGGTGTAATCAGAAGCTCCTGGGGCCATAGTGAAGGGAGAAGTGGTCATCCACTGTGGGCAACAGCGACCCACTGGTGGGGCAGGGAGCCCTAGGCTCCCCTGGGTGCCAGCTTCTTGAAGCAGGAGCCCCACTTCTATCCTACGGAGGTGGTCCACCCTGACCCAGACCAACTGACCCAAACATAGGCTCTCTGATCATCTTTCTGGGCATTCCCTTATTTGCATGTCAGTTACTAAGCTGAAACTCTATATGTTTGTTAATGGGAATTTACATATGCTAAAATGCACAATTCTTAGGTGTACAGCTGGACTCATTTTGACATGTGTATACACCCGTGGAAATCACCCAAATTAAGATGCAGAACATTTCCACCACCCAGAAGTTTCCCTCGTGCCCCTTTCTGGTCAGTCCTTCCACCCCAGAGGCATCCACCATCCATCACTAGTGATTAGTTTTGCCTGTCCTTGAGCGTCATCTGTGTGGAGTCCACATCTTGTACAGAGACTGAATCCCCAGGGCCTGGGGCTGGTGTCTGGCACTTGGCAGGGATGCACAGTGAGAGAAGCCTTGGTTCTTAGCTACCCTGTGACTGAGCACTGACCCCCTGGGAAACTGAGGCTGTGGGCGGTTAGTGAGCTGCCCAAGGCACAAGGTCCTCGGCTTAGTGGATCCTGGCCATCAGCCCAGGCTCCCTAATTCTGAATCCAGTACTCTCTCCGGGCCCCCAGGGAGCTCCCCCAGCTCCTCCCTCGGGGCTCCCTTCTAGTGCTCTTCACAGGGAGCCTGGTGATCCTGGGCAGGTAGTGCCCCCTGCTGCCTGCGGGGCCAGACCCTACACCCTCATTCCTCCATGCGATGTGATAGGATCATGCCGACCAGAGCCCAGTGCAGTGACAGGCAAAGGGCAGGGACTTGGCTCCTGCAGTGAAGTCTCCTGTCCTTTTATTTTCCTCTGAAAAGGGGTTTTCCTCAGCTTTGGGGGCTTTCCTTCCCCAGAATAAGCAGACGAAGGGAGAAGAGGCCTCTTTGGTGGAACGCTGCTGCCCCCAGGTGGGTTCTTGGGGACACTACCACAGAGCAGGACATCCAGGCCCGGCGTTTTTGGGGTCTCGGGTTCTGGACTTCCTTCTACAGCTCCCCAGCTCCTGGCCTCCTGGATCCTAGTGCCCTTGGTCCCTGGGAGGCAGATGTCCATCAGAAGCATCACCCAGCACCTCAACCCCAACCTGGAGTAGGAGGAGGATCTTTCCAGGAGAACCAATCCCAGCCATTGTGGGAGGCAGATGTGGCCCTCACACCTCCGGCGGAGGGCGGGCTGGACATAAGCCTCGAGGGCTTGTCTTGTATTAAGCAAGGGTTTAATCGGGTGAGATCAAGGTTTGATCTTAGGGCTCGGATGGGGGGCAGAGGCGGGGCGGGGGTGCTTCTCTGCAGCGGGGTGTGCAGCACCTCCGGCCTGCTGTGGGCGTGGGTGCCGCCGCCAGCCCCTCCCAGCTCGCCGCCTTCCTGTCGCACCTGCGGTCGCGGCGGTGTAACGGCGCAGCCCTCCCGGCCCCGGCACGTGGCCCGGGGCGATGCTATCTCTAACTCAGTATTTTTAACTCTTCTTTCCAGAGGATGTGGCTTCTGCGGGAAAGCTTCAAAGGGCGCCCCACTGGCCCCCCCGCTTGGCAGCCATGATGTCATGGAAATGGGCGGGGCGGCCCCAGGCCCCCAAACACCTGCCAGGAAGTGGGAGACTTTTTCCACTTCCTGTCCTACTTCTGGCTACTGACTCAATGTCTGACCTGCTTATTAATTTCAAAATATAGCTCTCTGTGTGATACTCAGAGGAAGCCTTACTCATGTGTGTGTCTGGGTGAGATGAGGCCTGAAACCCAGGTGGCCTTACACAGAGGCAGGGCACCGGCCAGTCTGCAGCCTCCTGGCTAGTCAGTGGACTTACTGAGTGACAGTTCCGGGTCTGCAGGCGGCTTGCTCCCCGGCCCCAGACCCACCCCTCTGTCAGAAGCCCTTCTTCCCACACACTGCTCCAGGAGGTAGTTTGGAGAAGGAGTTTTTTGTTTTGTTTTGTTTTGTTTTTAAATGGAGGTCCTGGATGGAACCCAGGACCTCCTGCATACTAAGCACATGCTCTACCACTGGTCTATTATTCCCCCCACCCCTAGAAGGAGTTTTAAGATAGGACATGTGGAGAAAATGAAGTGAACGGTAATGTGGCCTTTAGCCCTGAACCTTGATATGGTCCCTCAGTGACCAGAGCAATACTTCTGGAAGCTCTGTGTCTTCCCAGAATAACCATCCTCCAGGTTCTATTGGGTTAGTGCCCGCCTGGGGGCTGCACTGACCACGGGGCCATCACTCAGGTTTTGCTTTTCCTGATAGTTCTTGAGAGGTGTACTCTTAACTCTTGGCTAAATTGTGAAATAGTGGCTCACCGGGCCACCTCACCTGTTAATCCCCACTTTCCTTTCTCTTATGCTTCCCGCCCCCAACTGGCTCCCCTGCAACACATGTAGCTGGGCCCCCTCCCCAGTGCCTGATGGCCCTAATCATTTACCTGTTCACTTGCTGGTTAAGTGTATTTTAGGCATTAGTTGTGAGCCAGGCACTGTGCTAGGTGTGGCAGACACACGGATGAACAAGATAAGATACACTTCCCAACCCAAGGAGCGCATGGTTGAGTGGATTTTCTTGCCCAGATGTTACCTGATAGTTAAAGTGATATATGTTAAGGGCTTATGTGTGACCCTAGAGAAGATGGATTTCATGGGAAAACCAAGAAGACAAACAATCCTTCAAGACTCAGATGGCGCCTCTCCAATGGTAGGTCTTAGCAGAGGGGTTGCTCTCTTGGACTGAAGACCCCACCTGGATGTTTCTGAGGCACACACCAGCTTAGCCTTCTCTTGACTGGACTGTGATTCCATTTCTACTCAGAGGGCAGGTCTCTGGGTGAAGTGTCGGAGAATCCTCTAGAACCCTAGGCCTGGGGTTATAAGCAATCATGCAATCCATTCTTCTGCCTCCAGGGTTGGCCTGCACTTACGCCTTTTCAGGCAGTAGGGTGTCTGTCCAGCGAAATCTGTTCTACAACTGGCCTGGGTGACATGTTTCCCAGGGGATGGTGTGTGACCTTCCCTCCTGGAGGCTGGTCCCTGCTCATAGGGACTGTGTCTCCTCAGGGCTAGGCCTCCTTATGGACTCATGACTGTATCCAGGTTTCCTTAGCAGCCTCTTCCCTCTTCCCTCCATGTTGAACAAGGCCTGGTGTCTTACTGCACTGAGGGGATCTTCTGCAGGGGCCCTCAGCCCAGTGCTGCCCCTCCTAGTGGGCATGGGCCCCCTTCCCCTGTGCCTCCTCACAAGGCTGCTTTAATTCCCTCCGACACCCCCAGGGTGGCCTGGGCAGACATGAGAACAGAGTGGACAAAGATGAGTGGCCCCTCTGCACCACCTGCTCAGCACACCCGCTTGCTCTGCCCTCTGACTCGGCCCTCATTGGCTGTCGGCTAACTGCTTCAGTCTTGAGACAAGGTTCTTGATGGGATCAAGGACCCCCTGGTTTGAGATGGGACCCTCTCACAGGCAGTGCTGTCCTGCTTTCCAGATGGTCTCCCACCTGCCTGAGCCCTCGTCACCCTCGGCTTGGGCTGGGCCTGGAAGGGTGGGTCTTACTCCCTCCATGGGTCTGGGTGGCTCCCTCGCCACTGCTGCCCCCCTAGCCACTGCTGCCCATCATCTCATAGGTCCTCAGGTGGCCCTACGGGTCCAGTGTCCATGGGGCCCTGCCATCTCAGGGCCCTGGACTGTCATGACTCCTTAGGCTCCCTGGGCCTCCTCCGAGGTCTTGGAAGGGTCTGTCTTTGGCCCCTTCACTGCCTTCTAGGGTCCCTGCTCCTGTCCCTTGTCCTAAGCCCTGTGTCCCCTTCAGCCCCAGCATCTTTGCAGCCAACTCTCAGGAGCAGACGTGTCTCCCCAGCCACCCACACGTTCCTTGCCTGGATCTTTAGTATACAGACCAAAGTGGATTACTACTTTAGGAGAAAAAAAAAAGACAAACTAATTTGCCTTAAGTTTTTAACAGTTGATAAAGGCTTGCTCTATTAACCCTCCCAGGCGCATTTTCATTTAACATGGGGAAGAGGATGCTTTAATTAAAAGAAATTCCCAGTGGTGGGATCTCCGGCATTGTGTTAGACTGAGGAGGAGGCAGTTTTGAGTTTCCCGCAGGTGGTACCTGTCCTCCTGTGTGTGAGTGAGTGACCTGCTATGATGTGATTTCCTCTGAGACCTTTCCCTTTAGTGATCTTTAAGGCCACTTATATTTGGGCTGTATGTGAGGCAGCTCAGGGAGAAGTGGGATTTCTGTGACTACCCTTGGGAGTGCTGCGGGAGATGGACGGGGTTCTTACTTCTATAGAAGCCACAGAATCAGAGATGAGTGGTGCTGGAGGCAGCTCCAACTGTGGAGCTCAGGGAGGGCAGGGGCCTGCCGAGCTGGTGGCTCCATCCCTGTGAAAAGAAGCAGGCCTGAATTGTAGCTGGAAGGATTTGCATGTTTCTGGCTGGTGTGGTCAGAGACACATCCCTTCCCACCCTGGGGGAATGGTAAGCACTGAGCTTCAGTCTTATTAGTTGTAATTGTGAGGTGGATGCCTGAGTGGTCTCTGGGGGTGTTCCCGTCAGTGCCCATGACCCCACGAAAGGCTAGGAGAATCCCACCTCCTGTCCTCTAGGTGAGGGCTCGAGACATCTGTCTCCTTGGCTGAGTCCCTGGGCTTGAGGAGAGAGAGCTCATCTTTGTTCTCCTCATTCTCACAACCAGGGTGGTGGGAGTAGTCAGTCTTCTACCCACTTCCCTGGCTTCTTGACTGGGCACTCCAAGGGGCTGGGCCTTGAATGGGGACCCAGGCAGTGGAGGGGTGGGTGGTCCCCAACCATGAATTTGTAGAGCAACGCACAGTTTCATTGTGAATCCAGCCTGAGAGGGAAGGCAAAGGAAATATTCTAGGAGGGCAGGAGACAGTGGGTGGCCTTTTGGGGACACTTGCTGGGTGGTCCCTGTCTGCCCAATTTCAACTGTAGGTCATTACCACCCATGTGTCTGGGCGTCCGGCTATGGGTGGCCCAGTGGTGTGGCATGAAAACGGAGGAGCAGGGACCCAAGCTTTTAAGTGGGTTTGCCTGGCCCCCAGCACAGCCTTCTGAGTGGATTTTTTTAGAGGTTATTCCAGGAAGAGGTTGACTTAAGCAGCTTGTTGAGTTAGGTTCCCTGAACGTCATCATGGACAAACGTCTCAGTTTCTTTCTGCCAGGCTAGTGATCCGTAGCCGGGCGACAACAACCCCGACCAAACCCAGCCAAACAGGAGCACAGTCTCTGCTCTTCCAAAACACTTTTTTTTTTCTTAAACATTTTTTATTGAGTTATAGTCATTTTACAATGTTGTCAAAAACTTTTAATGAAGCCAAGGCAGCAAAATGTGGCTCAGGTACACAGCAGAGCAGGGCCTAGATAATGAGATAATTTCCCCCACATCTTGGGGAAGAGGGTGGTAGGTATTTCTTTATGAACACTATTTAAAAAAATACAAACTCTGCACAGTGTGCTCCAGGAGCTAGAACTCAAGAGACCCCACTGAGGATCCATCACCCAGTGGGCATCGAGGCAGTCTCTGGGAGCGGGGAGGGAGCTTCTCCACGGCCAGGAGGGGCTGCAGCAGCCCCCGCCTTTGCCGGGGATGCCACGCAGTGACAAGTAGCAACGAGGGAACAGAGTGGGTGGCGGCAGTGCTGGACAGCTCTCCAGAATCTTGATCACGAATATCTGGTGGGATCCCGTCGGTGGTATTGCCTGAGGCCAGAGAGGTGGATGGAGCCTTCTTGTCCACGGGGCAGAGAACATTCCTTTCTGCTTGAAGAGGGAGAGGACTGGCTATGAAGAGGAAGGGGCGAGGGAGCACATGGCTCTCATGTTCTTGGCGACCTGAGATGAGAAAGAACAGAAGTCAGGCTGGATACTGAGGAGACCCAGGACAGTTAGGGATGTGATGGGGACACATCTGTTTGTAGAGTTCTAGGAGCAAACGGACCCCGGGGTTCTTTCTGATGGTGGTGGAAACGGATGCTCTTGTCAGCCGGATGGCCAAGGACACTGGGTGGAGAGGGGTACGGAGCCAGGACTAGGGTGTAATATGAGTATAATGTCTTCTCACCATATTGGGGTCAGGAATTGATGGCCCCTTCAGGATTTGTAGTGAAAGGGATACAATAGAAGGCATGGGTATGAATGAATGAGTCCGGTTCTGAGTTTCTGTATTTCCTTCTATTCATTAGCTGTGTGGCCCTTGATGTTACTTGGCCTCAGTTTCTTCATTTCCCAAATGAGGAATAATTACAACTGTTCTTCATACTTTGTAGGGGAGACATGGCTCAATCGAGGTGACAGTTGTCACCTGAGGAGGGTATTGTGTTATACATGTGTTCCGGGCCTTGCTATTAACAAGAGGAACTCCTAGCAGGAAAAAAAAGAATTTTGGCAGGCCCAGCCTTTGGACCTAAAAGCAAGACCCTGGTTTGCTTTTCAGAACTTGGGAACCCACCCCAAGACCGCCACACCCCACCGCCCATTTGAGATGCTGGCTCACCTCAGCTGGACCACAGCTGCAGTGTCATGAGCAGGTTAAACCCGACCATTTTCAGGAGGAGGATGCGGAACACGATCACCAGTAGATTTTGGAAATTCAGGCTGACATCTGCAAAACCAAGGGGCCACAGCAGTCATTGGCACGCACTCCAGGTCTGCACAGGCCACGTGACACCAAAGGCAGGGTGGGGAGTCGGGGGGGGGGGGCTTCAATGCCTGGAGCCGCCTCTTCCTTTGAGCTTTGCTGCACATTCCCTCATAAGCACTTCATTGCCAAGAGGAAACGCTAACTGCACTTGGCCCTCGTTTTATTTCTGAGCCCCCTCCGTGGATGAGGATGGTGGGTGTCAGAACTTATCACACACGATTCCCTGGGTCTGGGCCCCCGAGTGCTAATTTAGTGGCTGAACCACGAGAGAGAGGGATGACTCAGTAAGGGCTCAAGTGGAAATGAATATGGGCCTAGGGTCAGTGGTGAGGAGGGATGGGGATCTTTGAGAGACAAGGTCACTGCCTACATGAGTTCTGCTGCTCTTTTTTTTTTTTTTTTAAATTTATTAAGGGGGAGATAGTTAGGTTTATTTATTTAATGGAGGTACTGGGGATTGAACCTAGGACCTTGTGCATGCTAGGTGTGCACTCTATCACTGAGCTATACCCTCCCCTCCTCTCTGCTCTTTCTGAAAGAAGGCAAAACCCCCTCGCTGTGGAGGGGGCATGTCCTCAGGATGCCCTGGTTAGTTTAGGGTTACATGTAAGCCGGTCAGAGATTTCACAGCCGGGCCACCCAGGAGCTCTCCTCAGCTCTGCTGACAGTGGAGCCATTGAAAGGAACACAGAGGCCCAGGAGTGAGTCATGGGTCTAGTCAAACTAGACTCGTCCTCCAAGTACTTAGAGTGGAAGAGAAAATTGGAGGTGGTGAGAGGAAGCTGGGGGTTCAAGAATGCCCCCGGGGCAGCTCTGAGTGGGGCTCGGGATGCTGTTCTTGCTCCTCAGAACTTCATTCCCAGATCCACACCTTCCTTCTCACCTCCTCTATCCAGTCCGGGTAATTGTGGATTCAATTGCCTCCCCAAACCTCCCCAAACCAGTATGAAGCCAGGATAGACCCCTCTCGTACCTGTTTCAAAGCTTTTCTCTACCAACTTGGGATCACAGGGAAATTCTAAAAGAAGAAACAAAGGTATTTTTCTTAGAGTCCACAGTATGCTGACCCTCCCACCCCAGAGCCCCAGGAGTTGGGCTGGTGAACATTTACAGCCTTTCCAGGCTTCCTCGGGAAAAGATCAGGAGGGAACTGACCAGCACCCTGGCTTCTGGGCACCATTTCATTCACTTAATGAACACTGGTCGTGCTGAACACACGTTACATGACATGAGGCCATAAGGAGCCTTCAGACACAGACCCTGCCCTTGGGCATTCTCCAGTCTGCAGTCTGATAGAGGCAGGAAGGCAGACACCGTGACCAAAAGGGGTATGGATGCTTTCATATGTTCCACAAAGTTTTGATCCCTGCATCCCCAATTTTTTTTCTCCATCTCAGGAAATAGGACTACCATTAACTCAGCTGCTCAGAAATAAACTCTAGCCACCTTCCTTGATCCCCTCTTTCCCTTCTCATCTCAAATGGTTCTACCTTTGAATCCCAAACAGTGCTGGACACTCAACTTCCCTGCTACAGCCCTGTCCCAGCCTCCATCATCTCTCTGTTCCCAATCGCTTCTTTTCTGCTTCCATCCTTGGCTCCTACAATCTATTCTCCACTCAGCAGTCAGAGTGCTTTTTAAAAAAACTTAAATTAGATGTCATTTCCCTGCTTACAGACAATCAGTTGCTTCGCATTGTACCTAGAACAGTATCTCCCTCTCATGACCTGTGAGGTCCTGTGATCTGGCCCTTGCCTACTTCCACCATCTCATCCCCTCCTGCCCTGCTCCCTTCTCACTGTGCCCCTGGCTCAGGCCTCCTTAGGGTCCCTTCTTGGCTCTTCGCATGGCTGGGACTTCTTAGCTTTGAGATCTCAGCCCTTCTCTGGCATGTGTCCCTAAGGTGGCTGTTTCCTAAACTCCAAGTTAAAGCACATATTCCAATCTGGAGTTCTCTAGATTTCCAATTGCTAATGGGTGGTCCTCCCAGTAAAAATGGAGCTTGCTCGGGGCAGACCCCTCATCTGGTGTGTTTGCTCCTCCACTCCAGCACCTGGCATGTTGCACATGAACAGTGATTGCTGAATGAATGAGTGAGTGAGGTCAGGAGCTGGGAGAGACCTTTGGTAGAGAGAGAAATAAAGGGAGGGATCTTGGAGAAGTGCATCACAGGAGGAGCAGTGAGGGGCTGAGCAGAGGCAGGGAGGTGGGGACTCAGAGCAGGTGAGCCTCAGGGCCAGTGCCCTCTCCCGCTGCCTCTCCCCGTCTGCTGTTTGCCCAGGACATTCTGTGGTCTGCCAGGGTGGGACTCACTGGTGGTCAGTAATGAGAGTGTTGGGGGTTTTGCTGACAATTGATGAGGCTGAGACCACCAATCAGAGCAGCTTCTGGATACCAGGGACCTGAGCCCTGGGCACAACCAGGTCACTCAAAGGGAGGAGACTCAGCTTAGACAGGCACCGGGGCTGCACTCACCTTCACTGGCATAGAAGGTCTCACTGAAGGCGTCTTGGCATCCAAAACTAGTGCTGTTGCTCCAAGAGAGGACTCCGTTGCTCTTAGAACCTATGGCCCCCATGTCTAGCACAGTGCTAGTTGAGTTGAACACCTTGAGGTCCGTGGCTGGTGACTGTGTCATGTTGATTTGAGAACCAAAATCGGTGTACAGGCAGACGGTGGTGTCACTGGATTTGGAGTCTCTCAGCTGGTACACGGCGGGGTCGGGGTCCTGGATAACTGTGGGCCAAAAGGACCTGGGTTAGGAATGCTCATTTCCCTCCTTTCCTCAACCCAGGCCCGAGTCCAGATGCCAGTGATGGGCAAGAGCGGGGCTCTGCGGGGCTGGCAAGTCACAATCTCAGGCCTTAGATGGGAAAGAACATACTAGGACATTCCAGCTGCTCTCAGTGGATGGGACTCAGGGACAGGCACAAGCCACGAGTCCTGGCCGAGGCCAGGGTCTCAGTGAACGCTCCCTGCCAGGTCCTGCCTGCCTTTCAAGGACACCAGAAATGCAGGGCTACTTAATGATAATCCCTGTTCTTCTACTTAATAGGAACTTCTTCAAAAGCTCAGCCAGCCTCGTAAGCAACAACACAGCTCTGGCAGGAAAAAGCAAGCAGAGGAAGGAGGCCCAGCAAAACAAACCACACATCTCAGAATCCGGGGTGGTCTCCCTCACTTAGGCTGGGCATTGGCAGGAACTGGAGATTTATGATAGGCTGGGCTTCAGTTAGATCGATAGCATCCCCAGGAGATTTCCCTCAAGGATAAAAGTTTTAGACTCTCAATCAGAACACCTGCGTCCCAGCCCAGGCTCCACCATTTACTAGACACAGGCCTTGAGCAACTCACAGCAGCACCTTAAGCCCCAGGAATTTCATCTGTAAAATGAGGATGTTGCCTCATCCAATTTCCTAACCAGACTATTCCGAGAAACCATGAGGGTTTCTCCATATAAAATTATATTTAATAAACTGTGAAATACTGAGATAGTTTTAGTCATTGTAGCTCTCGATACTCTGGGGTTATTGCCGTGACCATGTGCTCCCGAGCACTACTCAGTTTCCACTCTGCACCCCCAGGAAGCGGGAGTTGCCGGAGGCTTTTCTTCTGTGCTGAGACTGACTCTTCAGTATTTTCATAGGATTTAGTGTTTTTAATGCAACCCTAAGTGTTTATTCTTTCAGACCTCCTGCCTTTAGAGGAGGAAGCAGAGGTTTGCCAGGGGGATTAACACGTTGGGGCCACCCAGAGACTTGAGAACAGGGTTGGGACTAGAGCTTCCTGCCCCTGTGGTTCTCTGCTCCCACAGCTCCTCACCACGCATGCAGAGTTTTTCAGAGCAGCAATGCAAGATGCATCAGCCAGCCAGGGTGGCCTTGGCAATGCAGATAGCCAGCTAGGTCCCAAATCAGGGGAATCAGCTCTTGGCATGGCCTTGGGATGCTGAGTCAAGGCAGAGCTGCCTCTGGGTGGGGCTGTCCCCGGAGCAGCAGAGCCGTGGTGTGTTCACAGGGGAGCTATATGCAAAGCTCTGGCCTCAAAGGATTCTGCCTGCTCCCTTCCAATCTCCATCTCCCTGGGAGGCAGAGAGTTACTGGGTTAAGGCCCTATCTTTTACTGGGTGGGGAGAGACGGGAAGCCATTAGCCAATACCCCACTGGATCTGTTAGTCATCAGTAGGAGTCCCAGGTGGGACTGGGGATGGGGACCTGGAAGGGTGTGGAGGTGCTGAGAGAATGTGGCCTCAAGAAGAAGGCAGAAGCTAAGGTACCACCAGACAGTTTGGCCTTAGAGGGGAAAGGGGGTGCTGCAGGGGCCAGATACCCAACTTTTTTTTTAACACCCCTATTGTAGTATGGTTCCTGTACAGTAAACTACACAAATTTCAGGTGTACAATTTGATGAATTTTGATAGATGTATACACCTATAAAACCACCACCACAGTCAAGATAGCTAACATTTCCATCACTCCCTAACAGGTGCAAATTTTGCATTCCCAATTTATCCCTTCCCACTCCCCTTCCCCTCTGGTAATCATAAGTTTGTTCTCTATGTCTGTGAGTCTGTTTCTGTTTTGTAGATAAGTTCATTTGTAGCCTTTAAAAATTTTTTTTTAGATTCCACATATAAGCGATATTATATAGTATTTTTCTTTCTCTTTCTGACTTACTTCACTTAGAATGGCAATCTCTATGGCATTATTTTCTTCTTTTTTATGGCTGCCAGATGCCCAACTTTGAGTCCTGGTTAAACTCTCACTCAAGTCCTAGAGCTGGTGGGTGTCAGGCGGGAGAAGGTCTAGACCACACTGTCCAATGTGATCGTCTTTAGCTATGTGTGGCTGTTTCAGTAACCCAAATCAAGTCAAATTAAAAATTCAACCAACAATTAAAACTTCATTTTAAGAGCTCAGTAGCTGCATGTGGCTGGTGCCTACTGCACTGGACAGTGCAGAGTGACAGAATATTGCTATTGTCACAGAAAGTTCTATCGGACAGCACTGGTCTGGAGGGAGCATGCCATGGAATATGAGGAAAGGCACCAGGGGCTGAGGGTGAGACTTAAAAGCCATCCCGAGGTCTGTGAGGGGTGCCTGCTAGGAGCAGGCCAGTTCTTCAGTTTTGCTAGCGAGAGATTAAAATGAAGTGGCAATTAGTGAAGTCAGAAGAACTGAGGTGATTTTTAGCTTTTATCAAGTCTTGTCTTTCCCAGCGGATGCCCTTTGGGCTTCCCTATGTGCATTTGTTGCTGTTGTTTCTCCTGTCCATCTTCCCCACCTCTTATCTCCTCTCTTGCTCACCCTCTCCCTGTTCCCCCGACTTAAATCTGACCTTTGAGCTCATCTCCCAAAGGACTTGTCTAGAGCATGGAGCTGACTGGGTCACATTTTGTTCAAAGTCATTCAGGGACTCCCCATTACCTACAGGATACTGCCCACACTTCCTGGCATGACATTCAGGGCCTGCCATGATCTGGAGAGCTTGAATTTCCTCTCTCAGGTCCTTTATATGCCCTGTATGAGCACAGCCAACCAAACTCTTGGCTCCCTGGAATGTAAGCTCTGTGACAGCAAAGGCCTATCCCCAGATTACTGCTGTATCCCTAGTATCTGCCACATAGTAGGTGCTCAAGAAACAATGTTGGATAAGCAAGTGGCCTAGTGACCAGCAGATCTGCAAAATTTCTGCTCATTAGACTTTTAGGTCAAAAAAACTGGGTAATGATACCAACTACTCTATATAAAATAGGTAAACAACATGTCTTACTGTATAGCACAAGGAATGTATTCAATATCTTATAATAGCCTATAGTGAAAAAGAATATGACAAAGAATATATATATATTTATATATATAATATATATATATATAAACTGAATCACTATCCTGTACACCAGAAACTAGCATAACATTGTCAATCAACTCTACTTAAAGAAAAAAAAGACTGGATACTGATCCTTAACTTGATTTTTTTTAGCCCCCTTTTATTTTTACCCCCATGTACTTAGAAGTACACAACCTTCTTTTTGTCCAAAAACAAAAAAAACGAGTCACTATTAATTTGGAGGGTTTTAGGGATCCATCTGCCAGACCCCTGGGAGCAGAGACATCCTGTTCCACCTTAGCAAGATAAACACCCCCCTACCATTGATGACATCTCGGAAGGTAGCCTTCTCAAGACTGGATCAGTTTTTCAGTGTGGAAGTCTGGCTGTTCTAGATCCTAACCATTCATTTTCATTCAGAACTAACCACAGAGGCACATGTTCGATGGTCCTTGTGTGTTAGATCCCCAGAGGCGCAGCAGTGGTTGAAAGCTCCCTTACCGCTAATCTGTCCTTTGCAGTTAAGCACCAGGAAACCAAAGTGTGAGTTAGCAACACTGACACTGAGTCTGAATCCCACTGAGGCTCTGGTGAGCATAAGGAAACAGTGAACCCCGGGCAGACTTACCAGGAGTAATGGAAACTCTGGTTCCCTTGCCAAATTGCAGCTGGGAGGCAACACCTCCATACCACTCCCAATGTCTCCATTACAGAAAGCCTTAGGTTTCCCCTCCTTTGAGGGGTAGGGTGACCCCTCTCACAGCCCACTGAGCAAGCAGTGGGAGGTCTAGGCCATGAGCTGTCCATGGAAAGAGCTGGCCCCTCTCACCTTCATCCTGGTCTGCATTTCTGAATTGGATTCCCAGTTTCCCGGTGGCTGGGCCTGGCCTTAATGATCTGTATTCTCTTGAAGGCTCCCGTATTCCTTTTCTCCACTGTCTGTGAAGACGTCTTTGACTTTCTCTCCATCTAGCTGTATTATCAGATGTGTTTACTTGGGCCAGAATACACGTGCCTTATTCATTCCCAAGATCATGCCTTCTTTCTTGGTGTTCCTTACACCTACAAGTCCCCTCCTCTCCTTTCTTTGCCCATACAGATCTTACCTATCCTTCAGGCTCCATGAATCCTTTCTACTGCATAAAACCTTCTCCATCTAGGCCACCTTTTCAGCCAGGACCCCATTGCCCTGAATCTCTGTTGTGCCTGTTGGTATCATCAATTGGTTGATACTAAAATGGTTTTCAGGTTGCTAAATTTACAAGTGTTCGGTCCCTTTGGCTAGTTTTTATACTGTTTTGGGGACTGGTCTGGCATCTATCTTAGATAGTTTCATACTTAGTTTAATATTTTATAGAGTGATGGCCACATAGAAGGCATTTAAAATTATCCACTGAATGATTAAAGTCAAATTTTAATGTGTTTGACCTAGAGAAATGCAGATCTTCAAGACTGACAGTGTTGCTTTTCCCCTTCCCAGAGGCCTCTGTAAGCAACTAGTGGTAACACTCACAGTTAGCCTCCCCGTAGTAATACTGATATCTCCGGAAGAAAAGATTAGCGACATTGGCCTATGGGGTGGCAAATGGTGCCACCCCGGAGGACTCACCAGATATTATGGATACTTGGGTTCCTTTCCCAAATGTGAGTTTACCAGCCGTTCCTCCAGTATTCACACAGCAGGTGACCCCATTACAGAAACTCGCTGGACCTACCTCCTACTTTGATGGGAGAAGCACTGATGTCTCACAGGAGACAGGAGGATCACACTCTTTAGAGGTAGACCTTCCACTCTTTTGTGTTGAGACTTTGTCTCTTAATCCTTTCCCTCCTGCTCCATCCTGCTGTAGTGCCCTGGGTTGGAGGTTGTGATTTCTGTACACCAAGAATTCAGTAGAGCAAACACCCCCTGCTCAGAGCAACAGTATCTTGGATCCCCTCGTGAAAGGTCCAGGACTGTTTGCTCTTCACCTGCCTCGTGATTCTTTAAGTTCCAGCCCAAGGATGTTTCCTGAGCACTGAGTACAGGATGAGCAGATTTTCTGAGATGGGTGGAAATAACTATTTGGGATCCTACAGAAGAAAACACCTGGCATCAACTCAGCATCTTGGACAAAGAAGAATCAGTTGTCAGTGCCCACCCTTGCCCCACTCTCCTTACTTGGCTGGACACTCAGTCTGGTCCCTGCTCCAAAGATTAACTTGTTACCACTGTTGAATCCCCACTGAGGGGAAGGTCTTTGCAATAACCTTCCTGATGTTAACCTGCTGGAACCCACCAGGTTGAGAGCACCATCCTAAAAGGCAACCTGGGTCTTTGTTTCTTAGGTTTTTCTACTTCCCAAGGTTCCCTTTTCCCTTTATAATAATGAAGCTTTAGTATAACAAAGCCTTGATGATAATGATGATAATAATAATCATTATTTAGGAGAGCTTCCATTTATTACTTGCTATATGCCAAGCCTTGTCTCGTATTATTATGATGTGATTATTGTCATTTTGCTGTTGAGAAAGTGGAGACTTCATTAGCTGGAGAGGGTAAAGCCAGACTTTCTCCCAGATCTGCCAGCCTCCCAAGCTGTGCTCTGAACCCCACACCCCCCTGCCTTCATGCCTTGTTATTTCACACGGCATATTTGCCATTCAGATAGGGTCTGGGTCACTTTTATCCTGGGAGTGGTTCAAAACTCTACTAAAGTCCAGAGAAGAAGATTCTGTGAGCAGGTCTCCCCACACCACGCTCATTAGCCCATCCAGGGATTTAGTTACCTGCTGCAATAAAAGAGTTTGTACTCATTTCTTTCCCCTAAGGGTACTTAGCTAATTTCCTGAATGTTTGGATTATCTCGTGCTGGTATGATTGGCTTCGGCTGAAAGCACTGAGTATCTGCAACTCTTTTTATGTTTCTGTAAATTATTCTGCTCTGATTTTCACTTGCCCAATTGGCTCTTGGTGCTTCTGTCTTTAATATGAGAAATGGGAACATTTTAAGTTACTGGAAGAGTTTGTAGACATGGAAACGAGTGTTTCATATATCCCTGAGTTTGCCATAAATCACTGCCGGTTTTTTCACAGACAAGTTGTCGGTTACTTTGCCCTGGTCATTTGCACAGTCATACTCACATGGGCGTACAGCCAGCCTGGTCCCGGCTCCAAAGATCAGCTTACTGTAGCTACCAGACAGCACACCCTAGGAGGATGCTTTACAAGAACTCTAACCCCCTCAGGGTCAGCTTCACTGGGGCGGCAATGTCTCCTGTCCCTGTTTCACAGGCTCCTCCAAAATCACCCTTTCTCTGACACAAGAGAGAAGTCTGGCCCACTGAGTCCTAATCCCTCTGCTTTCTGTATAATAATCACCTCACAGACCTTTCCCTTATAGCTGGCCTTGAGCTGGTCAGGCCTTCCTGGATGATGAGTGCCCATTCTGTCACTGAAAGTGAAGGAGGAAAATTGGAAGAATCTGGAGAAGAGCCAGGGATTAACTGGAAATCAGTCTTGAGGGAAAATTCACAGCACTGGCAATAGATGGAAAACTTGGGGTAGGGCTTAATCACGGGAGGCCTGTGGAAGCTCTCCTTTTAGAAAGTGGTTATACAGTGTTTATAGAAGCACTGTTTACAATAGCCAAGATGTGGAAGCAACCTAATGTCCATTGACAGATGACTAGATAAAGAAGTTGTGGTGTGTGTGTGTGTGTGTGTGTGTGTTTATATATACACATATACACATAATGGAATACTACTCAGCCATAAAAAAGAATAAAATAATGCCATTTGCAGTAACATGGATGGACCTGGAGATTGTCATACAGGTGAAGTAAGCCAGAAAGGAAAGAAAAATACTGTATGATATCACTTATATGTGGAATCTAAAAAAAAAAAAAGGACACAAATGGACTTATTAGCAAAACAGAGACAGACTCACAGACATAGAAAACAAGCTTATGGTTACTAGGGTAGAAATGGGGTGGAGAGGGATAAATTGGGAGTTTGGGATTTGTAGATACAAACTACTATACATAAAATAGATAAACAACAGGATCCCACTGTACAGCACAGGGAACTATATTCAGTACCTTGTAATGCCTATAATGAAAATGAATATGAAAAGAAATATGTATATATATATGTGTGTGTGTGTGTGTATATCTATATCTATATATAGATATATATATAATCACTATGCTATACACCAAAAATTAACATTATAAATAGACTATACTTCAATTAAAAAAAAAGAAAGAAAAAGAGAGGAAAAAGAAGGGGTTCTAGTACTCCTTGACAGCAGAGAGAGAGAGAGAGAGGCTAATATTGCCATAGACGTATTCACATAAAATGCACAAGGAGGGATGCTTAACTATGAAGGTTGTGAGACTCAGGAGTGAGTTGCCAATGAGGCCTGAGAATCTACTTCTCTAGAGATTTCTAAGATTAGAGTTGACAGTCTTATGGGGAAAAAAAATCTCCAAAATTTGAGAGTGGTTTAGACAAGTCCTTTCAGTGAAAATTTCACAGAACTCTAGTACTAAATTTGTCTGCAAAAAAAGATTCTAAGCTCAAAAAAGTGGAAAATGCTGTATATTGCATTTCAGTCTTGAAGACTGACAATGAATATTAGCATTTTAAATGCTCTGAGAAATCTTGCAGTGAGGAAATCCAGAGCTTCTCAAACTTACTTGATCTAAGAATCTTTTTTTGTTTTCCTTAAAACACTCATTAATGTTTGTGGAGGTTAATATATATTCCTGTATATTTTATATACAAGTTTAGATATATATTCCTTGGAAGTCTCTTCTCTAGTTCAAGGAATTTAAAATTCCATCCTATATATGTATATAGAGTAGACAAACAACAAAGTCCTATGTTATTGGACAGGGAACTTGCAATAACCTATAATGAAAAAGAATATAAAAAGAATATAAAAAAGAATATGCTTATATATGTATGACTGACTCACTATGCTGTACACCAGAAACTAACACCACATTGTAAATCAACTATACTTCAATAAAATACAAGAGCAACAACAACAAAAAATCCCCAAACAAAATTCCATCCTGAATTCCAGTCCAATTTTATCCTTAAGTTTTCCGTGTTCTGAATCTGTTTGTTCTCCTACCAACTCCTACCCACACAATTAAGGGCCTCCTTGATGCTGATTATTTTCTTCTAATCATTGTGAAACAGCTTCATTCTACTCGGGCAATTGCCGAACACTAGTCAGACACGTAGCAAATTCTGCTGTGTCAGGAATGGATCGAGGGCATCAGGCTGGACCCACATCGCCCCGACACCTCGCAGGGTTTACCTACTAGGAACAATGACAACTTTAAAACCTTTCCCAGATGTGAATGTATTGGTCTTCCTTCCACACATCTATATACCTTGGAGCTGTATACTTCGAAGAACATTCTGGTCCTAATAGAGAAAAGTTTCCTGAGAACAGATGGGGCAAAGTTGCCTGGGTGATCCCTCAAGCGGAGACAGACTTCGTGTATTTATCATTGGGCCTCTTTCCTTTTGCTGCTGAAGCCCATTTGTGCTGCTTCCCTATCATGTGTATTGTAGTTCTTACGTCTCTGAACTCTGGTTCTTAAGAAGTATGATGGGTTTCAGGCTTTCTAAATGCAGCCTGAATAACCCATGGCAGGGAAGAGGCTTTGGTGAGGCCTCAAATGAACAGATAAATATGGCGGAAGTTTTCCTGGGAGAGATGGACTTTTGCCCCCCCCCCCCATGCACGTTTGGATGGATTCTGTAATCTCCCTATTTTGGACTCTAACAACAATCTGTTGGAGAATACTTGCTACTGTCTAAACCAATATGTTTGCAACATTTACTACCCCTCCAATGAAGCCTTCCCTGACTCTCCTAGCTAGAGGCATTTTTTTCAATGATCATTTGTTCGGTAACACCTATGCATCAGGCATTGTGCTGGGGTGTGGAGGTGTAAGGATGGAGGAGAGAGGGTCCTGGCCTCCCAGAGCTTATGGTGCAGTGCAAGATGCATGTAAGACCAGGCAACTAGGATAGGAAGCCGGGATACCTTCCCCTTTGTGACCATGCAGCTGGTGTGTATTTTCACCACAACATGGTGACTCCAGGTGTAATTGTAGGTTTATATGAATGTTTACCCACCGAGAAATCCTGGATGGCAGGGACCCTGCACCTTCCTTCCTTACATCTGGAATAGTTCTTAGAATATAACAGTTACCTAGTAAATATTTGTTGAATGAAAGCCTTCTAAATATTTTAATTCATTTTTAATGCAGTCCTGCTCTCTATCTTCTTTTGTTAGGACTATTTCATTTATCTTTTAAATTCTGTGTGTTTCCACTTTCTAAACTTAGTATTGTTTTTACTGCATTATCTAGGCTCTAAGTTCTTCTCTTAATTAAATATGGATATTTTTGAGAGTGTATCTGATGCCCAGGGTCTTTGAGAAGTTTAATTTATCACTTTTCATGATAACTAGATGGTAACAAAAACACATTTTTTGGCAGAATCAGTCATGATTTCTTTTCTGATAAAGATCTTTTGTCTCAAAGGAATCCAGAAACAGCAAAAGAGTCTATCTCTGTAATGATGAAAAGGCCAGGCCCCACTGGCAATTACTACCTTTAGATAATAAACCACTGTTGAGCTAGTGGCTGGGAATTCGAATTTCAAAACATTCAAGCCTCATGAAGAAACATGAGAAATTAGTTCAGGAAGTGCAGACTCATCAGCTAAGAAGGCAGAGTAGGGACTTTCTGTGTCTTTGGCTGGAGGCTGAGGTTCAAGCACTTACTTGGATGCACTTGGAGTCTGGTTCCTCTCCCAAAAGTGAGTGTTCTGCTGCCTGTGTTCGCACCCTGGTGCAACGTTATACAAATACTTGCCCCCTGCCAGCCTGGGGTGGCTGCCCATCTCGGTGTCCCCTCCTCCCCACAACCATATACAGCCTTCACTCATGAGAGCAGAACTTTAGAACAGCCTGTTCCATGGTTTTGATGACAGATTTATCCCTGCATCACTTTATAATAATCAGTCCCCCTTGGTTTCTACTTGCCTCCCTGCCATACCTGCCTCCTGCTGACCCAATTCAATGACTCATCTCTTCAGAAACACCGAGTCCTGGACCAAGGCTGCCACAGTCACCATGGCAGGAAGGCTCAGGATGGGCAAACCAAGGACCAAACAGGTAGCCTTGGAGGTCTGGGGTCTTTCTTCATGGAGCAAGGATGGTGGTAGCAGTGTGGTGGCAGGATTAACAATAAGACCCTGGAGCCGAATGGATTAGTGTTAAATTCTAGCCCTGTCATTCCTAGCAGTGTGATCTTGGGCAAGTTACTTGTCCCAAGCCTCTGTTTCCTCATCTGTAAAGTGGGCATAATATCAACTCCCTAGTATTAGGATGGCTGTGAGCATTGAGTGAGAAATTCTATGAAGGACAGAGTTTATCACTGGCACATGTCAGGCATTTGGTACACAGCAGCTAATAATACAATGATTCCCAGCAATGCTTTACAATGCAGGGAGGAATAAGCCTTCTTGCAGCTTCTTGCAGCCAGAGGAGATCCGTTTCTGCCGCACAGCCCAGGGTGCCTCAGCGTTCTGGCTTGGGGATGCTCATGTGTAGGGCAGATGTCTCATGGACCCAAGGGGACGTGGTGAGAGAGATTCACAAGCAGGGGGCTGAGGGGCAGGGTGGAACCTTGGCTGCCAAGAAGACAGTTCTGCTTCAGAGCCCCAACCAAGAGTGAAGTCTCTTTTCTCAGACCTCGGGGGTTTGTCCTCTGCAAGCACTGTGCACGCAAAACCCTTATACAGCAGAGCCTCAGTCATTTCATTAGAGCTGACATAATGATAAGTTACTCCCAGACCACAGAGGACTCTTTAACGACAGAGCAGACCGATCACAGACTCTCTCATTATTGCAATATCCTTCCATAATATATTCTCTGTCTACAAAATGTCCCTTGACCGTCTCTATAATACTCACATGGATGAACAACAAGCCTGGTCCCTCTTCCAAAGGTAAGTCCATAGTTTCCTCCTGATACACACAGCAGGGAAAGCCTTTGCCAAAACCCATCTCACATGACCTCATTCTACCTATTGCCTCAGTAGTGTTGGGGCCACAGTCCAAGGGAACACTGGCGATGCCCCCAGCATTGCAGGAATCTCCCACAGCTGTCCTGGAGCCCCTGAGCCTTGATGCACACCGGCAGTGATGGGAGCCAGGAGCTGTGGACTGGAGAGCTCCCCACCTCCTTTACCCAGGAGAAAACACACACTCCCTCAGAGAAGCAGGGCAGCAACTCCCCAGCAGGAGCCACCACCCTGCTTGCCTGGGGCAACCGCAGGGTCTGACTCTGTTGCTCTTTTGTCAGATACAAGGGCTCCCAGGATGGAGGGCAAAGGAGATTTTATATTATATTTTCAGTGGAGATGCTGAGAGAAAGGGAGGCTGGAAGGAACAAGGGGCACACACAGGTTTGGGACAGTTACCTTCTAAGAACGTTAGGTGTGGCATTGATGGAGGACACACCCTCCCCCCTCCCATGGTCCAGCACCCGGGTAGGAACAGCACTGGGTGGGTGAGGGGGTCATATACACAGGAGGATCCCGGCTTACTTACTTGGTGTGACCACTACTTGGGTCCCCTTCCCAAAAGTGAATCTGTTTTCATAATCCCACTCCAGGTCAGTGCATTACAAAAAGGTCCTGGCTTTGCCCACCCTCTTGTGGAGGACACACACGCTTCCCAGTCGCTCTAAAAGCTGGGAACCTGGAGAGGCTGGTCCTAACCTTTTCCCTGTAATGGGGGCTGGGGTGACTTGAAGGGGCTTCCCTGATGGTTGTAGCAGCTTCCTCCCCGATGCTACCCATCGCCTCCATTTTCCCATCACAGCCATCAACAAACAGCCTCTGGCTGTTTCTCTTCTGGGAAAAACAGAACCTTTACAGAACTTTGCGAAAAACTGCCTCCGACATAGGCCCGGCGGGTGTGCCTAATTCTAAAGATACCAGGCAGCAGCGGGCATTTTCCCACCTCAGCTGCCAGGCCTGAGATGAAGGCACCATTTTCTCGGGGTCGCATGCAAAGAAGCATTTTTCGCTTTGCCAGAAAGAGAAGGAGCAAGAGCATTTCCAGCAAGCTGTGCTGGGGCACATGCTAAAAACACGCCTCGGCGTGACTCAGTCACCGCATCCCCTCGGGGGCTGAACGAGAGTCCTGGGTGACTCATGCCTGACTCATTCCTGTTTCTACTGTTTTCTGTCCTCTCCTCAGTCAAGGCTGCTTTCTGTCAAGGGGCCTTTTTATCAAGAAAGTCTAACATCTCAGCAGATAACAGTCTTAATTTTTTCCCCCTAGAAACACAGGGGCAGGATCCTGCTTGCTCTCTGCCAGGGAATGTGGACCGTCCATTGTCACCGCTGTCCTGCCTCCAGCCAGTAGGGTCCCAGGTCCTGTGCACGACCACACACAGCACCCTTCTTGGCACACTCATGTATCAATTGTTATTAGACTTTTAATAGATGGGTGTTTTGTTTCTCTGATAAGACTGAAAGTTCCTCAGAGCAAGAACCACATCTTAACACTTCTTCTCTTTGTTTGTTCATTTCTTTCTAAACCACCTATGGCCCCTGGCTTGTTGATGACACAAAATAATCACTTACTGAGTTGAGCTGACTTTTACTGTGCATAATTATTGTGGCAAGGAGGCCAGTTTTGGGGGGGAGGTTAAAAGTTAAGTATACTTTGGATAAATGCGAGCTGCAAAATTTAAGTGCTTCGGCAGGGAAAAACCAAGGAAGCATCTCTCAGAGACAGAATCAGGAGGAGGCATAAAACCCAACACATCGTGAGGTTCATACTGACCCTCAGCAGAGAGGGGGCAAATGAATGAACAAGTAAAGTACTTGACTCCAAAGGAAACTCAAGCATTTTTCTCCTGATATGTTGACATTGATCCCCTTAAAGGGCAAAAAGAATAATTTAGCAGGAAAAAAATATTCCAAGTTAGTAACATTGATAAGATCAATAATAACAAACTAGTAGTGGTAAAAATAACGATCATCATCATATTCTTTTATAGACCTGTATAAATACAAACCCAATATTGGAAGTGGGGTCACACATTTCTGGAGATCTGACTTACTTGGGCTGATCAAAAGTTGGGTGCCAATTCCAAATGTGAGCTTCTGGTAGTCTGTGTTCACACTCTGATGTACCTCTATACAAAATGGTACCCTGTAGCTGGGCCAGCTCTACACAACATGGTACCTTATAGCTGGGCCATAGTCTGGGATTCCCAAGTCACACACAAGTTATTTACTAAGCGTGTCCCCGTGTCTGTGTGCATGCGCCAACGTGGGAAGAGGCATATCATTTTTACTATTTAATGGTAATTTCTAAGACTATTGGAAGATGACAATAAATAATCAGAACCCAATAGGAGATCCTGCTTTGTATACGGAGGATTTTAAAAAAAATGTCATGAATATTCAGGTAGAAAAAGTTATTCTATATATTACATGAATATATAATTACAGAGTTTCAGTTCTAGACAGGATCTAAGGTAGTTATAGCCATCCACACTTCCTAAGTGTTCACTATGTTTCTTGCACGAATGAGGCTCATGGATACGAATAATGCAACATTCTCATCGCCAACCTACCTTGTTATTTAAATAGCAGACAAAACCCTTGGGGAAAAATCAGTGAAAACAGATATCCTTCAACTATAGTACAAATCAGGTTATTTCATGGAACTTACTTGCTTCAACAAATAGTCTTGTTCCTGTCCCAAAGACAAATTTGAAGGCTCCAGTATTGCCCACAGTGATGTGTGCTGTGACAAAATGGGCCATTTCCTTTTCCCGGCATTTTTATACCACAGCTGGGCAGCAGGCACCTGGAGCCCATGGGAAGGAGCACTTTTGTATATTCCCCCAGTAGAACCCATTTGTTTTTTTTTCCTGTTCATCAACAATCTCGTATCTCCTACCTCCTGGAAGGGTTAGTTTGCCAAACAGTAGTCATGGAATATGGCCCAGGGACCAGGATCCCCAGGCTTTAGTCCTGGCTCTAGTTCTCACTGAAGTTATGAAATTAGATAATTCAACAAACCTTTCTGGGTCTTAATTTCCTTACTGGAAAAAAAAAAGAGGTCTGAACCTCCCTTTTAGAGCTAAAGTTCTATGATCCAGCAATGTTCAAAGCGGCCCCAACACTGCACATTTCTATAACTCGCAGATGAGTCAGGCATGTGTTGGTCATTACCCTGGAGACTGGTCTGCCTGGGGAAAATACAAGAAATAGTGAGGGAAAGCGCTGGTCAGAACTAGGGAGTGGCCACTGCCAGCTCTTTCTCTCCTCTCTCCATTGGGGTGAATGCTCCCAGCAGCCCCTGTTCTACTTGTTTCCTCATTGAAAAGGGAAGGGAATCCTTTAGATTTGGGGCATTCAAGTCAAGATTTTCCAATGCTCCATCTCTAAGTCAAGACAGTATCTAAGAATGGAAAAGACAAATTCCATGTATTTCTTTACTCACTCTGTCTGGCATCCTGTGTCATTTCTAAGTAAGCGCTGGCACAGTTCTGTGACATCATGTAGTAGAAAGAGCAAGGCTTTGAGATCAGGCAGGCAGATCCTGGCTTGAATCTAGATCCTTCCAGTCACTAACCCTGGGGTCTTGGGTAATTACTTCTCTGAGCCTCAGTTTCCTCTTCTGTAAAATAGGGCTACTGCTCCTTGCCCCATAGAGTTGTTTGAAGATAAACAATACCGTATGTCATGCACCTAGCACTGTATCCACACTTTATAGGTACTGAGAAGGCAGTTTTTATTTCTATGTTAAGTTAAATTATAGATTAACAAAATTTTTTCTTTTTTTTAGTGTTATAGAATTTGTTTATGAAATAGCCATATGAGTCCATACCCTCGAGGTGTATAAACTCTGGGGTTGTATAGAAATAAGATCCCAGAACCACAGATTTTGAGGGCTTCCACCCTCTCACCTCACCCTGGAGGAG
Source organism: Camelus bactrianus (assembly GCF_048773025.1). Classification (NCBI taxonomy): domain Eukaryota; kingdom Metazoa; phylum Chordata; class Mammalia; order Artiodactyla; family Camelidae; genus Camelus; species Camelus bactrianus. The sequence continues at coordinate 63,431,916 of NC_133544.1, forward strand.
TCTGAGGCACACAGAGGGGCAGTGACTTGCTCAGTGTCATGCAGCCAGTTGGAGGCTCAGTCAAATGTAGAACTCTAGGCTGAAACCAGAGGCCCTGGGCTCCTTTCTCTGCATTTCACTGACTCTTTGTGAATAGTGTTTAGTGCCAAGGGGTATAATTTCTGGAATGAACTGGGTATGGCTTATTGGGGGCATCGGTGAAGTGACCTTGAATATCCTCCCCTCAGCGAGTCTCAGAATCAATGGCAGTGGATCTATTAGATCCTGGCCATGCAGCTTTCTGCTCTTCTAAGTTTTTCCCTCTTTCGGGCTCCATTTAGCTTAATTCTAGTCCTAAAAACTCTGATACTGGACAGTTTTTGTCAGCCTCGCATCTTAGGAAAAGCCCTAATGGTTTGCTGAATTCCACCCTAAAGAAAATATGCTTGGGGCTAGAGGGCTTAGCTCAGCGGTAGCGCGCATGCCTGGTGTGCACGAGGTCCTGGGTTCAATCCCCAGTGCCTCCGTTAAAGGGGAAAAAAAAAATATGCTTGTATATTCTTTGCATATCTTCACTAATTTATCTGGGTGTCACAATTCTTAATACTTCAGCACTAGGTTATGGTTAATTATAAATCAGATACAAATGACAAAAATGACATCTCCTTTTCTCCCATTCACCGTCACCAGAATACATCTGTAGTCACCATAGAATGCACACTTACTCAGTTCCACTTTTAGCCGGGTGCCTTTCCCGAAGGTGAGCTTGTTTGCTCCTCCCGTGAGTCCCACAGTGCGTGATGCCTCACAGTAAACTCCCTTCTTGTCGCTTCACCCCTTTTCCCGATTTACCCTACTGAGTTAGAAAACACTTCAGATTCAATATAACAATTTGACTTATTCATATGGGTAAAAAGCTTCCCCCTACCCCAAACGGAATAAATTCATAGGCTGCTGGTGCCAGGAGGCCAGAGAGGTCAGCCACTTCCCTGCTTATACATAAGAAAACTGGGCCCCGGAGGCCAGAGATCTGCTCCAAGTTACCCTGCTAGTTGGTAGCAGAGATCAAAACATGGGTCTATTTGATTTTCAGTCTCATGTCTTTCCCACTTCACCACATTCTGAAGGTACTGTGTCCCTCACTACGTTCTCTTCTTCCCTTCAGCCTGGAAACTGGACTTCTCTGGATGTTTGAATTCAATTAAACGAGCATTTATCAAGCACTTACTTTGTCAAAGGACCATATTAGACACTTCACGGTTTATAACAAGAGTCTCTGCTCTTAAGGATCTTTCAGTTTTAATAGGCAGATCCTCTCAGTGATGAAAGATTTCTGTAGCTCTGTGTATCACGGATTGTCCAAGATTTCACAGCTAAATAGGGGATGTGGAAGGTAAGAGCCTGGGGAGAGATTACAGTCTAGTCTGGTCTTTAGACAGGAAGCCAGGCTGTTTCTGGAGAAGCCAGGTTTGTCCTCATTGTCCAGGTGTTAGTCTCTATTCTGTTCTGACTTAGTGATTAATTCTACAGTTATTTTCAATTCTTCTGTCAGTTATTCTCATTAAAAAAAAAATCTTCCAGGGGAGGGTATAGCTCAAAATGGTAGAGCACATGCTTAGCATGCACAAAGTCCTGGGTTTGATCCCTGGTACCTCCTCTAAAAAAAGTAAACAAATAAACATAATTACCTCCCTCCCCCCACCAAAAAAAAAACCTAAAAAAAAATTTTTTTTTAAAATCTTCCATGAAGGCTCAACCATAAATTCCTGGGTCAACTGATAAGACAAGGATGATCTGTCCATAAGGGTAAAAGCACAGTAAGTACCTGGAGAAACCTTAAATCAGAGAACAGGAAAACAGGGGTGGGACGGGGTTCGCATTTACCTGGAGAGACCAGAAGCACAGTCCCCTTTCCAAAGGTAAGTGTGTTGTATCCTGAGTTCACACTCTAGCAAACCCCCATACAAAAAGGGCCTGCAGTGTTGGGCCTTTCAACCTCTGACTGCTTAGGGAAGGGAAGGAAGACCAGCATTTGTGGAGAACACGTCATATGCCGAGTGGGTTAACCATCTGTACGTATCACCTTGCCTTACGCAGGCCATACCTGTGCCAGGAACTTTGATACTATTATTCTCATTTCACAACTGAAGAACAGGTGACGCAGGGCTAAGCGGGTTGAACCAGCACTGCTGCACAAGTGCCCTGATGCACGAGGCTTTTTAGCACAGGACAAATAAGTATTAGGAGGAGCTATGAGAGAAGCCTCGCCCTCCTTATTCCTGCGAGAGTGAGACTGTAGCTGTCCTGGGGCTCATTCTCCAGCTAGAAACAGACATTAGGGCCCTAGAAACAGTCCTTCCCCGCAAACTCCAGCTCATCCTCCGTGACACCGCCCTCTCCTGAGACAGGAGAACATTTGCATCAATCTTCCTGTTATTCCTCTGATACTCTACTTACCAGGCCTGACCAGCAGTCTGGTCCCACTCCCGAAGGTCCATCTGTAGCCTCCATCACTCCCACAGTGGTTCACAGTCAGCCCAGAACCCCCGCAAGCCAGCACGTCCTCTCACACCCAGGGCTGATGCAGCCCTATGCCCTACGGAGGGCGCTGCATCTTTTGTTTTAAATTTATTTTTATTTTATTTACTTTTTTTGTTTGTTTTAGGGGGAGGCAATTAGGTTTGTTTGTTTGTTTATTTATTTAATGGAGGTAGTGGGGACTGAACCCAGGACCTCGAGCATGCTAAGCACCCACTCTACCACTGAGCTATACCCTCCCCGCCGGGTACTACATCTTAACTTCTCTTTACATTCCACATAACACACGGGCCATTTGACCCAAATATGGGCCTTTATTGTGCAACATGTAAAATGAAGCCTCTGTCTGCCCACAGCTCTGAGTCTACCACCATCAAACCCGTGCTTTTCAACTCTGTTTACAACAGAGGTGCCCAGTCCTTCTTTTGTCTCCATTATACTTATCAATTTTTAGATTCCTGCCATAGCATCTTTCCTAATTTTAACTTCAATCAATTTGAAATTTCATAGAATAGCATGAAGATCATTCTACGTGACAGCTTCCTGCTCCTACAGTCAAATTACCCCACAGGCTTAGCGGCTCAGTGGTAGCCTGGTTACTCACTCAGGTCCTGTTCTGCTCCCAAAGCCAGGTGCCCCTCTGATTAAACGGCACCCACTCTGCTTCTGTTTAAAAAAAAACACCAATTGCCTTCTTTTTAGTTCTTATCCTTGGCAAATTTACTGTTTTCCATTGGCCTCATAGGTAATGTCTTAGCTTTCTTTTCTATTAAGAAAGAACTCAACTTGGATGCAACAACAGCATCAGAATGTTAAGAGATGGATGAGGGATCCTTCTACAATATCTTTACTTAAATCTTCTGAAAATGGCCAGAAAAGGCCTGTTACATCCCCTTATGTGCTCCAAACGTGACTATCTGAGAGGAGACAACACAAGTAAGGAGGAATGCCGAGGGATTTAGACTTACTTGGGGTGACCCGAAGCATTGTTCCAGTTCCAAAGGTAACCTTTTGGCTGCCCCCAAAATTCACACCACAATGCAGGCCTTTACAGAATGGCTTCCTCTCTCCTGCCATTTTCATGTGGTTGACGTTTAAGTGGCTGTACTTCAGCGCAAGAGAGAGTGGTTTTTACCAACGTCTATGGCTATGGAGCCACATGAAAATAGCCTTTTTACTAAGAACCTATGTATTTTCTTCCTGTTAAAAGAATTATACTAGCTGTCCTAGCCTTTTGTTTTTGTTCTGAAGACAAATAATAATCATATTTTACATGTGTATAACATTCACTAGTTTATGCAACACTTTCATATCCATTAGCTTATTTTATCTTTAAACATTTTTTGAGGCGAGATTAAATATTTTCATTTTACAGGTGAAGAAATTGTGGCCCAGGTGCACTGGTCAAGCCAGGTTGAGAAGGACAGGAAGTGTTCAGCCAAACCTTCTGCCTTTTTCTTTATGATCAGCTCTCTGGGCTGTTTCAGTCTGTTATTTTTGGTTCATCGACATGTCGATTTTTCCTCCACAGTTAGATCTTTCTATCCTCTGTGCCATTACTTTAACATTTCTTTCCACATCAGAATGCACTTAAGTCTGCATAAACCATTAATTTCTTGACACGTGGGCCCTACAAACACTGCAGTAAGTTCAATGGGCCTCAGTAGCCACATTAAGCCTCCTATTTCAGTGACATACTGTCTGCTTGCTGGGTTTTACTGATAATCTTGTCCCTCTCCCAAAGATGAATGTGTTATAAATCACAGCACCGCGCTACCTGACAACAATTCCTGAGCTACCTAGATAATAGATTAATGTGATTAGCATGTATCTGTCCTCCCTCCTGGGAACTCTGGCTGGGATTTCCCCCCTTTTTATTATTGAAATAAAGACTACGCCATGGAATTAAGCCTCTGAAAGCCTCTTTTCAGGGCACAATAGTATTGATGTTGGAGAAAATCTGAGAAGAGTCTAAGTGATATTCTCTAGACGACTCTGACACATTTCCTTCAAAAAGATTTGCAGAATTTTGCCAAGTAATCTTATTTCACCAGCCAAAGGATATCGGCTTTGACTCCCATTTTTACTTAGGAATCAACACTGGTACACAAGCTCATTTTATGAGCACTTAGCAGATTTGCTCCTATCCCTGTAGGTTTTTTCCTCTTTTATCATTTTAAAATCTTTAAAAAGATTGTGAGCATGAGTGGAACAGGGGATATGCTTGGAGTATTAGAGATGTGGGACAGCATCCATTTTTTCCATTTTGTTTTAATGGCTTTCATCAATAAACCCCAATACTCCTTGAATGAAAGATTAAGGAGACATTTAGTCACCTGTGTGACTTAAGTCTGCAGGATAAGTACAGGCATCATGATCAATAATAACCAGGTACTTACTGGGACTCACTGATACGATGGTTCCTTTCCCAAAGGTCAGCGCACTTCCTCCCTGGTAGGCACAGTGAAATGAGGCCCTGCGAATACCTTGAGTACTTGCTCACTCCCTCTGCTGTGTATATAACTATAAACAATGGACACTTATGGAGCTTTCGGTGTTTGGGCGTGTAATAACAAAACTCTGTTATTTTGTGAGATGGAGGGTAGTGGTAGTTGCTCACTCAGTAACTATTCACTGAACACCTCCATGTGTAAGGCACTGTGCTGGGCACTGGGGATACAGCAGAAAGCCACTAGGACACTGTCCCTGTCCCCGTGGTGTCGCCAGTCTAGGGGGAGGCACACATAAACAAATATGGAGATGACATGAGTAAAATCAGGCTGGGTAATGGGATAGAGAGCCATGCTTGGTGGCTGGTTAGATTGGTTGGGCAGGAAAGGTCCCTCTGAGGACATCTGGAGTGAGATCCAAGCATGGAGGAATTAATTATCATCTCCATTTAAAGATAAGCAAATTGAGAGCCAGGCGCCAAGTCACCAGTGTCCATGACGGACATGGATGCTTACATCATGCCTTCTCCCTGTCGAAGTACTAGATCTAGTTCCACCATGTAAGTACCTGGTTAGGAAAGGTAGTTCTTCCAGAGTGACTCTGGGATGTCATCTGGGCAATGGAGACTGTGGTACCGGCTGTTGAGGGCCAACCGGAAGAGAAGGTATTGGCATCTCAGAGTGTTTCTCTGATGGGTTTTCTGATGGAGCTGGCCACTCAGAGAGGGAGACTTCTTCCATTCTGCTTCCCTATTAAGCTGGCAAACAGTGCAAACCATTACCTAGCAAGATGAGCTCTTTTGGTTAGGATGGGGAGGATGTGGGGACAGCTCGGCTCCCCACTAAATCTGAATAAACCAAGTCCACTTAAATTTACAAAAACCCTGTTACATGTCTCAATAACTAATTGAATTCAAATTTCATGGCAATACTTACTAAGATTCACCTGCACCATGGTCCCCCTTCCAAATACCAGCTTCTGGGCGCTTGAAAACCCCACAGTGATCTATTTCACCACAAAAACCAGAGTGAGCCTCATTTTTCAAGCACAGGAATTCATCCAGCTTCTCTCACTTGGTTGAAACCCAGTTGAACACTAAGCGCATATTTAGGTAAAGTCAAGAAAAGTCTTCCACTCACACACTCTTCGGAACGGTAGGAAACTTCTGAAACCATTTGCTGCAAGCTCACAACCTCACACATTTCTCTCCCAACGTGCTCAGGTTTTTGAAGACCTCCAGGGATGGTCTGAGTCACCGATTTCTCACGTCCTATTTTCTCATAACGAGAAAGGTTCACCTTATATCCAAATTCAACTCTTGCTCTAACAATGCCAAAGCCCATGAAGCCCTTGCTCACCCTCAGATTTACTCTGAAATGGAATTTTTCATAAAAATCTGACTTTTAAAAAATCATGAATCGTCTGACTGCCCATGCTTTTCAAAGAGATTTCACATATATTATCTCATTGGAGACTTACAAAAATCCTTCATGCTCAGCAGAGCTAGACTCCTAATCTCCATGTCAGAGACGAACAGAGGGTAAGAGAGCTGCCTGTGGGCACGTGGTTGGTGAGTGGCTGAGCCAGATTCACACGGTCTTTTGGCTCTGGGTTGAACACCTTGATGACTTATTTGTACGTGTTCATGTATTGATCATATTGCTCTGGCCTTCAAATCCCTCTCCCTTCTTTACTCTCTTCCCTAATGAAAAAGACATACTGTCAACAACAAAAACAATATTCACTGGGCCCCCCCCCCCCCCCCGCCGGCCAAAAAAACCTCTCTAAACAAACCTCCAGCTCAGCTTTTTCAGAGCAATGTCTTTTTAATCCTCACACGCTTTCTGTGAGCCAGGAGATAAGAGTTATCAATATTTCAGTTGCATTAATTGGGAAAAATGAGGGCCAGAGGAGATAAATCAGGATGATGGTTATAGAGGCTGCAGCCTGAGCAGACAGCAATATATTGAACCTTAGAACACGTGGGACCCGGCCCTGCTATTGTGACCGCGTTCAAATCACTTAACAACTCTGAATAGAGAGAATCACCGCTTCCCATCTTCCCCAGCCTCCTAGGACAATCGGATAAAAGATATGAAGAAATGAGGAGAGTGCCTTAATTGTCTTCCTCTTCCTAAGAAGACAAACCTTAGAAAATATCAAGACAGTAGTATTGTTTACCTGCACTGAATTTGTGCATTCCTGTGTGCCTATGCATTAGAAACAACACTAAACATTTTTCAGGCAAGTTTGAGACTGATTAATTTGGGCTCACACAGCACACTCAATTTAAGATTGATGACTAGGTGTCTGCTCCAGTGTTGGAAACATAATTGTGGCCCAAGAGCTGGTACTCACTCGGCTTGACTGACACCCTGGTTCCTCCTCCAAAGGTTAGCTTGTTTCCTGCAGTGTTGGTCACACAATGATTTGAGGCCCAACAAAAACCACAGGGACCAAGGAAATCACACTCTGGAGATGCCTCACGAAGGCCATTTCCTTTGGCTGTGGTGGCAAAGTGGAGGGGTGGTGCTGTTTAGGGTAACCCTGTCCCCTAGCGCTGTGCCCACTTTGCAGAGCGAGAGTGCTTGTCAGTGGGCACCCACCTGGGTCTCACCCTTTCAAATATTTATTTACTTCTAAGCTTTGGCTGTTTGGACCTGGATCTGTGAGTGAGATTGATAATAGCAAATAAGACCTCACTCAGGGGCCCTTTTGACCACTTTTAACCCACAAAGGGACCTGAGAACAGGAAGACTTTAAGCTCTGGGAACCTTCAGGGTCAGGCTGTTCATACATCCAGACTGGAAATGCTGGCGAACACAGCCATACGCAGGCAGGCACCCTGTCAGGGTCTCTATATTCAATTTAGTGCCCAGGGCAGACCCTACAGAGAGGAAGGTACTTTAGTCCTGGGTCCACCTGGGCCATCTGAGCTGCTGCGCTTCCCTCGGTCCAGGTTTCATACCCAGCCATTCTACAGCCCATTCCTTGGTGGGGAGGAGGCTTCTTGGGGAAAGTTTACAGAATACGATGGAGAGGTCATTCGTATTTAGAAAGGGGCTGACGGAGCCTCTGACAGGGAGAGGACCAAGAATCACAGGGCTCCAGAAGAATAAAGCTTGTAACCTTGTCCCTCAGTCTGGCATGCCCAGTCTGGGTCGAGGGTCCGTATCCTTCCCCCGGCGTTGGATGTGGACCAGAGCCGGTGTTTCTGGATGCTCCCTACATGCTAGTGGAGCTGCCCTTCTGCTCTGCCTTGGGTGGGGATAAACACAGGCTCCTCTCAGATTCTTAGGTTCCTAAAAGGGACCCTATGTCATCTTGACCTTCCTTTCGCTCCCGCATCCTAGTCTACCTAGGAAGGGTGGGGGTCCTCCAGAAGCGGCCATACACGTATTCCCTTAGTTTCAAGACAAAGGAAATTCATTCATCTCCCTTTTCAATTTTTTCATAGTAATGTTTTCCTGGAGTAGAAAAAACCCACTCACCAGGCCATACGATTAGCTGAGTTCCTCTTCCAAAGTACAGCTTCCCCAGACTTGAGCCTCTGTCGACACAGTGCTGGGCCCCTTTGCATGAACCTGGTCCTGATGTTCCCTGTCACTCTCTCCCCTGCCCTAGGGGACAGAGTTGAAAATTCACCTCCATCCTCTTTAAGTGGCTTTAAGTCTTTTTCTTGGGCAGCTGACAGTCTGAGCTGGACAGTCAGATCTCAGAGGCTATCTCTCTCAGGGTACAAATGGTCTGTGCTAACAATAGTCTTCCCACCAGCAGAGGCCCCCTCCCATCAGAAAGCAATTACACGTCCTTTTGAGAGCATTTAAATTGAAAGGAACTTTGCTTCCCTGGTCCTATTTCCCAGTATAAAAGGCTGCTCACTTACTTGGATTGTCATTACTCGGATCCCTTTCCAAAGCTGAACTTGTGAAAATTCTGATAGACTAGATCTGTCCTCTGCAAAATCACCCCATCTCCCTCATTCAACCTCTGGTCCTCCCTTCAGGCATTCTTTTTTCTCTTCTTTCTTTTTCTCCCCCTTCCTGATATGGCTCTTTTTTTCCCCATTTACGGCTCTGGGAAATCATACCCCACCATCTTCTAGGTATAAAAATCCCAAATAGGCTTTAGCTCATGAATAATTCGATGGCATATTTCTTTGGCTATCAAAATAATAAAAAGAGAAGAAAGAGCTCTGAGTTCACCTTTTCATCCTCTAGGCTGGAGTCATGAGATCTTAGCACTTAGAGTTGAAAGGGAGCCCAGAGATGATTCAGTCTAACATCTAAAATGGCATAGAAATCCTTTCCACAGCATCGGATAGTCGGCTGGAAGGACCCAGCGTGAGGAAGAGTCTGACACTTCACAGAGCAGCCTTTCCACTGCAGGCTGGTTCTACTTGTTCAAAAAGATTCCAGAGGAGGCTGAGACACATCTCCTTTCATCCACTGGTTTTGATTTTGCCTTCTCTACTGACCCCTTCCCTCTCTAGATGACAGTCCTTCAAATATTAGAAAAGAGTTATTACCCCATCTTAATACAGCCCAGTGACATCCTCTCTTACTTTTTTCTTTTTAGGGACCTCAGATGATTTCAGATAGCTCACTTGGTTTTTATCTGACCGTGAAGCCCATGCTCTCAGCAAGAGCATCATGGCAAAAGCATGCCTGAGGAGGAGAGCCATCGGGGGTGGAGGAGGCGGCGAGAGATGCAAATGAGGTGGACAGGTTAGGGTCCTAATGCAAACTGGGAGAGCTTTTTGGAATTTAGTTACTGACCTTTGTGCTTCCCAGGCGGAAGTGCATGCAGTTGTACCCATCATTTTGTTTTAAACTGATTCTGACTTTTCCCTTCTTACTTACTTGCTCTTACAGTTACCGTGGTTCCTGCTCCAAAGGTGAGCTTGTAGTCATTAGAGCCACAGTGCTACGCCTTCCTACACAAACGCCGTCAAGACTGCAGAGGAGGGAGTGGGCTGGGGGACAGGCGGGCCGCTGGAGGTCTAGCTCTGCCCCGCTGTGCTCGGAGCCCTTTGGTCACTATTTCAACCCCTTGCTCTGTTTTTCGCTTTCACTTAGTCTCCTCATCTGTGACAGTGGGGATGATAATATCTATCCCAAAGGATCATTAGGGAGAGTAAATGAATTAAAGTATGAGAGGCATTTACACAGTACTTTGCACATAGCAAGTGTTCAGTAAATGCTAGTTATTAGATTATTATTAAGATTCTTTTCATCTTTAAAAATACATATAATTTTAATTTGTCACAGCTCCTTTCTGAAATCTTGGACATTCATATACATCCTTTAAATGATATCCAAAGGCTTTTGTTTTTTCTTGTCAATTAGTAAAAGCAGCAATAGTTGAAATCTGGGAATTTTCCTTATACGGGATACCATCTTAAGAGTACGGTTGGCAGCTTCAGAATGTTTACTCAATCATAGGGTTTGTTTACTACATTTTATACCTGTTTAAGAGACCTATGAACAAGGAATGGTAAGTTGTTATGAGTGGGGACCCAACACACAAAATAAAAGAACTGAAAATAAATATAGACTGGTAAGAGGAATTTAGGATAATATATTGGTGGCTTTTTTTGCAGACAATTGTCACTTACTTGGCTTTACACTGAGTTTGGTCCCAGAGCCGAAGTACAGTCTGTTGGTGTTGTACACTGTGTTTACTAGCATTACAAAAAGCCTGGTGGGATTTCCCAAAAGGGAGATGTGATTTCCAGAGATGACTAAGCAAGTCAGGCCAAGACTAACTCAACCTCACCAGTCTTTTTTTTTTTTTTTTCTATTTTCCTAGAAAATTCAAGAACCAAAGTGAGGAATGAGGCAAGAAGACACATTCATTATCAGGGACAGGCGAGCTGAGGGCATCTGATTTTCTTCAGTGGTTTTATCGATTTCTCTTCCTTAGTTTTCTGCTTGGGTTCATTCCTGTGCCTTCCCTGCTCCCTATGCACAATATTTGAAACAAGGACATTGCAAATGAATGCTCGTTACCGTTCTCTTTTCCTAATTATAAATAAACATTTTCTTCAGGTGGACTGGATTGTGAGGAAAATCCTTATTCTGCCTTGAGTTCCAGGGCTATCTGGGAGCTTCTCTCCCTGAGTTGGACTGGGGTCAGTGTCACGCTTGATAACCTGACCTGAGCTTCCTTTTAAGGACACCTTGAAACACACCAGCGAGCTACCTATATTCTGCACGTGTGATGAAGCAAGATCGCTGTGTCCTATCTGTCAAGGACCTACATTATATAACCAAATGTAATTTAACAGCCCCAGCCCAGCCCCCACCATGAAACTGTACATTTTGGCTCCCCGCAAACCCACTCTCTGTCTGCATATTCACTTTAGCAAGGGAGAGAGAGAGAAAAAAAAGAGGCCGCAGTGTTGGCTGTCATTTGCAAGTCTAGATGAAACATTATTTATGGGCAAAATATTTTGCTGACGCTTTCAAGAGAAAGGAAACCTCAGTGCCAACAGCTAGACGCCCACACAGTTTGGATTTAAACAAATCTCCACAAATGAACACAGTTATGAGAAATAAAATAGAGGTGACTTCAGTCTAAGGCAAGTAATTATAATACTTATGCAGTTTGGGAGGGCAAGGGGCTGACTTGTTCTTACTTGTAGAAATGATAAGCAGGGTGTTACAGGAAGGCTCTGCTGGAAGGGCACCAGAGAGCTATAGGAACAGAGCTTCATTTAAATATCTCAGATCGGTACCTTTTGTGTTTAGTGACTTCTGGAGAAATCAGCCAGGACAGGCTAGCAATGTAGCTGGCCAGCTAGCCTTTGGTTTGGGATAGTTCCTGGTAAAACCCTCTTGGAGCATTTCACCTGGTTCTAGTGAACGTATTATGACAAACAGACGTTCCCTTTATGGACTCTGTTCCTACTCTTTTAGGTTAAGAAAGCTTCTTCTCAGCTCATTTTCATCAACTCCTATTCCAAACTTAGCAAAAAGGCTTCTCTTTCTCTTTGGCCTGTGATAAACACTTCTCTTCTTACTTTACCCTTTTAAGTATGTGTTGTTGGTGTCTCTCCCCCACCCCCCACCCCCAGGCCCATTAAGTTACCTAAATGTACAGGATAAATATTTATAGATCACTGAATCCATGCGAATAGTAGTTAATTGTGGTGGCCTACCAGGTACAACCGTCAGCTGGGTCCCAGATCCAAAGGTCAGTTGCCAGCCGGAACCAGAAGAAACACTGTGATGTGCCCAACAACAAAAACCAGAGGGAAGAGGCCAGCTTTGGCAGAGCACAGAGTACAGAGCTGGCGATTACTTTGTGAATCAGGCCTATATCACTGCCGGTCTAGGTTTGATCTGGAGTAACCAGACTGCCTATCTACAAATCATAAATAAAGCCTTCTTTTTCTTTACCATCCCACCTGCTTTTAGGAAATCTTGCCTTCTACTCTCTGCTCAGAGTTCTAAGCATCAGACATATGCTTTTAATACACAGAGAGGGCAAGCACTCTCTGATTTTAGAGACCAAATCAATGTTCACATATTTTCATCTAAGAAGACTCACAAGTCCAGGACAGAGAATATTTTTTTTTCCACCACTGTGGGCATCACTAGGTCACACCACCAGGAAACTGCCCAAATCCTTGAGTCATCTCTAGACTGAGTCCACCGGATCTAAATGAGGTATGGAGTAGATGTTAGTTATCCAGTTAATTTGGCCACTAGGTTGATATCAATACTATGATTTTAGAATGATCAAATTATCAGTGAACTTTCTAGTTTTCCACTTCACTTTTGGGCTATTTCCTTTCTCATGACTGAAGTGGCACCTATGTTGATTTAGCTGCTAAGACTTTAAAACCTCAACAAAGATCAATTTTGATATTTCCTAAGGTAGTGAGGATGGTATAAAAGCCCAAGAGGGAAGAGGATATGGATGGTCATATGGGAGGGGACAGTCTACCTTTGGAATGTAAGTTCCCCGAGGATAGCATCACATTGAATTTCTCCCCGGTGGGTCCCTGGTCTGAACGCTGAGCCTGGAATAAATTGGCTGCACAAAAATATTGATCAGATGTGTCTTGCAGATTCCTCAGACCTCAGGCCAGGAGAATTCATGACCAGGAGTTAAATTCTAGTCCTCACTCAGCCATAGGCTGGTTGTGGGGCCATGATCAGTCTCTTCCCTGGGCCTCAGTTTCCTTCCAAGCAGACAGCCAGAAAGAGAGGATTTTAAGGGTTCTCTCTGCTCCATGAGGCTATGCTGTACAAATTTTTGGCGTAAAGTCTCAGAAACAGGGTGTTCGAATAGTCCTTATGAATACACTTTTTTTTAAAAAGTGAGTTTTGACTTTGGAAGAGGCTAATCACAGTTATTCTGGTCAATGATCAAAATTTACAAGATTCCTTCTATAAATTGACATAATCGAAGCCAAAAAGAATAGCGCCTTAGAGGCTTGTTAAGGAATTAGAAGTCTTGTCACTGATTCCTGTACAAATCCAGGGCTCCAGATCCTAGCCAATATCCCAAGTAATCAGTCCCACATCTTTGATGCTGCCACATATATTGTGGCAGTAATTCCCAGAGATTCCCCTACGTGGCCCATTTTGCACCAAGACATCAGAGCCTAGCCAGGGAGATTTTTGTCCTCCTTCTGTATGATGCCCACTCACCCTTCCTAAACATTCTTTCTATAGTGTATAATTGGGTCTAAATCAGCCCTTCATCCACAGACATTGCTTAATCCAGGGATACACATTTATACTTACTGGGCTTCACAGATAACTCGGTTCCCTGTCCGAAGATAAGCTTTCCTCCCTGGTTATAATTCACACAGTGCTACACAGCCTGTCAAAAACACATCCAATCTTCCTGAACACATTTCTAATCCTCCACTCCCCAGTCCACGGCAGATCTCTCCCACATCCCAGCATGAATATGGCTATCCATCTTACTGTAACTTTTTTCCTCATAAGAGGAATAAGGTACCTACACCGGGGGCTGATAGGGAATAATGAAAATTCCTATTTATCCCAAAATATTTCTATTTGACACCAAACTGAACTCTCATTCTCACTTCACAGCTCTGGGTATTGCTGTTCGGGGAAATGGCTTCCTTTCAAATATGTTTCTCATGATCTCAGTGAGAAATACTTGGCACCCGGGTTAAAATTAAGGGCAGGTGAGGCTCCAGGGAATTGGGCTTACCTGGGGTGACCACAATCCGGGTCCCTGCTCCAAAATTCAATTTCCCCCAGCCGTCAGTTGTCACACTGTGACAAACACCTCTACAAAATAGCTTCCCCCGAGAAGACAGCGGCTAAATGAAGACAAACTGCTCGTGGGGAAACAATCTTGCTACAAAATGAGGTAACTGCATGATCTGAGATATAAGCGTTTTCCCCCTTTCCTCATCTAATTTCTCTTCTTTCAAGACACCAAGGATGAAGTATGCCAAGAGCGGTCCTTCCTGGGCTGCAGGGCCGGACACGGCACCGCTGGGGTTAACAAAGACTGGGCTTGGCGGAGACCGGACTCCGCGGGGACAAAGCCCACCATGGCTAGGAGTTTACCTGATGCCCAACCCAGTCCTCAGCTCCTCAGTTATGAAATGGGCATAACTCTAGTGGACTCTCTGGCTGAAGAAGACTTGCCATCTGAAGGTTTAACTGATTGGGAGTTTGAGAGCATGGACAGACCCCAAGGCTGGGTTATCAATGGGATCCTGGTGGGTTTCTTCCCCTCCATACCTCCCAGAGCTCCCTCGAGGACCAGGAAGATGACCAAGCACTGGGCCTCTGTCTGCTCAACCCCTTCTGGCCCAAGGAGGCCCCACGGAAATGGGAGCAGGACCTCCTCTTGGAGATTGTCATACTCAGTGCACAATTCAAATGGCATGCTACTTACTCGGCTTAACAAGCAGCCTCGTCCCCTTCCCAAAGGTGAGGGAGAAGCCTTGTCCTCCCACACAGTGATTATCTCAGCATCAAAAACCTGTCAACTCAGCTTCCCCCACACAAAGCCCTCCTGAGAAGGGAAACCTCCGATGCACTTCCTGCAGTATTATTCACACGGGCCTGCGATTTTCCTCCCCAAAAAAGCATCCCTCCCACTCCTTATTGTCCTCTTCCTCCGGCCTCTGAGGTCACAATGGGCCCAGGCCTCAGGCAGGAGCTGATTCTGCTCCCACATCTCTGTACTTACAGGGCAGCACCGACAATCTGGTTCCCCCACCGAAGGTCAGACCCTGGGCATAGTTATTCCCACAGTGCCTCCGGGCTCTGCAAAAACCCTGAGAGCTCCCCTGCTCCTCACCCCACATTCCACACATCTCAACACCATCACCAACCTAGGGACCCAGACCCTGTGTTTTTGGCTTTAGGATGCAAAAACCAGCCTGCCTGTCCTGACCAGTCCTGAGATCCTGAGAACAAAGGGAGTTTGGGATGCGACAAGCAAGGGTTCCAAAACGTAACCCAGCAACCCCCGTTTTCCCCCGAAGGATGCAGCTCTGCGTGAATGAGCCTGAGTTTTTTCACAGAGCGGCTCCGGGATGAGAAGAGGCTTAGAGGTTTCCCTTATTGCTCCTCCTGCCTCGAGGCAGGGCTGCACTTCAGTCAGCCCTGAGAGGAGGGTGTCTGTCTCCTTTCAAAAACCCTCCAGAGAAAGTGCTCTGGCAAACTGCTCCTGACAGCTCATTTTCACCGTTCACAAACCCATTAGGAAGGTTTTAGCACTAACCTAACTCCCTTCCTCTTGCAGTATTAGCCACGTCCTGTGGTCGGAGTCCTGGCGCAGCTGCAGGACACAGCGTCTCCAGCTTTTGTTGAATGCATCCTTCCCCAGATTGAGATCCGTGGCTCAAGCCTCACGTTTCCGCAGGATTCACTGGCCCCATTTGCCTCTAGACACTAACCTCCATCTCTGGGTCTGAGAGTTTCATTTTGGGGCTCTTTTCAGGCACCCTATTTCTCACGAGTTTTACTGTCCAGAGGAGCATAAACAGTCTGGGGACAAGCAGCCCTTCCCCGTGACGCTTCCATCCTCTCCCTGACCCTGTCCCTTCGCACGCCGAGCCTGTGTCTTGGGGCACTTTGGAGGGAGTTGCACTGGGGTCAGCTTGGTGAGAGGCTGCTGTGAGGTGTCAGTGGCGGCAGCCCCTCGCCCAGCTGTACTGGGAACAGCATCCCTGCTCTAATGGTTTCTGGTGTCGCCTCAGGAGCTCTGGCCACTCAGCTGTCTGTAGAAGCCTCTCCCCTGTCTTGACACTTGGACGATTTTGTATTTAAATTAGCTGGGATTCTTTCTATTTCCACTCAGACACTTTCCAATCCCAGGTGAAGGGTTTCATAGCACAGGCTGACATTCTCCACCCTCCCCCATGCCAGCTCTTCTCCTGATGCATGACAGAGCCTTGACAGCAGAGCCAAGGGGCCAAACCAAAGCTCTGCTTGTGTGTTGGAGATGAGGTTTATCATTATTATTAATAGCTAGGGTTTAATGAGCTCTTTTATGTTTTGGGCACTATGCTAAATACTTTGGCTCTGATTATTTTATTTGATCCTTATAAGAACTCAACAAGGTGGGAATATTTTTATCCCTGTTTTATGGATGGGGAAATCAAGGCTCAGCGAGGGTAAGTAATTTGCCCAAGGTCACACAGTTAGTAAAGTAGTGGAGCCAGGACTTGAATTTAGGTTCTTCTGTCTCCAAAGCTCATGCTCTACTGAGCTTACCCATAGTGTCTAGAGGGGACACATAGCATCTCAGAGATGCTGTCGAAGTAGAGTCAGTGCTGAGTCTTATATTCTACAATAGAGGTTTTATTCTCAAACTAGATGCCCAAAGTTTTAGTGGTTCTTTTCAGAGATTTAAATCGCAGTGAGGGGACGGGTGATCGAAGTTAGATGTGTAAAAGTACTTTCCAGCAGTAAGGGCTGCTACATTTTGGAATTGATTACAGAGAAGCTGAGGACCTAGACCATCCTGCCCTAGACCAGCAGACAGAGTCAAAGCCTATCCCATGTGGTCAGGGAGCGTGTAGGGAAGCCTGGTCAGGGGTGGTGGGACACTGGGTCCCCTCTGGAGGTCCTTCCTGGCATCCTCAGTGGCTCGATCACTGTTTATAGCTCTATTTCTTTGAAAATGTCATATATGCTCCTGAAAGTCTCTCACTGTGAGTCAGAGCAAGTGTGTGTGTGTGTGTGTGTGTGTGTGTGTGCACGTTTCATTTTAAAGCAGAGAGAGGCAGCAACTCTCTTTGGCCTGGGGAAAGAACATTAATAAAGAGCCCAAGCAGATGCACAGGATTAAAGTATTTTTCAAACTAACGATTTGATTGATTGCCCCCAAAGGCACAGCCAAAGAAGAACACAACTTACTTGGCTTCACAGTGAGCGCGGTCCCGTTCCCAAAGGTTAATCTGCCTGCACTGGTGTCACACAGTGTTCAGTGCTATTGTAATAACCTTGACTCGGGCCTCTAGGAAGACAGGTGGAGGTGGAGGAGGCAAGCAGGAAAACAAAACCCGAAATGACTGCCCGTGGCCAAAACAATCTCCTTGTAATTAGGTTAGAACGTGGGATGAATACAAATCACTAGCAACTTCCCAGCCTGGTTCTATTTGCAGAAATTTTCCTTGAAAGAATGAGCCTTGGCAGGAGCAGCTCCTGGGAAATTCACTCCAAGCGGCTCCTGCTTGGCCTCCCGGGATCCCGCCTTGTTTGTTATTCCTGAAGGCCCTTTATCTATTTCATCCAGTTCCTGCCTTTTTTTTTTTGGACTCTACTTTCCCTGGACCTTCCTCCTTGTGGAGGTTCACATATTTTCTCAGGGGGAGACTACACGGATCTTAAACACCAAGTACAATGCCGCAGGGAATAGGTGCGTTAATAACCTTGTTTTCCAACCGGTATCACGAACTGCCCAGCACAAACCAAGCAAAGAAAACGCCGCCTGTGTTTTGACAGCTTCTGCATGATGGAAGGCAGGCATCTTGGGAAGAATAATTCGCCAGAAAGAAAAACTTACTTGGTGTGACCAGGAGTTTGGTGCCCTTCCCAAAAGTGAGTTGGTAACCCCCAGCTCCAGAGTACACACACAGTTTCCTTTCTTTGCAAAAACCCCACAGATGCTGAGAAAAATCAAACCACTCACGGCAAAGGAGCAGTGCGGACAAAAGCTCAGGTTGTAAAAATAACCAGCAGACAGGCAAAAGCGGAGGGCTGTTACAGAGACTTGCTGTGGGTGGACCATCCCTCAGAGCCCTACAGAGACCTGGCTGGATGTCAGAGGTCACCTAGCCCATCCTCCTGTCTTCAGGCTAAGTATTCTGTGACCAAGGACCTGTCTAGCTTTTAAGAGCTCCTGGGAAGGTAGCTCTCTGCCAACAGACTTTCTGTTCCTATATCTAATTGAAATCTGCAAACTGCAGTCTGAATTCTTTATGTCTTGACCTTCTTTCCTTGAAGACAGGAGATTTCATGTCAACATGCTCCAGATACAAACATATCACAACACACCAAACCAGTCCCAGTGGTCACCTTTGGGGAGGAACCTGATGTTGAAGGAAGGGGATGAAGGTGAATATTGGCTTGATCTGTAATTTGAATTGTTTTTACAATGAGAAATTTTCATGTATTACTTAGATGTATTAAAATTAATAACAACATTAAATAGAAATCCACAAAATATTTAAAAATGGCTCTTGGATCTTAGACAAGCCTTCTTGTGCTCCCCAGGCTTAGGAGTCTTGGGCTGTCTGTCCTAGGGTTTTGGTCTCCTGGGATCGGGGATGGGAACGGGGCCAGGACATGTGGCCAGAGCGAGCTGGAGGCACTGAAGCCAGGGTGGGTGAGCTCCTTGCGCTTGCCCGTGATTGTCTGGCTGGCTTTTGAATTATGCCAGAGTAGCCTGTTCACCTTCCCACCCAGCTCTCACTTCCCAGCTCTAACCAGATCTTTCTTGGGGGAAAAAGCATTCATAGGCACATTGAAAAGAAAACATTTAGGGGAAGAAGTCATTGCTGATCAAACTTAGGGACAGCCAGGGACACTTACTTGGAATCACAGAAAGTCTTGTGCCCTTTCCGAAGACCAGCTGCCGCCCTCCTGAATCCCCACAGTGATTGTCTCCATAACAGAAACTCTGAATGCCTGACCCTGGTGCTTTTCTGGATGTTTCCTCATGTTAATCTCTTCCCCTGGGTAGAACAACCCAGAAATCTCCCCACTTAGCCATAGTTTTTTTTTTTCCCCCTTTGCATGTCTTTGCCCCCTTCTCCCTGATCCTCTACAAAGTGTGGTACAGTTAAGATGCCCCTGGCTCTGACCGTCTACTCTGCCGATACGAGCTTCCATGTATGGAGCTGCAGCCCAGGAATGTGTTTGGAAACTGGCTGCAAACTTCCAGCTTATTGTTAGCCTGTGAAAAATATTCTAGAGGAAACCTCTGTCTCTGGCCTCATAATGAACTCTCTGCTGAGCTAGGAACAAAAAAGGAGTGGCTGCTTTTCCTAAATGAAGAAAAGGATTTGGAAAATGGGACAGAGTAAAAAGGCCCAACACAAGATGTTGTTCTTGGCTGATGTACCATCTTTGTTGCCTCTGGCATTAAAGTAGCTCTTAAAAAAGGTATCCCCCGCCCATCCCTGGAACAAGGGAAATGCAAAGGCCTGGAGCATCAGAGCCAGGAATCTTAGCAGAGGCCAGATAGAGAAAGTAGGTCTTTTATGAGGAGTGGAAAGAGAGGGGAGGCTGGGGTCACTTCCAAAACCGCTTTGGTTGGAGCCAGAAATCACACTGGGTTTAACGATGTCTCCATACAAGGTCCACTGGGGAGAAGTCTGGGGGGAGACTTGAAGATAGGCTTGTGACAAAGTGTCACAATTTTTTATTCTTAATAATTGTATAAACAGTGAAAAAGATAATTGATATTTTAAGCAGCAAAACATGGGCAGGAACTTTCTGAGCTCTAGAGGGTAAAGAATGCGATTTTGACTAAGCTGTGGAAGGGCCAAGGACGGTGAGGGCAGAGGGACCCAGGACCTAGAGGCTGCCCACTTGTCCAGGGGCCTAAGAAACTTTCCCCACCCAACACCGAAACCGCTCTCACTCAATGGGAGCCAATATCAGAAAATCCCACGAACAGCACTTACTGGGGAGAACGTGCAGCTGAGTCCCTTTTCCAAAGACAGTTGTGCCAGAAGTTTGTCACACCGTGATTGAGGCTAAGACAAAAAACCCGAGTGCCTTCTCAGGAAAGCTAGATGGGCTTTTCACCATGGGACAGTTTCTCCTCTGCCGTAATAAACAGGCCTCATGATCTCTTCTGCTCTCTTTCTCCACGTCTCCTGGTTGTTTTGCTTGAATTTTATGCTGCTTATTGCACACGTGCAGAGAGGCAACTGGATGGCCTCACTTGACACTGAGGGCAAATTGTAAGAGCAACAATTCAACCAACTCCTTTGTGGCAACTAACACAATTCTGTTATGGTAGGCAGAAAGTGGCTAGAAATCCACTCTTCAGAGCCTCAGGAAAGATGGGAGCAGGCAGGGGCTGTGTCAGACACAATCTGAGTTTCATCTGAGCTAAAACTGCATGACAGAGCCCTCACCTCGCCCTGGGCTCTGTCCTAGAGTGGCCACATCGCCAAACACTGAAGATACATTATTAGGCCAAGCACATGTTTGCTGCGCTCGTTACAGCCCTGCCCTGGCTGGGGGTGGTGGGGGTTGTCCATTTGGGTCCAGAGGAGTTCTAGTCTTTCAGGAGATAGTCTCCTTTCACAGTCCATGGATCTGTTCTCTCACCACTAAGGGACGGACACTGGATGGTGTTACCACCAGTCCTGACTGGGTCCTTGTTTGACTCATAAAGAACCAATCAATCCCACTGTCTCCTCCTCATTGTCTACCTGACCTTCAAAATGCTCTCAGGGCAGTTATTAAACAAGATTAGCATGGGTTGGTCACGTTAATAGATTTAAAGCAAACTTATGGAGTCTTCCAGCTTGTTTCCTTGTCTTTGGGCATTTCCCCCAGCTAAACCGTTCAAAAATAGGCTATTTTAAAGCTCCTTGGGCTGGTCAGTCCATCAGTCTCAATTATAACCTACTGTGCGGCTTAACAGCCCAGTCAGCTTGACAACACCTGCCTCTTGATACTATTTTTGGATTGATATTTAGATGGGCCCCCTTGTCTCCAAAATGACATCCCACGGATACCCCTAGGAATGCCAGGCTCCTGCCCTCCTCCCCAGTGAGGTGTGTTTAAAAAGTTTTTACTCCGCATGGAGGAATTGATCATTAAACAAAAATCCTGTCATCATGCCTGCCATTTTCTTTCACTCTGAATTCCCTTTCAGGTGTTAATAAGCCGTCTGGGATCGTCAATTCATCTCAATTGTTTTGTTTTTTTTTTTTCCCCTTTCATTGCATTTGAATAGCAAAGCTGGGTTTTTACTTTTTAGTTGTTAAATTTGACATGTATGGGACGAGATGTGGACCTTTGTCAAAATGGGACAATGTGTGGGTTTTATATCGGATCTTTTAGAATAAATACATATGCAAGCATGAGCGACAAAGAAAGTAACTTATCCACATGTGTAGCGTTTAAAATGAGATAGATACTCATTTTTAGGAGAACGGAAGACAAGTTCTGTGGGCAAAATCACAGCAAACACACAAATCATTGCAGAACGTAGTTTAAGGGATACTACGGCGATAAATAACTCATGATTCTAATATCTCTTTGGAAGGAGGGGAGCTGAGATACCATAGTAAAGGCAATTTGGGATGGTCTCATTCTGCATCAATTTATCATTATCGCTCTAGTCTCAACAATCATGAATGTTTCATGTATTTTGCAAAAGTCATTTTTCAAAAGGTACGTTTTCTACATATTAAATTAAATCTCTTCTAACTTCACAGGATTTATTTGTTTGGTCAAAAATAAATAGAACATGACCACTTACTGGGCTTTACCACCACCTGGGTTCCAGTTCCAAAGAAGATTCTGGCATTATTATTCCCACAGCATTTCCTGCCTTTACTGAAACCCTTAGTGAAACCCCATCACACACAAGGCATGGTGGTGAGGGGGCAGTTGGACTCTTTGTCAAAATTTTTTTTCCTACCTCTCAGAAAATTGGCCTTTTATAATAGGAAGAAAAAAAATTGGCTCTGCTGTATAAACCAAATCACTTTTATTTAAAAAGACCAAACTGGGTGCTTTTGTATTGTTAGGCTTAAACTGCCAAGGCTGGATCAAACAGTTTGTTAGCAACTCTTGCTCTCGTGTGTGTGAGCTCAGCCCTAGACAGACGGGTCTGAAAGGATGCTGCATCCCTGTATCCAAAGGGATGTTTTCCAGCTACAGAGCCATCTGAACTCCTATCCAGCCTCCACCCAAACTCCACAGTCCTGTCCCCTACTCACTGGCCAAGGTATTTCCAAGCTTTCTCACCACATAATAGTGTCCATGTGGTAGCCTACGAAGATACTTCAACAGGGAGGAGTAACAAGAGGCTAAGAGTCCTATCTTTTCTCAAAGAAATGCCACCACGGACTCACATGATGTTTCAGACAGAGGACGGGAGGGAGTTATGACACACCATCTCTTACACTTTAAGAAAGTTCAGTCTTGAAATAAATGAAAGAAGTGAACATTTTCTAAGGAAAATTGTATCCTAAAGGCAAGGATAAGGGCACACAAGAGCTCCTTTATCATCAACTGAGCATTGGCTGGGCTTTGATAGACATGGAGTATTGAAGGAAAGAGAGGGGTGAGCATCCAAGACAGTGATAGCAGGTCTTGGTTAAGAATAAACGACAGAATTTTAAGCTTGGAGAGAGGAGAAGACTTGATCTCATCCCCAACATGACTTGTTGCTTCTCCAGATTTGGAGGGAGAGTTCAATACTAATTTTCTCTCCTCTTAGCCTGGGAGCAGTATGTGTCCAGAACAAACCAAAAGGATGTATTCCAGGGAAAACAAAAGGGAGAAACAAATGTAGGACATACAGGGAAGGTGTTACACAGATCACCATTTTAATACTGAGCTAACCCACCCTAAATCTCATCTCTGTCCTCCCCTACCCCTGGTCAATTGTGTCTGCCATCTCAGCAGTCTCCCCAACCATAGCTCTGGGGTCTCTTTTGGAAGATGAGGAAGATACAACTTGCAGAATAAGGTGCTTAGATCAGCTGACACACTAGGAACAGGTTAAGGTTGTGTCTACATAGGTAAAGGTAGGACCGGTTGGTGAATGACCTGGAAATCAGGGTCACAGAGCAGAAAGCCTGCAGCATTTAGATGGGAAGAATTTTTCTACGGTAGTTTTTCTTCCTGGAATTTATCTTAGCATTAGCCCATTTCCCTTCTTTGGCTATGGGGGGCCATCCAGGAAGATGGGGAATTTGAGAGCCTACGTATTGTGGTAGATAAGGGATGAGGGTGGGGTAAGAAGTCGACCTTCAGCCCTCCTTTCCCCCAAAGAGTGGCTGTTCCTTCCCACTTGTCAGGGACACAGACACCCACTACTCACGTACTTGGCTTGACAGAGAGCAGAGTGCCGGTCCCAAAGATGAGCTGGTTTCCAGCACCCCCGTAATTCACACAGCCCTTCAGAGCCTTACAATAACCCTCAGGAAGAGGCTTGGCAGGATGGGGGTGGGGGGATGGGCTTGGTCTTCCCCGGTTAGGAACACCTCAGTCTCGCCACTGCAGAAACTCACTTGCCAGGCACCCCTTTAGGGGCCATACTCCCCCAACGTGCCATGATGCTGCCTTCCTTTTTTTCCTTTAATGGAGGTACTGGGAATGGAACCCAGAACCTCATGCATGCTAAGGATGCACTCTACCACTGAGCTATACCCAGTAGAGGACACTGCCTTCTAAGATACATCCTTGTAGGGCTCAGGCTGAGGCCCAGAACCCTAGGTGATTCACCAGCAAGTGACCGGGAGCTTTGCAGGCATCGGCTCCCCATGCAGGACAGCAGCCGGAGGCGAGGATGTCGGACCAGCTGCAGGCATTACTTTTCACTCCCTGGTCTTTGACAGTAGCCCTTTCCTTTTTCCTCTGGATTTTCTCTTTTAATAGAATGAGGCTGGTTATATTCTTGGGAAAGCATTCCAACCATATCAGAGGGAACTGGATACCCCTTAACAACCCAGCTCTGCTCTCTTGGAGGGCTGCTTAAGCATTATTCATTCTGGAAGCAACTACATCAAACAAGAGAGCTGGTGGCTGACACAGCTTCTTGTTGGGAGTGAAAACCCCATTTGGGTAGAGTGCATGGTCTCCAGCAGGCTGGATTTTTCTTAAAAATAGAATTTTCATGCTCTACTTCGTGTATTATTCAACCCGTGTCTCCTCTCCGTTACAGTCACATCTCTGAGACTTACCTGGCTTTATAATTAACTTGGTCCCAGAGCCCCAGGTCAACTGATAGTTGCTATCCACACAGAGACAAAAACCTTAACAAAAACTTCCACTATCCTTCTGGGGAGCCTATTAGGGAGAAATCCTGGATAAAAAGTCCAGAGCAAAGCACAGAAAACAGCGTTGGAATATTGACTATTGAAGATTATTTGCTCATTTAATTACATTTGATTCCCTTGCCCATTACAGATTCCAGACAGAGATGATGACAATCGAATGACTAAACATCCAAAGTCAATCTCGGTCTCTCTGCATAGAAGGGAAGCATAATTCATAAACAGTTTTCAAATGGGAGAAGTTGAACTTGCTTCACCTTCCCTGATATTTTAAATAAAAATGTGAAAGAGAGAAACAGATCATTTGTTTGAAGTCATAATGCATCTGATTCTCTAGTGTCTTATTTCCACTGCTGATGAGATTCTAGTCAGATCCTTGGTATTCACATACAGATTAAACTGATTTGGTTTGCAGAGAGCGCTCTCTGTGAGACAAGGCATCCCGGGGGACCAGGGACCAGGCAGCTAGAGGCGTGGAAGGCCCTACAGAGCACAGGGTTCAGGAGGGTGGCCCAAAGTCCTTTGAGGATGAGCCAAAGCAAGTTGGCTGTTTGTACAAAACATCTTTGCAAAATCGCTTCTAGGACTTACTTGGAAAGACGTGTAATCTGGTTCCAGCCCCAAAGATGAGTTTGTCACTGTTGTAGGACACAGTGATACTGAGGTCTACAAAAACCCCCTGAGCGCAGCAGGGCGCTCTGCCATTACATCTGGCCCTCCACTCTTTCCCCATCCTTGGCGCCAGGTAACTACCAACAGCAAAGATCTGGGGATACATTTAGAACAGCCTTGCCATTGTCAAGCAGTCAGGTTTTGTTTTGGTTAAGTTTCATCCCTGGCAAATTCCTATGGCCTGTGCTTATTATGTTTTCAGTTCACAAAGGTGACAGCTCAAGATATTTCACTGAAAGAAAAGAGGGCATCTCCAGCTCTAATGGCAGTTCTGAGTTTTTCGAGTTGGACTTAGATTATTTAACTTGTCTGCGCTTTGGCTTTTCTGTCTGTGAAATATGAGTGATGACGGGTGACCCTGTTTGCCTTCCTAGATAATATTGTGAAGACAAAAGGGCTGGCGGTAGAGCAGGAGGGTCCAACACGGCAACGCGTTTTGAATGACGTCAGGGAAATGAGCTTGTTTAAGGCAAGATATTATTAACACGAATAGGAGAGAACATGTGAGCTCAAGTGTATGGTCAAAATAACCAACAAAGAGCTTTCTTAGTAAAAACTGAAGGAGAGTATATCTGTCTTGTGTGTTTTCCCCCAAGAAAGTTGGTGGACACAACCACTTAATCTGCCAGAAGAGACAAGCCTGGGAAAGGTCAGCTGAATGCTGAAGTCTAGCTGCCGGGGACTGAGAGGAGATAACCGCCCTCCCACAGCAGAGAATGGGCACAGATTAGCGTCCCGCGACATGCTGATTTCCCTTTGCTGTTGGCAGTGTGGATTGAAATCAGTCACAGTTATTTTTGAAAATGAATTTGATCGTCTTACTGGTCAAACTGGCAGTGTAGCTAGATCCAGAAATCATATCCCATCAGTGACTAGCTGGGAAATGGGGGCGGGGGAAGAACGCCTCTGTTTGACTTATAGACAGACCAGCCCTCAGAAACGAGAAAAAAACACACTTACGTGGTGTAACAATCACTTGAGTGCCGGACCCGAAATGCAGCGCAGCCCCAGAGCCTGTCTGCCCACAGTAGCTGACTCCACTACAAAAACCCTGCCACCTCTTCAGAGTCGCACACCTCGAGTCAAGGTGGAAGCTACAGTGTCCCAAAGTAGGAGAGGATTCAGACATGTATCCCTGAGACCAGGGTGGTCCTCATTCTGTGGCAGACCTTCCACCAGAGGCTCGTCCTCATCCTGGGCCCAGCTCCCGCCTTGATGCAGGTGTGCGGTACCCACGGCGGCCACCTCCGCCTCTGGGGGGCTCTGCTGGGGCCCGCCCTCACCCTCGGGGAGGGTTCCCTCAGCTGCTTGAGCCTTTGGAGAATCACCCAAGGAGCTAAGAAACTTTTCAGAAATACAACTGATGGCCAGAGAGGCAGGTGGCCTCTTTGGTGTGTGGTGGGGTTGGTGCTGGGGGTTGGGGGGGCATGAGAGTCAGGGATCACAGGAGGGAGAGAGGAGTTAGCGAGCGGAGTGGGAGATGGAAGGAAAGGCCCTGGAGTGGAAGGGTCTGAAGACAGAAGTAAGAAGGGCGGACATCCAGCAACAGCTGATGTCAAAATTCATCCCGCTCTGCTGTGTGAGAACACAGGAGTTCCAGGGGAAAGAAATGTCCCCGGCTCTGCCAGTCGCCCTGACCTATTTACTACCTTTTAACCTCCTGCAACAACCTCTCCCAGTGCAGCTGAGAAGGGCCACACCACAAACGGCCGCCCCCCTCCCTGTCTCGTTTCTGTCTCACGGAGCCATCTGCCCAAATGTTCTACACGACAGGGCAGACACAGAAAGAGACTCAGGATTCTGTTTCTTTCTTTCTAATTAGGCTGTCAATCTGTTTAGCTAATAAGTCCTACGAAGTGTCTTAATCTCTTCCAAGGAAAGGAGTCATATAAATGCAAAACAGCAGCAGCCATAAGTCAAATGGCTTGCTGGGGATCTTTTCTTTGTGTGCTGAGATGTTATTAAATAGAAGGAAAACTTGCCCGGTGGAGAGAAGACAGACTGGGGCAAAAAAAACCCCACCACAGCATTTGTTTTTATTAGGCTGAGTCTATACAGCACAAAGTAAAACAGATCTGGCAATTATTTAGGTAATGTGACAGTCAATTCAGGTGATTTTGAGCACAAAAAAAGTGTCTCGAGGAAGGGCCCAAATATTTGGATCAGCCACTGACATTAATCAAATTAACTGGACGATTGTGCTGTATAGACACCAGCTAATAAATGGGCTCTGAGATGGTTCTTCTGAAAGGGTTACATTTATAAACTTAACATTAAAACTGGCCCAATATTTATCCCCACTCTTTTCATGTCAGCACCGCAACTGACATTTCCCATTTTTTTCTTTCAACACCTCTTACATTTTGAGCTGCGAAGGTAAGGGTGACCTTCTCTCCCTGGAGAGTCTTATCAGGTTAACACACGGAAGCTCATTTAGAAATTCATTAGGTGTCTGGGACGTGAGAGCTGGTCCTTAACAGATTAAGGGCTTTTCTCAAGTGGCAAAGGACTTACGGGGAATGACGGTGAGTCCTGTTCCAGTCCCAAAGACAAGCCGGTTTCCCCCGGAAGTTGGCACAGTGTTTCTGCCCAGTACAAAATCCCTTTACTCGGGGACACTTTCTTCCTCTGTAAAGCTCACCAGGGGTGCGCCATACACATTTTGACTCCTACTTGCTGATAGCTTTTTACAAACCATCCTATGGAAAATGCTGTTTTCCATGGTTTTTAACCAAAAGCAAATAAAAAAACCCCCAATCATCAACAGTTTTCCATCTCTCCTCCCCATTTTTTTTTCAAACAAAGGCTTGTCATTTCCATGTTACCCATTTTCCCCTTGACAGACAGTTCTTCGAGAATTCTAGCAGGTACAGGAGTGGTTTCTACTGTAACATGCTATTCTGTAAGATCACCTTTATTTTTGGTGCACCTTTCATGTTTGATGTTTTTATGCCTCCCATGAATTTCTCTCAGTGTTACCCTAGACACTCCAGACCTAGCTCACCTCAAGTCCTGCTCTCTTTTTTTTTTGCCACTAGCTGTAACCAACTGGGATAGAAAGGACCATATCCACCAGGCTTTACACATATGCTCCTTACTTGTAAAAAAGAAAAATAAAACCTAAAAATATGAGTCTTTGCTTAGAAATTGAAAAGGTAGAGAAGATTAACCAAAGAATAATCTTACTGGTGACTATGGCTCCTTCTGGAACATTCAGACCTACCTGGTTTTACTTGTAACATGGTTCCCTGCCCAAAGGCGAGTTTTCCTGTGTTACTAGAGCCACACTGTAATGCTGCCCTTTACAAAAACTTTAAAAGGAGATCACTTTTCCCCCCTTCCTTCCCTCCAGTAACCTGATCTAGTAACAAAAACTAGTATTTATTGAAGACTTACTATGTGCCGTCACTATTCAAGGCCCTTGGGAGGTACTAACACTTTTTATCTTGTAACAGTGCAGCAAACAAGGTACTATTATTATCCCCATTTAACAGATGAGAAAATTGAGGCATAAAGAGGTTAGGTAATGTGCCTGCAGTCACATGGCTAATAAACAGCAGTGTTAAGGTTTGCCAGGCAGTCTGATTCCAAAATTCACCTATAGTGGCCATACCTTTCATTAGCCTTAAAAAATTCTGGGTTCCCCTTTAAAGTGTGCATACCAGTAACATTGACAAAATAGTTAGCTCATCGAGCCTAACAGCTGTACCCTGAGCTGGTTCTCCTGAAAGGCTTACATTTCATAAACTTAATATTAAAGCTGGTTCAATATTTATACCCAGTCTCTTCATTTTGGCACTGCAATTGACATTTCCCAACTTTTCTTGCAACACGTGACTTGCATTTAGAGCTGCAAAGGTAAGGGTGACCTTCTCCCTGGAGAGTCTTATCAGGTTAACACACAGAAGCTCATTTAGAAATTCATTAACGCCTATAGCAAAGATGCCTTTCCCAAAGGCCCTTGGCTTCGCTGTAAAACACCCCTCCTCTCCCCACAGCTCCAGCCTGGAGCTCCAGAGCTTCCCTGGGAGCTAGCTCCGGCCAAAGCCACAGCAACCTCTGCTGGGAACACAGTCTGGTTGCACAAAGCACAGTTCTAAACAGGGTAGGGGGTCTCAAAGATGCTCCTGAAGATTCTTGGAGAGGAGAACTTTCCAGGGGAGGCCAGAATCAGGATAAATCTATGAAACTAACCCCTTTCCTCTTACTTCTAGCAAATCCACCAGAAGGCTGTGAGCCAAGGAGAACTGAGAGATGCAGAAATGGTATGCTAAATCTGAGTCATTCTGGATAATCCATGGTGGGGAGGTATCCCCAAGGGAGGTCACTTGGATGGCCATAAGTCCAGGGAGTTCCCAGCAGCACTTGAATTATCTTTGGCGGCTGGGAAACAGCATTTACCAATGACCCACGGTGAGGCTGGTACAGTTTGGACTAAGGAGGCTGTAACACATGATGCATATTTTCGCCCTGTTTAAATGACAATGCTCCCTGATGGCCCTTTTTGAAATGGGCCCACCTATTCACTCCGTAAGAAAACAGTCTAACAGTTCAACTGCCTTCCTTCCCTGCACTTCTGGATCCCCCTGTCTAGTTAATCTGATTGAGGGGTAGGCAAGGGCTCAGCTAGGGTGGACAGGAGAAAAACAAGACTCATTACTGCACATTGGAAACATGAGGGCTAAAGAAGGAGACTGTTTCTGAGATACTTCAAACTGCACAGACAGCTTTGAGAGAGTTAATTTGAAGACTTACTTGGATTTACTGCCAGGCTTGTCCCCAATCCCCAAATCAGCTTACGGTTGTTGCCAATATTACACAGTCATAGAAAGCTTTACGGAAAGTAACCAGCCAGTGTCTACCAGGAAATCCCTTTCAATCCCCCAAATCCAGCCAGCGTGCTCCTCCAGCTGGGATCCTGGCCAAAGAAGCAGCAGGGAAGACTTGTTTATTATCATGGTCAATTCACAGCATGGTTGGGACAGAAAGACTCTTTTGAGGTTAAATGGTTCATTCTCCCAACCTCCAGACTGAGCTGTCCCCTCACCAGTCCAGCAGGGAGTAGCGAAATCCTGACAAAGCCCCTGGAGAAGGGTCTCCCACTCCAGTGCTCACCGGTCCCCGCGCTCAGCACAGACTTTCTGACCCAGATGGTTAAGACAAAAGGGACAAGGAATCTGTTATTCTCCAGCTTATCTGTTCCTGTGCCAGATGACTACATAGGTGCCAGTTTTCACATGCACATGGCATGTATATACACTATGTAATCAGTAGGATTAATGATTAGAATTAACCTTAAAAAAGCTGGCTGGTGAAAACAGCCCCCAAATCAAGTTTAGAGCTATGGCTTCCTTTAGAAATCAGAGCATTCATTATGGATTCAGCAGAGATACTCACAGGGTTTGACCATTAACCTTGTTCCCCCTCCAAACGTGAACGTGCTGCCTGCATTATTATTCACACAGTGCTCTTCAGCTCAGCAAAAACCTCCCAGAAACCAAGCTAGGTTTTCCCTAAAGATCTTCTGGAAGAAGCGATACCGTGAGCATAGAGAATATTAAGTAATTGTCACAGTAATAACCTGGCACAGAATCGTAGCACCAGCTTGGATTTCAGGACTCTTTCCACATTGGATGAACGGAAGATAGTCTTTCTAAATATTCTAAAGAAGGAGTTTTCCCTCACAAGCTCACAATACTGACTGCCAAAATCCTAGCATCCTCTGGTGTTTTAGATAGTAATTCTCCAGGGATTCTGAAGATCATATACCTCATTTGGACAAAATAGGAAGAGTTTATGTCCCTGGCACCAAAGCCAAAGCAGTCAGAGATACTACCGTCACAGTGAGAGAGGACTAGGGCAGCTCCCACTGCCCACCTGGCAAGATGGGTGGGCATGTCGGTCCCCTTTCAGGGTGCTGGAGCCAGACACCTCCGACCGAGGTCCAGCTCCTGGGGCATCTAAGGGGATTCCCACCCTTTCTCCTTCCACAGAACTCGAGACGGGCACAGGCACTGGTCAGCCCTGGGGTTCACCCCCAACTCCAGCTCCAGACCTCTTCATCCCCAGCTTAGACGGTCACCAGGAAAAGGACTCTCACCAGCTTCTCTCTTTGTCCTAGTGGAGACTTTCCCATTCTCACTGCCCCTTTCCTGGGAGATCTAACCAGAAATCATTTTCTTACAAGTAGCTTCTCCTATCCTGTCTAGGTGATCCTTTTGAACTTCTCTCAACTTTGAGGTAACTTAAAAGAAAAATCTCAGGGGGAAACTCCATGGGCACCAGTGCTGAGTGTACAGCAAGCTGCCCTCCCTCTTCCTCACCTCCTGCCACCTGGACGACCAGGGGCTTAACAGCCAACAATCTGGGATGGACCGCTCGAGAGGGAACCCAAGAAACAGGCAGGTAATATGGCCACCCATACACTTCCCACTTGGATTTAGTCAGTGTTGTTTCTCCTCCGGAGAGTATCTCCTGACGGACACACCCCTCCTCCCCACCCCCATCACAGAAGAAGCCTCTTCCTTCCTACTTTTGCCTGCTGGATTTCTTCCCCAAGCCGCCTTAATTTTAAAAAAGGGATATAGTTTCTCAAGTTCCCCCTATGAAATGAAGTCTGGTGATAACCTGTCCTGGGTCGGTCTCCTGGCCAAGTTTTCAGGGGTGGGCCCCTGGGGTCTGATTCATGGACACTGGGTACAGGTGTGGGCATGTGTAAGCATTCAGGGGAAGCAGGTGTCCAGTTTGCCTGGGGCAGAGCATTTGAGAAAGGGAAGAGCTGGAAATAGACTTGGAGAAAAGAAAGAGCTCAGATTTTAGAGAGGCTAAGAAGCGGACGTGGTGGTTACTCAGAACATGAATGCTCAGATAAAGCGTTGAGTTGGACAAAGGAGAGGCATAAAGAGGGGTAGGAAAAGTGAGTGAAAAATGTGGAATTAGAGTACAGTTTTGAAAGAATTCCTGTGCTTAGGGGAGTCTCTCAAAGTCTTTAGCTAGTAAATATTTTTCTAATAATTAATATAACTCTTATGAAATTAGTGGTAGTTTCATCCTGGTGAGCCTCCAAGAGTAGAGGGACCCAGAATGGTCACTTCGGACAGCCGTAATTTTTGCTTCCATAGTTTATAACAAGTATTTCCCTTCTTTTACCTTCCCTTGCCTCTCAAACACCAGCAACGTTGAAAATAGCCTGCCTTAGAGAAAGACAAATATCATATGATACCACTTAAATGTGGACTCTAAAAGAAATGATGCAAATGAACTTATTTACAAAACAGAAAGAGACTCACAGACTTGGAAGACAAACTTAAGGTTACCAAAGGGGAAAAGTGGGGGCGGGGGGGGATAAATAAGGAGTTTGGGATTAGCAGATATAAACTAGTATATATAAAATAGATAAACAACAAGATCCGAATGTATAGCACAGGGAAGTACATTCAATATCTTGTAATAACCTATAATGAAAAAGAATATGAAAAGTATATATATAAAAAAGTATATATATATATATATATATATATATATATATATATATATATATATATCACTGAATCACTATGCTGTACACCAGAAACTAACACAACATTATAAATCAACTATACTTCAAAAAAAAAAAAAGTCTGTCTTGCTTGTAATACTCACTTGTTAAAACCTGCAAGCTAGTGCCTGCTCCAAAGGTATATTTGTAGTTTCCTGAGTCACTGTGCTCTGTGGCTCTACATAAACCTATATAAGGCTCCCATCTCTTGGAGTAACTTTGCTGTCGATTGGTAGGATATTGTATGTACTTTCTCCATCGAAGGTCTTGACCTCATGTTTTTCTAAAAGGGATTTACTTGGAATAATAGCTCAGTTCATACTGAGAGTCTTCGTGCTTCAGTGAGGTCTGAGCTTGGAAAACTTCCTCAGTCTCATGCTATGTTTATCTTCAGCCTGTTTATTAAGTAAAGAGGCTGTTTTAAGAAACATGTTGGGATTTAAACATCTAAGGGTTGGTTGAACCCTTCAAAGTACTCCCTTTAGGACTGTCTCTGAGAGTCAGTGTGTGGACCACACAGACACACCAGCAGCATTGTTTTATAGTCATACCTCATTTTGGAACCAAAACAGCACCAGTAAATAGTTTTGAGTCTCTCCTTTGTTTATAAGTCATGCTCTGAAAGCCTTTGGATTATTCATAAAAATGAAATCCATCTTTAAAAGATAAAGCCATCATGGCTTCCACCAGAAGAATGTTCTGGGGGCTTTTGAGGGCTAATTCAAAAGAGGGGGTGAGCAATTGGACAGTGAGGGGGACCAGAGTGCGCGCCACTTCGGGCTGAGTGGTTTGACTGGCCCACTCAGTTAGAAGTAGAAACTCTGTGTGTTAACAAAGCAGCCCCGTTACCTTATTGTCACACCTGGTTCAGGCACGGAGGATGGTTGACAAAACACAGCTGAAACGTGAGATGACAGGCATTTCTGCAGAGAGTGTGCCCGCTAGGAATACACTCTGGTTTCTGTAATTCTAGCAGAAAAAACCCCAAACCAAAACCCCCAAACACTGAACTCTGTAAGTGTGGAGAAAGCCTGTAAATGTTCAGTCTTGCTTTCTATAATCCGTCTTTCTTACCCTCTCCCTGACAGCTTCACAACTCAGATAAACATTCTGCTTTATCATGGATAACCCCGTGGAGCTGGGGAGGCTTCCAAGGTACGGGGATTCTCAGTCGCCCCCACAGGGTGGGCCAGCCAGGCTAGGTGAAGCCAAGAAGTCCATGTGGGGAACTACTTTGTCTTTGGAGTGAAGAGGGGGTTTCCACAGACATGACCCATCGAGAGAGCTGTCTTCTCTCCAGAGAACGTTTATTATTCTGCTATCATCCCAGCAGAGGAAAGCTGTGAGAAGCTTGTAACTCCTGCTGCCCACCCCTCACCCAAGCCCTCAGTCCACTCGCCAGATTTTCCATTTGTACCAGGCGGCGTGGCATCAGTGCAGCTGGGTCCTCACCACTTGTCTGTTAAGGACACACTTCCCTGGCTACACGCTGCTGCCTTGGTAGCCCCCCTTTTCATTGGTTTGTTTCTGTCTCTATCACAAAGCTTTCCCCCCTCTTATCTCTGCCTCTTTCCCAAAGCCTCAATGTGCCTTGTGGACCTTCAAGAAACACTGACTACCATATTCATACAATTTATCAAACTGCCCATAGACCTGATAACCAAACCCAGCCTCCTGGGGAACACGTACTCCTACCTTGTTCACACATCCGACAGAGTTAACAACTGCACGCGCAACGAAGCGATTAAATTTAGACCCTTTGGGTCTCTTTCCAGAAAGGATAGTTAACCACAAGAGCTCACCAGGTGTGACCAGCAGCGAGGTGCCTTTGCCAAAGTTGAGTGCATACCCCGTGCCTGAGTTCCACAGTGCATTTTCCCTAAACAAAAACACCCTCTCAGTGGCCGCTCTGCCTTGCTTCCTTCATGTGATCCTCCATTGAATCTAATGCCTAAAAACCAATCACCTGGCTGGTCATGCAGACCATGGCCTCTTCCATGAGACCATTGCTGAGAAGGTCACCCACTCATCCCAGTGAGGTGAGTGGTCACTCCTGACAAGTGCCATCCTGTTACATGTCATGAAGCCCAGAAGCTTCCTTTGTCCAGCAGAGGAAAGTGCCCATCTGGACAGAGGACAGCCAGGGACATGGGCCAAGAGCAATTCTGTGGGCTCATGGGTGGAGGGCAGGTAGACATCACAGAGAAAGGGGTGAGCAAATTTCTTCTCATTCACTCCGGGTTGTGCTTTGGCTGGCCTCACTGACTAGTCTCTGAGACCCCCCCACCACTTACTTGGTTTAACAGAAAGTCCAGTGCCTTTTCCAAAGATGAGCTTTCCTTGGCTGCCTCCATAATTCACACAGTCATATGGGGCCTTACAATAATCAGTGGGTGGGAAGGATGGAGGGGGAGACTGAACCAGGGAGCCCACTTTCCCCTCTAGTGGAAGTCTCACCACTTTGCAGACTCAGCTCCCAGCTCCTTGGCAGGGGGAGGACATTCCTCTCAAAATAACAGCTGGCTGTGCAGATAGATCTGGGCTTGATCTTAAACCACCAGGATTGCTCCCAGAATACTGGATTCTGATGGCCGACTCATGCCTGAGACCCACGGGACAGTTGCAGGGTCAGGCAGAGACATGCCATCTAGCAGAGGTGGTCAACACTGGGGTCAGAGAGTGGTGATTTGGGGGACCAGGGACCATGACACTTTCATAGTTCTTACAAAGAATAACAACAACAACAAAACCCAACCAAAACCCCAACAAAAGAGTTGATTGCACTCCTCTTGGAGAGAAGGGGGTCTTCTTGAGGAAAACCTGATTTCTGAGTTGTCACGTCTTTTTACTTGGTCTTCTCACAGAATATGGGTTTCACATATCATCAGCATTTCTATATATCCAGAGCCAATGAAGAAACCAGTGAAAATGTCTACTTCTTCATGACCTAATTCTTAGGATTGCCAGATTTCATCAACAAGCAGACTTTCAACCAGCTCAGGAACAAAGAAATTGGTACATCTCCCCTCTTGGGAGACGCAGTGTCTTAATCGCACTAAACTGCATGGAACAGCACTGCCCCTCAGGTCAGCCTTTGAGGTTGACCCGCTCCCCTCACTCACTTGGTTTTACTGTCAGTCTGGTTCCTGCTCCAAAGCGCGGGGCGTTGTTATTATTGCCACAGCAATACACCCTCTAACAAAAACCTCCCGGGCAAAGCTTGCAGCCAAGCTCCCAGTATGGTATGGCAGGGACAAAGGGGAGAGGCACTGACTAAAGACCACAGCGCAGCAGTCCCATTCTCCTTCCTACAGGAATGGGGCCATTTTGTCATGTTTCTAGGCTGAAAAGTGGGTGCTTCCCAGCACACTGAATGCAGCTAATCCAGACCCCAGATTGGCACTCTGAGACATCTAATCGCTTTCAAACAGCTTCCCAAACTGTGTGTAAACCCACACCACAAACAAATCATGCCCAAACACACGATTTGTCTTCAGGGACCACTGTATATGAGGTACTGCCTGGTGGCATGCTCCAGAACTTTGATAATTTGCATCTTAATTATGGGTTCAAAATACTCAAGCTACTCATCTATATAATTTCATGCTAATTATCATGTAGTTACTTCATAATTGGTAAATAATGAAATGTGGCAGTGCTCTGGGGGAGAAAGTTGGCATCTGATTATGTTTTTGGAGGACTGAGTGTTTGTTTTAGTCCACCGAGGGTCTAACCCAATGATTCCTCTCAGAAGTTGAGTGTGTAGGATGTTAAGCAAGTTTCCTGAGAGTCACTTGAAACAGTCATTAGAAGGTCACTGTAGCCTGCTTCCTCCTATTCACACATATCATCCCTGAAAAGTTGTCAGGATAAGCATGGCTCTCTCCTCTCTGTTTGAGAGCCCTATTCATTCCGTTGCCCAGGGTGACAAAAATCCTGATGACAAATTAACTCCCAAACCTGCTGCTCCAAAGAAAACACACAGAGTCATGAAGACTGGAGAAGCCTGAAGCTGGGAGAAGTCTGTTTTCACAGTGGAAAGGAAAGCATCAGTAATAGAAATAAAAATATCACAAAGACTGATTGAATGCAGGTACCCTCAGTGAGACCACCTCCTGCAGAAAGGAAGGAAGGACCACAGGGACCTAGGATGTTCCCCTCTGGAGTCAGTATCCCCTGTTTTAAAGGAACATAGGGTTGTTACCTCATGGCTCCTACTACCTACCAACGGTGACCCGAAGTCTTGTTCCAGTCCCAAAGATGAGTTTCCTGCCACTGCCAGTGGTGACACTGTGAGACACTCCACGACAGAAACGTGCTGTGGAGTTTCCATCTGGTTTCCACCCTCCACTCCCTTACTCAGTGCTCCCCCCCTGGATGGGCACATCCATCCCCATCTCCCAGACTCTGCAGGATTAACCCTATGAGGGCAGCAGAGCTCTGGCCAGATACTTGCTTGACTAACACGCCCTGCCCATGGTCCTCTTTGACCTCAGCTGATCAAAGGATGCTGGCTAGTTGAGGGAGGCTGAGGAGTCGCCAAGTTCAATTCCCTGGACACTGGGAATCGAGCTCTTCATCCTTTCCCTTTCTGGGTTTTATGTTAATGAATCTCCCTTGTCAGGCTTGATGAGTGATGGGCCTCAGGAATCAAATGATTAATAACTATTCTAGCTTAAGGTCTCCAAGTCAGGCAGAGAAGAGGGCATGAAGACAGAAAAGGAGAAACAACCAAACCTCTATCCACACAGCCATTTCCACAATACCCATGAAAGCCATCTTCATTGCAAAGGTGCTGCTAACAAAACAGCCCATATATATTCACGCCTTGGTCCTCAGTGGTATCCTTTGTCTGCCAGAGCCCAGAATTCCCCAAAATGGTCAAATACATTCATGAAAGCACCCAAGGGGTCCTCCAAAGCCCAGACTATCACCTCCCCCATCTACACGGCTCTGTGCTCAGATGGGGCTGATACGGCAGTGGTACCAGAGGGTCAGCAGCCGTCAGCAGGGTTTGGGAATGTCCCCATGGGGACTGCGCTGAGACCTCCATCTCCCGGGCAGACGCACTTACAGGACTGGATGGTGAGCTGGGTCCCTTTCCCAAAGACGAGTCTGTCAGTAACTCCTCCTGTATTCACACCCTGAGTCAACCCTTCACATAAATCTCTCTGCCAGAGACCCATGTCCTAACCATCCTGAACCTCTATCTACAGCTGCTCTGAAGCCCACAAACTCCAGGGCAGC
The DNA here is from genome assembly GCF_048773025.1 of Camelus bactrianus. Lineage (NCBI taxonomy): Eukaryota > Metazoa > Chordata > Mammalia > Artiodactyla > Camelidae > Camelus > Camelus bactrianus. The sequence continues at coordinate 63,469,829 of NC_133544.1, forward strand.
TTACAGCCCTGGCTGGAGCTGCTGGTCATTTCTTCCCCTCCCTGGTCACTGTCAGAAAACCTCAAAACACTCCTAAGGGATGAGGACCGGGAACACCAGCACACAGCTGCCCCCTGCATCCCTGTCGACTTCTTCATGAGAGTAGACAAGGTCACAAAACACTCCCCTGCCACACAGAAGCAGCTGGGGAGGACAGAGGTCCTCAGTCACAAACATTTAAAGGGGCCGTGGTTCGTATATCTGGCATCTAAAACAGGATCACTCAAACGTGAGGCCAGGGCAAATGACAGGAAGAGACATCAGGGCTTCACTTTCCTCTCAGACTTACTGGGCCTCACTGCTAAACGCGTCCCGGTCCCAAAAGTCAGCTTGTCTCCGCTGCCTCTCTTCTCACTGTCCTCAGCAGCTTTACAGAAACAGGGCAGACATCTGTCACGAGTGTCACCTCGCCAACCTGTCTGCCTGGCTCCCTCCTGACACTGATCCCGAAATGCCCTGCAAGCCGATCCGTGCGCACCTGCCCTCACACCTCTCTGTCACAGGCTCAGGATAATCTCTCAGCTCAAAACTGCAGGCTGAGGTTTCCAGGTCACAAGTCTAGACACCCAAAGAGCAAGCAGTGTGGTCTGCAGAGATGCTGACCATTTTTAAAAAATTTAAGTTCTGTTTTAAAATTGTGGGTCACACCAGGTAATTGACATGATGGACTCTCTCCAAGGCAGGAGGGGAAATTCTTAAGTGAATCACATTAACAAAGTGTCTGTGTTGCCCCCTGAAATTTCCCTTTTTCTTTCAAATACTTCTAGATTCGAGCCATTTCGATTTGTAATGAATCCCAAGTTGGGATTATAGTGTGTTTTATACTCACGAGGCCTGACTCTCAAGAGGGTTCCCGAGCCAAACGTTAGCGTGTTTCCATAATTCACACAGCATCAGACTCCTCTACAAAAACAGCTCATGGGCGTGGATGTGTGTGATGGGGTGGGGGTGGGCGACTTGGTCCTGGAACCAGAGGAAGGACTCTTTCCCTCTGCTTGAAGGCTCTGCTGCTATTTGACCAAGAAGCCAAAGACCTTGGAATTACAGCAGAAACTTCTCAACGTGAAAAGTTTGTTTATGAATGGAATTCGTGTTTGCTCTTTGCTTCTTGGACTAGGATAAATGCTACAACTCTTCTCTAGAAGGAAGAGTCCAAATGCTTCGTGTGTCTTTTCTTTCAGGAATTTTTCAGCCCTCCAGCCAGAATTTTCTTTCATCTCGTTAATCCTAATCAGACTCTCCTGTTTCAAACATTTCTGCGCTGCTGTAATGTCCTCCAATCTCAAAATGCATAGCAACCATTAACCAGTAAAAATTTTTGGAAGCACTGCTTGGAAACAAACTCTTTACAGCTAGCTTCCACATGCAGTTTTCAAGTATTTGGGGCTTGGAGTTGGTTTAGAGCCATTCTGACTGTCCCCTGCTGGGTAAAGCATTCTTTTATTGAGTTGCTCTGGGAGGCACAGACAAGAGTGATACTTTCATTGCGTGTATTGTTTTCACCTGGGGACAGTCCCCTGAACCACCTGGGGACAGTGCCCTGAACCTGTGGGAGAGAGCAGGCTGACCATCACCACGTCCCCACAACTCAGCTCTGTCACTATCTTGCTTTGTGACTCGCAGACACTCTCTGAGCGCCCTGTCCCTAGATTCACAGTGGGGAAAGCACCACTTTTCAGTCTCCTCCAGACAGAGAGGAAAAAGGCTTCGATGCCTAAAGGTGCTTTATCCAGTCTGGCTGGGAGGTGCTTTATAATGTGATTTTCACTACAAGAGTCTGAGCCATCCAAGTCCTCAATATTCATGCCTTTAATTTCTAATGCAGAAACAAGAAAAAAAGATTCCTCTAGGTAACTGAGTGGTTGAGACAACTGGGAAACCCAGACTTGGAAAGATCCTATTCCTCCCATTCTTACTCTTGTAGCATTTGTGAGGTTGTCTTTTGTTACAATGTGAACGTGTTAAAATTTTCCACGGTTTTTAATTTCAGATGCAAGGAATTTATTTGCCCCATGCTTTTCACTTTTCACATTACTCTACTCTGTGTATGTATCCAGTATCTATTTCATTCTCTCTGTCATCTATCTGTCTATCTATGTATCTATCATCTCTCTATCCATCTATCACCTATCATCTCAGACATAGTCATTTTTAGCTGTTAATTCTGTGCCTTGTCCAAATTGTAATTTACTAAACACAGAGGTGCTGCCCCACTGATAAACTCCACTGAGGGGAAAACCCTGCGCTTTCCAAGTTTAAACTTTCCCCTTGGGATCAGTGCTCAGCATCCCATTGCTGTGCCCAACCTGGAGCATCAGCTCTTAGCAGCTTTCCAAATACCTTTGCCATCTGCAAAGAGAGACCCACACTGGGCTAATTTGGTAAAATTATGCTGCCTGGCATTCTGTCTGCCTGCCCCTCTGGGTCTTGTGGTTTGCTTGTCTTTTTGAGAGCCTACGTTTCAACCATGTCTTCCAAACGCTTGCGATACTCAAAGTTCAAATGATCACACCAAATAAAAGTGAAAATGCAGTTATTCTGTCTGAATTCTCTTCACTCGACACATTAGCACATGATGGCAGCAGCAAAAACAGAATTGTGAATCATATTTTCTCATTTTGAATTGAATATTCAAGACTGGAGTTCCCCCAGAAAACCAGTTATGAAAAAGGACAGATGGAAATCCCCCTGAGCCTGCACGATCTAGTATGATTCCAGAACCTTACACAGGCAACCTGGAAATGAAAGGATAACTGATGTCCTGATCAAGGACGAAGTACTTACTGGGTGTAACGGTGAGCCTCGTTCCTGTCCCGAAGGTAAATTTGTTGTTTCCGTAGTTAGACACACTGTGTTTTAAGTCTTAACAAAAACCATTGCTCCAAGCTCTCCAAACTCTACTGCATGCCCCCCCAATTCCTTGTGAACCCCCTCCTCTCACCGCTTCCCCATCAAAGCCTCCAGGGGCCCCTTCCCCCTTCACACCATTTCCTGCTGGACCAACTGAGAGAAACTGAGAGAAAAAGGCTATAATTAGGAGAGGCTTGACATGTGAGATTTGTTTTGATTTTTCTGCCAATTTTTCCTTCAGAGAGAGGACTAGGAATCCCCTTTCTCTCTGCAGGTGCCATCAGGGAATCCCTTGGGTCTGATCACAGGACGAGCCTGGACTGCCCAGAGGCATTTTCCATCCCTTTATACCCTCCCAGATTTCAGTTTTCTCTGAAGTGGCCTCTTTTCCCTTCTCTCGCCTTCTGATCCGTTTTCTCTCAGTTGAGACCTGTCCCTCATTCTCTGCTCCTGCGGCCTGTGTCACAAAGGCCAAGCTTCTTGTCAGCGCAGGTGCGAGGGGGCAGCTGGCGGGGCCAGAGTGGCTACAGACGACATTGTCCCCCTCCTCCCAGGGGTTTTCAGACAGCAGTAAAGACCTGTCAAGGCATAAATCACCCTTGGGGTGGAGAGGAGGGGCTTTTTGCTCTGTTCCAGATAACACTATACCTGGAAGCTGAGAACTAGAGTAGCAGACTTTTCATGATCTCTTTCTGGAATTTAAAGTGTTGGCTCCACACAATGGTGATGGAAAATTTCCTTTGACTTACTTGGAACGACTGTCAAACGCGTCCCTCTCCCAAAATAGAAGTTCTGGTTGCCGGTGTTAACACTGTGATAGGAAGCTCAACAAAAACCAGGCAGAGGACAGAGCCCACACCTGGGGCCCCCCGAACCCTGACCCCGGACCCCCCCACCCCGACCCCGGCGGACGGACAGGCAGACAGAGGCTCCTGTCCCCCGAGCAGGCACAGGAGCAGGGCATTAGAGGGAAGGCATTTCAGGGCTTGGAGCAGCTTGGACCCCGGGTGGGCGGCTGGAGGGACGTGTCCTCCTGAGAGGGGAGCAAAGGGAAGGCTAATGTGCCTTGAGAGCCACTCGCTAATTAAAGGTGTGGGCCTATTTGTTTTATGCTCGGGCATTTAAAAAATTCTTTTCCTTTTAAGATTTAATTTCTCTCCTGATGATCACATGATTCTGAAGTGCATTTTAATTAGATCTCTTTATTACATCTTTTAACTCTGGGAAGGATTTTATTTCTTTGTGATATTTCTGGAACAATTCCTTTTCTCGGGATGAACCCAGTATGAGGCTCTGACCACCCTGCTCCTTTCCAAGCTGCCTCATCTCCCTAACACCCTGTTATGCAGTGCCCATTTTCTTCCCCCACCTTGTCCCCCATGAGCAGTGAGGATGTGGGTGCGGGTTGAGAACACAGGGTGACTTGTTTTTCAAATTGCTACTCTCAAGTCCCAAGCTCTCTAGGCTACCTTTTCAGTGCAAAACCTCCATTTGCCATTCTTTGATTTCTTTTTTTTTTTTTTTCTGATCAGAGTTCATACATCTCAATTCCCTCAGCTTTGTGTCCTCAACCATCATGCCACCTGCATAGCCATTTGAGCCCCATGCTGGTGACCCTTAGCCCCCCCACCCCCCACTCCACAGGCAGAGTCATGGTCAGACTTACTTGGAGTGACGGATAAGCTCGTTCCCCGCCCAAACGTCAGCTTGTTGTAGTTGTCACACAGCCACCCAACCCTTTGCAAAAACTGACAGGTGACTCTTAGAGATCTTAGACCCTGAGTGTTTCTTGGTGCCACTTCAAAAGGCATCACAGGTACCTATGGGATGGAATCTGAGAGTGCGGAGCACAGTTAGGTCAGATTCTGTAGGGGACGGTAGGAAACCTGCTAGGAATGCATGCTTCTCCACCTTGGTGTCACTGCAACTCCAGACATGCTGAGGGTTTTAAAAGCATCAGTGAGTTCCCTCGTCTCCTCCTCCCTCCTCTGTTATCCGCCATCCACACAACATCCCAATCTGCATCTCATTTCCATCTCCAAGCCTTAGCTTGATGACACCAGGTTCTCAGGCACCATTGATCTGCCTTCCCTGAGACAGCACATGTTTACCAGCTGCCATGATTAAAGGGCTGGAAATGCCAGCCTCCCAGAGGCTGAGATCTGGGCTCCTCACTCTTTACCACTGGTCAATATGTGGTCCTCCTTTGTCTGGCTGATGAAGAACTGACCTTTCTAAGTGGATGCGTTTTGCTGAAACGACAACTGCCAAAGGCTAACAACAAAAGCAGAGCTCTGAAGGGGGTGCTGGCCTTTCAGACCTCTTTGGCATCAGTCAGAGGGTTCCCAGGCTCAAATGTCAACCTCTCAGCTTTGGCTCTCACAATAACAGGCGTGGAGAAACTCGACAAAAACTGGGCAATAGGGGTCCAACCTGCCCTCTGCTCATCAGACCCAGGCTCTCCTTGGAAGCACCTTTCACATTCTAGATGGTCAAAACAAGCCAACATTCAGCCTGACAGCAGCGCATTCTAGCTCCACATCCAGCTGCTGTGAATTGATGCTGCCACTCGGTGGACCAGATGGAGACAGCGGTATCAGAAGACCTCCCCTCCCCATACAGAGTAGAGACTCTGCTGTCCTCTTACTAACTACGCCTGCACAAGGACACAGGACCGGACTCTCATCCCTTTGGACACTGCCCTCGATGGAGAGCAAATGAAAACTGTGCCTGCGATACAGTCGGGGTGATGTCACCCTTCTGTTTGACACCCTCCTCCCCATCTCGCTGCAGTCAAAGACCTACTCCTGCTTTTTAACGTTCTCCCCTGTCTCTCATTCCTTCCATTTATGTTTCTGAGCACCCATGGGGCTCCGGCCTCCTGGATCCATTTCCCTTCGACTTCATTAGCATCCCTGCCAGAAAGGGCCAAAAAGCCGACAAAACAAAAAATACGTGGGGGACACTGTGGGTTTGGGTCTTTCCAGCTTCCTGGCTTCGTGGTTAGTCACCCCCTTTCCGACTATCAGCTTCTCAGAGCTGCCAGGCTTCTCCCTGCAGTGGGGCATTTTACAGCGCCTGACAGAAGGAACTTCATGAATCTTAAAAACACAGTAAGAGTTTCTCTTCCCGGCGGGGTGCAGCCGCAGACTCACCAAAGCCAAATCTTTCTATCTGCTCTAATTATCAGCAAGGATACAAGTCACCACGAGGAGAAAGGTATTAAGCCTGGTATCTGAAACTCTTGGAATTAATTGTAATCCCTTGCCTGGTGGTTTCAGCGATAGGGACAGACACAGTGGATGTGTATTTTTTTTTCATCCCTTTTTTCCTCTACTTTCTTTTTGTAGTTTTGCATCTATAGAAGCAGTAGGAGACATGCAGAAAACATAGAGGGATTTGAAATAAGACCTCAGATTCCCATTCAGTTTTCATTTTTCCCCTCTCTGCTTTCATTTGAAACCCATTCTGAACTGAATGGCACTTACTTACTCAAACTCTGCTCTCAACTTTCCCTTTCCACTGTGGATGATACCAGTGGAACTGGCCTCAGATGCACCAAGAAGAATTTAAGATGGATATAAGGAAGAACTTCCTGACAGGGGACGGTGCTAACTCTGAGCACGAGTTATTCAGGGGAGTTGGTTGGCAAGAGTGGCACCCTCCCTACCAAAGCTGGCATCATCTAAGCCTCTGAAAGCAGCAGAGTCAAGTTAGCTTTACTCAACAGCAGGGGGACAGACCCAATGGCTCAAATTCGAAAAAGGAATCTATGAATATTGACTTTAAAGAAGAGAAAGGGCCCTGGAGGCTGCTTCGAGCAAGACCTGGTTCCTAGGCAACACACATTTCTCTCAACCATAACACAGGGGGTGAAATTCTGGAATTTCCAGTATGCTGCTGTGTCCTGTTACACTTACTTGGGCGGATAGTCAGGATGGTCCCTTGTCCAAATGTCAGCTTTCCATAGCCACCACCACCAGTGTTAGCACTGCAATGGAGGCCTTTACAAGAACCCCGGGGGCACCCCTGAGGCTCACAACTTCCTCTTTAATTCTGCAAGAAGAGACTCACCCAAAGGGGTCTGAACCTGTGAGGCTGAGTTTCTTCCCACCCAAAGTCAGAGAACCTTTTCCACATCTGGTCCTAAGATGCTGACCTCCTGCATCCTTCCCCGGCGCTTCCCCCAGCCCCATGACCCCCAACCAGGTCCTACTTCCCGTCTCTCCCCACTTCCTCTGGTTTCCATCCTGAGCTTACTGATGCCTTGTGTTCAGCATTTCTCTTTCTAAAGGTCTCATTTCCATTTTACAGTGTCATTTTCAGGACAATTTCTCTGATCAGTTTTCAAGACATGTCCTCCCCTCCCTTCGAGGTGTCACACATTTCTGATGACAAAGAATTGATTACAAGGAGACAGGAGGAGAGTGTTTCAGCTTTCTGGAGGCTGATTACAATTCGATGAGGTTTAGGCTCCAGCCTCATAAAAACACTATCTCCTGAGCTTCCTTCCTGCCTCAGCATAAGGAGTGAAAGCGATGGGTGCGTTGGACTGAACCCTCCTTCATACGTGTGTCTCTCCTGTCAGTCTTGAACCTGAATGACACTCACTACTGTGAGTAGCATCTCACAGAAAGTTTCTGTCCGAGCTTTGTTATGGTGATACACGATCCTGGGGGGCTGTGCTAGGTTTAGCAAAGGAAGACCTTTGTCCCGGGAAGCTCCTCAATCGCAAGCAAACCAGGTCAGCTGGTCACCCTATGGTCTCACCCGAGGTGTCCTGACCTCACAGAGCAGCCCGGCAGCTGTCATGGTAGAGTTCACTGAGGCCTCTTAGAGGCAGGCTCTTGCAACTTGGAGTTGTTGTAAATTTCACCCTCTGACTAAACACAGTTTTCACTGCTGATGGTCGCAACCACAGGAAGCCCGGAGCTCTCCTTGGCTGTGTCTAGTGGATGCTACAAATGGTGTGAGGAGCTGCCTCCAGGCGATCTCATTATCTGGCATAACTGTGATCAAGCCGTATCCACGAAGAAGATGAAAACCCAATATTTTAGCTCTTTAACTGCATTCAACTTTTGAACTCTTCAGCTGTTTTGACTGAATTTGTGCTAGTCTCTCTAGTCATCACTCCAATCAACCACTTACTAACAAAGGGTCAACATGGGAAAAAAAGGCTATTATTCAGCTAAGAAGAGGTGACCGTCTGCTTTAAGGACAGCAGACAGGGACTCAGACGACCCTTCCCGTCTCTTCCTGTTTTGCAGCATCACAATTTACAGAGCTCCCCACACCTCACTTCAGGTGCTGTAACATCAGGACACAAGCAAAACCAGATGCCTGCCCTCAGCTGAGGCCCTCAGACAGACGGCGCCAAAGGGTCGCTGTGCCAATAATCTCCATGCTCTGCAAACGGAAGGAAGACAGACTTTAATCATAGGTCCCTTGGACCCCAGCCTTGCCTTGTAGCCCCTGCACAAGAAGGGTCCCCGGCATAGAACACCTGGCATACAGTTACCGTCCGGAGCTCTGGAAGGATGGTTGCCCTGTACAGACATTTTCTTTGCAGGCTCAGGTTGGCCTCTTCTGTATTTTACAGTGTAGGGGTTACAGCTCTCAGTTGGCCTAAGAGGCCCACCAAGTGCCGAGAGGGGGTCCCAGCTTCTCCGTGCATTCTGAAGAAACCCACCACAGAGCTCTTCCTAGTGTGTTTCCAGCGAGATACCAAAGATAAAATCCCCAATCTGGTCCCCAATCTTGGCTACCCATCGTTTGAGAAGGAATGCCCTTGCACCTCTCAGGAGGTTCATGTGAAGCCCCTTGAAGCTTTAATTAGATAGGACCTCAGAGATTACTGAATGCATGGGATTTGACAATATCACACATTCTTCACTGTTTCTCTTGTTGCAGACATGTCCTGGTTTTGTCCCTGCTGAGCAAGGCACTTCTGCATATGACAACTTCATGGCCAGCCACGCTATGTGTCTTTTAGGTAGGACTTAGCCCGGAACATTTCAAGCCGGCTGCTACCAGGGCTGCAAAAACTCCTTCAACGCTGCATGCTCTGCACCACTTAGTCATTTACACCTCCCCTGAGCCAGTCTTTCCAAAAGCTTCAACGGGTCTGTGTTTTGCAACAATGCCTCTCTCAGTGCTGCATCCTCTCCTAATCACAGGAAGCAGATCTGAACAAATGAAACTCAGCAACCAGGGTGCTTAGCTGATGTCAAAAGGAAACTGGGAGCCTTCAATAGGATTTTCCCCATTTCCTCTTTACTCACATTTTATGACAAGTCAGTCTTTCCAGCATTGGTTTATAAGCACCACTCTTAGAAGCCGACCCAAAACACAGATTCTCAAGAAGTGTCAATAGCAACCACAGTTCCTTACTGCTATATATAGCACTGAAAACTTCCCCAAGTACTTACATGTGTTATTATGAAAGGGTGAGTGGATATGTGAAGGAGAGAGTGTGCTGCTCTATTCTCACGACCCAGAGGACAAATGGATTCTTCCTCCTCTCCTCGGTTGAACTAAGTAAAGTGGCTGCTCAATCCATGATTTTGGGAATGTTGGGAAAACTGGGGTTAAACGCTTGGAGATAACCAAAGGGTTCCACCCACGGAGACCTCAGTTACTGGACTGGAGATGGAGATTAGTTCCTTTAAGAGAGATAAAGTGAAGGTAAAAGAAGGAAAAAAAAATCTGTCTGTAGAATTTCCAGCATTCATTAATGAAATCTCAGGGTCCCATTATTTCGGGAGATAAATTTAAGGGAGTTTTAGTATCTACATCAGGAAGACTTATATTTGGTCTACTGAATTTGCATAGTCACAATATGCCAATTTCCTCTTTATCTTTCTGGCAAACATTTCCTGGCTTTAGCTGAATCCCTCAGGATCCTGTATTCATTTTTCTCCCTGTACCGATAATCTTATTTAAGATGGATGATAGAAATGTTTTTGGCTGAAGGTAATTTAGTCTTCATACAATGGAGTTCTAATCTCTCTGATAGGGACCATATCCTCCCAACACAAGCGTTAGATTTGGAAACCAACCTGGGATTTTGGGGGAGGGGGGACAAATAATTTAAATCAGAAGAAAGAAGTGTTTTGAATCCCTCCCGCTTCCCCCCAGTTGCTTCAAACTTACTTGGATTCACAATCAAGAGAGTTCCTTTTCCAAATGTCAGTTTATAGCTGCTACCTCCACTATTCTCACAGTCAGGGGAGGCTTTACAAAAACATGAACAGGGGCTGCTCTTTGCAGAAGGGCCCTGGGGGTCAATATGGTCTTGATCCGGCAACTCTGCACTAACCTATAGGTTATTTGATAACAGGCCAGAAGGCGCCAGCTGTGGGAGGGAACTGGGCTTCCCAGAGGGCAATGGAGCCCTGATAAATATATACATTATTTATTAAAATTTTGTTTTTATTGTTTTTCTTTTTCTGTCTATAAGCGGCCACCTCAGTCTGGGTAAACCATCACTTTTTCTTCTTCCCTCATTGTCTACCCCTGGTTGGCACTGGTACCGTTTCTATTTTATTGCACTGCGGGGCTAACTGTTTCTCTGCTTTTTATCGACATTGCTTCATCAACTGACTAGATTCTGGTTTACTGGACACCGACAGCAGAAGGTGAGAAGAGTGAGGAATTTTGACATAATCAAAAGTAGGAGTTTGATAGCTTTTGGGGTCTTTCCTGGTCTGCTTCCCTGCAACGGACCAGGCCAAACAAGCACGTGCCCGTCCAGGAGAGCTTGCAGGACGTGGTCTAGAAAGGACAAGGCCGTAGGGAGCCCCACGAGGCTTCACGCTTTTGTACTCACTGGGGATGATGGTCAGCCTGGTTCCTTGCCCGAATACCAGCTCCTGGCTGGGCTGCACCACAGCAAATAGCTTTACACAAACCTGGCCCCTCTCTGCCCCTGAGGAGGAGCCAGGCCTGCTCTCAGCACCCGAGCCGGCTGGCGACAGCGGCTGGGATCTCACAAATCAGAGAGGGTCAGGACAGTGTCTCCCTGGGGCTGCCTTTTCCTCCTTGACAAAGTCCCCTTCAGCTGATGCAGACGTGTCCCAGATTTTCACCCTCTCCGTCAGTCAAATATTTAACACCTTTATTTCCACTTTGTAGAATTTTAACTTTTCTTTTTTTTTTTCTTAAAAACATATCCTTCAGCCTTTACAGAGGCTCTCCCTAAAAATAGCTGGATTAAAAGGCTCTTTAAAGTCAGAATACGCAAGGTCTCCTGAGTGAAGTTAAGCTGGCTTCCTCCTTGAAAATTTCTGGTTGGAATCCTAGGGCCTGCTGGTCTGGACCAAATCCACTGGCTAAGACTGGAAAGGTTAGAAGGCAAGGCAGAAAATCCAGGGGAAATCCTGCCCTTGAGCCCTTCTTGACCCTGCACTCTTACTTGGACTTGTTTTTGGACTTCTTCCCTTCCTCCCAGCCGGGACATTGCCAGCACTTGTCACCAATCATTTCTAGCAGACACCTACCCGCGTGCCCTTCAGTCTGAAAACAGACGTGGTTTCTTTCCTCTGCTCAGGGAAATTTGATTGAAAAACCGTTTCCCGTTTTGCAAAGTGAAAAGGATTAGGAGAAAAACCTGTTTGCTTCTGTTCTCCTCCTCCTCCCCACTCCCCTTCAGTGGTTTTACACTATTTATGGAAACAACCCCTTTAGGGTTAGAGAAAAGCGGTAACTTTCCAATCTCTCCATCTCTTTTTCTTGCTATCTGTTTACTGCAGTCCCATATTTACAATCTAAATTTACATTTCATTTCCATTTGCAGGAGCTTCTAGTGCACTTTTCTATTACTTCCAGAACACCATGTGTAATGATAAACTCTATTGAAATAAACCAATTCAGAAGGAGATTTAGGGCTGGACATTTCTCTCTTCCCAAGACAGGTCTGGGGGGAGAAAGTTATGATTACTCTTCCAGGCAAGCCCAAGATAGGGGCAGTGCAGCCAACGGAGCAACTGGGCTTGTGAGGTTGACGGGCTTATGTCTGAATAACCATCTACTAACCATTGCTCCTCGGGATTCGTTTGAATTTTCTTTTTAATCTAGTTTCCAAATGTCAGCTTCCCATCTTTTCAGCTCTTAGATTCTCTCTGACAGGCAAAGCTTAAGGTAAATCTCATAGATGTTTTTTGAACCTCGACCAATATTTCATCTCTGTACACATCACAAATAAAGGAACCAAAAGAAAGATGAATATAATACCTTTGGGAGAAAATTTATAACAGTTCTCTGGGAGAGATGAGAATTATAAATAAAAATGGAATAGCCTGTGCTTTTTCTGAGGATCACTTCTAGTATCCAGAGGGCTCTAAATATCCAACCCACTTTGGAAACACAGCAGCTGACCGGCCTGCTCTTTGAATTCTAGTTAAGAACTGGATGCACAGGTCAGCATGGGGCTCTTTTTAATCTCATACTGTTTTAGGCATAAGGGACTTTTATTAAGAAGCTCATCTGGGACTAACATAATACCCACCAGGATCCTGATTCTAGCCTTTCTAATCTGGATACTGATTTGGCCATGAAAGTAGAAGTTTTACTTTGAGGTGTCCACTGGGGAGTTGGTATTGCTCAAGAACTGTAAGCAAAAGTTAAACCCCAAACAATTGTCTGGAAGGAGCTTCTGTTGTAGTAAATAGAGACTCCTTCGTGGAGCCAAATTTCAGTGACATTCGAGTTTATTAATGAGTTTTGTTTTGAGAGGAAGTGGGAAGCACTCAAAATCTCCCTCTGGGTATTGCAAGATGGAGAGAAGGGTCATTAGTATACTGGATTAGGGAATCCTTCCCTCACACTTCCAAGATTAATTGCCCCTTTTCACTGAGGGGCGCAGAAATGAGCGGGTACCCAAAGGGGCCTCTCTGATGCAGAGCTCGGCCAAGGCAAGAATAAAAGAGTCCCAATTAGAAACATAGAGTTAACAGCATGTTTTCAAAAGTTCATGCTCTTTCTATTTTCGATATTTCCTTTCAATTTTACCCTTTCCCTAAATGTCAGCTTGTTATCCATGTCAGAATCAGAAAATCTTACACGGCTTTACCCAACTGGTCTGGTTCCAAGAATTTGAGAGTTTCAGGGATAAGACAATTCTTTCCCTAGTTGCACCAACATGGAGGCCTTGGGGAGACAAGGAGCCCGCCCAAGAGTGGTTACTCAGTCATTCACATCAATAGGCTGCGTCTCACCGTCTCCTGCTGGATAGGGTTGCATTGCACAGCCTGCACTGCTATGTGCTTTAGTATGTCCTTTTCCCCACTCCTTTTCTTTCTAAATGCTTTCTGTCCCTACACAAGAAAACTTCAGTTCGGCTTCCATGTGTCAATCTCACACAACAACAAAGACCAATTTAACATTTCCAAGGGCTTAAAGGTGTTGAAGAAACAGCCCTAACGCGGTTCCATCAGAGGCTGCCCTCATCATCATCTTCACGGAACGACCCATGCATGGCACCCAGTCCCCAAAGATGCTAATTAGCCGGGTGAGTAATTCTGTGATCTCTCACTGCATTTTTCAGAGTGGTGGTTTATGTTTAGAAACAAGTAATCAGCTTTAAAACATACCTGGCCGAACACTCAGAGTTGTTCCTTTTCCAAATATCAGCTTATTGTCGGTGCCATACCACACAATGACACGCGACTCTACAAAAAACTCAGTTGCCCAAACTCCCCTTGCGACCTACTTAAATGTTTACTCATCATCCAAGAAATTCCCCTGATAAAACCAGCTCTTTATATTAAGGGTCTGGTGGTAGAGTTTGTGGACCACCTGGGGGCCCTCCTGTTTCCTGGCACTGTTGTCATTTTATTGGAAATGTGCCAACATTCCCGCTTTGGTAAAACAGGAGCAAAAACTCCCATTTCACAGAGAAAGAAAATACAGGCTCAGAGAGTTCACTGGTTTTTCTTAGTCCCATGGAATATTCCACAAGTTTTAATATGAAATTAAGCTCTCTGACAGGGTGACTCCCTGGTTTAATGCTCCTCTGGCACTGTCATTCTTGTCTGGTAGATAAAACAGCACGTGAGGGTAAACAGCAGAGTCCCACGTGAGGTAGGGACACCTCAGTGGCTGTTTCAATTGGAATCCATCAATGAGGCTGCTGTGGTTTGGACTTGGGTTATAAAACAGAAAGGAAAATTTAGGAATCAGGGTTCCAGGGAGAAATTTGGAAGCATTTAGTTATTCATACTCACATGGGCTTACTGTCAGTTTCGTTCCCTTTCCAAAGAAGATTCTTTCGGCTCCACCCTGAGTTACACCCCCTCAGACTGCTTTACAAATACCACCAAGACCCTTCCACCAGGTGCTGGGAGCTGGGGCTCCTCGTGCTCTCCCAGAGGAAGCACAAAACACAAACACAGTTGTATGGTCATTCCTGAAAAGGTGGGGGAGGAACTATGGAAACAATTCACTCTATCTTTACCTAACATAAAATTGTCATCCTTAATTAATTAATTAGCCTAGCGAGTTGACAGTTGCAATGAACTTGAAATAGCTCAGGCTTTGGGTTTGAAACCAGGGCAAGTTCCTCAGCTTGCTTCACCTCAGTTTCCCTGTCTGTAAAGTGGGGAGAATGATGCTGCCTGGTGACGTTGTTGTGAGGACTAGAATCTACAAGTGGGTCGCAGGGGTCCTGTTGATCGACCCCTGGCTTGCTTAGCTGAGAGCACACTTCTCTAGGGATCATTTTAGCAACTTTAAGACCAAAGCATCAGTGATTTTCTCCCCAAACATAATCCTCCCCACCTCCCCACCACTAGCAAACATTTAGTTCTGGAATCCGAGTTCCAGGTATTAAATTCCAGACTCTCTTTCTCCCTGAATCAATTTGAACAAGTTACTCAACCTCTCTCTGTGCTTCTATAAAAATATAAAACATAAAGATAAGAAGTTCTCTTCTATAAAATGAGGATAATAATAGCCCTTACCCCCATAGCGGGTATAAAGATTGACTGTGATGATGGATAGAAAGCATGCAGCGCCTTGCCTAGCACATAGTAAGCAATTAACAAACCATCATTATTTTCCTCCCCAGAAGTCAAACACATTGCCAACATTCTTCTTTTCACAAAGACCTAAAAATCTCAAAGCCCTTGGGCATTTCCTCTAACTGGTAAACTAGCCGGGCTAGGAGGACTGAAGAACTACCAGGCAGTTTGATGAGGCGGGTAAGTGCTTTTGTGAGAACTTAGCAAAAGCTGTATCCAGCTGCATGGGTGCATCTTCCCAGTTGGACTATTTTGGGGGATGTGAAGAGGGTAACTTTCAGCCAGGCAGCACTTGACTATGAGCAGAGGTGGGCCCAGATGCCACATCCCCAACAGTTGGTGTGAAAAAGGATCTCAAATCACTTTAGAGAAGAGGGTTTAGTGCTCTCCTCCACTTACCAAGATTCACTGTGAGCTGAGTCCCCTTCCCAAACGTCATCTTAGTGCCACTGGCTTGCTGAACACTGTGCCAAGGGGCTTTGCAAAAACCTCTGGGGTCAACTTAATGAACCCAGCTTTGCAGAGCTTCTTAAGAACTAAAACTTTCCTTCTGCCTCCAAGCTTTTGAGTCAGGATAAGTGATGGTGTTTCTCTTTGCGGTAGCCCAGAGCTTCAGGGCTGAGAAGTATGTCCAAAGATATGATTGCCTCTTTAAGACACAGGAAGGCTCAGCAAGCTGATTCTGTATACACATTCTGTGGTCCAAAGTAATTGCCTAGCCGAAGCCATCTATCATAGAATATAAAATCCCACTGGGAGAGAAATTAGCTTTGCAGAATTTATAGGTAGTGTTTGATGGTCACTTCAATTGTCTGAAGACAAGACCAGCATTTTCATTTTGGCTTTTTCCAACCCTGCCTCAGTCTGCAGATGGCTGCACCTCTCCCCTAATAATCAAGTTCAGCTGTTGTTCAGACGTCAGCTAGCTTTCCCCCTCCAACAGGCATGCGATGATTTTATCTCCCTTTAGAACTCTGGGATTTTGTCTTGAGCTCACTAAGTCCTGGATAAAGACCGTTTGGGTTGCAAATGAAGCTGCTTAGTCAAAGACTGTGAGGTTTTCTTTCCCTTGAGTCTGGCCAGGTCAGAGCTATGAGCTGTCTTGGCTTTGTCCTGGACCAGGCTCGGCTGTGTGACCTTGAGCAAGTTCACAAACCTCTCTGAGTTTCCTTGTCCTCATATGCAAAATTAAAGAGGTGAATTAGGTGGTCTTTAAGGACTTTCAGAACTGATAGTCTTTGATTCTCTGGGTCTAATCTATCCGAAAATGCTCTGCAGATTACCACTCCCCCACCAAGGCTGTCTAGTCCTCCTCCCCATTGCCTAAACAAAATAAAACAAATAAGCAGAGAAAAGAAAAGTAGGTCTCTACTTATTACATATGGAGATAGAGTTTTCCAAGCCTACCATCTGCCTTAACACTTGATCTTTTTAGAAGTTCGAAGTCAGAATTTTGGAACCCAATCCTCGGGGAGAAGTGTTCTTTCTTTGGATCTCCCAGATAATTCAAAACCAAACCAAATAAACCGACACCTTTGGTTTAAAGCTAGTGCTTACTAAGTTTCACTCTCACTTGAGCCCTGGTTCCAAATGTAAATTTCCTATTTCCGTCCTTCCCACAGGAGCTGTTGCCTTTACATAATACCACAGGCTCTTGCTTACCCACAGGAAAGGCGGTTTGATTTTTTACAGTCTTTTCCCAGCAGATAAGGGAATTCATCATCTAGCCAAGGGTTTCAGCAATCTGATTGCTCGGTGTCAGATAATGAGGGGGTTCTGCTAACACCACGCCTGGAAAGGAGGTACTCACCCAGGCTTACGATTAACTGAGTCCCCTTCCCGAAGGCGGGCTTCTCAGTGCCCTTCACACAGTGCCTCCACCCTTTACCAAAAGTCCTTCTCAGTGCTGGGCTGTAACTTCCTCTTCCCAGATGCAGCCCATCGCTAGTGCGATCAAGGCTGTAATGCGGGGCCAGCTTCATGAACAAGGTCATTTAGGGATGCCCCTCTCTCACTAATGCAGCTCAGGACTCAGGCTATGAGGAGAGCAGGGATGGGATGGTCCAAAGTTCTCTGGTTTCATGGGCAGCTGAGACCTCTGCATCCTGAACACCCCACAGGTCATTTCTTGTTATCCACCCTGTTGTACAGATTTGTACGAACTGTAACTGCCTGGTAGTTCCCTGCTGATTCTGCCCTGCAGCAGGGAAGGAAATCCCTGTGAGCATCAAGTACATGAGGGGTGCCAGGCCTCCTTTTTCATGACCGGCAAGACAAAAAGCTCCAGTTCTTCCAGTGTTGACTGCTGGGAGCCTAATTTCAGAAATGCGGTTCTTTGAAAGCTTTTCCCCCATAGACTTTATAAATAATCAACTCCAGAAAACTTACAGTTGGGAAGATAAAGCTGCCCTACAAAATAATGAGGTACATGCTAAAGCCAATCATAAAATAACATTTTTAATTACCTTGGGTTTTAGATTATCTATGCTGTTGTGCACATTTCCTGTCCCCACTGCCCACCCTGTCCGACCCCCCCTCCCCCAAAGCTAAGCTACTTGCTCAGGGCCACAGTTAACTGTTTGGGTCTCAAAGGTAAATCTGTTGTCACTGTTCATCCATTGATAAAACCCCTCCTCCCTTAGGGCAATGACGCTGTCAACTCAGAACCTGGCCCAGATGATCCCTGGGAAGTACTGTGGGCACTTAATAAATGTTTGTTAAATTGAATTTTATTAAACATTCATCTTGTGTTCCTATTCCTTAAGGAACACTTGAATATCTCTCTGACAATTTTCAGATGGGAAAAAAAAATGAATTCTGCCAGATATTACTTACTGAGTATCAAGTTTTGGCTCCAAATGTCAGTTTCCTATTAACCTCATTCCCACAGGAGTGAACACCTTTACAAAAACCAGAAGTGTCAGTGTAGTTGAAAGGGATGTGGTGTCAACTTTGTTCTTCTTCCTCAGTAGACAGAGACAGCCCTCCGCCCCCGACAGGTGCCCCCTCTTCCCTGGGAAAGGTCAATCCTCTTTCCCTCTGTCAGGGCAGAGAGAGGAGGGAGGCAGAGCAGATTTTAGGGATGAAGATGATAAATAAGATATCAGAATGTTATCACACTATACAGAACCTTCTTCTTCTTCTTTTTTTTGGAGGGGGGGCAAATTGATTTTTTTTTTCCCTCCCAAAGGCTGTTTTTAGCACTTTTTCTCTCCCAGAAGCAATGATAACTGGATTCCAAGTTGGCATCTGGGCACGAACCTCCAGGCTCTGATGAGTCACACATACTGAATTAAGAAATTATGCTACTCCCCTCACCCCCCCAAGTGAAGAAGCGTGCTTTGCCTTTTCCCCTGGCTGGGCAACGAGGAGCTCAAGCAACACGCACAGGGAATAGGAAGCAATAACTCTCTCAGGTCAGATCTACAGCTTTATACATTAGCATCCTAGACTGCAAGACCTGGAAGGGAACTCAGCAGCCACAGGGGTCAGTGGCCTCAGTTTCAAGATGAAAAAACCAAAGCCTTGAGGCTTCTATTTGCTCCAAGCCAAGTCAGTAGGTAGAGGCGGAGCTGGGGCTAGAACTCAGAACACCTAAGTCCTGGTCCTGCCTTCTCCCTTCTGGTGACTCGGGAGAACAGGGATCTCCCCGGGGCAGACCCCCTCCCTAGTGGCTCTACTGGCCAGCCCAGGTAGGAGTATCTCTGTTAAACGGTAGGCAAGCCAGACAAGGGAGATTTCTGGTTTGGTGCAGAGTTTACGATTTTACAGAGAGATATAGAGCGTTTTAATTCATTTTAAGAATTTTATTTCTTAGGCTGCAAGCATCAGCAATTGCCAGTGGGGGAAATGGCCCATGAGATCTCAGAGAAGCCAAGGGAAAGATAGAGATTTAGAAATCTGCCCTTTACCAGAAGGATAATCCAACAGAGAGCTGGCTCTGATTAGTCTGTCTCTGCGGGACTCATTGCAGGACTGACGTCTAGAGCAGGGGCGGCAGACATGAAACGGTGTGGTATTACCTCCTGCTCCTGCTCCCCTGGCGGATGTTGCTAAACTGACACATCACCCCTTCCCTCTGAGTCTCGCTGTGACTTCACAGTCCTTCTTTTTGTAATTGGAGTATAGTTGATTTACAGTATTGTGTTAGTTTCAGGTGTACAGCATAGTGACTCAGTTATACACGTATATCTGTTCTTTCAGATCCTTTTGCACTATATAGCTTATTACAAGATATTGAATGTGGTTCCCTGTGCTCTACAGTATAAACTTGTTGTTTATCCATTTTATGTATAGTTCACAATCCTTCTTAAAAATGTGCTCCAGACAGCTACTACCAATTGCTAGCCCTTGGTAAGTGAGATGTAACCTGTGTGTTTGCCCTCCGTGCTTGGAGAACAATTGGAGAGAAGATCCTACAGATGTCTTGAGAAATCTGGTTGGCAAAGGCCAGGCCAGGTCCCACACAGCCCCATCACAAAAGGTATCACTGACCTGGTTGGACCAAGGTTGTTCTTTCCGCAGGCTGCTCCAGAGGGGGCAGCAGTAACACCATGGAGTATCTCTTCTTCACAGCTTTCCTTCCAATGCTGGCTTTGGGTAACAAGCCATGGTAGCGCTCTTCATCCTTGCTCTTGCCAAAGAGCCTTCAGTAAGAGCTTTCCCCCAAACAGAGGTCCTGGGGGTGGAAGACGTCTGCTGGACCTCGGTCCCTCCCTGGCATGCTTCCTCTTATCCATCAGCCCAGGTCTGTCCTGGGGGGTCCTGGAATGGAATGTGGTGCAAGAAGAAAGTGATGCAGAAACCCTTTCTCTAGAGCACTCACTCCCATCATTGCAGTCAGACGTTCCTAAGCTTTCCCCTTTTAATCACATTTCTGTTCTTTCATAAAAAAGAGTTGCGCTTGTCCATATCCATCCAAAGAAATTTCCCTGTGTCTGTTACTGTTGTACCAGGCTTTTGGTTGACAGGGGAGTGCCCATTTACCCTTGCAGGCTGCTTCTCATGTCCTTGGAGATGGTGCTCTGAGTGAGGGGGGAGATGGGCCCTTTGGGCCAACAGAGGAGCAGCTGCCAGTGTCAGGGTTGAAAGGGGACGGGGGAATAGGAGCAGCAACTTTGACTTAAGTTGTGAACAAAGAATATTTTCCTCCCTTGACCTATTTTCTGCCAACCTCTAGTGTGACCTATTTACGGAGATGGGCTGATGAGAGCAGCAGGGGGCGCTATAAGGTCAAAAACACCTCTGGAAACTGGGAGAAAAGTCCCGCTTTTTTCTCTTTTTAAAATTGAAGTATAGTCATTTACAATGCTGTGTTAATTTCTGGTGTGCGACATAATGTTTCAGTCATACATATGCATACATATATTCATTTTCATATTCTTTTTCATTATAAGTTACTACAAGATATTGAATATAGTTCCCTGTGCTGTACAGAAGAAACTTGTTGTTTATTTATTTTATATATAGCAGTTAATATCTGCAGATCTGGAACTCCTAATTTATCCCTTCCTACCCCTTTTCCCACCCTGGTAACCATAAGTTTGTTTTCTATGTCTGTTTCTGTTTTGTAAATAAGTTCATTTGTGTCTTTTTTTTTTTTTATTTCACACATAAGTGACATCATGTTGTATATTTCTTTCTCTTTCTAGCTTACTTCACTTACTATGATGATCTCCAGGTCCATCCATGTTGTTCCAAATGGCATTATTTTATTATTTTTTATGGCAGAGTAGTATTCCATTGTATAAATATACCACAGCTTCTTTATCCAGTCATCTGTCCACGGACATTTAGGTTGTTTCCATGTCTTAGCTATTGTAAATAGTGCTGCTATGAACATGGTGCATGTATCTTTTTGAATTAGAGGATGATGGGGATCAAAATCCAAGCCGTGGGACAAGAGTGACTTGTTTACCAAACCCCTGGGGGCCCACCAGCTTTGAGGGCCCCTGTTGAATGGTGACTTCAGGCTAACGAAAGGCAATCTAAGGCACCACTGCCTTGGGGAGCTGCTGAGCTGCAGATACCAGTAGGTTCGAGAGAGATGGGGTAGGGAAATTCAAGGGTAGTACGTCTGTAATAGGTCATTAAATCTCGAGAGTGTCTCTTAGCCCGAAAATTTGGGGGTCACTTTGGGGCTACATTGCGGTCTGCCATGAACAAACCTGTTGCAGCCTTGGGAAGACATAGGGCAGTGGGTTAGAAGGCTCACTTCTCATGCTCCCAGCGCTCTGTGGGGTTTGGGGTGAGTGCAGCTGGCTCAGGTCTCAGGGGAGCTCAGAGCTCTGTGATGAGCTTGCTGCAGTGACAGCAGATTAAAGATATGCGTCACTTTTGAGGGGCCATCTATTGTTACAACATGTTTTTTTGCCAGATTTCATAACCTTATTTTTTAGATTTACCCAGCATCTTATCTCTGAATGTCTTTGATGAGACTTGCGCTCTCAGGAACTTTGTTCATCGGCCTATTTAATAAAATTGACGACAGCAGTAGCAATGCCTGCCTAACATGCCGAGGTCCCTTGCCGGGTGTATTGAGTGTCTTATTTCATCTAATTTTCCAACAGTCCTGTGAAAAAGCCATTATCACGATCATCTCCATCTTACAGATGGAGAAATTGAGGCTTGGAGGAGTTGGGTCGTGTTTAAGGTCACACAACAAATAAACGCCAGAGAGGATAGGAACCCAGGCAGCCTGGCTCCTCCAGAACCCCACTGTTCTGTACTGGTTCCATCCAGAACCAGGACACTGTGCTGCTGTTCTGAGAAGTGCCCTTCCTGAACGGATGCCTTTCAAGGAACTTTGGAAGGACACAGTGGAGGGGAGAGTCATACTTGTGCCGCCTCGAGGAGGTCTCTGGGTCTGAACCTTCCACGGGAACTGAGGAGAGGGCGTGCCCCTCCCTGTGAGGGTCTCTGAAGCCCTCCCCTCTGCTCTTGAGTGGGCAGATGTAACTGGGGTTTGGCTGTCAGAAGAGGAGCAGCGGTTTAATCTGAACACTGTTACTGCCTAGATCAGGAAGGGAACACTTGGCTCTCGTAAATACCACGTCTGGCCACACCACTAGAACAGGGATAGACGCCCGGCGACTGAGTGGGGGCTGCCAGAGCCCATCAGTGTCGGAGACCTGGCAGCTCCGAAGTGGCCCACCCCCGGCAGTGGGGCTGGTGCCTTTGAGAGGGGACCCCTGCCGGCAGAGGGCAGTGCAGGCCTGGTGGCAGCTGTTCGCTTGGCAGCAGTGCCGAATCTTCCCCTTCCACATCCAGGGGCCTGGGGATGCCCGGGCTGGGGCTTCAGACTTCCTGGTGTGCACTTTCGGTGATCTTCACGACTAAATTTTCCAGATAAAACACAAAATGCTCAGCAGCGTTTGAATTCAGATAAACAGTGAATACCTTTTCAGTATAAATATTTTCAAATATGGTATGTTCCAAATATTACTAAATTCCTTTTTCTTTAGATTTTCTCTTTCATTGAAGTACAGGTGATTTACAATGTTCTCTTCAGGTGTACGGCAAAGCGATTCAGTTATACATGTACACATATATGTATTACAGATTCTTTTCCATGATATGTTGTTATGAGAAATTGAATATAGTTCCCTGTGCTACTAAAAATTTTTTCTGTTGTTTATTTGAAATGCAGATTTAATTGGAGGTCCTGCAATTTTATTTGCTACATCTGGCGACCTTATCCACGCCAATGGTGAGTTTTTAAGTGGAGAAAGTTGCATTCCTTTGTTTACAAATATTTACTGATTTTCAGGTACGTGGCAGACACAGACCTAGGGGCTGGGGCATATCAGTGAAAAGATAAACAAGTAAACAAGGCCTTGCCTTCCTGGAGCTTACTTGATGGGGGTGTGTGTGTGTGTGTGTGTGTACATGGTGAGACAGTAAAGACAAATTATACACATGTATAAACCCGATGACTTCAGTGCTGTGAGAGAAAGTAAGACAGAAGTGTAATCGTGGGTGACATTGAGTGGGCGAGCGACTAATTTACGTGCCAGGAAAGCCTCTTTGAGCTGAGATTTGTGAAAAACTGGAAGTAGAGTTCCAGGCAGCGAGACAAGGGAGGCAGACAGAGGAGCAGAAGGAGGCGCAGCAGCTGAAGGGGCGTGAGAGAGTCAGGAGAGGACGTGCGGGGGCGGCGGGGGCAGGGGATGGACAGGAGGCAGCGGCCCGGCCACACGCATGTACGGTGAGTTACAGGCCCAGGAAACGAGGTCCCGCTGGCATCATCTGGTTTCCATTTTATAAAGACCTGGAGAAGTGATGGTCCAGGGGCAAGAGCAGAAGCAAGAGGACCAGTTAGGGGGTTATGGCTGTAGTCCTGATAAGAGATGTTGGTATTGGCGGGAGGTGGTGGCGGTGGGGGGTGGAGAGAAATGGATGGACCAGAGACACACTTCCTGGTGGAACTGTCAGGACTTCCTGAAGAACTGGAGGTGGGGGACAAGGGAGTCAAAGGAAATCCAGAAGTACTCCTAGAAACACTCCTAGGTTTGGGGGAGCGAGGCAGTCTTCTCCTTTTCAGGGCAGTGTCTCCCAGCTGCTGTCCTGCCCTGGCTTGTACAGGAAGCAATGTTTGTCTGGCATGTGGCTGGGAGGGGCTGGCCTCAGGGTCTCCAGCCGCCCCCGGCCGCAGTGGCGCTCTGAGCACTATCTCAGCACGCCTGTAGCCCGCTCATGGCAGTGCAACCCCTGGGAAGCTCTGCTCTGGGAAATTTTCCAGTTGGAGCCAAATGTGTGCTGCAGAGGGTCTAGGGGAGAGATGGAGATCATACCGAAGAAAGCACTGTAAGTGTTTTCAGCATCACGGCAGAGCCTCAAGCATCAGAAACAGGAGGGTTCAATATTTTGTAATAACTGTAAATGAACTGTAACTTTAAAAAATTGTGTAAAATATAACCCCCCAAAACAACCACAACAAAGATAGAGAAGAGTCCTAGAATTCAGGACTAGGACGAATTTTATTTAAAAAAAAATTTTTTGGAGGGGCAGGTAATTAGGTTTATTTATGCATTTAAAAATTATTATTTTTTATTATTTTTAGTGGAGGTACTGGGGATTGAACCCCCAGCCTTGTGCATGCTAAGCATGCACTCTACCACTGAGCTGTACCCTCCTCCTAGGACAGATTTTAGAAACAGCCTTGTCCAACCCTCTTCTCTCCCTGCATGAAGAAGTAAGGGACTAGGTAAAGGTTCTCGTTCATTTATTCCATTTACTGAGTCTGACAAGCACGTGCAGCTGGGCTGGGGCTGTGTGACAGAGCTGCTCAAAGTGCGATCGTGGGCTGGTGGCCAGTCTGTGAGCAGAGGGTATGGAAACAGAGAATAAGCCATTTTCACAATTTGATATCGAAGTACGTGATCATAGGGCTGGCAGTTCTGTTTCTTTTTTTCTCCAAAGTAATTCACTTTTATTATGCTTTACGAAAGGATTAGTTCAAGATGGACTGAGCACCAGAATGACAATAACAAAATTTCCTGGGCTGGAAGCACGCGCCTGACAGAGTTACAGTGAATTCAGTCACGTGACTGTCAGGGCTGCCATCTCCCCTCACTTCCCTCCCACCTCCTCCCCGTCAGAAGCCCTGAGACAGTCTCAGAGATTTAAGGACCCCAGTTTTATTCTACAGCCTTTGCCCTGATATGAAAAGATGATTCTTCTTGTGGGCGTCAGTCTTTTGCTTGCCTGTAAGTACACTTGTTTACGTCCCTTACGGTGTATCACCCATTTCCCCTTTTCTGACTTTCCAAGCCTTGGTCTCTTTCTCATTCCCACTGGGTTTCCCAGTAGTTTTCTGCCTTTAATTTTCATCTGTGTCCTTCTCCTGCCTCTGACCTGTGAGTTCCTTCTGGGTGGTCCTTTGTGGGACCTGGCGCCTGTGGAGTGCAGGACTTCACTGTGTTCTTATTTCCTTTCTTCACAGGTAAGAGTGTGCTGTCTGCCAAAGTGACCCAGACGTCCCGGGACCAGACAGTGGCGAGTGGCAGTGAGGTGACATTGCCCTGCACTTTCGAAACCGAATACTCAGATCCAGATTTATACTGGTACCGAATGAGGCCAGGTCTTTCTCTTGAGTTTGTCCTGTACAGGGATAACACTGAATCCCTTAATGCGGATTTTGCTCAGGGTAGATTTTCTGTGCAGCACAATGTGGCTCAGAAAACTTTCCACTTGGTGATGTCCTCAGTGAGGGCTGAAGACAGTGCCACTTACTACTGTGTTCTGGAGTACCCACAGTGATGCAGGTGCCCAGGAAGTCTGCACACAAACCCCTGGGGAACAGGCTGGCAGAGCTGCCTCTCAGGGCAGCACACATCCTTGGACACAGCATCCTTCATCCTCATTGTTTTGTGGTCCATCCTGGCCTTTAGGGGAGCCCTAATAATGTCTGCCAAATAAGAAAAGGTCTGATCACACCCAGGGGAGCACCTTGGCTTCAGATAGAGCAGACATCTCCCTGCTTCTGATTCAGGGTGCCCTTGCTGCCTGAGTCCCTGTGGTGGGGACAGGAGGCTGTGCATCTGAGGGACCCCAGGGCCAGGTGTGCCTGGTACAGAGCCTGACTTGTGCTGGGAAGCTATCAGGAGAGGGCAGATGAAGGACCAGTCTAAGGAGAGCCCACCAGAAGTATCTTTAGTCTCCATCATTTATCCTTTATTGTGAATTGGTCTGTTTTCCTTTTGAAATTCAAATTGGACACAAAGTCACTTACGTAAAAAGGTTTTACCAATATACCTTCATCCTCATCTTCTTGTGCAGCCTCCTTACTTCTCCTGGATGCTCTCCATTTTACTTACTTTGTTTGGAGAACATTGTCCTTTCACTGAAGAGCATTGAGATATTCCCAGAAAGTTGTCTGTGAATTCCAGAATCCCAGCTTCAAAGTCCCTGAATTTGGAGCTCAGTGGTGTCTCCAGGGAAGAGAATTACCTCCAGGGGAAACCAACGATGTGATGTGAAATATATACACCCTCAGCCCTGGGAATCCGCCCCTCCTTCTTCTACTTCTACTGATGTCTCTGCCTTCAAACAACTCTGAGAGCTGCTAGATGTACTCTTAGAAGCAGTAGATGCCTTAGACATTATTTTATAGGAAAAACACTGAAGTCCAGAGGAGTGAGGGACATTTGCAAGGTTAGAGAGCTGGTTAATGACAGAGCCAGGGGGGCGGGGCGGCGCTTCCTGGCAGCTGCGCACTAGAAGGCTGCATCAGCCTGTGGTTTGGACAGCAGTTTATCTGGGCTTCAAAACAGGTGGATGAAAAGCAGTCACTATAGAGATGGATGGAAAGGACATGGGTGAGGAAGACAAAGACTCAGGCAAATGACTCAGCCTCTGGGGCTTCTCTTCCACAGCCTGCTGAGTATGTGCAATGAGACTCCCTCAGGGTGGTTGTGGGACTTAAGTGAGATGCTGCCTATGAAATCTCTGGGACACTGTCATCTGCAGTAGGATGGGCCCCACACCTGAAAGCAGCCACAGTCCCCGCTGGCTTCTGCCTTCAGTCTTTTCTGGAGGGTACTTTATGCGGAATAAATTCACAGTCCTGTGAAATGCTAGGATGCCTTTTGCTGAGAGTCAAAGTAGGCTAGAGGTTGGCTCATTCACATGCTAAGTACAAGACAGTCCTGAAGTTCAGCCTGGATGAACTTCAAATCAACCCCTCTCCCTTGTTTTGGGGGTGCGCTGTGCTCTTGGAGTAGGAGCTTGAGGCTGGCACTCCCAATAGCTTGGTTCTGGTCCTAGCAATATCCCTGCCGCACTGAATGACTTTGGACAAGGTGCACTCCCTTTTTGGGGAGCATATTTTTTTCCATCTGAAAAATGAAGATGTGATCTTTTTGTTCTTATCAACCTCAGAGAAACATTCTAACGTGACCCAGGGTAACAGATGTGAATGTTTTGGAAACAGGCGTTCTTCACCCAAGGTGAAGTTGTGTGGAATCTTTTAATGGTTTTTTCCACTAAAAGATGTTTCCCTGGATGGACCTGGCTTATCCGTCTAGACTGCCTTAAGCCCACTGACTCAGCGTGCGACTGCCTCCTTGCTTTGGTTTGTGCTGTGAGGACATGATGTGGGGGTCTGCGCATGGCAACGGTTGGGGAGTTGTGCATGAGTGTCTTTTCTTTCACTTGTAACCTCATAAAGCCCCATTTGACACCCCACATGGGTGCGGAGGCAACCGCAATGCCGGGTTGCTAGGGCTCTGCTACTTGGGTTTGCGCAGCAGGAAGAAGCTGCGGCTTTGCTGAGGTGCGAGGAGCAGAGCTCGGCGGCCACAGGGGGGCGGTGGTGGTGTTGCTGTAGCAGGGGCAGCTGCAGCCGCAGCGAAAGCAGGAAGCCCAGGGCTGGGTCCCCCAGGCAGGAGCCTTGCAGGCTGGGGGTGCAGGGAGCTGAGGTGGGACCTATGAGCTCAGTTTGGCTTTTGCCTGACTACCAGTGGTTCACAGCCCTTCTTTTCCCTCCACGGTCTGCAATGAATAAAGCCAGAAGTAAGGCACACACAACACATTTTAATAGATGCAACAGAGACAGAGAAAGATGGCAGAAAATCATCAACACCAAAGGTCCGATGACCTCAAACTCCCTGTGCACAGATGGTCAGGCGAGAGACAGTGAAGACATTGTTTTTAAGGGAAAACCGAGGGGTCTCATTCCTAGCCCTTCCTCCAAAGCGCTTGCACAGTGGGTTGCTTGAAAGCAAGGCTGATGTCTTACTCATCTTTGTACCCTCAGCCCAGTGCCTAGAACTTGGACTAATTCACGTTTGTTAAATCAATTAATAGCGAGATGTGCGTTTCCTCTGCATTTTACTCTGTTCTCTGCTAATAGCTCTGAGAGTATTTAGATGACATTTTAGAAACCCCACCGTCTGCACAGAGAGTATCAGGGAAGTCAAATGTAGTTTTGTTTGAAAAGTGCTAGGAAAAGCAGAAAGTTTGGGGCAAATCCAGTCCTGGATGGAGCAGAGTCTTTTGTGCTTTGGTGACAGGACACCTGCTCTCCATCCCCTTGGATCTATTTTCCTCTTGGAGGATGGAGCTGGGAACCTGATGGCTCCCACTTTCTACTTCTGGAGGCAAAGAAAGTCAAAGGAACAAAACAGTCTTTTCAAAGTATATTAGTCATAGGGAAAAAAATGGGTCCTACATGCCTTTATAACTCTGTATCCCTTTATAAAGCAGCATATAGAGCAGGTGGGACCATAAGCCTCCACTCCCTAGGACTTCTGTCTTTCCACCAGGTTGAAGGATAAGCTGGATTCGTTGCCTTTAAGGGAAAACTAGTTTGGGTAGCAGCCATTTAAGGAAGGCTGGGATGAGTCAACTTGTGCCACCAAGAAGTTGAAAGCCAAGGAGATAGTACCTCTGTAGGCTTTTGTTTTTTTTTTTTTCAGGGAGTGTAGCCGTCTCATGCCAATCAGCCTGCAAGTGAAGGAAAATGGACAGAGTTGTTACAGAACTGGAGACTGTCAGTGCTGGAAGGAACCGCAGTGGCCACGCAGTCTGGGGTTGGCCAGCACCTGCTGTAGCGGTTCCAGTGCAGACATCACCAATCTATCCCAGCACATTTCCCTTCTACACATGGCACTAGTTCAGTTCATCAATGTTGGCACATGTCATAAAACCCATCTACTCTTCTTTAGTCATTCTTCATGCCTTCGTTTCTCAGATACGATAACCCAGACCCAGAGAGGTGAAGCAACCCGGCTCAGGTAACACAGTGAGTCGGTGACAAAGTCAGAACTAAGACCTAGCTCTTCTGACTGCTAACGTAGTGCTCTTTTCATACAGCCATTTAGCCTGTGTCCTTGGGACAATTGGTAAAACAGTCACTCAGTGGGGAATGACTAGATATGCTTGCAGGCTAGGTTGGATCTGTCCAACACTTTTAAGTCTAGGGTTGTTCCTAGATCAGAAGCTGGGATGGGGCAGGTATTGGAGGAGCAAACCCAGGCCTAATTTCATGTCTAAGATAACCCAATGAGAACGCAATTAATAGGCAAATAATTAACATCTTAGCCTCGACTTCACATGCATCTTGAGTGGCCAGTAGTGAGCTGTTCACTAAGAATGAGAGTGTGGGTTCATCCTCAAGCTAGGCTGGTCTCCATACCAAGTCCTGTGATTAAGGATGGAGAGCCAGCATCCCCTTTGTCTGGGCAAAGACAGGTTCTGAATATTCTTCAAATGAAGCATTACTGATGGACTTGCAAATAGCCCATGGTCCCTTAGCCAGATAAACAAAAGAGCAAACAGAGAATATAATTTCTTCTTATTTACCTCCAATTTTTTTAACTTCTGGGTTGGAGGTAGGGATTATCAGCTGGTACATTATACCACATGGATTTTGGGTCTGGCTTGAAATAAAAAGATAACAGGAGATGTGGTGTTCTGTATCTGAAATGGCCCACCTTATTACATCATGATATCTCTGTGTGTTTTTCCTTTCCCCACACTTCTCACCATTCCTAAATTCCTTTTCTCCATGTGCAGCATAGTTTGGATGGAGGTGGGAAAATGAAGCAGCTAGTTCTTACCTTAAAAGAAAAATAACTTGGCAGTCAAGAGAAAATTGACGGCGACAGTCTTGGCAAACAGCATTCGGAACCCCAGCACTGAGAGGGACATCATGTTTACCTTTCCAGCAGGAACTGTGGTGGAATGAGAGTGAAAATGGGGTTTCAGCAGGAGACTAAATTTCCTCCCAGAAATTGGGCCCATGACACGAACACCAGCCGGCCCCAAACCACCATCATTCTTCCCAGCTGGGTGCTTCAGAAACCTAGTGAGGCACCCAGCGAGGCAAGCTTTGGAGAAACCCATGCTTGCAAACTCTGCTCCGAGAGTCATAGAGAACCCACTGGGCTCAGGTATGGTTTTTGTATTCTTTTGAAATAGAGTGATTTTTGGCCCATCTGACAATTACAGAGTTTGCTTTAACCTCAGTTCTAAAGTTGGCCCATGGTTTCAACTAACCTTGAGGTTCATAGCACGTCTTTGAAGTTTGATTGTTGTTTTCAGATGCCTTTGGTTTTGGAGTCACTGGAACAAATAGCAGTGGTCAGGGTTACCATGACAGCCAAGAGGCTCAAAGGATTTCAGGTTTTAAAACTGGCGGTGGCTTTGAGTAAGTAAACTGAGGACCAGAGGAGTGGCTTGGTTAAAGTCATACAGCTACTTGCACACCCGACTTACTTCCTGTCTTGAGATTTTTTTCATTATACCACAAGGCCAACATCTAGGTACACCTCTGATTTCTGGGAAGAGCTAAGATAGTTAACCCCACGATAGGCTGGATTGCTCTTTGTTTTGGCATTCACACTAGACTAGCTTGCACATGAATTTTCAACCCTAGATTCTTTAGTATGAAGGAGACAGTGGCTGGTGAAGAGGAAAGATGAGGATGGAAATGAGATGGGCTTTATCTTAGATTCCAGCTCAGAGATGCAGCATGTTTAATTCCCAGTCAGTGGGCTATGACTGAACCCAGTCTTATTTCCAGCATGACGCTATACTGAGAGTGATCTGTCAAGATCATCTCTAATGTCTGTTTCCCTCTACTTTTCTTCCATACGATCCCAGCCCCTTGAGGCCGAATATGACCTACCTGAAACAGTTTTCTTCAGTTCTAAATCAGTGGAGTTGAAGATTTGTTCATTGTGTTGAACTGAACATGTCACTGAATCGGAATCTTCATACTGACCGAGCTTGATGGCACTGTACCTCCCGCTGGGAGAGACGACAATAGCAGGGTCATATTCTTTTATTTTCTTGGCTGATTGTAGATTTATATTTATATCCTTAGGGTAGAAATCCTTCACCAGGCAAGCGACTTTTGTCCCATTTTTCATGACAAAGACAGATGGTGTGGCAACAGACTGCTTTCCTGCAAATATAATCAATTTATTTTGTGAGATGATTATCCACATGTGGGAGTTAAACAATGGTGTTTACCTCAGTTCCCCTGGGGGCCGAACACTGCAATCCTGACACTCCTGCATCCTGTTAGTGCCCTGAGCTTGTTAGCACCTCCAAGAAAGGATGGCCAAAGGAAAGAGAAATGAAAGGCAGGCAGTTTGCCTTCTAGTTAGAAGCTGCCAAGAGAGATCCTGGGAGCAGAGATGGAAAATGACAAATACAAAGAAGAATCTGGATCATCTGAGTTTCAATTATCTATGTTTTATTAATCAATCCTCTGGACAATTGAGGTTGGGCTGAATATCTGTCTTAATCAGTTGGTATGCTTTAAATGCATGAGCCCTTGGACTGAGATCAGGGCAGGGTCTAAGAAGGACTATGAAACTGGTTCTAGCACTGTGCGGATGGTAGTGATGGAGTCACTTCAGGGTGTCAGCCCCATTTTTTGGACTGGAAGGGATCTGCTAAAGTTAAGCGGTCCATCTCTCTGCCTTTAGGTGAATTCTTCTTCTTTTGTAAGGGACTACCCTACAGTTTATTTTGAGTCTTTAATCAGAGAGAAATAACTATCATTTTCAGGAAATCCTTACAACCATAAAACCAGTTGAAGCCCGTTTCTTCTTGTTTTGTTCTAAGTGGAGCTTATCATTGGGTGTCCTCCTCCCCTTCTTTCATGCCCCATCTTGGATGATCATCTATCTGCTACTCTGTATATAAATCTTCCTGTTCTTTTTTTTTTTTTTAGATATAATTTTTTCCTTTTTTTTTTGTCAATGGGGGGGGGGCAGGTAATTAGGTTTATTTGTTTATTCTTGGAGGAGGCACTGGGGATTGAACCCAGGACCCCATGCAGGCTAAGCACGTGCTCTACCACTTGAGCTATACCCTCCCCCACTGCACCTTTTTCTTTCCTTAAAACCAGAGGTCCGGGGTGGGTGGGGGATTTTTCAAAGGGCTCTCCTGGAACGTACTTTCAACCTACAAAAGAAAACCTTCACTGTTTTATTTCCCAGCATAGCCGAAACCACTGATAACAGGTACTGATAACCCCAGCAGTAACGGCTTGGCAACCACATGTTCTGCTCAGCCACCTCCCTTCAGAACTGTGGCGTTTCTCACTCACTCTACTGACTTTGGTGAGATGGGTTCCAGCTGATTTTCAAGGGAGCTATGAGTGATAGAGAAAGGAAACCAGTCCATTAAAAAACAGAAACAAAATAATCCTGTCTCCTTCGTTACTTAAGAGTAAGACCCAATCCTAGTCTGATTTAGTTGGCTAATTAACGCTTGCTTGGGATTTAAAAATCTAAATTCAAAGGCAGTTGCTAATGGTCACTTTGGGCTAGAGAGACCTGGCTTGACTAATTTGAACAATGTCATATAACCAACAAGACAGATGTCTGAAGAAGGTCATACACTGAGGATGTTGAGCTCTGAATCTGTTACTCAGCATTTCAGATAGAGCATAACGAACTGGTTTGGTAAAACATTTTTCTCAGACCCTCTTTCTCAATTGGAAGATAGGGTCCAAACAGCTGTTTCAAAGTAAAGTGTTTAATCCATTCTTTGGTATCATGGTAGCCAGAGAAAAGGGTATCTGACTGAATTGAAACTTTGAAAAAAAAAAAAAGAGATGTATTCAATATGGTTGCCATATGTAACCTAGTCTATTTTGTATTAGACCTAAACCAAACTTTGAAGTTGTATAAAATTTGCACTGCATTGTAGTCTGAAATGTAAAGATTTAATTGCTTATCTTTTGAGAATTTCCAGTCTTTCTTCTTGGTCCACAAATGTAAGTACATTTCAGCAGGTGTTTCAAAGTGCTATTTGTTGGGATAATTCTTATTTATTTTCAGACTTTCTTCTTTTTTTAATGGGTACTAATCTGATGCTAAGGTTATGTGCTGGTAAACAATACAGAAAGAAGTATCTACCTTTCCTGAACAGTCTTTCTTAATTTATAAACTTAAAAATTCATCTGTGTTCTAGATTCACATAGAGCATCTTACTGGTTCCCTAAGGTTGGCAACATCTATAACAAATGTCACTAAGAACTTCAAGGATCTCTGCCAATATGGGACTTAACTTGAATGCTGAAATATAAGTTTGCTCTGCCTGATTATTCTGACCAGGTTAACCACCTTTTTCCTAAATCTTCCAAACTGCAGGGCGTTTTTAAGGTTGCAGTAAGGCATGCACACTACTCTGTTTAGCCAAAGAGATGAATAAGGATGAAGCAACTACCTGGAGAATTTGGGCCTCTGGCCCTCCTGCACTGGATGCTCCAACTATTAGTATAATGCTTCTAGATTTCTTGGTGCTTTCTGGTTTGCTCTGAAGACTTCAGAATTTTTTTTTTGTAAATAAAAATATTTATAGAGCTACTTCATCTACTCAGCCTGGTATCTTTACTGTGGTCCCCTCCACACTTGTACTATTCCATCTCCTAGTCATACTTTCTCATGTAATACAAACTGGATGGCAGCCCTAGTCCCAGGACTCAGTTTATCCCTCGAAATATATGGAAAAAATCAACTCACGGTGCTCCACGAAGAGTTTAGTGCCAGCTCCAAAAAACATCTGTCGGGTGTCCCAGGAGCACATTGTGGTGCTGCCTTACCGGTAACCAGCCTGGGGCTGGCCTAGGGCCTGGGCTGGAACATCTGTGTCCTGCCTTCCCAGCCTGGTCCCCAGCCTAGGGACCCCGCAGCACAGAGAACTACAAAGCTGCCCTTGATGAGATCCGGGGGCCATGTGGGCAGAGTCTCAGTTCCCTTTGAAGCTAACAATAGTTTAAACTGCTGGATAAGGAGTTAAGCATGAAATCCACAGCCAGGAAGCACTGGGACAGGGGACGGGGCTGAGACAAAGCAAGGGAAGAGGGTGACAGATGACCAAGAGCTGCCTTCAAGATGGAAAATCTAACTCCTCATTTATTGGGAGGGCTCTCCAAGAAAGACACACTAGCCTGGGAGTAGGGATGGCGCACTGAATATTGACGTTTCTTGTAATGAATGTTAGGCGGGGGAGGGTTTAGACACAGGTCTTGTTCTCATATTCTGGTTCCCTTCTCTTGGGTCATAATACTGCTTTTTGATTAGAAACCTAATGTCTCCCCCATCACTCAGACTAAGTCTCACAATAACAACAAATCTACTTTCTAATTCCCTGAGCTCAGAGAAAGGCTTTCTAAGGACCTGAAGGTTGAACAAGAAATTGGTAGCTGACAGGGAGCCCAGTGGTGCCGTGTGTCATGGATGCAGGTCAGAGAAACCAGCGCTTGCTTTGGATTGCTTATTTTTATTTTATAATTTCTCCTGACTCTAGAGCTGGATGCAAGCCTCAAGAGGACAGAGTAATCATGTGAAATGGAATTTAAAAACCATATAGATTACTCTGCCTTATCACCAAAAAATCAAGTCTAGGGCTAGAGCTTGGCAAAAGGGAAGGATGGTTGTATAGGGCCATTATTTGCTGTCAAAACTTTAAGGATTGGGGGCTTGATTTGGAATTCTCACTCCCTCTACCTGAGCGTCATATCATCGTATTACAGTCAATCACTGCAGGAAGAGGGAACCAGAGAAGCAACTGGGGTATCACTGGAGAGGGCAGTTCAGCACCCCTCTCCTTCTTCCCTAAGACTCCCAAAGGCACAGCCTCAGAGATTTGATTCTAACACTGCAGATAGCTCTGAATTTCAAGTGGAAATCATTTAAAGGGAAAATGAAGCACAATACTTTTTGCTCAGATGCAGTTTGCCTAACATCAATCAGACTGCAATCAGTTACAACATGATTCTGTTTCCCTCCTTCTTTTCATTGCTCTAGTCTCCCCTCCAAGATAAGAAAACTCACCAAATTCCACTATTTCCCTGGAAGCAAGAGGCAATCAAGAATGCCTGTATGTTTATTTTACCTTCTAAGAGACACGACCAGTCCCTTTCAGATCTTTCAGTTAGCCTCACCCCATGGATGTAACTTCTCCCACTTGTTTATTTCCTCTGAAATAAACAAAATCAGAATCTAACCCATGCCCCATTGGTTTTGGCATTTTGGAAAGCTTCTGAAAGATTGTTGTTCTCTCTACTGGTCCCAGTGACTGAATGTTGGCAGCTAACCAAACTACCCAAATATAGCCCCTGGATTTCCAAACACTGGAACGGACCACCTGTGGACAGTATCTCCAGGAGAGCACCATTACTTCTCTGTTGCCCTGAAGTTTGCTGGCTGTGTGGCTCCCGTACCCTGCACTGGCTGTAGACTCCTGAGCCCTGGGCAGAGTCCTCAGATTCAGGGCTAACGAGGGAGGTGAGCATATAACTGCTCCTGGCAGACCCAGATGAGGATGGGACCTGGGAGATCACTTAGTCTGAGTCAGGCATGATGAATTAATACAAGTTCTTGGCAAAAAGAGACAGGGGCAGATTGGATTTTGTCATCTGAGGGAGAGAAGGCTCTTTTGATCTAACTCTTTCCTTAATAACATCATTCTTCTTTCCAACTCTCCCTCTTCCTACACTGTGACCACGACCCTTTCTGCTCATAAACAGTGGTGAGACTTCCCTTATCTCGAACTTGCCTTTTCCTGGTTTCAGTCCCTGACCAGGGGGCCAGAAGCCTGACTAAGGGCTTTATTTAAGCAATTGTAGAAGACTTATCAGTACGAATCCTCAGAGCAGAGTCTCTAAGCAATACACAGAACATTTTCTTAAGAGAAATCTAATGAATTTGTCCTCAAAAATTTCCCTGGCTCTTTGCAATAACAAGATAAAGGATAGATTTCCACTTTAGAACCCCCTAACTTCCTGAGAAGCTTCATTCATTCAGGGCTATGTCACAACAACTCCACTGAAGTAAAAAGCATAACTTACTTGGTTCCACGGTGAGTTGAGTCCCCTTTCCAAAGATAAGCTGTGCTTTCAAATCACCACTTGAGATGGCCTTACAAAAAAGCCTCACTACCTATTTGCCCCCCTGTCTAGTCCATCTGTTTGGAAGTGGGTGGGTGGAGCAGAACAAGTTAGCTGGAGCCATAGAACTTTGTGAGGGTCCCTGAGATCTAAGCATTGCATTTTGGCAGCTTTTTTGATGTGTGTTATCTTCTGCGTGTTGACATTTAGAGAAGTCCCCAGGTTTTCTGCTTTTGTCTCCTCAACCTGTCATCTCTTCCCCCCAGATCTCGCTTCACGATCACATTTTCACAGGGAGGAAGGAATTAATTTGGTTTTGCTGAGAATTGTCAAATGGCTACTGTCAGCAGAAACATAGCTTTAAGGCTGAAATCAATCACAAAGCGCTATGCCTCAGCTAGAGGTGGAAGGGCCCGACGGCTGGATCAAGAGCCATTGATACGAAAGCCTTGGAGTCTCCTGAGAGGGCTACCGTTTGTATAAGGACTTTACTACTTACAAACAGCTTGTGTTTACAAACATCACTGAACAGACGCCAGGAGGTGATGTAATTAGGTCTATCTTACGGACGAAATCACCGGAGCTGAGCGTGGTGAAGACAGTGGCTGACCTGGGCCCCACTCTCAGGTCTCCAGACCCCAGTTTCCATCCACTGACCAGGAGTAATAGATCACAGGACTGCAAGGAGCCTCAGCTGTCATTTGTCAAAACCCCTGTGGTCACACCAGGGCTGATTAGTGGATGCAGAGGGGGAGCTTTGACTCCTTTTTCAATCTTTTTCATCAAATCACAAGATCCTCACTGGGTCATAAGACATTCATATTGTTGGACTGCCTTCCTTTTCCTACTATGCTGTCCCCTTAGAATTGGTCTGGGTGGTAATCCAGATCACAGTGTGCTAAAGCTGCAAGACAGCTCGGATAGCATCTGAACTAGCTAGAGGGCGACTCAAGTTCAGTGAAGCCAAGGCACAGAGCTTGTCAGCCAAAGAGAAGGGTTGGAATTTGGCCCTTTGAATTCCTGGTCTTTGCATTCCTCTAACATGCTCACCGTCACACCTCACACTTACTAGATGTACTGTATACAGTTCTGGCTATGGCCTTGACCTGTAAACGGCAAACGCATGGGTGTTAAGTAAGCTGGTTCTCTAAGGCTAGTCAGGCAAAGGGAAGACCCTCCAGGAAGGATAGTGGACCAAGAAGACCACTGCAATGCATACCCACCCCGGATTTGATTGGAAACTCAGTCCCTGATCCTCAAACCATCCCTTAACCATCAAATTACCCGCTGGAGGGGTTTTCAACAAGCTGAAAAGTGCTTCTCAAGCTGATGACTTGGGAAAATGTTTAACAAGAATAATAGCCAAACACAGTGGTCAAAAGAAGGAAAATATAACGAGTCACTTACGTGGTTCAACATTCAGATAGGTTCCTTTGCCGAATATCAGTGGATCCTGCACAGCTGGTAAACCCAGTCTAAAAACTGCCTTGCTGTCTCCTTACCGCAACCCTGGCCCCAGCTGCCAAGTCACATGATAGCCATTGGATGGGATTTTCTGTCTCATCTGCTTCATCTCTTTTCTCCTCAGTCTTGAGGGCTACCCTTCAGCACAAAGCAGGAAGTGATCCCTGTGTCAAATAGAAATCTAGTCCTTTGCCAGGTTATCATCTGAATTTGTGCTCTGAATGAGAAAGACTGGAAAAGGATTTCTTCGTTAGATCAGGAGCAAAGAAAAGTAGACTTGATCATAGAGTGGTGATTCTCAACCCTTAAGCTGCACCTACGTGGGACAAAGACCTAGTGGGTTATGTGCCCCACTCGGAACCTTTTAGGAGAATTCCACTTCATAACCAGTCAAAGCTTGGCATCGCTGACAAGCCTGGTGCAGCAGCCAGACTTAGTATAGAACAGAATTAGAGTCTTCGGTACATTTTAATAACATATTCATGAATATCAAATTTGAGCAAGCTTTAATGACATACTCCTACTTAGAACTGACAGTTAAATTAGCCTCTGTCATATGTAAAAATCAGAGTCTATGAGATTGCTTGCATGTCACTCAAAAAATCCAAGGAGAAAAATATGCATTTTCAGATCAGTTTACAGCCCGTGCCGGCCTGCATATCACACTTGGAGAATCACTAAAATGGAGAGTGGTTCTTAGTTGTGATGAAGTGGGAAGATGTCAGAAAACCTGAAATCTAGTTCGACTCTATTTCTTATTCTGCAAACTAGAGAGCCCAGGTGTAATTATTAGAATGTTTTCTAGGTGTCGACTCAGAGTAAAAAGTTCTAGGATGTAATTTCACTAAGCTCAGAGCTTCCCGGGGCAGGACTGTGGGGAAAGGTTGCTGAGGGAGAAGAGAATCCTGTTTTTTTGGTGTATGACATGACAGGGCTCACTTCTTACAGCTCAGGGTGAGGACTGGAATCCAGGTTTCTGACCCCCTTGGTCTCTTCCCAAGGTCAGATGTGACCGCCTTTCCCGTCTCTAACCTTCCCTCTCGAATCCAAAAGCCAACGTTCTTCCGGTGACTTACAAGCCACCCTGTCCACATTACCAACCTGACTTCATTTGCAGATTCTCTGCTGGTGACTCAGTCTCCTCCAGCTCCCCGGCCCCCCTGCATCCTTCACACACCCCAGGTAGTACCTTTGTTCCCTCTGCCTGGAAATGCTCTTCCTCCAGGTGCCTGCATGGTCCACTCTGCCAGCTGTTAGACTCTCTACTCAAGTGTCACCTTTCCAATGAGGCCTTCTGTGACTCCTCTGTTAAAAATTACATGCTGCTCCCTCCCACGAATGCTCTTTATTCCCCTTCCCTGCTTTATTTCCCTTCACAGGGCTTATTACCATCTAAAATACTGTACATTTTATTTAGTGAGTTTGCCACCTGTCTTTTACACTAGACTGTAAGCTCCAGTAGGCATGAATTTCTGTTTTGTTCATGCCCATTCCCCTCCCCCACCCCCTTGGCACCTGGAAGAGTGTCCGGCACATAGTGACAGGGACTTGTCACAGGTTGAGGACCTGAGATCAAGCTTGGCTCTGTAGGTTCCTAGCTTGCTTTCATTTCTATTTCCTTTTGCCTTATACCACCACTGACTTGCTCATTCATTCATTCATTCGTTTATTCATTTGTTCATTCATTCAACAAATATTTATTTACTGCCCTCAGCGTATTCGTGGATACCGTAAGGCACAACTCAGAGCCCTTGCCCTTCGGGATGAAGGGAGATAGCTGATAAGTCAGCATTCGGAGTTTCAGATGGGCATGAGGCTATAAATATAAAGCA
Source organism: Camelus bactrianus (assembly GCF_048773025.1). NCBI lineage: Eukaryota > Metazoa > Chordata > Mammalia > Artiodactyla > Camelidae > Camelus > Camelus bactrianus. The sequence continues at coordinate 63,508,885 of NC_133544.1, forward strand.
GGAGAAGGGGACAGCAGGAGACAGAGGCGGTTGAAGAACTCACTAGATGTGATGTTTGAGTAAAGACCTAGAGAAGGAAAGGGAGAAAGCTGGGTGAGACGCTGGGGGAAAATGGTTCCAGGCAGAGGAACGGCAGACTATGGCTCTGTTCTGGAAGATGCTTATTGTGAGTGAGAGGGAAGGAATGCCAGTGGTGGGAGGGGAAATCTATCTGTTGGCATTTTAGAAGCGTGTTGAGGAGCCCAGGATTTTGTGGACTCCTCTTGGGGGGAGGTGGGGAAGAGAGATGCTCTGATCATTATCTGAACCCTTCTGAATTTAGGAATCCTCGAGCCCCAGGGTTGTAATGCAGGGAATGGGCCTTGCCTGGAAAATGCCTCTTTCGGTAATTGGTTTTGGTTTCAGGGCAAGAGCCCGGCCTTGGTGAAGGATTGCAGTGGGGATGGCAGCTGCGAGGGAAACTGCTTAACTATTGCTTTAGACTCTTCAGGCAGCTTGGAAAGGAGCTCATTAGAGGCCTGAGAGGGCGGCTTGGATGCGCCCCAATCGAACTGCAGTCCCAACAGAAGAGCAGAGTTCTTAAGGATACAGATTTTGGAATCAGACAAATGATGTAAATTTTGACTTTGCTAAACTGTGTGGTCTTGGAGAACACCCCCTGATCTGTAAAATTGCAGGTAATAGTACCTAATTTTGCAGGATCACATGAGAACTGAGTAGCATGACATTCATTAATACAGTGCCTAGCCCAGTGGCTCGATACATAGAAGACACTCAGAAGGTGGTGGCTGATATAATGATGATACATAACAGCATATACGATTCTAAGCCCACCCAATGGCCCACTTGCGTAAAGATGTTCCTGACAACTGTGGCCCTTTCTAAGTTCCTGTCATTGTCACAATCTGTAGCACATATTTACATGGTGGTAAGTTAGTCCTTGCTGTTTTGTCCTGTTCTCTGGTTCTGCTTTATGAAGTTAAGCGGCACCCCCAGGTTTTCTCCATGCAGAGGGCTAAAAGCTATGGTGGAACTGGGGCTGTGGGTTTGTGCAGACCTGTCCGGCACTAACTGGGAGCCCTGCAGGTAAGGACTAGAAAGAAGTTCCTGAGGAAAGAGAGCATCAGAAGAAAGTAGGCTCTGAGAAGATGAAGGCTATGGGTTTGCAGCAATGCCCCTTCAGTCCAATATTTGTTGGCTAAAAAAGAAGGCATTGTACAAGGATATTCTGCATCTTGCCCTCTCTGGATGCCCCTTGTCTTTTCTTTCAAAGGATGATGGAATGCACCAGCTCAGTGTTTCCTAAACTTCAGTTAATCACATCTCTTTTTGGGTGGGGTTTTTTGTTTTTTGGTCACATCCATCTGTCATATTATTTGCCAAATGATTTTCTTGAAATTTACTCACTTTTTGACTTAAAATACAATTAAAAGGAAACTTTAAATCACATGGGTTTGATCACCCAGTTGTACTATGCTGATATCCATAAAAAGATAGTGCAATTAAAAGGAAAAGAAAGCCTGTCTACGTCCCATCTAAAACCACGTGCTATGCAGTCTACACTTAGAGACACAGCGGGTCAAGTAAGTCAGTAAGCAGGACTTAATCCAGAGCAAGAACTTGGCGAATGAAGGGAGGTAAGGGAAGTCAGTCACCGACTTTGTTGGGAATGTGGATAAACTATTATTATAGTGGGAAATTTTAAAGCCAATGAGGTCTAAAGGCTCAGTTAGTCGAATTTTCAAAATCTTACTATGATTAAAAAAAAAAAAAAGAAAGAATTTCTCTGCTCTGATTCTGCTAGCCAGCTTTGGGTCTCCACCTCTCTCTGGATGCAAAGCCCCTGCTCCCCTCGTCCCCACAGCGTGTGAGGTCTGGGGATGCGCAGCCTGCACTCTTTCTTTTCCCTTCCTCTGCCCTCTACACTTCACACACCCTGTCCTGACAGGATTGTCCTGTCGCCAGTCGTTCTCTGAGAGGAGTCCACCCCATCATGCTCCTCCACCCCACCTCTCTAGAGTCTGCTTTTACCTTAGAAAACACGAGCTGAACACCATAGCATCAGGCTAGGATGTGCTGTTACTTTTCCAGCAGCCGGCTGAGCAGATTCGGTGAGACCCCATTCTAGACTTCCCTAAGATCTTTGAAATGGGTTTAGTGTTTATTTACTTCGTTTTCTAGCTTAATATTAATATGTATTGTTTAACTGGAAGCTTGTGCCAAATGGAGATTGCTGTCTTTTTAAAATTTTTTTTTCAAATTAGGACACAGTTGAATTCAAATGTCACTTAAATGACACGAAAAGATCCCTTCTGTGTTGAGTACCATCTTTTGACACCGTTAGCATCGATTCCTTTACCACAGTTAATTGGGGAGTGGCACCGCCCCCTCTTAGTGAGGACGATGGACACCGCGAATCCTTAGGGAGCGCCTCCTGGCTGAGTCCTGGGCTTTAGAGGAAGCACTGCACATTCACTTTCTTGTGCTTGGGGTCTGGTCTCAGTGGGAGTCAGAATGTTCCAGCTTCCTCGCTAGTCACGCAGCTTCCATTTGCAGCTCAAACAATTAGAAACAGATTTCTGGAATTGGTTCCCCTTTTCAGAAGAGAAACCGGGCAACTCCAGTGCCCATTTACCCTGGCCTCACCCTCTGTGCCCAGGAGGCTGACTCAGTTCTGAGCTCTCCCAAGAGCAAGAGAGGGCAGAATTATGTGGATCTAGAGCCACTTCAGTAGAATCACTCAGACTTAGATCAACCTTGCTTCCGGTCAGTTCTGAGTCTTCTAAGGCAGTTGGGCCAGTGACTCTGTGGGCTCTTCAGGCTGACCCAAAGCCTGTGTTTTGGGCAGAACCTTCTCAGTTTCCCCTGAGCCACTTGGGGTCTTTCACAGTTCCCCCCCACCCCCAATTCCTATGGAGGGGATTAACCGTAGTTCACGTCTTCCCCAAAGTCCTCCTTGACACAGTGTTGATGCTGTTACTACCCATTTCACGTTCCCTGATATTTCTGTCTCCTCAGATGGAGGATTAACCTCAGAGAACAGATAAATGAGCTACTTACTTGGTTCCACGATCACACGCGTTCCATTTCCAAAGACGAACTTGCCTTTAGTAGATACAGCACAGTGCTTGAGGGCTTTCCAAAAACCTCAGCCGTGCTCGCACTTTTCTTTTTCCGATCAGCTCGAGGACTGGAGGATCTCGAGGGCTCAGCTCTTTGAGAGATGGCGCTGGCTGCTTATCCGACTAGTTCGTGATTTAGTCAACTGCAGATAAGGGTGAGTCTGCTTTTGGGGGGTTGAGGTCTGAGGAATAGGTAGGAGCGCCCTGTCCTATGGTGAACATTTCCGCTATAACACATTTCACGAAGTTCTTTATTTTTTCTTTTTTAACATTTTTTATTGATTTATAATCATTTTACAATGTTGTGTCAAATTCCAGTGTAGAGCACAATTTTTCAGTTATACATGAACGTATATATATATATTCATTGTCACATTCCTTTCTCTGTGAGCTACCATAAGATCTTGTGTATATTTCCCTGTGCTTTACAGTATAATCTTGTTTATCTATTCTACAATTTTAAAATCCCATCTATCCCTTCCCACCCTCCACCCCCTTGGCAACCACAAGTTTGTATTCTATGACTATAAGTCTATTTCTGTTTTGTATTTATGCTTTTTTTTGTCTAAAAAACAAAAACAAAAAAACATTTCACGAAGTTCTTGAAACTGTTGCTTTATCTTATTTTAGATTTTTCTCACTTCCTAGACCCACTCTCAGTCTTGGAAAACTGGCATGGCCAAGCGGATGGATCTTGGATCTATGACTATTCCAGAGTCAAGGCCTTCATAGACCACAGTGATGCTTTAAGTCAGATGACATGAGGCGTATCAGCAGGTGACAGGGCAGTGGGCAACACCAATCATGGACCGGGGATTTCAGCCTAGTCACTGTTAGAATGAGCAACTCTGGCTGGTGATGGCCTAAAACAAGCCCCTCTCTTTAAATCCATCTTACCCAAACTGCAAAGCAAAGCACTCAGGCAACTCTCTCCAGGGATGTGGATTCAGAAATTCCAAATGGCTCATTTTTGCGATGTAACTCTCTTTTGCAATAGAAACCGAGACAAGTTTAGTTTCCAAGAAACACCTTTCTCTGTTCCTCAAAGATGGTTGAAATGTCAGTTTTACTCAAGAGGAAACAGCAGCAAGGGAGAGGCCAGATGTTGGGGTTCACCTCTCCTGGTTTGGACAACTTTCTGGCATCCTTCTGGGTCACTGAGAAGTGGGGACAGCTACTTGCTGCATTAATCCCCCTGGGGCATGGTAGCCAGGCTAAGGATTTCCCAGGGAAATGCTGCCTGTGACCCTGCAGTTTTTGTACAGGTCTCTGTGGGTTTTGTATCACTGTGAGTCTCCTGGCCACAGTGCTACAGAGCTTTACAAAAACCTCCCTTTGATTTTGCCCAATGTGGCCTCTGAGAACTACAGGGCTGGGTGTGTTCTCCAAGTCACGCTCCAGCAAGATCAAAGGGAATTGGCCTTAGGTCAGGGCAGGCTCACCCAGGTGCGTCTGTCTGAGGTTCTTCTGAAGCCCTGGATAGATCTGCCCTCGAGTTTGTGACTAGAACGGACCGAATTGTGATGTCGACTTCCACTGTGCTTTCTGGCCAGTCTACTCTCAGATGATTTCCCACAGAGAGAGGAGGACCTGAGTGTCTCAAATGGATTCTACAAACTATGGGTAGGCGGAAAATGTATTGACCACATAATTTCTCCTGTCACCTGCTAAGTCTCCAAATCTCCTCTGCCTGTTCCCTTTACACATGGAGGGTGTTATACAGAGGAAAGGGTTTTCACATAAACTTAATTTTATCCTCCCCACTGACTTGCTGGGTGCTAAATGCAGGGCCAGTAGCCCATATGCTGCTTTGTGTGACTTTGGAAAATGTGACCTGCTGGGCAAATACAGAGGCAGCTCTTCAAGCTTGATAAATAGAGGATAGCTTTGTGAACTTTATGAAATGTTTTCCTTTTCTCAAGCTGATGCAGCTCCACACCAGGGCCTTGGCTCAGACAGCAGATCTTGAGCTGAATTTTCGCCCCACCTATCCCTTTCACAAGGAGCCCTTGTGCCAGACACAACTTGTGTACCTCCCTCTCCACTGACTTTGGGGCATGGCCATGCTTTGATCCATAGATTGTGAGTGGAAGTGATAACATGACAGTTCCAAGCTGATCCCCCAGTGGCATCACAACATGATAGCTCCCCAGTATCCTCAGGAAGAGACGGTTTGGGACACAGGCTCTGGCTCACCTCCCTGGGCCCACGTCCTGTGCTTGTGCACCTGCTCCCTTCAACTCCGCTGCCTTGACCTGCTCACTTCCCGAGAGCTCCATGACCTTTCATACCTCTTTGCCTTCGCCATGTGATGGCTTTTGCCTGAAGTGCCCTTTCCTTCTTCAGTTCCCCGATTTGGTCCCTAACCGTCCTCCTTAGATCCCATTGATTTACTGGTCTGAGCTTAGCTGCTGTCTTCCCTGCAAAGTCCTGAGTGAGTGCTCAAGCCTGGCCTGGGTTGGATGCACCCCCTTTCCCTTGAGTTTCGTGGCATCCAGTGCTGATCCCTCCCATCGCACTCAAAACCCTTTCTCTCATCTTCATCAGTTAAAGACCTTTGAGAGAAGGGGTTTGTCTTGTGTATCTCTGGGTCCCCTGTGCCAGCACAGTGTCACTGAGTGAGTGCTCAGAAAGTGTCTTCTGAACCCATTTAAGAAGGAGGTGTTTCCTAGTGAGAGAGGATGTGCTGGAAGTGACAGAGTCACGGCCAGAACCCTCATCTTCCCAGTTCCTAGTCCCTTGCTCTCCCTGGCACTGGGCTGTCCTATGGAATCTTACATTTGTTCAGTGGAGCACAGCGCCATTAGTTGTAAACAAGTTGATTTTTAATGTTAGCCGAGTTAAGCGTCATTGGGAAGATAAATTTGCTGTGATTTTCTGCACACCATGAAATGTATTTCAAAGCCAAACAGAAATGAGTTTCACGTTGTCTACATATTTGCAGTATTCAGATCACATTCTTTTCACTAACATGAGTAATCAAGGGTCAGCGGTGCCTCCCGAGAAGCCTCGTGCGTGTCACAGCTGGGAGAGGCTTCAAGGATCATATGTTCACTCCCTTATGTGTTCAGATGAAAGACTTTGGAAAGATCCAGAGCAGTTTCAAAGCTGGCCAAGGTACCCAGCTTCAAGGAAAGTACAAGAAATGAGGTATCGCAATTCCTAGTGCAGCGATATTTTTCGATCCTCTTGGTAAATACTCAGGCTTCTTGGTCCTTTATTTTGACATTTGTTATTTGAAAGTGTCTGCGAATCCTCTCACCTGCAGCTCATCTCCTTCCCCACAGTGGCCGTGGCATGGCCTGGGCAGTATGGCATTTTATTTCTCTATGTGGCTTTTCATTGCTGTAAGAGATGCTCTTCTGTGGGAAAGAGGAGGGACAGGCCCAGGGTGGGTGTATCCTGAAGTTCAGCTCTTCCTGGAAGGAGGCCGGGCCATTCTCAGTGCCAGACAAGTGTATGCACAGAAGGGATCAGATGACGGGGGCAGTGTGAGGGCTCTGAGTTTACTATATTATTGTCCCAGCCTGGGTGGGACCAGGCCTCCTGCTTTGTTGGAGACCGAGAGCACTTGGAGAAAAGTTCTGGGATGCCAGGCCAAGAAATGCAATAGGGATTGGACAGGGGCATCCCAGAGCTTTTAATTTTGTGATAGTGGACTTCGAACTGGCTTCATTTATCTTCTCCCCCTGCTCCTGATATTGACACGTCCTCTTTGAGGGTTGTGGACAAACTGTAGTGTATTTAATGGAGAAAAGCAGGCTGTTGAAAAGACTTCAAACCACATACAAGAAGGAGCAGCTAGAAAACTTCGGGGAATAGAGACCAAAGGAAGGGAGATACTCGGGTGTTTGATCATAGTTTCCAGACAACCCTCAGGGTAGAGCTGCCTAATATTAGAAGACAGCTGGATTCACGTGTCTGCTTATGCCTTCTGTCTATTGCAATGTATTGGTATGGTTGAAATGTATGAGCAAAACCTGGCCTTACACAAATATGTGGTCCAAAAAGACAGGTTAGTTGCAATGTGAAATCAGAAACCGTGTTAATGGGCTTTTCATATTCTATTCCACTGAAACCTGTTGATCTAGCTTGCATTTTAGATGGAACTTTCACCCATACTTTGTTTTGTAACATTAACCATTTGTCTTGGGGAATCATTGGTTCACTTAGGCATCTGCTTGTCACATTTCATTACACAATGTCACAGTAGTTAATACAACTACCGTATCTTTATTCATTTTTTTAAACTTTCTTATTTTTCCATATAAACCATGTTTTGCTAATGTTGACTAAAAAATCCAGCTAACCAGGTCCGTTACCTTAATTTTTTATTTTTATTTTTTTTTTTATTGAAGTAGTTGGTTTACAATGTTGTGTTAGTTTCTGGTGTACGGCATAGTGGTTCAATTATACATACACATACATACTCCTTTTCATATTCTTTTTCATTATAGGCTATTACAAGTTATTGAATATAGTTGCCTGTGCGACACAGTAGGACCTTGTTGTCTAATTTATATATAGTGTGGTTAGTATCTGCAAATCCCAAACTCCCAATTTATCCCTCCCCTAGCCTTCCCCCCTGGTAACTATAAGCTTGTTCTCTATGTCTGTGAGTCTGTTTCAGTTTTGTAAATAAGTTCATTCTTTAAGATTCCACATATAAGGTATATTCATTTTTTTAAGATTCTGTATATAAGTGATATCATATGGTATTTTTCTTTCTCTGTCTAATTTACTTCACTTAGTATGACAATCTCCATGTCCATCCATGTTGCTGCAAATGGCATTATCTCATTCTTTTTTATGGCTGAATAATATTCCACACACACACAAACAACTTATTTATACATTCATCTGTTGATGGGTACTTAGGCTGTTTTCATGACTTTGCTATTAATAATAGTGCTCCTATAAACATTGGGACAACCGCCAATATCCTTAAATCAGAGCAGTGTGTAAATACTGGTGAGCCATCCAGCTCATGGTGGCAGATACAAGTTTCCTTAAACTTTTATTTTTGCCTGAAACCTTAGATTTTTAAAAAAATAATTGTTGACAATGATCTATTGTTTTTCTTAATGTGACAGGCTCATTTTCATAAAATTGCCCGACAGCTACCCAAGTCTGAATAACCATGGTTTGTCATTATTTCAAACAAAATGATGTTTCCTGGAAAAAGTAGCTAGTTCAGCTTGTATCTCAAACAATTCCTCAAATGTTTTCCTTTGAGATAAGTTTGATAATTTAGAATGCAGCAGAAGTGCTGTGTACTTCACTTTTGTTACACAGAATACTAAAAAGACAAACACTCAAGAGTTGAGATTTAATAAAATTCATAGTTTTACTGCTTTTCCCAATGTTATGGACTGAATTGTGTCTTCCTAAAATCCGTATATTGAAGTCCTTGCCTCCAGTACCTCAAAATGTATCTGGATTTGGAGATAGGACCTTTAAAAAGATGGTTAAGTTTAAATGAGACCATTTAGACTGGATTAGAGTGAATCCTAATCCAGTCTTACTTGTGTCCTTATGAGATGAGAAAATTTGGGCACACAGAGGGGAGAGACACAAGGGGTGTGCATGTACAGAGTCCACATGAGGACACAGGGAGAAGGTGGCATCTCCAAGCCAAGGAGGGAGGGCTCAGGAGAAACCAGCTCTGTGGGCACTTTGGTCTTGGATTTCCAGCCTCAGAACTGTGAGAAAATAAGTTTCTGTTGTTCAAGCGTGTAGTACTATTTTGAAATGGTAGCTGCTAATTAATACAGTCAATGACATTTTTAAGTGAAACTGCACTTTCCCCCTCTCCCCAAATATAGAAATGAAGGATACAATGACCACTAATACAGAATTGAGGCCTCTGCCTTGATTCATGCTAAGGTACCAGCCTGCTTCGCCCACTATTGCTTTTGCAACATCAGGGCAAATGTCAACACAAATAAAAAGGCAAATGTTGTTTTGATATTATTATGAAAATGGATCTGCTCTAAAAATGAGAATTTCATTTAAAGTATTGTATTTATGAATTGTTTTTTATCCCTGAAAAAAGGGCTCTTCTGATTTTACTGTGATTGGGCCTTAAGCCCAGTCATTTTGGACAACCTGGGGGGAAGTCTGGTATAGTCTCCTTCCCCCATGCATTGCTTTTTCTCTTGGAGACTCACAAAGAGTCATTGGACCTGGTGTGCTAATGGGTGGTTGTGATCCCAGGATGAAGGGATTGATCCCTGTGCTCTAGGATCAAACACATGCAGAGTCAAGAGAAGAGTGAAGGAGAGCCCAGGCTTGGTAGGGTCTCAGATCTGTGTTGTTAACATTGGTTGATCCTCTGATTGGATGGAACATTTTTTTAGTTCCCAGGAAGTATCTTTCCAAAGCACACAGTGTGTCTGTTTGGGTGGGGATAAGTGGTGTCTTCGCTCTGGGATGAAGACACTGCTTGGAGGCATTAGGTCAGAGAGAAGACTCCTTGAGTCTGAAACAATATTCCCTGTGGGGGAGGGCTTGTGGCATCCTCAAGGACCAGCTCAAGATTCATCTCCAAGAGCTCTTCCCAGCTGACTGTACCCAACAAAAAGCTCCCTGCCACCGTCTGTTTACTCACATGGGCCTTTGTGATGACTCAGGCTTTACCTGTGGAGGGTCTGTGCTCCCCATCACCTCACTGGGCGTTTGTTCAGTGCTACCCTATAACCACCTTCTTTCCTTCCCTACTCCCTCATCTGTCAGTTTTCTCATCAGAATGAGACACTTGAACTGTAGAGTTTAGGGATTTAGTGTCAGATTTTCATTTGTGAATCTGCTTCTAGTATGACCTTTAGAATATATTATTTAAGGGAATATGGAATCTATGCACATGTCCATTCCAGTCTGATGAAATTCAATTCACAACAACCACTTTCAAAGTACTTGTTTTTTCCTGGGCATTGAACCCTTTGAAAGGAGGAATCATGTATATGGACAGAAGTGGGTTCACCTTCTTGCCTCATCATATGCTAGTGTGTGACCCAGTGCACAGCTCACATCCTGAGTTCCATTCCCTTTGCTTCTCCACAATGTTCTCTTTTATGTTGTCATTGGTCTATTTAGTAAATGTTAAAATGTGGTGAGAGTATTTATTTTGATGACTTTGTTGATACGGGTTCGCATTCTGAAACTGCTGCAGTAGACAACATGGAGTAAATCCCTAAGGAAAGGAGTCGGGGCAAGTGGACAGTCAGCTCTTATATTATTTCCCCATGACACTCACAGGCTGCGCATCGGTGCTGAGACATACACAGCGGATCGCAGCTAGGGTTTTTGAACAAAGGCTTCGTACACTTCCCCCACTGTGGTCCACGTATCGTCACAGTGAAACACAGCAGTACAATAACCACCCTCTTCCTTTCTCCTTTCCTTGGCATCTTGCCATCACCACCCTCTGCCTCTAGAATACCTCAGAAATATCTTTTCTCCAATGCTGGTATTGTGGTTAAATGCTATAAAACTCAGGTGCAAAAATAACTACAATTACAGAAATCAGTAAATAAAACACTAAGGACCTAAAAGAAAAATGGGCAAAGGACAAATGAAGAAAGTCACTCATTGGTTAATAAACTAAGAAGAATAACTCTCTAGCAATAACAAATGTTAAAAAGCATTAACAACCAACTTTCCCCTCGTTTATGCAGTATTTATCTTAAGAAACAAACCAACTTAAAAAAATATATATTCAAGCAGTGTTTTGTTTTTTTTTTTAAGAAAAGCTGATGTTCCCAATGCTGGCAAGATGTTGGTAATAACATAAATTGTTATATTTTTATAGGCAACCAATTAGTTAATATCAAAAGGATGAAAATATTCATTCTAGTTTGAGCAAATATTTCCACTTAGGTGCATTCACTGTGAGAAAATACCATATATGTTCAAGTGTAAAATTAGGTTTATTATCTTTGGTGAAGACAAAGTTCTCTCAATTTTGATTGTTTGCAAAAATTGCAAAATGCGGTATCAAAATGCTGTCACACAATTCTTTGATTTTGTGCAGTTAAGTACAGTTTAATGAAGACTCATTCACCTCCATGGATTCTTCTGAATGCCAGCTGATGAAATTAGTGTAAAAGATGAGTATAACTTGACAAAAATTAGAAGATATTCTTGGGCGTATGACTTTGGAATTACATGTTCAGTATTGTTGAAACAAATCCTTCAAAGTAAATGTTTCATTGTTGAGGTCATGAATATTCACTTAAAGGATAAGTGGCAACACAATTGTAATGTTTGTGGATTAGTATTGTGGTTCAAAATACTTTAGAGGTAGCTTCATATATGCATTTTCAATGTGCTCTAATTGAAACAATGTAGACACAGGTGAGTTTGATATGCTTGGAAAAATGTTTGAAGATGAAAAAGCAGCTGTACTGATGATAAATCCATTGTTTTGAGATGCTAGAAAGAAACTGAAATAAATTTTTATGAATTATGAGAATGGAAAAAAGCAATATTTCAAAATTAATAATCTGTATAATATGTCACTTCAAATATCTATGTATAACTAAATTAATGCATTAAACTTTTTAAAGTAGAATGTGATGAATTTTTTCTTTTTTCTTTTTGAGTAAAGGCAGATTTATTTAGAGAGAGTTAACACACTGCACAGAGTGTAAGGCAAGAAAAAGGCAAGGAAAGAGGTGTGGGGATTGGGTGCTCAGGTTAAAGTAAAAGTAGGTACACAGTCCACAGAGTGCAGACCTTCTCCCAAGAGGAGGGAGTGTAAAAGGCCCCTAGGCGTGGTGTTGCCAGTTTTTATGGGCTCAGTAGCTTCACAGGCCTACAGGTGGGACCATTCCAACTGCCCTGGAGAAGGGGCCGAGATTCCCAGGAATTGGGCCACCGCCCATTCTTTGGCTTTTTGCGGTTAGCTTTGGGGCTGTCATGGTGCCTGCGGGCATGTTATTTATCACACTGTTAAAATGAGCATATAATGAAGCTCAAGGTCTACTAGAAGTCAAACCTCCCACCAACTTAATCCTCAAGGCCAACTGGGAGTGGAAACTATTTCCAGGCTGAGTAGGGGCATTGACCCTGCCTATCAGGGAGTAAAACTCTCTGAATGCCTAATCAAGGGGACCCAGGGGCAGGACAGCCTTTTGTTTTTGTGTCAGAGGGCGGTGTATGGGCTGGAATCCTTGCATAGCCATTGTCTCGATGTGGGACTGTTGTAACCGCTTTCATAGCCTTATGAATTGAATCTTCTTGAAGATGGAGAAGCTTTGTAACAGCAGTCTGACAGTCTGTAATGACACAAAGACTTAAAAGGCATGGTTAAACTCCTGTAATTGATAAAGAGACTTGTTTGTAATTACTAGAATCATGATTATATTTAACTTAACATATTAAAGAATCCTAATTAACTTAATATCTAAGCTACCTCAGGATTCCTTTAAAGCATCTCAAAGTCAACTGGAGCTACAGAGAACTTTTAGAATTTGTTAAATACTTAAAATCCTGATTAAGCATGAAACTTTTTACTTTTCTACTGTATATTGAAATATTTTTATTTTAGGAGCTTTAATTGGATGTATTCAAGCAATTATGATCTGTTGTAATCACTGCTACATGCTATCATTTGTGTTTCTTAAACAGGTACCTGAGGTATTGTATTGCCTCGCAAATGTAGGTCTCTCCTGGTTCCTGTTGGGACTTATAAGTTACAGGTTTTATTCCGGACAGATGATAAATCCATTGGTTTGAGATGCTAGAGAGAAACTGAAGTAAATTTTATGAATTATGAGAATGAAAAAAGCAATATTTCAAAATTAATAATCTGTATAATATGTCACTTCAAATATCTATGTATAACTAAATTAATACATCAAACTTTTTAAAGTAGAATTTGATAATTTTATCTGCAATTTAATATATTTATATCTTCAGGTTGGCAAAAACTTTCATTTTAAATCTCCCGATTGAGGGAAAGTGAGGACTTACTTTAGATCATATATGCATGTATCTATATATATACACATGTATGGTTGTGTATATGTAGTTTATATATATATGTATATATATATATATATGGTATTTATATATATATATACACATATATATATATATATATATATAAAGTTTTCCTCATATAGACATACAATTTCAAATAATGAGAATGTTACATACGAATGTGTTCACTATGGCAATTTTTGCAATAAGAGAAACGTAGAAGCTGCCCAAATTCTCCATCATATAAGAACTGATTTAACCATAGTATATTCCTATGTGCAGTATTAATGTAGCTTAAGAATACTGATTAGTAAAAGTATCTAATGACATATGGAATTGATTTTATATTGTTAAAAAAGATGAAATGTGTATATGGAGTATGATTACATGTACAGAGTATGTAATAATTCATTGAAAAAGAAAACTGGGAAGGAATATACCCAAATAGTAACCGTAGTTGCTTCTTGATCAGTTGAGTTTCTTTTGACCTAGAACACTGAAATGAACTTCAGGGAGGGAAGAGCTCGGGTCACTGAGTTATAGATCCCAACCATATAGTCTTCCCAGGGCAGTCATCCGCTGAACTCAGGATGATCGTTCACTGCTGAATAAGGTCAACCATGCAAAGTTATCCCTGCTAGTAAATTAAATCACATATATTTTATTTATTTTTTTTTTATTGGCCCCAATTCTGTGCCTCTTCCTGAACGTGGGAAGAGAGGTGCCCTCTTGGAGTCTCCAGACTCTCCACCCCTGATCCACACTGAGCCTCCAAGCAAAGAGAGAACAAGCGTCCATCTTTCATTTTGGGCCATGTCCTCAGGCTTTGAAAATTCTGCTGTGGTTGTTCAGTCTTCAGCTTGTGGCTGTTATCTCTGTTAAAATACAGTGTTCCCTCCCTCCCACTCCAACCTCAGGAAACCTAAAGCCTCCGTCTGTTACCATTGTTTACTAAATTAGTATGAATGTGTTCCAGGTCATTCTTGAGATCAGATTTTGATGGGAATAGAATAAAAGCATATGAGGCATGTGATGCGGAGGAGGGTCCAAGAAAGGGCCAAGAAAGATGAGAATGAAGAACCATGGATGACCTACTTTCCAATAGCAGAGGGTTGGCAGCTGGCAGCCTCCCTTAGCTCTTGCCAAGACTTTGGATCATTCCAGCCACAGCTGAGAAGCTTTTTCTTTTGGTGGAAACTGGGGGATTCAAAATACCATACTTCCTGAATTCTCATATTTTCTATCAGAGAGGCTAAGAAAGTACACATCCTCATACTGACCCTTTATATTTTCTGGGGAGATAAGGCTAATGTAAATCAAGTGCTAAGTACTCTGAGTCCACAACAGCATTTTCCCTGATGCTGATGTCCTCGTGTCTTCTCTTGCACTTTGACCCCATGCTTCCTATTTTTCTTAGTGCTACTAAATAGGCACTGACCAGAAAGGACAGTTTTCTTGGAGCAAAACTAGTAATACACTTAGGGAAAGCCAAGTTATAATCTTTTACAGACAGTTGGAGCACAAGGACATCCTTGCAAGGCCTGGCAACAAACTAGCAATAACATTCTGATGAGCAGAATCCGCAGCCCCGTTGTCCTGCATGGGGGAAAAGGAAAGGTCTTTCTGCTCACAGCTCTGAAAGCCTGTCTAGTGTGTGATCACCATGTGGATTCAGAGAGGGAGATGGGCAGGGTCAGTGATACAGAAAGGTGTTCTGGGCAAGTTTTGGATAGATTTGCAGGTGTCCCTAAAGTACATGTAAAGTGGTAATAACCTGTTTTCCAATAATTCCCTTAACTCTCAGCCTCTTAGACTTAGTCACAACTCAGCCTTCTCAGTTCCCAACAGGAAGCATTAAATCCCTGAAGATGCTCAGGAGAAAGTCTCCCAGTGTCTCTCTTGGGCAGGTGTTAGATGACTGATGGGATCACAAGTATGGGAATTTCTGAGAGGCCGATTCTCATGCCCTGCCCCTGTGGATGCTTCCTGGGTGGTTGGCAGTTGTGTCCCACATCTGTTGTGAACTGGCCCAAAGCCAGCAGCTTTTGTTCTCTGAACTGGAAAGGAACTGAAATGTGGGGTGTCAGGGGGTACAGGAACCACAGGATGTGACATTCTGGGCCTCTGGTACCTCATAAGGAGGATGCATCTGTTGGATTAGGTGGGTGGTGAGAAGCGTGAGTCAGCAGCAGATTTGAGGAGCTTCCCAGGAGCCAGGTCCCATCTATGCCACCACTTTCCACCTCTCTCTTAGAACATGGGCTCTTGCAGGTTTATTAGCCAATCTATATAGTCAGGTCTGCCTTCTGGGATGAGTGTGATGGCATCGACAATGCTGAACAAAGAGATCCTCGTCCAGGTGTCGTGAAGACCAGGTGGTTTGGGGTGTGAAAGCAAAAAGTAATGGCATAAGCATCCTAACTAGCCCCTGGTGGCAAGCAACCTATCAGAGAGAAAGTCACTATAGGAAGAAAGTGTCCATTGTTTTTCGTATGTAAATAGAGGTTAACAAATTTTGGTACAAAACTGCCTTCTGTTCTACACATTCATTCTACACTGATAGTTGGTTCAATTAGTGTATGTGGGATAGAGTCTTAATTTTCATCACCGAATTCTCTGTATGCAGAGACAGTAGGCAGGAAGTGGGAGACATATATGCAAATGCAACTATAGGGTGGTTAGAGACCTGCTTTACACCCAGCTCTTGGAGTCTGCTTTGGAGAGGGAAAGATTCTACTCTTGAGTCAGATTCACATATTTTTGAGTCTGAGGCTTAACAAAGAGTATGTTGACTTGTTCCAGGTTATTTTTGAATGGACTTGATCTGCCCATAAATACATGGGCAGAGTCCCTCTGAGTCAGGCACCTTAAAGAGTTGTAATACCACGCAGTTCAGACAAGGTCCCAAAATGCTGCACTGGGGACAGATCTCTGAGAAAAATGTCCACAGTGGTGCAAGGTGGTCCTAAGTTTCCAGTCTATGTGGTGAAGGGTAGGACTGAGAGGCAAAAAAAACTGGAATAGGAAGGGAGCAGTTTGCATCATTTCCCAGTTGAGATTCACATGGTCTGGGAAAGATCATTGTTGGAAGTTGTAAAGCTCAGGGTGAGGGAGGCTGGGAACAGAACTGAGAGGCGGAAAGTTTGTACACCATCAACACTCAGTAGATTTCAGAAGAAAGTATGAATTATAAAATGGAGGCCCAGGGATCAAGATTAGAGAAAAACAGTGAGATTGTGAGGAATAAATGCTGCAGAAGACTCTCAAAAGACTCTAAATGAATAATTGGCAATGAAGCAATGAACCGGACCTTTTTTTTTAATGGTTGCCCGTGTGTTCCAAGTTAATCCAAGCTTGAGTCCTTTGCTCCTGATTTGTGCCTGGGAGAACAAAGAAATGGAAGAGGAAGTCTGTCCAAAGAAGTGTGTGGAGAAATTAAAAAATTTAAGTTGTACATTGACCTTGTACTGGAAATGAGAACGTACAGGAGAGCCCTTTGGGAGTCAGCCTCAGAAAGGAAATACTAGAAAATGCAAATAAACCAGAGCATTTATAGGAAAAGAGGAAATTCCCTGCTGAGTGAATGGTCAGGCTTATCATAGTTTGGAATGTGTAATATCCCGTCAGATTTTTGGGAACAGCATTTTTGTGAGCTTGGGTCTGGATGTCCTGTGTGAAGTAAAAATGGCAGCTGGTGTTTTGTGGTAGTTCAGTCAGGGAGACACAGGGGACAATCAGTCTGGCAGTCACTGCAGCTGGGCTGAGAAATTCACAGGGAAATTTCACTTTTGCCCCTGCAGTTTCTGTAGAGGTCTCTGTGGGTTTTGCAGCACTGTGGAGATCCCACCCACAGTGCTACAGACCTTTACAAAAACCTCCCCTTGGTTCCCACTAACCAGCCTCTGAGAACCCCCAAGACAGGATTCTTCTCCAAGTCAAGCTACAGCAAGACCAAAGAGTCTTGGCCTTAGGTCAGCGCAGGCTCACCTGGTGCTTCTGTCTGAGGCTCCTCTATCCTGCTGCCTAGATCTGCCCTGGACTTTGCACTAGAATTGACCTTCAGAAACCATGGCATCTTCTTCCTTCTGTGCTTTCTGGCCAGTCTGCTCTCAGACGGCTTCCCACAGAGGAGGTCGTCAGACTTGAATGTCTGACGTGGATCCCACACGCTGTGGGTAGGCAGAAAATGTTTGTGGTCAGTGTAATGTCTCCTGTCACCTGCTGAGCTCCCCAACCACCTCTGCCTGCCCCAGTTCACACACGGAGGGATTTGTACAGATGAAAGGGTTTTCACATAAACTTAATTTTATTCTGTTCTTTGAGTTCCTGGTCGGTAAATACAGGGCCAGTAGTACCCCTTCTGCTATTTGGTGTGACTTGGAAAAGGTGACCTGCTGGGTGAACAGGGAGGAAACTCCTAGGGTTTTAACTTTGGCAGGCAGAGGACACCTTTGTGAAATTTATGGAAGGCGTCCTTTTCTCCAGTGGATGCGCCTTCACACGACGGTCTTGGCTTGGCCAGAAGAGCTTGAGGTGAACTTTATCCCCACTTGTCCCTTTGGTGAAGAACCCTTGTGTCCCACACACCTGTATACCTAGACACAGTGACTCTGGCTGTTTTGTTGATGCTTTTTATTTATCTTCTTATTGGATATCTGATTTTTAACATAATAATGCCCTTTTTGGAAACTTTCACCTGGCCTTGGTTTTCCTTTGATCTCTGTGTCTATCACTGTGAAAATAAAGTGATACACTAGGGTCATGGAAAGTGACCTCATAAATGTTAACCATTAAAGAAGAATGTGAAATGTGTTATTATTAACAAGAGGGAGCAGGATTGAAAAAAGGTTGAACTTCACACTTTTCCTGGGGGATCTAATCTGAATCCGTGGCTTACTTTCAGTATCACAATTTTACTGATAATCTTGAGACAAGTCCTTCCCATCCTCCATTCAACTGCATGCCTGCCCTGTGAATGCCAAGCAACTCTATCTCCATACCGAGAGTCTAACACTTTTGCGGATTCGGAACTCAAAAAATAAGTAGGAGAACAGGAGAAGAAGAAATATTATAGTCTCAGAATCAGACCAGGTAACAGGAGAGGGATTGGGACTGAGAACAAGAAAATGAGGGCCTCAGGGGCCTTGTGGGTTAGCCTAGGTGCTGGTTTAGGTGCTAGTCTTTGAAATGGCAAGAGATGGTTGGTTAGCGTGTTGAATAATAGCTTGTTTCTGATGAACCCCTGTGAGCCTCACTGACTCCCTCCTAGTGCTGGTGCAGACTTTCTCAAGCAGCCAAGAGAAACTGGTTAGAATAGAAATAGCTATATGATTATTTATTTTTAAAAAAGTTGGGAATGACAAGGCAATTAAAGAGTACACTAAAACCGAAACTTTGCAACCTTGTGGGCCTGAGGCCGTGACTCCTGTGGCCCCTGGCGGAGTGTTCTGGTTGCTGAATCCTAAGGAGATGGGGCTGTTGTGCTTCCCAGCTCTTCACTCCTCCCTGTGAAGGGAGTATCTTCCAGGGACTTTGCAGGGCCTCCGATACAGGTGGGTGTGCATCCCTGAGATATCTGGTACATATACAGTCTTCAGTCTTTTATTCTGACGTTTGTTATTTGAAAGTGTATCCTCTTAGCCTTACAGTGGATCTCCTTCTCTGGAGTAGCCATAGAACTGCCAGGGCAGCCTGATTACTTCTTTCTTTATGTGACTTTCATTGTTGTATGAGATGCTCTTCTGCAGAACGGGGAGGGGCCGGCACAGGGTGGGTTCATCCTGACGTCCAACTTTTCCTGGAAGGACGCTGGGTTGTGTTCTCAGTGCCAGGCATGTACATTTCTGGTAGGAATAGACATAGATATGGTGTGTGGGGACTGAGTTTCCCATGGTATTGTCCAGTTGGCTCTGACCATGTCTCTTCTTGAAGACTTAGAGCACTTGGAGAAAATCTACGGGATACCAGGAGAAGAAAGGAAATAGAGATTGGACAGGGGCACCCTCTGTTTTTGGAAGACTTGGGATTGCGACTCTGAGCTAGCTTTATCTCTACTTCCTACTTTCAAGACTGACATGTACTCTTTGAGAATTACATACAAATGCGGTGTATTCAAAGAAGAGTATCAGACTATAAAAAGACTTCAACCATGTATAGAGAGGAAGAGATAGAAAACATTGGGGAAAGTAGACCAAAGGAAGGGAGTTCATGGGGATGCTGGATCACAGTCTTTTGACAACTGTCAGGGAAGGGCAGGCTTATTAAAAAACAGATAGATTTTCATGTCTGCTCATACATTCTATTGCAATACATTGTTTTTGTTGAATATACAAAAAAAACTTGGCCTCACACACATATGTAGCTTGAAAAGATAGGTTAGTTGCAATGTGGAATCTTAAACCATGTTAATACATTTTTCATGTTCATTTCCATTAAAATCCTTTGGTCTAGCTTGCATTTTGGATGGAACTTTCACCCATGCATGGCTTAGTAACATTAATCCATTGGTCTTTGGGAAATAATTGGTTCACTGAGTCAGGCAACTTCCAGATGCTGACGTGTTTCATTATACAATATCAAAAACATTACAGTAGTTAATATGACCACCAATATCTTTAAATCAGAGCAGTATTTAAATACTGGGGAGCCATCCGGCTCATGGTGGCAGATATAAGTTTCCTTCAACTTTAATTTTTGCCTGACAGCTTAGATTTCATTGTATTTTGAGCAAATATTTCTACATTGGATAATTTACTGTAAGAAAATACTATACATGTTGGAATTTAAAGTGAGTTTTATGATCCTCAGAGAAGATAGAGTCCCCTTATATTTGATTCTTTACAAAAATACAAAAAGCAATATAATAATACTTTCATGCAATTCTTTGATTTTGCACAGTGAAGTACAGCTTAGTGAAGACACATTCACCAGGAATGTTCTTAATCAGTGCTGGTTCATGGCTACTTCTGGAAGTCAGCAGACGAGTTTAGTGGAAAAGATGACTAATTAATTTAACAGCAGCTTAGTAACTATTCTTGGGAGTATGCCTTAGAAATGACAAGTGTTCAATATTGCTTAAAGAAATCTTTTAAAGCCAATGTTTTGTTGTAGAAATCATGAATATTCACTTACAGGATAAATGACAACCAACAGTCCTAATGTTTATGAGTAAATATTGTGATTCAAAAATGTTTTAGTGATAGCTTCATATGTGGATTCCTAATGTGCTATAATTCAAAGAACTTAGACACAAGGGAGTTGATATGCTTTCGAAAGTGTTTGAATATTTTAAAAAGCACCTCTACTCAGCCTTACTTACGATAACCAAGACACGGAAACAACCTAAATGTCCATCAACAGATGACTGGATAAAGAAGTTGTGGTATATTTATACAATGCAATACTACTCAGCCATAAAAAATAATAAAATAATGCCATTTGCAGCGTGGGTGGACCTGGAGATTGTCATTCTAAATGAAGTAAGTCAGAAAGAGAAAGAAAAATGCCATATTGATATCACTTACATGTGCAATCTAAAAAAAAAAAAAGCCAGACAAACTTATTTACAAAACAGAAACAGACTCACAGACAAACTTATGCTTACCAAGGGGGGAAGGGGTGGGGAAGGGGTAGGAAAGATAAATTAGGAGTTTGAGATTTGCAGATACTAACTAATATATATGAAATAGATAAACAAGTTAAACTGTATAGCACAGGGAACTATATTCAATATCTTGTAGTAACTTATGGTGAAAAAGAATATGAAAACAAATATATGTATGTTCATAGATGACTGAAGCATTATGCTGTACACCAGAAATTAACACGACATTGTAAACTGACTATACTTCAATAAAAAATATAGATACAAGAAAAAAAAAAAACAGCTCTACTTGTGACAAATACATTGATTTGAGATGCTCTTGAGGAATTTGAATAAAATTCTATAAACTGTGAGAATGAAAAAAATAGTATTTCAAAATTAATTATAATATTTGGTTTAAAAATGTATGTATAACTAGACTAATACATTAATACATTTCAGGTAGAATTTGACAAATTAATCCTCACATAAGAGAGTTTATAGAGTCAAGTTGGCTACAAATCTTTTTTTTGAATCTTCTAATTGAGGGAAAGTGGGGCTAAGTTCTCAGTCTTAAGGGGACTGATTAAACCATAGTATGTTCCTAGATACAATATTAATATAGTTCATTAAATACTGATTGTGAAAATTTATTATGCTAAAAAAAGATACAGAGTGTGTATATGGAATATGATTACATATACAAAATATTAAATAATCTATATATTGGAAGGAAAACTGGGTGAAATATACCAAAATAGTAACTCTAGTTGTTTTTTGGTAGCAGTCGGATTTTCTTTTGATATAGGATTCAGTCATGAATTCTAGGGAGGACAGAACTCAGGTCATTGAGTTTTAGCTCCCAATCAATGCAGACAATCTGCCCAGTGTAATCATCCCCCTGAACTCACTCTCTAACAAGGATGTATCTTTCACTGCTGAATGGCTGTCAACTACTAGAAAGCAATTCCTGCTACTGAAATGAAATCACTTTAAATATACTTATCTGTCTATAGCTCGATCTACCTATCTATGCATATCTTGTTTTTTTCCCTCTCGGCCCCAGTTCTGCCCTCTGCTGCAGATTCTCTTCCATGGGCAGGTTAATGTTCTCTGTGTTCCTGGACACGGGGAGATAAGTGCTCACTCTGGGAGACTCTAGATTCTCCTCGCCTGATCCACACTGAGCCTCAAAGCAAAGAGAGAACAAACTTCTATCTTTCATTTTGGGCAAACTCAGCCTCAGCCTTTGAAAATTCTGCTGTGGTTGCTTCAGCCTTTAGCTTATGGCTATTATCTCTCTTAAAATACAGTCTTCCCTCCCTCTCACCCCAACCTCAGAAAATCTAAAGCCTCCATCAGTTACCATTGTTTACTAAAGTAGTGTGAAAGGGTTCCAGGTCATTCTTGAGATCAAGTTTTGATGAGAATAGAATAAAAGCATATGATGGATGTGATGAGGAGGAGGGTCCAAGGTAAGGGCTCAGAAAGAGGAGAATGAGGAGCCATGGATGACTTGCTTTCCAGTAGCAGAGGGTTGGCAGCTGGCAGCCCCCCTTAGCTCTTGCCAAGACTTTGGATCATTCCGGCCACAGCTGAGAACTTTGTGTGTGTGTGTGTGTGAGTGTGTGTGTGTGTGTATGACAACTGTAGGATTCAAAAATATTGTACTCCTTGAATTCTCATATTTCTATCAGAGATGCTAAGAAAGTACACATCCTAATACTGACTTTTTTATTTTCTGGGAAGATCAGGTTATATCAATTCAAGTTATAAATAATGTGAGTCCACAAGTATTCTCTTTGGTCCGAATGATTTTGTGTATTTCCTTGACTTTGTGTCTATGCTTCCTAATTTTCTTCACTTTACTAAATAGGCACTGGCCAGAACGGATGATTTTCGGGGTCACAAAGGTAGTAAAAGATGTATATGTATATATGAATCACTTTGCTGTACACCTGAAATACTGTAAGTCAATTATACTTCAATTAAAAAAAAAAAGGAAATACAGCACTTCAGGAATGCTAGGGTACAAGCTTTTGCAGACAGTTGGAGCACAAGGACATCCTCGCAAGGCCTGACACAAAAAGTAGCAATAACATTCCGATGAGCAGAATCCCCAGCCCCGTTGTCCTGCATGGGGGGAAAGGAAAGGTCCTGTTCCTCACAGTTTTGAAAGCCTGTCCAGTGTGTGATCACCACGTGGATTCAGAGAGGGAGATGGGCAGGGTCAGTGATACGGGAAGGCGTTCTGTCCAAGTTTTGGATAGATTTGCAGTTGTTCCCAAAGTGCATGTCAAGTGGTCATACTTGTTTTCCAATAATTCCTTTAAATCTCAGCCTCTTAGACTTAGTCACAACTCAGCCTTCTCAATTCCCAACAGGAAGCATTAAATCCCTGAAGATGCTCAGGAGAAAGTCTCCCAGTGTCTCTCTTGGGCAGGTGTTAGATGACTGATGGGATCACAAGTATGGGAATTTCTGAGAGGCCGATTCTCATGCCCTGCCCCCGTGGATGCTTCCTGGGTAGTTGGTGGTTGTGTCCCACATCTGTTGTGAACTGGCCCAAAGCCAGTAGCTTTTGTTCTCTGAACTGGAAAGGGACTGAAATGTGAGGTGTCAGGGGGTACAGGAACCACAGGATGTGACACTCTGGGCCTCTGGTACCTCATAAGGAGGATGCATCTGTTGGATTAGGTGGGTGGTGAGAAGCGTGAGTCAGCAGCAGATCTGAGCAGTTTCCCAGGAGCCAGGTCCCTTCTATGCCACCACTTTCCACCTCTCTCTTAGAACATGGGCTTTTGCAGGTTTATTAGCCAATCTATATAGTCAGTTCTGCCTTCTGGGATGAGTGTGATGGCATCGACAATGCTGAACAAAGAGACCCTCCTCCAGGTGTGGTGGAGACCAGGTGGCTTGGGGTGTGGAAGCCAAAAAGCAATGGCAGAACCATTCTAATGCCTCATGGCAAACAACCTATCAGAGAGAAAGTCGCTGTAGGAAAAAAACTTCTTTATTGTTTTCTCTTGAAAATAGAGGTTAGTAAATCTTGCTGTAAAATTGTCTTCTCCCCACATACTCATTCTGCACTGATAGTTGAGTTAATTCTTATATGTATGATAGATTCTCAGTTTTCATCACTGAATTCTCTATATGAAGA
This sequence comes from Camelus bactrianus, assembly GCF_048773025.1. NCBI lineage: Eukaryota > Metazoa > Chordata > Mammalia > Artiodactyla > Camelidae > Camelus > Camelus bactrianus. The sequence continues at coordinate 63,532,733 of NC_133544.1, forward strand.
ATAATGTACAGGAAGTGGTAAAAATATTATTCAAAGCTAAACATAGTATGGTTGAAATCTGCTTTGGAGAGAGGGAAAGATTTAACTCTGGAGTCAGATTCACTTACTTCACTTTAAATCTGAAGCCTAACAAAGAGTATGTTGACTTGGTCCAGGTTATTTTTGAGAAGACTTAATCTCTCCATAAATACATGGTAGAATGAGATGTGGTTTCAGGAGAACACAGGTAGACCAGAGAGCTGGAGTTGTCTAAGGTGATACTGCTTCCTTCTCCCACTGAAGGCATATGATCTGGACAGCTCCATTGTAGCCCACAGAACTGGTGCATCCAACTCTTGCCCTGGAGCTTCATAAATCCGCATATCTGTAAATCTGAGATTCAGTTCTGAACCTTTAGAGGAGTGATACATATTTAGCTCGCCTTTTTTTCAATCGCAAATTACAGTGATGTAGTAGCTAGACTTGGATTTAGGTAGAAACTTCCCAGTCTTTCTGGGTCAGGCACTTTCAAATGTCATAATGTCAATGGAGTTCACGCTCAGTCCCCAAAAGATGCCCTTCACTATCTTCACCCATCAGAATGTGGGGAATGCTGCTTTGGAAACAGATCTCTGAGCAAAACACCCACAATGGCCCAAGGTGGTCCTAACCTGCTTATGGTGGGGTAAGACTGAGAAGCAAAAAACTGGAATAGGGAAGGATTGGTTTGCATCATTTCCCAGTTGAGATGCAAGTGATCCGGGAAAGATCATTGTTGGAAGTTGTAAAGCTCAGGGTGAGGGAGGCTGGGAGGAGAAGAGAAAAGTGGAAAGTTTGTACATTATCAACACTGTGAATATTTTTCAAAGAAGAATGTCTGAATTTATAAAGTGGAGGCCCAAAGAGTAAGATTAGAGAAAGACAGTGAGGAATAAATGCTGTGGAAGACACTAGGTCACTAGTCTGGTGTGGAACAATGACACGGAGGGCAAGTTTTATGGTTGCTCTATGTCCCAAGGCGGTTCAAGCCTGAGCTCTTTGTTCCTTATCGATGCCTGGGATAATAGAGAAATGGAAGGGGAAGTCTCTCCATAGAGGTATCTCAAGAAATTTAAAAATTTAACTTGTACATTGACCTTGAAGTGGAAATGAGAAGCACAGGGGAGCCCATTGAGAGTTAGTTTCAGAAAGGAACTAACTGGAAAATTCAAATAAGCTAGAACATTTACACAAAAAGAGGGAATTCTCTGCTTAGTGAATGATCTGATTTAATAGTCACATTAGACCATGTAATTTTCCATCAGACTACTGGTAATAACATTTTAGTGAACTTGGGTCTGGATGGCTTGAGCAGACTAAAAGGGCAGTTGCTATTCTGTGGGTGTTCAATCACGGGGGCGTGGGGAAAGTGACTGATAGTCATGGTAGCCCAGCTGAGGACTCCCCGGGGAAATACTCCTTTGCCCCTGCAGTTTCTGTAGAGGTCTCTGTGGGTTTTGTAGCACTGTGGAGTCCAGCCAGTCACAGTGCTACAGAGCTTTACAAAAACCTCCCCTTGATTTCACCCTATCTAGCCTATGAGACTCACATCGTCAGATTTTTCTCCAAGTCAACCTACAGTAAGATCAGAGTCTTGGCCTTAGGTCAGCACAGGCTCCCCAGGTGTTTCTGCCTCAGGCTCTTCTGTCCTGCTGCCTAGATCTACCCTGGACTTTGCGACTAGAATTGACCTTCAGAAACCATGGCATCTTCTTCCATCTGTGCTTTCTGGCAGGTCTACTCTCAGACGGTTTCCCACAGAGGAGTTCTTCAGACCTGAATGTCTCAAGTGGATTCTACACGCTGTGGGTAGGCAGAAAATGTATGTGGTCAGTGTAATGTCTCCTGTCACCTCTGAGCTTCCCAACCACCTCTGCCTGCCCCACTTTACACATAGAGGACGTTACAGAGACCAAAGGGCTTTCACACAAATTTAAAACTTTATCTTCTCCATTGACTCCCTGGTTGCTGAATGCAGGGCCAGTAGCCCACGTGCTGCTTTGTGTGTCTTGGAAAATGTGACCTACTGGGTGAACACAGAGGCAGCCTCTTGGCTCAGCCTCTTGTCCTCAAACAGAGGACACTTGTGAACTTAATGAAAGGTTTTTCTTTTCTCCAGTTGATTCACCCCCACACCAGGGTCTTGGCTCAGTCAGCAGATTTTGAGCTGAAATTTAGTCCCACTGGTTCCCTTGGCTGAGAGCCCATGTGCCAGACACACCTGTGCTCCTAGACACAGTGACTCTGGCTAAATTCAGTCGATACCTTTTATTTATATTCTTGTTTGGCCTCTGATTTTGACACAGTCATTCTGTTTCTGAAAACTCTCCTTCGGGTTCTGAAGACCCTGTTCTTGGTTTGCCTTTGATCTCAGTGTCTATCACTGCAAAAATCAAATGATACACTAGGGTTATTGAAAGTGACCTCATTAAATGTTAACCGTTAAAGGAGAATGTGAATTTTGTTACTGGTGTTATCAAGAGGGAGCAAAATTGAAAAAAAAAATAGTTGATCTTAACACTTTCCCGGGAGGATCTAATCCAAATCCATGGCTTAATTTAAGTATCATAATTTTACTTATAATCGCGTGACAAGTCCTTCCCACCCTCATACAGCTGCATGCCTGCCCCACGATTTGCTGTGATTTTCCGCACACCATGAAATGTATTTCAAAGCCAAACAGAAATGAGTTTCACGTTGTCTACATATTCGCAGTATTCAGATCACATTCTTTCCACTAACATGAGTAATCAAGGATCAGCGGTGCCTCCCGAGAAGCCTCGTGCATGTCACAGCTGGGAGAGGCTTCAAGGATCATATGTTCACTCCCCTACGTGTTCAGATGAAAGTCTCTAAGAAGATCCAGAGCGGTTTCACCACTGGCCAAGGTATCCAAGTTCAAAAGACAATGTACAAGAAATCAAGTATCCCATTTCCCAGTCCAGTGATATTTTTGATACACTAGACAAATACCCAGGCTTTGGTCTTTTATTCTGACATTTGTTATTTGAAAGTGTCTGCGAATCCTCTCACCTGCAGCTCATCTCCTTCCCCGCAGTGGCCGTGGCATGGCCTGGGCAGTCTGGCATTTTATTTCTCTATGTGGCTTTTCATTGCTGTATGAGATGCTCTTCTGTGGGAAAGAGGAGGGACAGGCCCAGGGTGGGTGTATCCTGAAGTTCAGCTCTTCTTGGAAGGAGGCTGGGCCATTCTCAGTGCCAGACAAGTGTATCCATAGAAGGGATCAGATGTGAGGGCTCTGAGTTTACTATATTATTGTCCCAGCCTGTGTGGGACCAGGCCTCCTGCTTGGAGACTCAGAACACTTGGAGAAAAATTCTGGGATGCCAGGCCAAGAAATGCAATAGGGATTGGACAGGGGCATCCTAGAACTTTGAATTTTGTGATAGTGGACTTCGAACTGGCTTCATTTATCTTCTCCCCCTGCTCCTGATATTGACATGTTCTCTTTGAGGGTTATAGACAAACTGTAGTATATTTAATGGAGAAAAGCAGGCTGTTGAAAGACTTCAAACCACATACAAGAAGGAGCAGCTAGAAAACTTCGGGGAATAGAGACCAAAGGAAAGGAGATACTGGGGATGTTTGGTTAACCCTTGGGGTAGAGCTGGCTTATTAAAAGACAGCTGGATTCAAGAGTCTGCTTGTGCCTTTTGTTTATTGCAATATACTAGTATGGCTCAAATATATGAGCAAAACCTGACCTTACACAGATATGTGGTCCAAAAAGATAGGTTAGTTTCAATTTTAAATCAGAAACTGTTAATGGACTTTTCATATTCTTTTCCACTAAAATCCATTGATCAAGTTTGCTTTTTGGCTGGAACTTTTACCCACGCTTTGTTTTGTAACATTACCCACTGGTCATTCGGGGAATCACTGAATCACTGGGTTAGGCATCTTCCACATTGTCACATTTCATTACACAATTTCAAAAGTATTACAGTAATTAATGTGATCACCAATATCTTTAAGTCAGAACAGTATTTAAATACTGGGGAGCCATCCAGTTCGTGGTAGCAGATACAATTTCCCTAAACTGTAACTTTTGCCTGAAAGCTCAGGTTTTCTATCATTAACAACAATGATCCATTATTTTTCTTAATGCGACAGGCTCAGTTCATTCATTTTCAAGGCACTACCAGACACTTTCCAAGTCTGAATAACCATGGTTTGTCTGTCAGTTATTCTTTCAAGCAAAATGGTGTTTAGCAGAAAAAAATGGCTAGTTTAGCTTGCAACTCAAACAAGTGCTTAAATTTTTTTTTTGAGATACGTATAATAATTTGGAATGTAGCCAAAGTGCTACTTTTGTCACTCAAACATATACTCGAGTTGAAATTTACTAAAATTAGTAGTTTTACCATGTTTTCAATGTCACGGACTGAATGTGTCCTCCTCAAATCCCTGTGTTGAAGTCCTTATGGCCCAGTATCTCAGGATGTTGCTGTATTTGAAGATCCAGCTGTTAAATAGATAATTTGGTTAAAATGGGGCCATTTGGATTGGATTAGGGTGAAGCTTAATCTATTCTGACAGGTGTGCAGATGAGAAGAGGAAGTTTGGGCACACGAAGGGAAGAGACACAAGGGGTGTGCATGCACAGAGGAAAGTCCATATGGGGACACAAGGAGAAGGTGGCGTCTCTAAGCCAAGGAGGGAGGGCTCAGGGGAAACCAGCTCTGTGGGCACCTTGACCTTGGATTTCCAGCCTCACAAATGTGAGAAAATAAGTTTCCGTTGTTTAAGCCATGACGTGCGTGGAATTTGTTATGGCAGTCCTAGCCAACTAATATGGTCAGTGCCATTTTTAAGTAAAACTGGCTTTCCTCTGCCACTGCAAATATAAAAATGAAGGATACAATGACCACTAAAAATGAGAATTTTATTAAAAGCATTGTATTTGTGAATTGTTTTTTTCCCCTGAACATAGGCTCTTCTGATTTTATTTTGATTGAACTGATATATTCTATCCCTTAAGCCATCAGCCCAGTAATTTTGGACAACCTAAGAGGAAGCCTGGTGTAGTTTCCTTCCTCCGTGCATCGCTTTTTCTCTTAAAGACTCTCAGAGAGCTCTTGGACCTGGTGTGCTAATGGGTGATTGTGATCCCAGGATGAAGGGATTGATCCCTGTGCTCTAGGATCAAACACATGCAGAGTCACAAGTAGAGTGAAAGATAGCCCAGGACTGGTCTCAGATCTAGTGTATTAACATTGGTAGATCCTCTGATTGGACAGAAATTTTTCTTAGTTCCCAGGAAATATATTTCCAAAACACATAGTGTTAAAGGGGGCGATAAGTGGTGTCTTCGCTCTGGGATGAAGACACTGCTTGGAGGCATTAGGTCAGAGAGAAGACTCCTTGAGTCTGAAACAATATTCCCTGTGGGGCAGGGCTTGTGGCATCCTCAAGGACCAGCTCAAGATTCATCTCCAAGAGCTCTTCCCAGCTGACTGTACCCAACAAAAAGCTCCCTGCCACCGTCTGTTTACTCACATGGGCCTTTGTGATGACTCAGGCTTTACCTGTGGAGGGTCTGTGCTCCCCATCACCTCACTGGGCATTTGTCCAGTGCTACCCTATAACCACCTTCTTTCCTTCCCTACTCCCTCATTTGTCAGTTTTTTCATCAGAACAAGACACATGAACTGCAGGGTTTGGGGATTTACTGTAAGATTTTCACCTTGTGGATTTGCTTCTAGTACGACCCTTAAAATATATTATTTAAAAAAATTGGAATCTGTACACATGCTGATTCCAAATTGATGAAACTCAATTTACAACAACCAATTTCCAAGCACTTATTTTGTTTTGTACTGGGCACTGAGCTCTTTGAAAGGTGGAATTACGACAGAAGTGGGTTCACCTTCTTTCCTCATCTCATACCATTGTGTGACCCAGTGCACAGCTCTCATCCTGAGTTCCATTCCTTTCACTTCTTCCATCAAGTTCTCTTTTATGTTGCCATTGGTCTATTCAGTAAATGTTGCTAAAATGTGATGAGATTTGTTGATACTGGTTCGCATTCTGAAACCGTTGCAGTAGACAATATGGAGTAAAATCCCTAAGGAAAGGAGTCAGGGGGCAATTGTGCAGGCTGCTCTTAATTTCCCCATGACACTCACTGGCTGCCCATCGACGCTGAGACATACACAGTAGGTCACAGTTGGGGTTTTTGAACAAATGATTAGTGCACGTCAACCTCTATGGTTCTGAGACACAGTAAACCACAGCAGTACAATAACCCTCCTCTTCCTTTTTTTCTTTCCTGGTATTTTGCCTTCACTGCTCTCTGCCATCTGGGATACCTCGGAAATCTCCTTTCTCCAATGCTCTTATTGTGGTTAAATGGAATAAAATTCAGAGGCAATATTGCAATACTATTACAATTACACATACCAATGAGTAAAACACTAAGATTCTAAAAGATAAATGGACAAAGGACAAATGAAGAAAAAGTCACTCATTGGTTAAGAAACTTGAAAAAAATGTTTTAACCCTCTATAAATAAAAAATGTAAATAAAACATTGGCAAACCATTAAAAAAACAGGTATTTAAGCAACATTTTGTTAGAAAAGGTGATGTTCCCAATGCTGGTAAGATGCCGGTAACAATGTAAATTGTCATATTATTATAGGAAGCCGATTACATAATACTAGAAAAGTGAAAACATTCATACTAGCTTGAGTAAGTATTTCCACATTGGTGAATTTCCTGTGAGAAAATACTATATATATTTGAATTTAAAATGAGGTTAATTATCCTCAGAGAAGAGAGAGTCCTCTTGTATTTGGTGTCTTACAAAAACACAAAAAGAACATCACACTACCTTTGTGCAATTCTTTGATTCTTCACGGTGAAGTACAGTTTAGTGAAGACACATTCACCAGGAATGTTCTTAATCAATGCTCGTTCATGGCTACTTCTGGAAGTCATCAGATGAGCTTAGTGGAAAAGATGAGTAATTAATTTAACAGCAGCTCAGTAACTGTTCTTGGAAGTATGCCTTAGAAATGACAAGTGTTCAATATTGCTTAAAGAAATCTTTTAAAGCCAATGTTTTGTTGTAGAAATCATGAATATTCACTTACAGGATAAATGGCAAAACTACAGTTCAAATATTTGTCAGTAAATATTGTGATTCAAAAATGTTTCAGTGATAGCTTCCTAATGCGCTGTATAATGCAAACAATTTAGACACAAGGGAGTTGATATGCTTTTGAAAAATGTTCGGATATTTAAAAAAACAGCTCTAGTGATGACAAATACATTGATTTGAGATGCTCCTGAGGAGTTTGAATAAAATTTTATGAACTATGAGAATGAACAAAAACAAGTTGCAAAATTAATATACTATTTTATATAAAATGTGATTTAAAATTTTTATGTGTACCTAAATTAATACATTAAAAAATTTAAAGAAAAATTTGACAATGTATCTATGCTCTTGTGGTTTATACAGTCAAGTGGGCTAAAAATCTTCATTTTGAATCCTTTAATTGAGGGAAAGTGGGACTTAACTTTTCTCTCTCTACAAGTTTTCCTCCTGTATACACATATGATAATTTTAAATGATGAAAAGTATGTTCATCAGAGCAATTTTCATAATCAGAGAAATGTAGAAGCTGCTGAAATTCTCCATCATATGAGGACTGATTAAACCACGGTTTGTCGCAGGATACAATATTAATGTAGCTCATTAAAAATACTATTAGGAAAAAGTATGTAATAACATAGAGAATTGATTTTATAATGTTAAAAGAAGATACAAATGTTTACATGGGGTATATTTACGTATACAGAGTGTGTAATAATTTATACATTAAAAAGGATACTGGAAGAGGATATACGAAAATAGCAACTGCAGTTGCTTTTGGGTGGCAGTCCTGACTGCCCTTCAAAATAGAGTCTGTCATGAATTCTAGGGAGGAAAAGAACTTGGTGTTTTGAGTTCTAGCTCCCAAGCAATGTACTGACCTTCCTAGCGCACTCATCCACCTAAACGCACTCTCTTACAACGATGTTTGTTTCACTGCTGAATGGCTGTCAAGGATTACAAAGCTATTTCTGCCATTAAAATGATATCTCTTTCCCCAGATATAGATACATATATCTATATTTGTAAATCTATCTATCTATCTATCTATCTATCTATCTATCTATCTATCTATCTACCTACTATCTAAATCTATCTTTTTTTTTTTTCCTTTTTGGCCCTAATTCTGCCCTGTGTGGCAGACAAGTTAATATCCTCTGTCTCCCTGAACATGGGAAGAGAGGTGCCCTCTTGGAGTCTCCATAATCCCCTCCCCTGATCCACACCGAACCTCCAAACAAAGAGAGAACAAACATCTATCTTTCATTTTGGGCAGTGTCCTCAGGCTTTGAAAATTCTGCTGTGGTTGCTTCAGTCTTTAGCTGATGGTTATTATCTCTGTTAAAATACAGTGTTCCCTCCCTCCCAACCCAACCTCAGAAAACCTAAAGCCTCCATCTGTTACCATTGTTCACTAAATTAGTATGAATGTGTTCCAGATCATTCTTGAGATCAAGTTTTGATGAGAATAGAATAAAAGCATATGAATGATGTGATGGGGAGGAGGGTCCAAGAAAGGGCTCAGAAAGAGGAGAATGAGGAACCATGGATGACTTGCTTTCCAGTAGCAGAGGGTTGGCAGCTGGCAGCCCCCCTTAGCTCTTGCCAAGACTTTGGATCATTCCAGCCACAGCTGAGAACTTTTTTTTTTTTTTTTTTTTGTGGAAACTGCAGGATACTGTACTCCATGAATTCTCATATTTTCTGGCTGGCAGAGATGCTAAGAAAGTACACATCCAAAAATCAGCCTTTATGTTTTCTGGGGAGATCAGGTTAATATCAATTCAAGCGATAAACACTCTGAGTCCACAACAGCATCTTCCCTGGTGCTGATGTCCTCGTGTCTTCTCTTGCACTTTGACCCCATGCTTCCTAGTTTTCCTAGCTTTATTAAATAGGGACTGACCAGAAAGGACCGTTTTCTTAGGGCAAAAAACTAGCAATACAGACTTAGGGAAAGTCGAGATATCATCTCTTACAAGTAGTTGGAGCACAGGGACATCCTTGGAAGGCCTGGCAACAAACTAGAAATGACAGTCTGATGGGCAGAATCCCCAGCCCCGTTGTCCTGCATGGGGGGAAAGGAAAGGTCCTTCTGCTCACGGTTCTGAAAGCCTGTCCAGTGTGTGATCACCACGTGGATTCAGAGAGGGAGATGGGCAGGGTCAGTGATACAGAAAGGTGTTCTGTGCAAGTTTTGGATAGATTTGCAGGTGTCCCTAAAGTACATGTAAAGTGGTAATAACCTGTTTTCCAATAATTCCCTTAACTCTCAGCCTCTTAGACTTAGTCACAACTCATCCTTCTCAATTCCCAACAGGAAGCATTAAGTCCCTGAAGATGCTCAGGAGAAAGTCTCCCAGTGTCTCCCTTGGGCAGGTGTTAGATGACTGATGGGATCACAAGTATGGGAATTTCTGAGAGGCCGATTCTCATGCCCTGCCCCCGTGGATGTTTCCTGGGTGGTTGGCGGTTGTGCCCCACATCTGTTGTGAACTGGCCCAAAGCCAGCAGCTCTTGTTCTCTGAACTGGAAAGGAACTGAAATGTGGGGTACCAGGGGGTACAGGAACCACAGGATGTCTCTAGTGCCTCATAGGGGTCTCTGGTGCTTCATAATGAAGACAGGTCTATTGGATTAGGTGGGTGGTGAGAAGGCTGTCAGCCGTGGACTTGAGCCATTACCCAGCACTCAGCTTCCATTTATCCCCCCACTTTCCAACTCTCTCTTAGAACATGGGCTCTCTCAGGTTTATTAGCCGACCTATATAGGCAGGTCTGACTTCCGGGATGAATGTGATGGCATCGAGAATGCTGAACAAAGAGATCTCGTCCAGGTGTGGTGGAGGCCAGGTGGCTTGGGGTGTGGAAGCCAAAATCAATGACAGAACCATCCTAATGCCTCATGGCAAACAACGTATCAGAGTGAAAGCCATTGTAGGAAGAAAATGTTATTGTTTTTCTCCTATAAACAGGAGTTAGTAAATTTGGGGCAACATTGTCTTCTCTTTCCACACTTGTTCTACACTGATAGTTGAATTAATTAGTGTATGTGTGATAGAGTCTCAGTTTTCATCGCTGAATTTTCTGTATGCATAAACCATGTACAAGGAGTGGGAGAAATAAATCCAAATGCAAAAACAGGGTGTTTGAGACCTGCTTTATACGCAGATCTTGGAGTCTGCACTGGAGAGTGGAAGATTTTACTCTGGAGTCAGATTCACTTACTTTACTTGAGTCTGAAGCCTAACAAAGAGTGTGTTGACTTGGTCCAGGTTATTTTTGAGTAGACTTAATCTGCCCATAAATACATGGTAGAATGAGGGGTAGCAGGAGAACACAGGTAGACCAGAGAGCTGGAGTTGTCTAAGGTGACACTGCTTCCTTCTCCCGTTGAAGGTGTGTGACCTGGACAGCTCCCATTATAGTCTACTGAACTGGTGTGTTTCTGCCTGTGTCCTGGAGCTTCGTAAATCTGTATATCATATAAATCAGAGATTCACTTCTGAGCCTTTAAAAGTGTAGATAACCCACTTTTTTCCAGTGGTAAGTTACAGTGATGAAGTGGTTGGGTGTGGATTTAGGCAGAAACTTGAATCATTCTGAGTCAGGCACCTTAAAGAGTTATAGCATCTTGGGTTTCAGACTGAGTCTCAAAATGCTGCTCTGGGGACAGATCTCTCAGAAAAATGTCCATAAATGGTGCAAGGCAGTCCTAAATTTCTAGTCCTACATGGTTTGGGGTAGGACGAGACACAAAAAGCTGAAATAGGAAGGGAGCGGTTTGCATCATTTCCCAGTTGAGACTCACATGGTCTGGGAAAGGTCGTTGTTGGAAGATGTCAAGCTCAGGGCGAGGGAGGCTGGGAACAGAACTGAGAGGTGGAGGTTTGTAGACTATCCACACTGTGAGTAGATTTCGAAGAAGAAAGTCTGAATTTTTAAATTGGAGGCCCAAGGATCAAGATTAGGGAAAGATATTGAGGAATAAATGCTGCAGAAGACATTAAGTGAATAATTGTCAATGGAAAAATGACCCAGAGAGTATTTTTTATGGTTGCCCATGTGTTCCAAGTTAGTTCAAGCTTGAGTCCTTTGCTCCTGATTGGTGGCTGGGAGAACAGAGAAATGGAAGAGGAAGTCTGTCCATAGAGGTGTCCGGTGAAATTTAAAAATTTAAGTTGTACATTGATCTTGTAATGGAAATGAGTACGCAAGGAGAGCCCTTTGGGAGTCAGCCTCAGAAAGGAAATACTAGAAAATACAAATAAACCAGAGCATTTATAGGAAAAGAGGAAATTCCCTGCTGAGTGAATGGTCAGGCTTATCATAGTTTGGAATGTGTAATATCCCATCAGATTTTTGGGAACAGCATTTTCGTGAGCTTGGGTCTGGATGTCCTGTGTGAAGTAAAAATGGCAGCTGGTGTTTTGTGGTAGTTCAGTCAGGGCGACACAGGGGACAATCAGTCTGGCAGTCACTGCAGCTGGGCTGAGAAATTCACAGGGAAATTTCACTTTTGCCCCTGCAGTTTCTGTAGAGGTCTCTGTGGGTTTTGCAGCACTGTGGAAATCCCACCCACAGTGCTACAGACCTTTACAAAAACCTCCCCTTGGTTCCCACTAACCAGCCTCTGAGAACCCCCAAGACAGGATTCTTCTCCAAGTCAAGCTACAGCAAGACCAAAGAGTCTTGGCCTTAGGTCAGCGCAGGCTCACCTGGTGCTTCTGTCTGAGGCTCCTCTGTCCTGCTGCCTAGATCTGCCCTGGACTTTGCACTAGAATTGACCTTCAGAAACCATGGCATCTTCTTCCTTCTGTGCTTTCTGGCCAGTCTGCTCTCAGACGGCTTCCCACAGAGGAGGTCGTCAGACTTGAATGTCTGACGTGGATCCCACACGCTGTGGGTAGGCAGAAAATGTTTGTGGTCAGTGTAATGTCTCCTGTCACCTGCTGAGCTCCCCAACCACCTCTGCCTGCCCCACTTTACACATGGAGAGTGTTATAGAGACCAAAGGGCTTTCACATAAATTTAGAATTTTATCTTTTTTTAACATTTTTTATTGATTTATAATCATTTTACAATGTTGTGTCAAATTCCAGTGTTCAGCACAATTTTTCAGTCATTCATGGACATATACACACTCATTGTCACATTTTTTTCTCTGTGAGTTATCATAACATTTTGTGTATATTTCCCTGTGCTATACAGTGTAATCTTGTTTATCTATTCTACAATTTTGAAATCCCAGTCTATCCCTTCCCACCCTCCACCCCCCTGGTAACCACAAGTCTGTATTCTCTGTCTGTGAGTCTATTTCTGTCCTGTATTTACGCTTTGTTTTTGTTTGTTTGTTTGTTTTTGTTTTTGTTTTTTAGATTCCACATATGAGCGATCTCATAGGGTATTTTCTTTCTCTTCCTGGCTTCACTTAGAATGACATTCTCCAGGAGCATCCATGTTGCTGCAAATGGCATTATGTTGTTGGTTTTTATGGCTGAGTAGTATTCCATTGTATAAATATACCACATCTTCTTTATCCAGCCACCTGTTGATGGACATTTAGGCTGTTTCCATGTTTTGGCTATTGTAAATAGTGCTGCTATGAACATTGGGGTGCAGGTGTCATCCTGAAGTAGATTTCCTTCTGGATACAAGCCCAGGAGTGGGATTCCTGGGTCATATGGTAAGTCTATTCCTAGTCTTTTGAGGAATCTCCACACTGTTTTCCATAGTGGCTGCACCAAACTGCATTCCCACCAGCAGTGTAGGAGGGTTCCCCTTTCCCCACAGCCTCTCCAGCATTTGTCATTTGTGGATTTTTGAATGACGGCCATTCTGACTGGTGTGAGGTGATACCTCATTGTAGTTTTGATTTGCATTTCTCTGATAATTAGTGATATTGAGCCTTTTTTCATGTGCTTTTTGATCATTTGTATGTCTTCGTTGGAGAATTGCTTGTTTAGGTCTTCTGCCCATTTTTGGATTGGGTTGTTTATTTTTTTCTTATTGAGTCGTATGAGCTGCTTATATATTCTGGAGATCAAGCCTTTGTCGGTTTCACTTGCAAAAATTTTCTCCCATTCCGTAGGTTTTCTTCTTGCTTTACTTCTGGTTTCCTTTGCTGTGCAGAAGCTTGTAAGTTTCATTAGGTCCCATTTGTTTATTCTTGCTTTTATTTCTTCTAGGAGAAAATTTTTGAAATGTATGTCAGATAATGTTTTGCCTATGTTTTCCTCTGGGAGGTTTATTGTATCTTGTCTTATGTTTAAGTCTTTAATCCATTTTGAGTTGATTTTTGTATATGGTGTAAGGGAGTGTTCTAGCTTCATTGCTTTACATGCTGCTGTCCAGTTTTCCCAACACCATTTGCTGATAGAATTTTATCTTTTCCCTTGACTCCCTGGTTGTTAAATGCAGGGCGAGTAACCCATAGGCTGCTTTGTGTGACTTGGAAAATGTGACCTGCTGGGCGAATACAGAGGCAGCTCCTTGAGGTCAAGTTTGGCAAACAGAGGAAGCTTGTGAAATTCATGGAAGGTTTCCCTTCTAGTGGCCCTGGCAGACTATTCTGACTGCTGAATCCTGAGGAGATGGGGCTGTTGCGTTTCCCAGCTCTTTACTCCTCTCTGTGAAGGGAGTATCTTCCAGGGACTTTGCAGGGCCTCCGATTACAGGTGGGTGTGCATCCCTCTCCATTGACTTTGGGGCATGGCTATATTTTGATCCAGAGATTGTGGGTGGAAGTGAAAGGGTGCCAGTTCCAAGCTGAGGCTCTAGCGACATCACATCCTGGATGTCTGCCAGCAGTCTCGACCCTTTACTGTCTGAGGTGAGAAGAGTTTGCTCAGGGAGTCACTGCTGCTTCAGCCTGGGTCCCAGAATGAAGACATGTAGAGCAGACCTGAATGCCACCTGAGGCCAAGTCCAGCTGGCCTGCAGCTGCCCACCAATGCGCAAAAGCAATACATGTTTGTTGTTGTAAAGCAACTGAAACTTTGGGGTTGTTTGTAAGAGATAATCATAGCAGAAACAAGTGTTTAATATAGATGCTAAGCCTTGGAGGACCACAACGGTGAAATTTCATGCTAAAGTTTATGGCAGCTCCCCAGTATCCTCAGGATAAGACGGTTTGGGACACAGGCTCTGGCTCACCTCCCTGGGCCCACGTGCTCCCTTCAACTCCGCTGTCTTGACCTGTTTCCTTCCTGAGAGCTCCATGACCTTTCATACCTCTTTGCCTTCGCCATGTGATGGCTTTTGCCTGAAATGCCCTTTCCTTCTTCAGTTCCCCGATTTGGTCCCTAACCATCCTCCTTAGATCCCATTGATTTACTGGTCTGAGCTTAGCTGCTGTCTTCCCTGCAAAGTCCTGAGTGAGTGCTCAAGCCTGGCCTGGGTTGGATGCACCCCCTTTCCCTCAAGTTTCATGGCATCCAGTGCTGATCCCTCCCATCGCACTCAAAACTCTTCCTCTCATCTTCATCAGTTAAAGACCCTTGAGAGAAGGGATTTGTCTTGTGTATCTCTGCATCCCCTGTGCCAGCACAGTGTCACTGAGTGAGTGCTCAGAAAGTGTCTTCTGAACCCATTTAAGAAGGAGGTGTTTCCTAGTGAGAGAGGATGTGCTTGAAGTGAAAGTCATGGCCAGAACCCTCATCTTCCCAGTTCCTAGTCCCTTGCTCTCTCTCGCACTGGGCTGTCCTATGGAATCCTACCTTACATTTGTTCGGTGGAACACAGCGCCATTAGTTGTAAACAAGACGATTTTTAATGTTAGCCCAAGTTAAGCATCATTGGGAAGATAAATTTGTTGTGATTTTCTGCACACCATGAAATATATTCCAAAGCCAAACAGAAATGAGTTTCACGTTGTCTACATATTTTCAGTATTCAGATCACATTCTTTCCACTAACATGAGTAATCAAGGATCAGCGGTGCCTCCCGAGAAGCCTCGTGCTTGTCACAGATGGGAGAGGCTTCAAGGATCATATGTTCACTCCCCTTCATGTTCAGATGAAAGAATCTAGAGAGATCCAGAGCGGTTTCACAACTGGCCAAGGCGCCCAATGTCAAAGGAACACACAAGAAAGCACGTATCTCAATTCCCAGCCCGGTGGTGCATTTGGTACACTAAACTCATATATAATCTTTGGTCCTTTATTCTGACATTTGTTATGTGAAAGTGTCTTGGTATCCTCTCAGTCCTACAGCAGCTCTCCTTCCCTGTAGTAGCCATAGGACGGCAGGCAGCCTGACTACTTCTTTCTTTGCGTGGCTTTCATTGTTGTACGAGATTCTCTTCTGTGGAACGGGGAGGGGCCGGCACAGGGTGGGTTCATCCTGACGTCCAGCTCTTCCTGGAAGGACGCTGGGTCGTGTTCTCATTGCCAGGCGTGTGCATTCCTGGCAGGAACAGAGACAGGGACAGTGCGTGGGGACTGAGTTTTTCATGGTGACTGTCCAGTCTTGGCTGAGACCAGGCCTTCTGCTTAGAGATTCAGAACACTTGGAGAAAATTTATGGGATTGCAGGAGAAGAAAAGAAACAAGGATTGGACAGGGGCATCCTCCATTTTGGAACTTTTAGGATTGTGGGCTTTTAGCTAATTTTATTTACCTCCTCTTCTTACTCCTGACAATGACATGTACTCTTTGAGGATTATAGGAAAACTGCAGTGTATTCAGAGAAGAATATCAGGCTGTGAAAAGACTTCAAATCATGTACAGGGAGAAAGAGGTAGAAAACACTGGGGAAAGTAGACCAGAGGAAGCGAGTAAATGGGGATGTCTGCTTACGTTCTCTAGACAACTGTCAGGGAAGAGCAGCCTTATTTGAAGACAGGCAGGTTCTTATATCTGCTCATGCTTTATCTCTATTGCAATATATTATTTTTGTTGAATACATGAAAAATACCTGGCCTTACACAGATATGTATTTTGAAAAGAGGGGTTAGTTGCAATGGTGAATTTTAACCATGTTAATGGACTTTTCATGTTCTTTTCCATTAAAAATCCTTTGGTCTAGCTTGCATTTTAGATCGAACTTTCACCCATGCACGGCTTTGTAACATTATCCATCGGTCTCTGGGAAATAATTGGCTCACTGAGTTAGGCAACTTCCGCATGTTGACACATTTCATTATACAATATCAAAAATATCACAGTAGTTTATATGACCACCAATAACTTTAAGTCAGGTCAGTATTTAAATCCAGCTCATAGTGACAGATACAATTTTCCCTAAACTTTAATTTTCACCTGAAAGCTTAGATTTTTATCATTTGCAGGAATGATCCATCTTTTTTTATGTGACAGGCTTAGTTCATTCATTTTCAAGAAAATATCTGAGAACTACCCAAGTCTGAATAACCATTTTTTCAAGCAAAATGGTATTTCATGGAAAAAAGTGGCTAGTCCACCTTGAAACTCAAACATCTGCTCAAATGTTTTCCTTCAAAATAAGTATGATACTTTGGAATGCAGCAGAAGGGCTGTGTTCTTCCACTTTTGTTACTCAGACTCCTGAAACGACATATACGCAAGAGTTGAGATTTAATAAAGTTAATAGTTTCACTGTTTTTTCAATGTTGTAGACTGAATCGTGTCCTCCCCAAGTCTGCATGTTAAAGTCCTTATCCCTGAACATCTCAAGATGCTGCTGTATTTGGAGATCTGGCTCTGAAATAGATAATTAAGTTAAAATGGGGCCATTCGGTTTAGAGTGGACCTAATGCATTCTGACTGGTGTCCCTACAAGTAGGGGAAGTTTGGGCACACAAAGAGAAGAGACACAAGGGGTGCGCATGTCCAGAGGAAAGTCCATATGGGGACACAAGGAGAAGGTGGCATCTCCAAGACAAAGAGAAAGGGCTCAGGGGAAACCAGCTCTGTGGGCACCTTGATCTTGGATTTCTAGCCTCAGAACTGT
This sequence comes from Camelus bactrianus, assembly GCF_048773025.1. Classification (NCBI taxonomy): domain Eukaryota; kingdom Metazoa; phylum Chordata; class Mammalia; order Artiodactyla; family Camelidae; genus Camelus; species Camelus bactrianus. Next base: position 63,549,802 of record NC_133544.1, read on the forward strand.
GAGAAAATAAATTTAAGCCACCAAGTCTGTGGAAATTTGTTATGGCCTCCCTAGCCAACTAATATGGTCAATAGCATTTTAAAGTAAAGTCTGCTTTTTCCCCCCTGCAAATATAGAAATGAAGGATAGAATGACCCTAATACAGAATTGAGGCCTCTGCCTTCATTCATGCTAATGCACCAGCTGTTTTACCCGCCGCTGCTTTTGCAACGTCAGGGCAAATGTCAACACAAAGAAAAAGGAAATACTGCTCTGAGATTATTATGAACATTGTTCTAACTTCATGGAGTCCCTGAAAACGTCTTGGGTTCCTCGGTGTCCACAGACAGTAGTTTGAAGACCACTGCTGTGACCTACGTGGTTTGTGCGGTCAAAGCTACAGTGGCAGCCGTCAGTCCAGGCTTTCTCTGCTGCTTCACGGCACTCTACTCGCTCGCCAGAGACTAGCAGATTAATTGTATCAGACGCTTTGATCAATGAATAATTGGTCAAAAGCCATTATGAGCAGTGACTTTCTAGTTCTGCAAAAATGTTGAAATTGACCCAACTACTTTGATTGAAATCTCTAGAGTCAAGGGCCACGGATCTGTCTGTCATCTGTCTGTGGTTTGCTCTCCTCAGTGGTACTCCAGCTCTCAGATGCTAGATCCATGATGGTGGTGCTTTGGTGACAGAGGGGGAGCTCAGGGAAGACCTCGAGTCTGACTACATTACATTCAGTACACATACAATATTTCAATGGTGATTCTTCAACCTTTCCATTAAAAATAATGTTTATGCATTTAAGTGACAGGTAGCTGGGATGGTGACCTGACTGTTTGGCAAAACCATACAGAAGAGGAATAGACTGACTTGGCCTTCATGGTTAATGGGTAAAATAATATACTTAGCAACTGGACAGGAATTAAAAGAGGCCAGGCTTTTGAACTGAGACCCATATAAAGCCCCAAGAATGGATAAACAAGTCAAGTCCCCCTCATCAGTGGGTCTTGGACACACTTTGGCTTTTGTCCAAACCTTCTCTTACTTTCTCTGTGCTGCCCGTCCAGCTGAAGGAGAGATGAGCGGACAGTGCGCTGACTGGAGTTCACTGGTACATGTGTAGAAGTCTGGCACTACCCCAGCCCCACACAAGTGGGGGAAGACTTGGTTTTGAGCTATTATTATCTCAGATATTGAAAGGCAGTGATTTTAAGATACCCCACTTATGCCTATTTCCTGAATAAGAATGATCCAAAATATGCAACATCATCATTAGCGTTTTCTAATTAATTTTACCTCTGTAGCCAGTGGGTGTCCATTGTCCTGTCACATGAATATACAGTTTTAACTTGTAACATCTACAGATTCAAGGAGTCCTTTTAGCAGAGCGTATTCTTAAAGAAAGTATGCTAATTTTCAAGAAATATATTACATTTTACTTTTTCACTGCTTAAACTTGCTGCAGACATCTTGGCCACTTTAAAATGAAAACCTAACAAAATTTACTATTATCATTATTATTTATTATTAAATATTATTTACTATGAAATACTATTTTAAATTATTATTATTTATTAAAAATAGAGATGAATAGAATCAATTTCTTTAGACTCCTCACCTAGATTTAACAATGGTTAATGTTTGCCATATTTGCCATTTATTTTGGTCAAGTATTTAAAAATAAATTATAATCATCATGATAGTTCATTTCTACATGCTTCAGAATGCATTTTTAAAAAAATGTTTCTGATGGTTTTCTTTTCTTTTAACATTTTTTTATTGATTTATAATAATTTTACAATGTTGTGTCAAATTCTAGTGTAGAGCACAATTTTTCAGTTATACATGAACATATGCATATTCATTTAGAATGCAACTTTTAAAAAAGCAAAGTATTTTTCTACATAAGCATAATATCACTTCACATCTAACAAAGTTACCAATTCCCTAAAATCATTTACTATCCAGTCCTTGGTCACATTTCCTAATTCTTACTCAAATGTCTTTTACAGATGATTTTTAGAAATAAGATTTCAGTCAAAGACTATGTATGTCATTTAGTTACTAAATCTTTGAAGTTTCTATAATCTGTGATATTTTCTCCTTCCACTGCTTTCCCTCCACTGTACTTCTGTTTTCTTTTCATCACGTTGATTGTTGAAAGGACTCGGCCTGGTGTCCTGGAGAATGTCTCACTTTCTGGATTTGTCTAGTTGTTTCTTGGTGGAATCATTCAACTTGTTCTTCTAGCTCCCTGGTCTCCTGCTGGAACTGAAGGTTTGAGGAGGTTTCATTCATTTGTTTATTTTTCGCAGGATGCTACGTAGGGCAGGGTGTGTCCTCAGTACTACGTTGTGTCAGGATAGACATCGTGACTTGATGAGGCTAAGCTCGATCACTAGGATAAGACAGTGAAAGAAAAATCCATTGTTTGTAAAGTTTCACGTTCCCATTGCAACCAGCAAGTAATCTGACTGCAATGTTTTTAAGAATTTTTTTTTTTTTTTTTTTTGGTTTGGGATTTTTTTCTGCTTGATGTTTTGTGTGAAGCAGGCTGTAGTCACGTTTCTTCTTCCTGTAACTGTGAATGCCTCCAGTCTGCTATACCAGAAAGAAGTGTTATCAACTCATCACTACATGCTGAAAAATTAATGTCTAAAAGAATCTGATCTTTTAGAAATAAGTAACCCAAAGAATCTACAGTTCATTTCTGCTCTAAGAATGAGAATTTTGTAAAAAGTGTTATCTTTATGAATTGTTTATATTCTCTGAATATGGGCTCTTCTGATTTTATTTTGATTGAATTGATGTATTCTATCCCTTGAGCCATCAGCCCAGTAATTTTGGGCAACCTAAGAGGAAGCCTGGTGTAGTTTCCTCCCTCTGTGCATTGCTTTTTCTCTGAGAGACTCTCAAAGAGCTGTTGGACCTGGTGTGCTAATGGGTGATTGCAGTCCCAGGATGAAGGGATTAATCCCTGTGCTCTAAGATCAAACACATGCAGAGTCACTTGTAGACTGAAGGAAAGCCCAGGACTGGTCTCAGATCTGGTGTATCAATGTTGGTAGATCCTCTGATTGGACAGAAATTTTTCTTAGTTCCCAGGAAATGTGTCTCAAAAACACATAGTGTTAAAGGGGGCGATAAGTGGTGTCTTCGCTCTGGGATGAGGACACTGCTTGGAGGCATTAGGTCAGAGAGAAGACTCCTTGAGTCTGAAACAATATTCCCTGTGGGGGAGGGCTTGTGGCATCCTCAAGGTCCAGCTCAAGTTTCATCTTCAAGAGCTCTTTCCAGCTGACTGTACCCAACAAAAAGTTCCCTGCTACCATCTGTTTACTTTCTTGGGACTTTGATATGCTTGTTTTACTTGTGAAGAGTCTGTGCTCCTCGTTTTTCCAGCGCTACCCAATAACCACCTTCTTGCCATCCCTACTCCCTCATCTGTCGGTTTTCTTATCAGAACAAGACAAATGAACTGTCAGGATGTGGGGATTTAGTGTCAGATTTTCACCTTGTGGATTTGCTTTTAGTTATACCTTTAGAGAATGTATTATTTAAAAAAAATTTTGCAATCTGTACATATGTCTCTTCTAATTCGATGAAATTCAATTCACAGCAACTACTTTCAGAGCACCTGTTTTGTACTGGGCATCGAGCTCTGTGACAGATGGAATTATGTATATGGACAGAAGTGGGTTCACCTTCTTGCCTCATCATATACTAGTGTGTGACCCAGTGCACAGCTCGCATCCTGAGTTCCATTCCCTTTGCTTCTCCACGATGTTCTCTTTTATGTTGCCATTGCTTTATTTAGTAAATGATGTTAAAATATGGTGAGATTATTTGTTTTGACGACTTCGTTGATATGGGTTCGCATTCTGAAACTGCTGCAGTAGACAACATGGAGTAAATCCCTAAGGAAAAGAGTCAGGGGGACGTGGGCAGTCAGCTCTTACATTATTTCCCCGTGACACTCACAGGCTGCACATCGGTGCTGAGACATACACAGTGGATCATGGTTGGGGTTTTTGAACAAAGGCTTCATACACTTGCCCCACTGTGGTCCGTATACTGTCACAGTGAAACACAGCAGTACAATAACCACCCTCTTCCTTTCTCCTTTCCTTGGCATCTTGCCATCACCACCCTCTGCCTCTAGAATACCTCAGAAATGTCTTTTCTCCAATGCTGGTATTGTGGTTGAATGGTATAAACTCGGATGCAGAAATTATTGCAATTACACAGTTAGTAAGTAAAACACTAAGAACTAAGTGATGAATGGGCAAAGGACAAATGAAGAAAGTCCTTCTTTGGTTAACAGCCTTGGAAAAATGTTCTAATTCACTAGCAATAAGAATGTAAATAAAGCATTAACAAACCAACTTTTAAAAACAGATATTTAAACAGTGGTTTTTCTTTTTTGAAATGATGGTGTTTTCAATTCCGGCAAGGTGTTGGTAACAATATTAAATTGTTTTAATTTTATTGGAAACCGATAGTACAAATATTCATTCTAGTTTGGGCAAATGGTCCACTTTGGGAAATTTACTGTGAGAAAATAACATGTATGTTGAAATGTAAAGTGAGGTTACTATCATCAGAGAATGGAGACTTTCTTATATTTGATCTTTGCAAAAAGCAGTATTAAAATACTTTCATTCAATTCTTTGATTTTGTGCAGTTAAGTACAGTTTAGGGAAGACCCTTATTCACTTCCAAGGATTCTTCTGAAAGTCAGCTGATGAGATTAGTGAAAAAGGTGAGAGTATAACTCGACAAAAATTAGAAGCTATTCTTGGGCGTATGACTTTGGAATTCCATGTTCAGTATTGTTGAAACAAATCCTTCAAAGTAAATGTTTCGTTGTTGAGGTCATGAATATTCACTTACAGGATAAATGGCAACACAGTAATTGTAATGATTGTGGATTAGTATTGTGGTTCAAAATATTTTAGTGGTAGCTTCATATATAGATTTTCACTATGCTTTAATTGAAACAATGTAAACATAGGTGAGTTTGATATGCTTGGGAAAATGTTTGAAGATAAAAAAGCAGCTGTACTGATGATAAATCCATTGGCTTGAGATGCTAGAAAGAAATTGAAATACATTTTATGAATTATGAGTGGAAAAAAGCAATATTTCAAAATTAATAATCTGTATAATATGTAACTTATGTATGTGTAACTAAATTAAGACATTAAACATTTAAAAATAGAATCTGATAATTTTATTTATAATTTAATGTATCGATATCATCAGGTTGGCAAAAACTTTAAATTTTCCAATTGAGGAAAGGTGGGGACTTACTTCAGACCGTATATGTGTGTATATATCTATATATACATGTATGGTTGTGTACATGTAGTTTATATAGAGAGAGAGTTTTCCTCATATAGACATACCATAATTTTAAATAATGAGAATGTTACATACAAATGTATTCATTACAGCAAATTCTACAACAGGAGAAATGTAGAAGCTGCCCAAATTCTCCATCATACAAGAACTGATTAAACCATAGTATGTTCCTATGTGCAGTATTAATGTAGCTCATTAAAAATGCTGGTTAGTAAAAGTATCTAATAACATGGAATTGATCTTATATTGTTAAAAAAGATGAAATGTGTATATGGAGTATGATTACATGTACAGAGTATGTAATAATCCATTGAAAAAGAAAACTGGGAAGGAATATACCCAAATAGTAACCGTAGTTGCTTCTTGGTCAGTTGAGTTTCTTTTGACCTAGAACACTGAAATGAACTTCAGGGAGGGAAGAGCTCGGGTCACTGAGTTATAGATCCCAACCATGCCGTCTTCCCAGGGCAGTCATCTGCTGAACTCAGGATGATCATTTACTGCTGAATAAGGTCAACCATGCAAAGCTTTCCCTGCTAGTAAATTAAATTACATACATTAAATTTTTTTTCTTATTGGCCCCAATTCTGGGCCTCTTCCTGAACATGGGAAGAGAGGTGCCCTCCTGGAGTCTCCATAATCCCCTCCCCTGATCCACACCGAACCTCCAAACAAAGAGAGAACAAACTTCATCTTTCATTTTGGGCAATGTCCTCAGCCCTTGAAAATTCCTCCATAGTGCTTCAGTCTTTAGCTGATGGCTCTTATCTCAGTTAAAATACAGTGTTCGCTCCCTCTCACTCCAACCTCAGAAAACCTAAAGCCTCCATCTACTACCATTGTTCACTAAACTAGTGTGAATTGATTTCAGGTGATTTCTTGAGATCAAGTTTTGATGGGAATAGAATAAAAAGCATATGAATGATGTGATGGGGAGGAGGGTCCAAGAAAGGGCCCAGAAAGAGGAGAATGAGAAACCATGGATGACTTGATTTCCAGTAGCAGAGGGTTGGCAGCTGGCAGCCCCCCTTAGCTCTTGCCAAGACTTTGGACCATTCCAGCCACAGCTGAGAACTTTTTCTTTTGGTGGAAACTGCAGGATACTGTACTCCATGAATTCTCATATTTTCTGGCTGGCAGAGATGCTAAGAAAGTACACATCCAAAAATCGGCCTTTATGTTTTCTGGGGAGATCAGGTTAATATCAATTCAAGCGATAAACACTCTGAGCCCACAACAGCATCTTCCCTGGTGCTGATGTCCTCATGTCTTCTCTTGCACTTTGACCCCATGCTTCCTAGTTTTCCTAGCTTTATTAAATAGGGACTGACCAGAAAGGACCGTTTTCTTAGGGCAAAAAACTAGCAATACAGACTTAGGGAAAGTCGAGATATCATCTCTTACAAGTAGTTGGAGCACAGGGACATCCTTGGAAGGCCTGGCAACAAACTAGAAATGACAGTCTGATGGGCAGAATCCCCAGCCCCGTTGTCCTGCATGGGGGGAAAGGAAAGGTCCTTCTGCTCACGGTTCTGAAAGCCTGTCCAGTGTGTGATCACCACGTGGATTCAGAGAGGGAGATGGGCAGGGTCAGTGATACAGAAAGGTGTTCTGTGCAAGTTTTGGATAGATTTGCAGGTGTCCCTAAAGTACATGTAAAGTGGTAATAACCTGTTTTCCAATAATTCCCTTAACTCTCAGCCTCTTAGACTTAGTCACAACTCATCCTTCTCAATTCCCAACAGGAAGCATTAAGTCCCTGAAGATGCTCAGGAGAAAGTCTCCCAGTGTCTCCCTTGGGCAGGTGTTAGATGACTGATGGGATCACAAGTATGGGAATTTCTGAGAGGCTGATTCTCATGCCCTGCCCCCGTGGATGTTTCCTGGGTAGTTGGCGGTTGTGCCCCACATCTGTTGTAAACTGGCCCAAAGCCAGCAGCTCTTGTTCTCTGTACTGGAAAGGGACTCAAATGTGGGGTGTCAGGGGGTACAGGAACCACAGGATGTCTCTAGTACCTCATAGGGGTCTCTGGTGCTTCGTAAGGAAGACAGGTCTATTGGATTAGGTGGGTGGTGAGAAGGCTGTCAGCCGTGGACTTGAGCCATTACCCAGCACTCAGCTTCCATTTATCTTACCACTTTCCAACTCTCTCTTAGAACATGTGCTTTCTCAAATTTATTAGCCAATCTATATAGTCAGTTCTGACTTCTGGGATGAGTGTGATGGCATCGACACTGCTGAACAAAGAGATCTCGTCCAGGTGTGGTGGAGGCCAGGTGGCTTGGGGTGTGGAAGCCAAAAAGTAATGGCAGAACCATCCTAATGTCTCATGGCAAGCAACGTATCAGAGTGAAAGCCATGGTAGGAGGAAAGTGTCTATTGCATTTCTGTTTTAAATACATTACAAGCTTTATACTTTTTGATAAAAATCTGTCTTCCTTCCATACAATCTGTACTGATAGTTGAGTTAATTATTGTATGTAGGATGGAGTCTCAATTTTCATCATTGAATTCTCTGTATGCAGAAACAGTGTACAGAAAGTGGGGGACAGAAATCCAAATGTAAATATAGGGTGGTTAGAGACCTGCTTATGCCTCGTACTTGGAGTCTGCTTTGGAGGGTGGAAGATTTTACTCTAAAGTCAGAATCACTTATTTTACTTTGAATCTGAAGACTAATAAAGATTATGTTGACTTTCTGGAGGCTAGTTTTTAGTAGAGCAGATCTGCCATAAACAAATACACGGTAGAATGAAATGTGGTATCAGGAGAACACAGGTAGACCAGAGAGCTGGAGTTGTCTAAGGTGACACTGTTTCTTTCTCCCGTTGAAGGTATATGACCTGGACAGCTCCCATTACAGTCCACTGAACTGAATGCCAAAGGCATTCCAGCCTTTGTCCTGGATCTTCATAAATCTGTATATCATACAAATCTGAGATTCAATTCTGAGCCTTTAGAGGCGTGATATGTATTTAGCCCACTTTTCAATGGCAAATTACAGTGATGTAGTAGCTGGACTTGGATTTAGGTAGACACCTCCAAGTCTTTCTGAGTCAAGTACCTTTAGGGTCATAATAACAATGGAGTTCAGTCTCAGTCCTGAACTATCTTCTCCCATCAAAACATGCAAAGTCCTGCTTTGCAAACAGATCTCTGAGAAAAATGCCCATAAATGGCGCAAGGTGGTGCTAACTTTCCAGACACACATGGGTAGGGTAGGACTGAGAAGCAAAAAGCCAGAATAGGAAGGGACCCGGTTTGCATCATTTCCCTGCTGAGATGCAAATCATCTGGGACAAGTTCATTGAACAGAACTGAGAGGTGGAAAGTTTGTAGACTATCAACACTGAGTCAATTTCAAAGAAGAAAGTCTGAATTTATAAAGTGGAGGACCAATGATCCAGATTAAGGAAAGATATTGAGGAATAAATGCTGCAGAAGACATTAAGTGAATAATTGGCTATGGAACAATGACCTGGAGAGTATTTTTTATGGTTGACATGTGCTCCAAGTTAGTCCAAGCTTGAGTTCTTTGCTCCTGACTGGTGCCTGGGAGGACAGAGAAATGGAAGAGGAAGTCTGTCCATAGAGGTGCCTGGTGAAATTTTAAGATTTAACTCATATATGAGTTATTGACCTTGTAATGGAAATAAGAATGCACAGGAGAGCCCTTTGAGAGTTAGCTTCAGAAAGGAAACACTGAAAAATAGAAATAAGCTAGAATATTGACAGGAAAAGAGGACATTTCATGTTTAGTGGTTGGTCAGATTTAACACAGTTTGGAACTTCTCATTTTCCATCAGGATGTTGGTAATAACATTTCAGTGAACTTGGGTCTTTATGTCTTGAGTGGAGTGAAGTCGGCAGTGGCTAGTTTGGTCAGTTCAATCAGGAGACACAGGGGACAATTAGTCTGGTCCCTGATTGTGTTGTTTGGCAGAGCATCTGGCTCCCAAACACGTCAAGATGTCTTGTGATTTTCAGGTCTTTTGTGTTCGAATGCTGTTCAGGGCTGTTATTACCTGAAGACATTGCCTTTTCCACCTTGTGTCTGTACAATGTGGGACATCCTGTATTGGAGACAGAGGTGACTTATTTACAAGCATTACCTAAGATCTAATTAACATCAGTAACTCAAGTGGTTGACAAGATTGGATTCTGAAGCTGTCATATAGGAATACAGACTTTCTGATCTTTTTCTTACTGTCCCAAAATATAACCAGATAATCCTTTGTTTGATTACTCGAGGGCCAAGTTACTTTCTTGCAGAAACATTCTTAAGAATTTCTTTAAAAAACCTAGGAAAGTGTAACACTTATAGACAAGCCACAGCCTGAAGCCTGGGCTGCTGACTTGAGCACAGATGGGAGAATGTTAACAGCCAAGAAATATGAGGTCTTTGGCTCCTTTCCCAGAACTGCCAGGCTAAGACCTTGGCAGAGACTCAACAGGAAACGGAACTCCATTTGCATATCCTTTTATACATGGGAGATTAAAAGCTTCAACCTTGAGTGATCACAGTTTTTGAGAATCCCGATGAGGCATTAAAGAGGAGGAGGAATGTCCCAAGGGAGGTGAGCTGGAGGCAAAGCAAGGTAGGTGTGAGGTTAGCAATGACTTTCAATCCCCTTTGATTAACCACGAGTGTATTTTGTTTAGTTCTTTTTCTGATTTTATTGGGTCACATAAAGGAATCAGCCAGGCAGGAATCTGTGCTCCGTAATTTTGGGAATCTGTCAAATTTCATGTCCTTTGTCCCATGGCTACTTCCTTCTCTTGCTGGGCAGAGCCCTATAGTTCGCTAGTGTTAAAGGAATCACAGAGATCATCTAATAAAAAGCCTTGATTGTACAGGTGAGAATCTGAGGCTCAAGGAGGTCAAGTGACTTACCTAAAGTCACACAAAAAGAAGTAAGAGTTCTGACTCCCAAACAAATTTTTTTTCAACAGGCTGCTAGGTCCTTCTTAGCAGGTGGAAGTTTCCTCAGATCTCAGACAGCTTCTTTTCAGCTTGGGATCTGGCACAGATGCCGGTCCCTGTCTTCTCCCATCAGAACATGCATTTCTGGCAAGAGAGCAGCGCTGATTCGTGGGCTTTTCTTCCTAATTCCCCTGGATAAAGTCTCTATGGGGTTTTTTGTTTTGTTTTGTTTTGTTTTGTTTTGTCATTTTTAAATGGAAGAAGCCAAAGTACTAAAATGAGGATATTTATCTGGGATTCACTTACAGGAACTTGGTTTTCTTGGCCAAGTGCTGTAGTGAACTACCCCTAGGTAGAACGCACGAGCAGCAACTACTTCATGGAATCTTTGTAATAACTCTACGAAGTAGGCATTACTGTAACTGTTTGATCTATGGGGAAATAGAGGTTTAGAGACGTGAAGCCGCCCTGTTCAAGGTCCCACAGTGAATGAGGAGTTGATTCTTGCTCGCTTTTGTCTGATTCCAGAGCATGCGCTCTTTTTATTATTAAAAGAACTCATGTATAAAAACATAAATGCAGGGGGGTGGGGTAGTATCATGGGAGACCCGATAGGAAATAGTTCTGCCCTCCTTGCGTAGCTTCCTCGTATAGAATAGTGCCTACTACTGTCAGAAAGGACTCTGGGAAGGCTTTGGGCCCACTCTTTGGCCCACAGACATGATCCAAAAACCAGATTTTTAATAAGCTCCAGGAAAAGGAGACCCTTGGGTTGTGTGGCCTGTATCTTTGTGTCCTCTTTCTTTTCTTCTTAGTGAGCCTGGCCAGAGGTTTGCTGATTTTGGTTACTTTTTACAAAAACCAGCTCTTGGTTTGATTGATTTTTTTCCTATTGTTTTTTAAATCTCTGTTTTATTTATTTCCTCCCTGATCTTTATTGTTTCCTTCCTTCTGCTGACTTTAGGTTTTGTTTGTTCTTTTTCTAAATCGTTTAGATGGTAGGTTAGGTTGTTTATTTGAGATTGTTCTATTTTTTGAGGAAGGCTTTTATCTACTATGAACTTCCCTCCTTGGACTGCTTTTGCTGCATCTCCTAGATTTTGTGTGGCTGTGTTTTCATTGTCATTTGTCTCAAGGTCTTTTAAAACTTATTCTTTGGTTTCATCACTGACCCACTGGTTTTTTTAGTAGCATGTTGTTTAATTTCCATGCTGTCATTTTTTCCTCCGGTTTTTCTTTCTGTGGTTGATTTCTAGTTTCATGCTGGCCTGGTATCTTTGGAGGCAGGCTGCTTGCTCTTGTGTCCAAGCTCAGCTACTCGCCAGCCATACGACCTTGGCCAGTGCCTTGCCCTCTCCTTGCTTCTCTGTTTTCATCTACAAAATAAGGACAATGATAGCAATGGGTTATCGTGAAGATTGAACAAATTAAACATGTACGCTACTTTGAATAGCGATTTGCACGTAGAAAAGTACTCTGTGACCGTAGGCCATCAATGATTATTGTTACTAGCACCTATTTACAGCTGCTGGTGATTTTTATTTCAAGGAGATTTTCATTTTTAGCTTCTTTTTGGTGAAATTTCAGAAACTTTTGTCTTTTTCTCAGCTCATAGGAAATGGGGGTGACTGATCAGAGCATCATAAAAGGTGAGAAAGGGAAGGGGCCTCAGGCTGTATCAGTTTCATCTTTCTCGCCTTGTACGTGGGCCTTGGGAGGGGAAGTGATGGGCTCAGGTTCTCACGGGGCAAAAGTAGGTTTTGAACACAGGCTCCAGGCTGGTGGGTTTCTTTTCCATTGTGTAATAACCCTTCACAGGCTGCAATTCAACACTGTTCAACTTCTCCAGGACTTAGGGTAATATAGGAACATGCCAGGCTGGGGACCCTGTGGGAGGAGCTGACCAGTGCTGAGTATAGTAACACTGCCATTCTTACAATCTTATAGCGCCTCATTTGCTTTCTTTTTCTTAGCAGCTTTGCCATATTGTCGACTTGCATTTATCTTGCAAAAGAAAGAAGGGAAGATTTTTGTCTCTGAATGGAAGGCAGGCTCTGGCCATCGATTGGTCTGTTCCTTAGCAGATAGGGTCAGAGGCACTGCTGCAGGGACCAAGGGCAGTGGGTGAGGAGTAGGGTCCCTAATGAGTGGGGTTTACTTAGGCTGAGATGAGAGAGTGGGAGACCTGTCTTTCTTCTTTATACTGAACACCTGCTGTGTACTTGGTATGAGCTAGGCTCCCATAGGAATGCAAAAGGACCAAGGGCAGGATTTGAGATTTCAAGGAGTGTTTTTTATAAAGAAATAGAAAGCAAGGATGGCACCGTAGTGGAGCCTCTGAAGTTCTTTGAGGACCCCACACTCCCACGATGCCCATGAGACTTCTTACTCTTCCAGCTCAGCTTGGCTGGGAGGAGACTTTCCAGCTGATCAGAGGGGAGAACAGCACAGCAGGAACGTGAACTGAAAATACAGGGGAAATAGGGGGCTTTCTTGTGGTGGCCAGGTGACGGGGTGTGGTGGGAGGAGTTCTTGGCCAGGGGCTGGAAGACCTGCTCTCTTCTGGTTTTGCCACTAGCTGGTTGTGGGATGGAGAGAAAGTCACTTAATTTCTCCATTCCTCAGTTTCTACACCTTCGGTGGAAGAGAATGAACCGGGAGGTGAAGTTTCTCACTGTTCTCACACTCTGTGTGTTGGCCGGGATCGAGGTAGGGCTGCAGGGCTGAGGAGGAGACGCCTCACATGAAAAATATGATGATGGTTTGGATGCTGAGAAATAGACTAGCTGTGGACTCAGAGATTTTTAAGTTGATTCTTATCACAGAGGAGAGTTATTGCTGCTGTGTCGCTCTCTGATTTTCACTTGTAGTGCTGGCTCCTTTGTGGATCTTTGTGTCCTTATTTATCAGCTTGGTGCATGAAACCCTTCTACGCACCCACCCCTTAAGGCAACTGCGGTACTTAATGCCCCATCAATTGCATGATTATAACATGCGCTCTGCAGGCACAGTTGAAGTCTTTAGGCGGGAGGAGGCCTTTGACGTGACAGAGCTTCTGACAACTCAGACTCAGGTTGGTGTTTTAGTTTGTTAGTTTTTTGTGTTTTTGTTTTGTTTTGTTTTTTTTTTTTTTTTTGATGGTGTCCCTGTGGATGCTAACTTTCCTTCTCACTGCCTCTGAGAAAGATTGCTCACTTCGGTCAGGTGACAGTGAAGACGGAGCCAACTACAGGGCCTACCCTGGGCTCTGTGGTCCCAGGACCCCCAGATGTCCTGAAGGGGGAATCCCTAAAGTTTTGCGAGGAATTGTGAAAACACTCCAGCTTTCTCCATAGTTAGTCCAAATTCCTCAGGTTTATCTGTGGCTGGCTTCCCGGAGATGAGGCAAAACCAAGAACCTCACTGAGGTAAACATGTTTTATTTCAGCCTCCCTGTCTATTGGGACAGTTTGCAGGAGGCACATGGGTCTGCAGGTGTAGATGAGGTGGCAGCCTCTCCCATGGAGATGCTGGAGTGGAGTCATCCTGGGGACCAGCGAGAGAAATGCTTCACCGGATTTGTATGCTCTCCTTTTATGGCTGGGAAGACACTCATCAGCCCATTGAATGTGGTCACCTAAGGAGGGAGACAAGGTAAAGGGCCCAATGTTTCCTGCCCCGTATTCCATTAGTCAATAATCCAACTCCGCCATCTTCCTTTTCATGTTCTGAGTTTTGATCTTTTCAGGATTGCCTCCTTGCCACTTGTGCGAATTCGTGGAATTCCATCACCTGGTTTTGAAAAATGAAAGTCTGAACTACTAGTGAAATTGCTCGCAGCAAGAGAAGAAGAAAACGTTATTGCCTAGTCCTGCAAGTTGCAGAAAAGCTGATACTATTATATGTCATAAAACTGGACATGGAAACATTACCTCTAACAGAAAAGCCCAGCAAACACTCAGACTCTGAATGTTACTCTTCCTTCTCATACCAGGCTTTTGCTGAAACGTGACCTTCTCCTTATAGCCTTTCTTGATCACCCGATTTAAAGGCGTTACCTCCCCTAGCCCCCGATTACATACTCTCTCTCCCCCTGCAAGTCTTCTCCACGGTGATTAGCATCACCCAACACATATTTTACTTAGTTTATTTTGTATTGAGTTTATTTTGTATTTTCACTAAAGTAAACTCATGATCTTCTGGATTCCCAGTATTTCTAGAAAAGTTCCTGGCACACAGTAGCAGCTACTTAATAAATTATTATTGAATATATAAATGAATGTTGTTATATTCTATGAAAGCAGCTTTAATCTCCCAAAGTCTACACTTTGGATTGGTTTTCTTCCTTAATGATTTCTTGCCCTAATAATGTATTTATGTTGGCATTGCTTTTTTCTGAAAGTTATAAATACTCATGAGGCAATGTCCTCACAGCAGAAAAGGATAATTAAGGCTTCCCTATTCTCCCACATGTATGCAGGCAATAGAAAATTTATGACTATTTGATTTTTTATTTAAGCACAGAGTCTGAGAACCTGCCTTGTTTAAATGAATATGAGCAATTGGATACTGGCCTGACTTCCTTCGTCCCATCACCAGGTCCTTTTCCAACTGGGTGGCATGATGCTCTGGGCTGACTGCACCTGGGAGCCACGAGCATCCAGGGTGTGCCTTCAGAGGGTGCCTCCAGTGGTTGGCTCATGCCACCAGACACCAGCTCCACTCACAGTGCATGTGTTTGTATTCATGTCAATTGCTAAAAGCACAAAACCTCAGGGATTCTGCATTCCTGGGGAATTCCAAAGTCATTTGGTGTTGGTGGTGGTAGCGTGAGGGTGAGAAGGAATTAGGAATTGCTCTTTTGTTTAGGAAAATGTGCCATTCGTATGTCAGGGTACCTAGTACTCACTCATTGCACATTTCACTCACTCATTCATTCGGCACGTTCGTTGAATGCCCATTCTGTGCCAGGCTTATTCTAAGTGCTGGAGTTAAGGGAGTGAAGGCGGTGAACAAAACAGACAAATCCCGGCCATCATGGAGCTTGTACTCCAGTGGAAAGCCCAACAACAAACACACAAGCGAGTAAAACATCCAGTACATCAAGTGGTGATAATTCTTCTACAGAGAAGAATTAAGCACAGAGAAGAGACGGTATTTGCCAGAGGAATGACTAAAGGGCTCTGATCAAAAAAAATATTAGAGATGTGTAACCTCATCATTTCAATTTACATTTGGGGGCGAGATGTTGAATTGAGGAGTAAGAAAGAAGCCTCGATCCTGGATTTTTTCAACTTGCTGGTGTGGAAAATTTATTAGTCTGAGGCCCTGAGCGGGTGGTGGAGCGGGGGGTGGTTAAGACCCTACTGAAAATAGGGTAAGTTTGGTTTGAACTTAGTTCTCTTCTCTGCATGGTGGCTCCTGCGCCTTCATTCACCACAGCGCTCTCTGATGTCAGTTTGCTCGTTGTGAATGCAGGTGGATGACAGATCTTGAGCCCTTTTGTGGCCTCGATGTAAGTGATAATAAGTCAGTGAAAATGGAAGAGACAGACTCAGACAGTTTGCTTCACAGCGCAGATATATGTGGATGGTTAAGTGAGCAATTCTATGGACCTTCCAGGGACCCACAGAATTCCTCCTGCTCTCACCACCCTAGCCCCAGAACCCTATAGCTGCCATTCCCGGCAAGCCTCTGAGAAAGCAGTGAACGCATGAGCACCCAAGGGAGTCCAACAAGATGCTGCCTTTGACAGGCCTCAGAAGGGAGGTCTATGTCCCATGTTGTGGCCTGGCAGACAGCTGCTGATGGAGGGTGGGCTCAGGAGTATGAGCAGCAGGCGGCGGGGCAGTGGTTTTCCTCCGTCAGCCACGGGAGTGAGGCATCTCCGGAGAACAGCCTGGAAGCTGAAATTCCACCTGGTGTTTTAACGCATGGGAGGGAGAAGTGGGAGGTGGTCCCCTCTCCCGGGGACGGGCCAAGGAGTCAAGGGCAACCTCTGCATTGCACAGATGGCTGGACACCACACACTCATTCCCAGCCGTGCTGTAATTCAGATACTGTGATAGATGATGTGTATCCTGAGTGTACCCCCTAGCCCCCAGCCCAGTGCCAGGGCCGTCACCACCTTCTGACCCAGACCCAGATCCTGGCTCTGCCTCTGTAACCTTGGGTAAGCTGCCCAGTCTGTCTGAGGTGCAGTATCCCCATCTGTACAATGACAGTGACGACCACACGGGGCTGTCCTAAGGGCTAAGTGAGTCCACACCTGCAAAGTGGTTGCGCCTTGGCACTCAGTAATTCAGTTCACTTTCTCTTCCATTATTGCACTTTATAGTTTGCTCTCTCTTATGGTAAGTAACATTCATGGAATAGCTACCATGTGCAATGCAATTTACTTTCTATCATTTGCTTTTTACAACACTGTGAAGTTGAAACTCTTATTACCTCTGAAGATATGACTCTTATGCCCATTGCAAAGATGAAGAGATGCAGGTGATTTTAGAAGGCAGAGTGAAGCTTGTGTCAGGATCACAAAATCTCAGATCTGGAAAACATTTGAGAAGTCATCTGGGACCACTGTGGCGTGGTCCAGGGTTCTTGACAGATGGTCACAGAGCATTGATTTGAACAGGTCTGGTGGCGAGGGCATGGACCTGTTGTTCCTTATTTCTGCCGCATCCTGCGGATGGCCTCCTCTATCAAAGCTCCCACCAACCCCCTGAATCACATACTGTGTCCTCCAGCTCCAGAAATCTGCCACCCTCCCTTACTAGCAGTGGTCTCCTGGGCAAGTGTTTCAGCTTTTCTGTGCCTTACTGTCCTCATTTGTAAAATTGAAGATAATAAAAAATGCTCTTAGGGTTGTTGAGAGGATTAAATCATATGACACATGTGAAGTGCTCCGAATAGTGCTTGTCATCCATCAGCAGGCACACAACAGATATTAATTATTATTACAGTTCACATGCAGTTTTATGAATTTGTCCAGACATTTTCCCTCTTCCTCCTCATCAAAGACATCCTTCCCAGTCTGTGTCAGAAGGACCCACTGGGTCTTTTCCTAGGAATCCATCCTGCAGGCCTTATATAACCATGGTTCCAAAACATTGATGACATCTACATAACTAACACGCAAATGTCATTTTTTTTCATATGTACATACTTGAAAGTCCTGGCAGAATCCCCAGTGGTGGGAAGACTGAGAGGACCCTTGGTGGAACAGTGAGGATCTCTGACTGGAACCGACTGTGTGTGTCTGGCAAACACTTGTCAGCCTCTCTGTACATCTATGGAGGGCAGGATCTTTGATTAGAAAGCTAATTGGAGAACATTTTCCCTAGAAGGAGTCCAATGACACTTTAAGAAATTTTATTTAAAATTTAAAAATATTTTTACAAATTCATCAAGGTATACTTGATGTGCAGTAAACTGCACAGTATTTACAATAAACTGCACATATTTACAGGGCACAGCCTGATGAGTTCAGGCACATTCCTATACGTCCATGAAGCCATTGCCATAATCAAGTTACTGAACATACACACCACCACCAAAATTCCAATGACGTATTTAACAAGGTGAATGGCAGATTTTCTAGATGAGGTCGGAAGGAAGGCTACAGCCTCAGAATAGGCTGTCAATCATCTAAATCTGGAAAAGTACATTGTTCAAGATAAAAGTGGAGTTTAAATTGAGCTGTCCAAAATGATCTTATCTATGTATATGCATGACTTGGATATTGGGCTGTACACCAGAAACTGACACATTGTAACTGACTGTATTTTAGTAAAAAAAATGTTTTTTAAATAAATTGAACTGTCCAAAGAAGGAGAAGTAAATGCCAGTGGAGTGGGAATGTAAATTGGAAATATGGAAAAATGTATGGAGGTTCCTTAAAAAACTAAAAATAGAGCTACCATCCAGCCATCCCACACCTGGGCATATTTCTGGAGGAAACTCTAATTCCAAAAGGTATTTTCACTCCTGTGTTCATAGCATCACTATTTTCAATAGCCAAGGCATGGAAGCAACCTAAATGTTCTTCAACAAATGACTGGATAAAGAAGTTGTGAGATATATGTGTGTGTGTGTGTGTACATATATATGTACACACACACACACACACACACACACACACACACCACACAATGGAATATTACTTGGCCATAAAAAATAAAACAATGCCATTTGCAGCAACATGGATGGACCTAGAGAATATCATACTAAGTCAGACACTGAAAGACAAACATTATATGATATCACTTGTATGTAGAATCTAAAAAATAATACAAATAAATCTATATACAAAACAGAAACAGACTCACAGACATATCAAACAAACCTATGATTACCAAAGGGGAAAGGAGGGGAGGAGGAATAAATTAAGAGTTTGGGATTAGCAGATATATACTACTGTGCATAAAATAGATAAGCAACAAAGATTTATTGTATAACACAGGGAACTGCAGTCAGTATCTGATAATAACCTATAATGGAAAATAATCTGAAAAAATATGTAAAACTGAATCACTTTGCTATACACCTGAAACTAACACAATATTGTAAATCAACTATATTTCAATTAAAAAAAAGTAATGCCAGTGGAAGAAATTTTGCAATGTTTTGCTTCTAGCACATATAGAAGAAGCAAAGAGGTAGAGATGGGAAGGAGCACAAAATTCCAAAACAGTTCAGAATGCTAGAGAGCAAGTCTTGCCCTCCACGTTGGGCAAGACTACAGGCAGTACATACTATTGGTGCCGAGGGAAGAAAGGAGTGTTGCCACCTTCCCAACACCCTGCCTCTAGAACAGCTAGATTCCTGGTGTATATGGTTTCAGAGAAACTGGACATCACTCACCATCATACTTTGGAAAGTACCCCTTCAATCTCTGCCATGTCCTAAGTACTTTGGGATGTGCGTCCAAGTCTTTTATGAAGCTCCAAGAAAACTGTTAAGAGTGAACAGTAAATGCTACACTTTCTGACCTGGGGTCCGTCTCTCCTCTCCTGCCCCACACTGGGCCCCACACGGCCACATCCCACGGGGGACTGCCAATCTCAGCACCATGGGAGCGCGTGGGTGGGCCAGGAGAGACTGAGTCTGAAGAAAGGCAGGAATGTCATCTTTCTCTGGCCCCCACTCCTTAAACTATTTGTTGGAAAGAAAGTCAGGATCTTGTTGGAACCACTGTTCTACTTAGATCTCCATGGTTTTGGAGCTGCTCAGAAGGGAACCAGCAGCAGGGTGGTAGTCGCTGCACAGTAGTAAGATCCTTTATCTCCCTCTGATGCCTTGAGGATCTCCAGCAAGACCTGGTTGTTTACTTGATCAACTTCACCTCTAAAGTTTTCCTGGAAACCAGGGCCATACGTGCCCCCTTCTCGAAATACGAAAGTCATCGTGCTACCCGGAATCTTCCTGTACCAGTAGTTATAGTAGTCACTGATGGGCCCTCCTTTCATGGAGCACCTGAGGGTGACAGATCCCCCCACAGACACAGTCACTGCTGCGTCTTGAGGCACCAACACGTCTGCTGACATGATTCCTGAGAGAAAAGACACGAAGGGCGCTCAGTGAGGACTGGGGCTGAGACCACTGAGTTAAGGTGCACTGTGCTCATGGCCAGGCAGCCTTGATGCCTCCTTATTGCTGACTCTTGCTTGGTTGAGGTCCCGGGATCTGCCTTACCTGCCCAGAAGAGGGTGAGATGGATGAGGGAGCAGACCCTCTGCATGGCTCCGCTTGGGACGGCTCTGCCTCCCAACTCGTCCTCTGCCCGGTCCCTCCTCTGAGTCAACACCTTCTCTGTGACGCATTTGTGACTGAGGAAACCAGCCCCCATCAGCAGCTGTTCCATTACTTAAGAGAGGTTTTGCCAATCCCAGGAGGCACACAGCGCCTGCTGCCTGTTAATGACATGACAACGCCCTTTGGGATCAATCACAGGGTCCAGAGAAGTAAGGCCAGGTGGGAGGAGGTTAAGGCAGTCTATTTGATGGATAACAAGGTTTCTGCTTCCCGCCCTAGAAATTTGATATTATAGCTCTGTTTTCACAGTAATACATGTCATACGCTCTGTGGTGAAGTTAAGAGTTAATGCCAAGAAGAATTATTGACATCTACAGCTTTAATCAAAAGAACCATCAAAGGAAGAGATCGATAGTGTGGATAGTGAGTGCACAAGGACTGTGGATGTTGTAATGATTGTTGTGTTTACTGCAAACTCCCTCCAGGCAAACCTGGATAAGGGTGATTCACCCAAGTGAAAAAGAGCAATCCAATGAAACATTGTCTCCCAGTTTGACCCAGAGTTTCCTGATCTTTATTGAGCTCATCTATCTTCTTTTCTGAAGGGCTCTTAGGTCACCTATGATGAATCACACAAAGCAAAGTATCGTAAGAAACTTAGAAACCACCAGCCCCTCCCAGTTTATGACAGTGAAATTTATTTGCACTTCAAGAGGCATATACATTTATATGTATTTGAATTCTTGGGACCTGCATGTTTGGATTTCAAGGCTGGTAATCTATGAGATATTGAAATTAAACAGGTAAATTAATAATGGAAACTAGAGGGTGCAGCCGATGCTGGGAAGAGGGTCACTTGGTATGCAAAGAGGCAGGAGCAAAGGCAGTATCTGATATCTGAGGATGGGTGCACGACCTAAATTCCTAGGCTAGTGGAGGAAAGACCCACCTGAGCTTCCTTGTTTTCCCCAGTGTAACCTGGACCAGACTGGCCTGAGGAAATTCAGACAAAAGCAAGCTCGTGTTTGCTTGATCTCATGGTAGTCATTCTCCCTATCCTTGCATCGTCTCATTTACTCAAATGCCCATCTCACCCACCATTCCTAGAGGACCATTAGCGAGTACTTAAGGTGGTCATATGCTTTGATATTACAAATTGCACTATTGTAGCCCCCTGTAGGACACAAGGGTGCCTGTTCTCTATAGTTCTTTGAAAGTCGCCAAGGGCAACTTCTCTGGGCTTACAGACTTGATCTTTGATATCGGGTTGCCTAGCTCTTGACACAGCCTATAAATCTAGTCATTTTCACTATGCACCAGACCTTGAGGATTCACTGATGAATGACAGATGTGGTCTCTCCTCTCATGGAGTTTAGTTTCTTGCATGAGAGCCAGTCATCACCTAATGATTTGCATAATGAATATCTCCACTGCTGCAGAGTGACAAGTACTCTGCAGAAAGGGGCTTATGAGAGCACGTTACAGGGGCCAGGAGCTGGTCAGGAGGTCAGGGAAGGCTTCCCTGAAGAAGTAACTTTGCACTGAGACCCAGTGCAGAAGTTACCAGCATGTGCTAGCTATATAGCGTCTGTTTGTCCCTCCAGATCACTGAGTTTCCTACTCTATGAGGCTGACCTCAATGGACAGCATCCACCTGGATCCCTGCTCTCTGGGGTCCTGTTTAGTCTGGCCAATGGGAGGCCCCACCGGGAGACTGGCGAGAAGGAGGAGGGTGAGGTGGGGTGTTAATACCCCGCATTCCTTCCTGCCAGGCTGTGGGTAGGCAGCGGCTGCTCTCCTCTGTCGGAGGCTACAGCTCCCCTCCTACAGCTGCAAGTTTCAATGCAGCCTCCTGTACTTCGTGTTTCAGGTGCAGGGTGGTAGCAGTTTTTCTGTTGCCAGACCCACTGTGTTTCACCATCTCTTTTTGGTTTCCCACAACCCAGCTGAATCAGTTTCCTAGAGATGCTTTAACAAACATCACAAACTGGATGGCTTAAAACAACAGAGCTTTATTGTCTCACAGTTCTGGAGGCTAGAAGTCTGAAGTCAAGGTGTCAGCAGGGCCATGCTCCTTCTGAAACTTCAGGAGAATTCTTCTTGGCCTCTTGCTAGCACCTGGAGGTTGGCTGGCAGTCCTTGGTGTTCTCTGGCTTGGCTTGTCACTGTGTCCCTCCAACCTCCACCTTTGCTGACACACAGTGTTCTCCCAGTCTCTGTCCTTACACGGCTTTCTTCTTACAAAGACATCAGTCAAGTTGGGTTAGGGGCCCGCCCTACTCCAGTATGACCTCATCTTACTAATTACATCAACCTTAATGAATTACATCAATTGCAAAGATCTGATTTCTGGATAAAGTCACTTTCTGAAGTGCTGGGGCTTAAGACTTCAATGTCTTGTTTTTTGAGGGACACAATTAAGTCCATAACACCTGCCCACACCTTTGCTATGTCCTTTTCATCCCTTTGAGAGCACCCTCTGTCTCCTGTTGGGACTCTGCTTGACATGCCAGATATAGGGGGCATATGTAGGGAAAGAACATTCTATATAAGAAATGAGGACATATTAAAAAAAAAAAGCCCTGAGTTAGGAGGAAGTGTTGGAAGCTTAAAGCTGCATTAATATCAAAAGAAGAGTTAGTAGAGCTCAAACGAGCCTCTCTTCCTGGATAATTCCTGTTGAATTCTCCCAAATTATTCAGAAAGTCATTCTGAAAAATTCCAAGACTGCCCTTATGTTTATGGCTGTGATTTCTATCTGCCACAGGTTAGAGGTCATTTTAAGGGTTTATTGCTGGGGGAGGGTGTAGCTCAGTGGTGGTGCTTGTGCTTAGCATGCCTGAGGTCTTGGGTTCAATCCCCAGGACTTCCATTAAAAATAAATTAAATAAATAAACCTAACTACCTCCTCTCCCCACAAACAAAAGAAAGAATTTATTGCTAATGGACAAAAACAACCTTCCTCTAGGCCTGACTAGCAAAGAGTCAGTACAAACAATATATCAAAGCTAGAAGTGGAAAACAGTAGTGGGGAGGGAACAGATGATGGTTTGACTTGATTTGATTTGGAAGGAGCTCGGGACAGGGTGTGGCTGGGGGACTTGCTCTCCTGACCAGCCTCCAAAGCTTGGCCTGGGCCTGTGGCAGGTGCAAGATGGAACTTGAGCGCAAACATAGCCCATGTGGGGTGCCCAGGTGGAAGGCAGAAAAGTGTGCCAGGGTCCCGTCCTTGGATCCTCTCTTTCTCAGGCTCTGGGCAGGCTGAGTTCCTTGTGTTCAGTCATTCTTTCTGTGCCCAGGTCAGCAACTAGACCACAGCTTCCCAGGTCCTGGAGGAAGTCTGTCCCTTTATGTGACTTCTGGTGAGACCTAATGCTCCTTTACAGTCTGGGAGGAATAAATAATAAATGAGATTATTTTGCAAACCCTTGGCTTATCACTTGGCTATTTGTTAGTTTCCTTTCTCCTTGACGTCATTATATAAAAATAAGGATATCTCAGACTTGAACAGTTAGCAGGAGAGATGAGCGCTTTGGGAGGGCTTTACCCATCCTTCCCCACAATCTCCCTCAGCCTCCCATTCTCCCACATCTTTCCCAATTTATGTGCTGTGAAAATACAGCTTCAAGGTAGGTCCCTGAGGCTTCTTTTAATCAGATTGCAGCCCTTCAGCTCCTCCTTTGTAGAAAATCTGGAATTGCCTTTGTATGCAGTGCTTTACAATGCACAAGTGCCACCTCACACTTGTCTGGTCTGGCTTTATCTTCTGTGAACCCCCCTGAAGCACCTGCTGAACCCATGTGGATCCTCAAAAACGCTGACTGAAGTGAAATGTCTTCTGCCCACCGGATGTCTGACTTGAAAGTGACGTGCTGTGTGCAACACACCAGGAGCGCAGAGCAAGACCAGTCAGGAGCTCATTGCCAAGATCATGGCCCCAGGAAGGGCCCCCGGGCTTCAGGTTGTGGCTCTAAACATAGACCATATCACTACAGGAACTTCTGCTCCCTTCAGCCTTACCAGACAGAGGAGGGTTAAGAAAGGCACTGCTGACCTCAAGACGCAAACAGCCACAAGCCCTTTTTGCTTTTCCATTTGTGTACAGTGGCGAGAGACGGCTGTGAGGCTGAGGTAGTTAATATTTCATTTTCAGGGCCAGGGTGCTGCTTGGGGGGTCCCGGGCAAATCAACACGGATGACACAGCAGTGGAGGAAGATCTCTTTACTGGCCTCTTTGAGAACAGAAGGAAAAATGAAAGATTTGAGGGTAGTAGTGATCTTGCAAGCCTTCTCATCCTCGTTCCAGCCTTCACTTCCCCATAATTTCAAGCAAAGGGCTGCTTTTCCTGTTCTTCAGGTGAGTTCTCTGAACTCATACTCCATTTCTTTGAATTTGCACAGACTGTTGAGAATAGGCAGCTGGGTAACCCCACCTCTGCTCAGACAAGCCTCAGACAGAATACCATCCACAGACCTGGGCTGGACGGGGTCCTGGAACTCGAGAGCCCTCATTTGTCACTGTCTGCTCTAGTCTCAGGGGTCAGCTGGGCTGTAGTGGAGAGACCTCTGGATTTAGGCTTGAAAGATTTGAGTTTGCTCCTGACACCGTCACTCACGTGCAAGTCATTTACCCTCTCCAGGTCTCAGTTTTCTAGACAATAAAATGGGGATGATACTGCCTCATGTGGTCATAAAATAATGGACATGGGTCCACCTTGTGAAGGATCTACAGTTAGACCTGCCCTTGGGGTCAGCTGTCCAGTGTGGAAGGTGGGAGGGGCAGGCTTTGGGGTGACCTATGTGGGGGCAGAGGCACCGTGCAGAGGGCGGAACAATAGTAAGTCCCTCCACTCTCACTGTGGTTTCAAGACTCTCCAGGGACAACTGGCCTCTACCAGTAAAAGTTGTCCCAGAGACCAGGGCCACAGGAGTCTCCTTGTTGGTATAGGAAGCTCAGGGAGTCACCTCGGTTCCTCTGACACCAGTGTGTAGTCTGATCATTCACTTCCCCGCCCCTGGTATTCGGTGCTGCAAAATGTTGCTTCTTCTAAAAGGAGCAAACATCTCTTCTTGCTCCAACAAGACACCCAGCTTGATTCCTGAAAAGCAAAATCAAGGGAAAAGGAAGAGAGAGAAACTGAGGCGGCCTCTCAGAGCCTCAGGGGACCGAGGTACCAGAGTGGAATTTCAGAGCCATCTTCCAGTTCAGACTTCCCATCATCTCTCCCGGGAGTCATTTAATCCGGGGAGTCATTTATTCATTCACCTACTTATTGGGCAAACATCCACCGGGCTTTCTGGTGGGCTCAGTGCCGGGTTGGGCTCCGCTGGGGTGACAGTGTTTCGGGCTCACCTGGCCCAGGAAGCTGCAGGCCCCCAGGCTCCACGGACGCTCTTACCTGAGCAGCCGAGCGGCAGGAGGAGGCAGGCAGATGTGCCGCGTGGCTTCCCCTGAGGACTGAAGGGTCTGCTGCTGGGACCGTCTCCTGGCCTTTTCAGCCCTCAGCATCTCAGCGACTCGCCTGGGTGCTCTTGGGTTTGCCTGCGGACAACGAGGAAATGAGCCTGAATCAGCAGATGTTCTGCCACCAGAGAACAGCCTCACCAGTTGTACAGACGGTCTGGGGATTTTTTCTTTCTGCTGCAAAAGGCAGCATCTCCTTCCCAGAGAGAGGCCAAGATTTTGGCAGGGCAATGTTGCTGTTTATCAGATAGCTTTTAATTTTCTTACCCCTCTCGTTCTGGATGCTCCTTTTATTTTTTGTTGCAATATACTTATTTTGGATTTTTATTTATATACCAAGGGAGCTGCTTCCTAGGAAGGGAGGTAGACCTTGCCAAAATGCCCATCTTCCACGGGACAAGAGCCCATAACTGTCGCCCAGAATTTAACGGAAAATATGATTGCATTGGATTTAATTTTTAGTAGCAGTTAAGTGCCCTGTAAATGTTGATGCTGGACTAAAGGAAACATGGCACGAAATAAACATAATGGGAAGATGGAGAAAGCGGAGCAGGCAATGAAAAGTAAATGAGGAAATGCAAAGTTAAAGCATGGAAAGAGGTTTAATGGGGGTACTGTAGAATTATCTCCTGAAAGGACAAAGTAGAACAAACTAACAATAAAAAGGAAATGTAACAGCTTGGATAAGAGCAATGTAGGGGCAGAGAAAAGCTGGAGAGGTGGTTAGGACTGTCACCTCCATGCAGTGGCTCTCAGTCTTGGCCTCACATTGGGATCCCCCGGAAGCCTGGGCTCTACCCCCCAGAGAATCGGATTTAATTAGTCTGGGGTGAGGTCTGGGCATCAGGATTTTTAGAAACTCCCCAGGCAATTGTAATGTGCAGCCAGGATTGAAAACCGCTGTGTAAGAGCATCATTTAGTAAAACAAAGAATCAACCTTGTAGTGCACTACAGGCTTACTACAGTGTTGTCCTCAGGGGACAAGGCAAAGCCTGTGGTCAGGTGTCATCTGTGACCGGGATGGTCTGCCAGTCTTGTTCTCGTCTCCAGGACACAGGTGGATCCTCTCTGGTGATTTGCCCTTGCTGGCCTCTTAGGACATCAGAGGCTGTGAGGACCTGCTGAGGTCAGCTTCGGCCATTTCCCTGTTGCCCTGAGGTCTTACAGCAGTGCTGCGTACTTAGTAGGTGCTTAGTAAATAGTTGCTAAGTGCTCTGGTCCTTGTCCTTCTGGATCCTTCTCTGCTGATTGGAATGGGCTAAGCCTGTGGTTCTTCCTCTTAATCCCGTCCTGCCCTTCAAGATCCAAACTTTACACTACTCAGCTCCCTTCTGAGAGGGTGAATTCAGCCAGGGGAGTCCGCTGGCTGTGATTCCTCACATTGGACAACACGTCGCTGTGTGTGTGAGACGGAACGCAGCCTGCAGCTCACCAGCTCCACAGAGTAATGAGTTCTCGCTGTATTTCAACTTGTGTTTTCTTTTTTTCCCCTCTTTCCCTTTCTCCCTCCCTCCCTCCTTCCTTCCTTCCTTCTTTGTTTTTGTCCTGTAATTCCCAGGCTGACAGCAGACCACAGTCATCCAAGGAGACCTGCCATAAAGAATGAAAATGTGTGCAGTGCCCTTAAGAGACCACGTGTTTTTGGAGAGCACGGACTACCTTCTGCCCTCCTGCAGTCGCTGATTTCACGGTGAGGATTTGCTGCCACAGAGAGAGATGTGGGTAGAAATATAAAGTTATTGTCATCTCTGGGGCATTGTAGAATTGATTTCCCTGCTTGCTGGAATAACCATGGGGTCTGGTGGTCCACATGGAGAGGCCAGGACAGAGATGTTCATGCTGATAGGATTATGCCTTTGTTGATAGAAGTCTATTTATAAAAAAGCAAAACCAAAACTATTGTAATTTTGTACTTCCACCCAACACTACCCAATAGAGAGGAAAAGGCTGGAAAAACTTGGATTGGGAGCAGATAGTTTATTTGTTTAAAAGGGCCTGAAAAGAAGCCCCTCCCTCTTTGTAGTATTTCTCTGCATGGAAGAAAGAGCCCTCTGTACGCTCCTTCTCTGCAATGAAGAAAAATATTCTGCTCAAGGTTTATGGATGGGAATAGGGCTGGGGAACAGGTCAGAGACAGAAAGACAATAAATGCTTTTTTTTCCTCCTTGGGGGATGGGAGCTTATGAACAAGTAGAATGAGCATGCTTCCGTGCTGTTAGGGAGCTCAAATTTGTAGCTGCAGCACCAGATGGCTGTGGAATTAAGATCTTATGCATCCTATATCCTCCAACCTGCAAGGTGTCCCCCAGGGTAGAGGGTGGGGACAGAACTGGGCTGTCCTGCAACACTAGGGAAGTTCTCTGCCTCATCTCCCTCAGGGAAGCAAATAAAGCCCTTTATCCTTCTATCAAAGGGAAGGGAGATTGTTTACTATGGTTATCAGAGAAAAGGGGGTGGGAAGGGATAAATTTGGGAGTTTGAGATTTGCAAATGTTAACCTCTCGATGTAAAACTAGATTAAAAACCAAATTTCTTCTGTATAGCACAAGGAACTGTAGTCAACATCTTGTAATAATCTTTAATGAAAAAGAATATGAAAACGAATATATGTATGTATATGCATGACTGGGACATTATGCTGTACACCAGAAATTGACATACTGCTTTTTTTAACATTTTTTTTTTATTGAGTTATAGTCATTTTACAATGTTATGTCAAATTCCAGTGTAGAGCACAATTTTTCAGTTATATATGAACATGTATATATTCATTGTCACATTTTTTTCCCTGTGAGCTACCATAAGATCTTGTATATATTTCCCTGTGCTATACAGTATAATCTTGTTTATCTATTCTACATTTTGAAATCCAAGTCTGTCCCTTCCCACCCCCAGCCCCCTTGGCAACCACAAGTTTGTATTCTATGTCTATGAGTCTGTTTCTGTTTTGTATTTATGTTTTGTTTTGTTTTGTTTTTTTCAGATTCCACATATGAGCGATCTCATATGGTATTTTTCTTTCTCTTTCTGGCTTACTTCACTTAGAATGACATTCTCCAGGAACAACCATGTTGTTGCAAATGGCATTATGTTGTCGTTTTTTATGGCTGAATAGTATTCCATTGTATAAATATACCACATCTTCTTTATCCTGTCATCTGTTGATGGACATTTAGGCTGTTTCTATGTCTTGGCTATTGTAAATAGTGCTTCTGTGAACATTGGGGTGCAGGTGTCATTTTGAAGTAGGGTTCCTTCTGAATATATGCCCAGGAGTGGGATTCCTGGGTCATATGGTAAGTCTATTCCTAGTCTTTTGAGGAATCTCCATACTGTTTTCCACAGTGGCTTCACCAAACTGCATTCCCACCAGCAGTGAAGGAGGGTCCCCTTTTCTCCACAGCCTCTCCAGCATTTGAGAAATTGACATTGTAACTGACTACTTCAATACTTCTATTAAAAAAAAAAAGAGGAGAGAGCTGTTGGAGGCCTCCCTGAGAGTGAGACCCTGCCCACTCTACCCTAAGAGGGAGAGAGTGAGATGCCCCTAACCTCTGGGTTGGGACCGTGCTGCTAGAAGAGGGGAGATGCCAAGACGGATGCCTCACTTTCTCTCCCTTGGGAGAGGGATGTGATGGCCCAGCAGCCAGGACGGCCTGGCTTCCATGCCGGGGGCTCCCACTGCCACCAACAAAAAGTCACATCATCCATGCCTTTTCTGATTGCCCTTCAAGGCTAGACACATTTCTGGAAGTATCTCCTACTTCTTGGGCTTTGAGCTAACACACTTGCTACTTTTGCTTAGTTTTATCACAGGTTGGGAGGGAAGAGGGAATGGGGCTGAAAGAATGCTAAAACATGAGGTCAGCTCTAAAGATCTGGAGCTAAGTGAGGAATCAATGGAATTGCTCTAGTGTGCTTTGCGGAAGCCAGCTGAGTAGATTGAAAAAAAAGAGGCCATGAGGTAGCTTTGGGGCCTAGAAAAAGAGACTTCTGAACCAATTAAGTGAGAAAGTTAGTATTTGAGTGGGTGCTGGTCCTACAGCAGTTTGGGTCACTCTAACCCAGGGTCCTTGTCATGTCCCAGAAACACCACCCACTCTGCACCTGCTACTGTCTAGTCGCCTTACCCTGTGTATCTCTGACATTCTAGCTGGCTATGTGGGGTATATGGTGAGTCTTTGGTAGAAAGGGAGCCTGGGTGTAGGGGCAGGGACTGGGGTAAATGCAGTATTATCCATCACACTCATCGTGGCTGGAGAACCATAGTTATGAGTGGTTGTTTTACGATCACCACAGTATGGCTGTGTTAGAGCCTGGTCTAGAGTGCAGGTGCTGTCATGTACATGGTGGATGTGACAAGTTAAAGGGCTGTTAACACTGAGCTGCGTGAGGAACACTTAGTAAGAGTGAATGAAAAGATTACTGGGTAGAAGTACAAGCTATCCAGCTGGCAGAGCTTTAACTGCCAAGTAGTCTGAGAGCTTGCACAGGTGCATGACTGAGTAGTGACTGTGTGCAATGGGAAGTTGCCAAAGGAGGGAAAAGGAAGTACCACGTGCAGCAAGACTGCCCTGCGGGATGAACAACCCTCACATCTATCAAGCGGAAGTGACATTGCCAGTGAAATTGCACGGTACCTGACAGAGCACACTGTATCAATCTAAACCGACAGCATTGTCCGGGCTGTGGTGAGAAATCAGGGAGGTAGGGTAACAAAAGATGCCGAGGGAATGGCACCTGCCAAAAAGATGGACTGGGAGAGCACAGGGTAAGGGGAGTTTTGCAAGACTCAACTGACAAAGATGTCTCTCTGTCAGAAAACCTGATTTTTCAAAATGCCAGCTCAAGTCCCAGATTGGTGACCCAGAAGCTGCAGCGTGCTGGGAGGAGAACTGTTACCTCTATTCACAATCTGCTGTGTTTGCATTGACTCACAGTAGGGTTGGAAACTCAGCTGGACAGAATACCAAATGCCTAGCAGGGTTTCCACAACTACCGTCAACCCAGAGAGGCTCTTGTTAATCAATATGATGGCACAAACTGTGTGTTTATCCATGGAAGTGGGGTAGAGAAGGGAAACCAGCAGAAAAAGAAAATACAGTTTAATGTTAAGGCAGTTCATTTGCAGCAACATAGTTGGACATGGAGATTGTCATTCTAAGCGAAGTAAGCCAGAAAGAGAAAGAAAAATGCCGTACAATATCACTTACATGTGGAATCTAAACAAAAAGACACAAAGGAACTTACAAAACAAAAACAGATTCACAGACATAGAAAATAAACTTACGGTTACCTGGGGGAAAGGGGATGGGAAGGGATAAATTGGGAGTTTGAGATTTACAGATACTAACTAATACATATATATAAAATAGATAAACAACAAGGACCTATTGTATAGCACAGGGAACTATATTCAATATCTTTTAGTAACCTATAATTAAAAAGAATATGAATGGGAACATATGTTTGTATATGTATGCCTGAACTGTTATGTTGTACACCAGAAATTGACACAACACTGTAAACTGACTACACTTCAATAAAAAAAAAAATGCTATGCTAGTTGAAAAATGTTTGTTTTTACAGAAGGGATGTAATCCAGACAATTTTCCTCTTGTTTTGATAGACTAAGCCCTAAGCTTCAAGCAGGTGGAGGCCAAGGACAACTTTTTTTTTAGGGCAACCAAAATGAGAAAAAACAGCTTCTGTGTACATACACGAAGGGTCCGTGGGCTCCGTGTCTGCGTTATGATCAGGGCCTCCCTGTGTGTTCTTCACGGGCAGTGTGGACCCCGACCCACTTAAGCAGATCGTCATGTACAAAAAGACTTAGCTTTTCTCTGGGCAATCAGTCCTCTTTTCATCTAGAGGTGATTAAAATGAGCAGATTTTGACTGGTGGGGAGAAGCTTGGAAAGGAACAGGATCAAAATTCAGATGAAGGAGCCAAGGTGCAGTTGCCACGAGCTGCTATTAGAGCAGCTGGAGAAACATCTTTCTGCAATCCTGGGAGTCGTCCTCCATCGACTTCCTCTTTGACCCTGAATCTAAATCGAGGAATCAGCATGACGTGGTTGAACCACTGCTCTGGCTGGTGGGAGAGTTTTAGGTAAACCCTTGTTGTTTTCTTTTATCCTTTCATTTCAAAGTAGAGAGTAGATGTGGGTGGGGACTACTGTGAAGAGTAAGTCATCCGTGGCTGTGACATCCGGCATTGCCAGATGGGTGTGGGGACGCAGGCAATTTATAAAACCTTTGCGGCAGCTTCTGTGACCACAAGGGAAGATATCAGCTTGATTGAGCATTTTTAAATTTAAGTATTCACCTCATGCCAAAGTATGTAGCTGGGTTCTCTCATCAGAGATTTTTCATTTGGAAATACAGTAGGATGAGGCATTATTTCTTTAAATAAAATATTCCCTTTCATTCCACTCTGTGTCTCAGTGATCCCTAAAGCAGAAATTCAGTTCAAACATTAAATTTAATAATCATATATTAAACTCTTACTATGCATCACCCCGTGGAAACTGAAGGTGAACAGACCAAGGATGCCTGCCCTCAAGGGGTTATAAATTAGGAGCAGCATGAAGTAAGCATCCAAACAATCATGGGAAAAGTGAGAAAACATGAAATGACTCAAGACAGGTTAAGCGCTAAGGTGGTTCAATTGGGGAGAGATGATATTCTCAGAGGGGAGTTTTGCATTAGAGATATAAATTTCAGAGTTCTGAGCACATATGTGGAATTCAACTCTGTGAGCATGAATGAGATCGCCTGGGGGGAGATACAGAAGGGAAAAGGACCCAGGCAAGGGCCCCGGGTGCTCTGTATTTAGAAGCCAGATAGAGGAAGAGCCAGCAAGGGGACTGAGAAGGAGAGGCCAGGGATGTAGAGGAAAACCAGCAAAGTACAGCATCTCAGAAGCTAAGCACGGAAAGCATTTCAGGAAGGAATGAGGGTTTATCTATTTTGTATATAGTAGTTTGTATCTGCTAATCCCAATCTCTTTATTGACCCCTCCACTCCCTTCCCCTTTGGTAACCATAAGTTTGATAGCACAGGGAACTATATTCAATAGCTTGTAACAACCTATAATGAAAAGTAACATGTATACTTGTGTATATAACTGAATCACTATGCTGTACTCCAGAAACTAACACAACATTGTAAATCAATCATACTTCAATTTAAAAAAAAAAAAAAGAAGGAATGGGTGGCCAGTGGTGTAGCACACTGCTCAGAGGCTGTATAATCATCTGCTATTTATTCCTGTGTTTGTTTTACGTCTGTCTCTTCTTATCTTAAGGAGGGCAGGGCCTGTGTTTATGTCACTCACAATATGTACTTAATGTCTGGTACAGTATTGGCACAGAGTAGGACTCAAGATATATTTGTTGTATAAAGGAACAAGAAATTAAAGCCAATCTGAGGGGTTTGTACTTAATTCAGTGGCAAAGAACAGTGTCTTCAGATGAACAGCATCTTCAGATTCCTAACATGGAGTTTGATTTTAGCAAAAATACAAGCCTCCTTTGGAGGACTGTACACACCTGTTGGCTTCATGCATACCTCGTCTCACCATCACTAGGCATCCTCCAGCCTGGATGCACAGAAATGAGGAAGCAGCTAGAATCCATGGGGTGATTCTCCCATAATCCTTGAGGGCAGCGTTAGTCATCAGAATCTCATGAGATGTTAGTGGTTGAGCCATTATAGGAAGAACTCTCTGAACCCAATTCTGGGCTAAGTAGGTATCTTTACAGCAGTTCTCAGAGCATACAATATGGTAATAAAGAATTGGGAGTATTAAGAGAGGGCTATTAAGGTAGAGAGTTTGCCAAACTTATTTGACCATGGAATCCTTTTTAATTGCTTAATAACTGTTAACATCTTGAGGGACAGTAACATTAAGAACAATTTGGCAAGTGTCACCTGAGAGTTTTTCTAAGAAGAAAATAAATCATATCAAATTTCTTTTTAGTTGATATGGGGAGAAACTCTCCATGCTGGGTACAGATTACACGGGTGGAGTCCAAGATTGTGATAGGTTGTATCAATATTCTCAAGTATTTTATCCTCCCTCTTATATGAGAGGATTATCAATTCTTGCTGGATGCTTCGTGTCTTGCAGTGCCTTTTGTGGGAGGGGCATGGTCCCTGCCCAGCTGATTCTTGGCGTGGCCATGGAAGGGCTTTGGCCAATGAGTGTGGGTGGACAAGAGGTATGTTGTGTCTGAGCAGACGCTCTAAGGAGCATCTTGAGTTTCTGCCAGCAGTTCTCTTGTTCTTCCTTTGTCATGAGAACAGTGTGTCCCAAATAGCGAGTTATCTTTTCGTCAGGATTCTGGAATGGGAAGATGAAGGGAGCAGAGCTTCCCAGACACCTTGTAGCCACCAACTTGTAGTAAAAGCTGGAGCAAAAAGCAAATGTTCATTGTTAAGCTATTGAGATATTGGGGCTGTTTGTTACTATAGCAAAGTTGAAAAATACAAAGAGGGAAATATGGAAGGCTGCTAGAAATATGACAGCTGTTTCTTTCCAGAGCCCCCAGAAGAGAGAGAACCCTGGAGGAGAAGCAGGAAACAAAATGTAGCTGAATTTTTTATACTTCATGGGAGAAAAGTTGTACTTTTGCTCTGATTAAAAATAACTCCATGGGTTTAGATTTATAGACTTAGTGTAGACCATAAGGTGCTGGCATATCTGAGGAGAACTCTCAATATTTCAAACTGAATGAAATCAAAGGACACACAGAAGTGGAAGTTCATGACCAGTCGCACCCGCACTGCTCGCCTCCCTGTGGAGCACATTACTTTCTTACTAGTCTCTCCAGATTTCCTCACAGCTCCCATCAGTGGGATGGGGAAAAGGTCAGTGCCTCCAAGCACCAAATTCTGGGAAATCCCAGAGGTTTGGAAGGGCTCTTTAATAACAACAAAAAGTTAAAGGGAGTGACCATTACCTAAGGAAATAATGCTCTTTTTTGCCTCCCCCCTTCCTCTTTGATTTTCTTAATTATTTATCTTCTCAACCCACACTGTTCCCATTTAGCTGGTCCGTTTTGTGGTGTGCATCATGGCAACACTTTGGAAATCTCTCAGCTTTGCTTGGCAGAGAGTTTTCTATGTCTGTGGTTAAGGGGCCCCACGGAAGTTCTGATAGACATTAGCTTCCCCACCAAAAAAAAAAGACTGATTATATCTAGTCTAGGTTGATTTTTCCATCAGTTTTCAGTTTGTTTTAAGCTGGGAACATCAGAGCCAAAGGGAGGCTTGTGTGTGTGTGCGTGGGTGAATTTAACTGTCAAGGATTCTTACCTTCCTTCCTGGGTCATCTTCAAGAACCTCCAAGCCTATATCATCTCAGGGAAGCAAGTTCTTTTTCTGTTAGGAGCTCACGTCACTTCCTCTGAGAAGCCACCCCCAGCCCCAGGCCATCACTTCCTTCTCTCTGTCCGCACAGCTGTGTGCTCCTTCCTCTGTTAATGTCTCTATTTTCATGTCTGTTTCTCCACTAGAAAGAGCACCCTGAGGGCAGGAGTTGAGCTTTGGTGGTTTGTATAACTCAGCATGTGGCAAAGCACGGGAATACTGTACGTGCGCAGTACATATCTGAGGGATGAGCATATGCACCCTCAAATTATAGGCTTGTGTATTTTAATAATATAGCTACTGAAAATATCCACATAAAATCCAAAAGGATTCATCATAAGCTCAGCCAGGAGTCACTGAGAAAAAGTAACATTGACTCCTCTGATCTCCTCGTAGCTGGCCAGTTTCTCTGGGCAGGTGTTGCTTACCTGTCTCAGGTCCCGCTTACCTGTCTCAGGTCCCTATGTGGGAACTGGATCAAATATACTCCAGAGGATCCTCCGACCCTCCCAGTCCTGTGTGCCCCAAGATGGGCTTTTGCATCGGTCAGACAGCTAGAGAGTGGGTAGAAATCTGGTCTCCGAGAACACTTGGTCTCTGTCTCAGGGTGACTCTGAAATCTCCCAGACCACTCAAAAGTGAGATTATAGTAAGGCTTGGGACCCACCTGTGGCCCAGAGTCAATGATTATCACCAAAATCTAGGTGATTATCACCAAAATCTGGAATCTAGGAAAGTCATTCAATTATTCATACAAATATATATTCATGCAATTTATCAGGCTTAAGATAAGCAAGAGCAGATAGAGTCTTTGGCCTCTCACAGCTTACAAAGTAGTGAGAAGCTAGATATTAATCAAATTAATGAAATACATTACAAACTGAAACACGAAGGCATATTTAAAACCCTAAATCTGAACTTGCTGGGACATCTCAAGACATCTATGAAGAACTGATGTGTAAACTTTGATCCAAAAGATGAATAGGAGTTAAATAGACTATAAGGAAACAGAAGAAGTATTCCATAGGGAGGGAACAATATGTGCAAAGGCCCTGGGGTGGGGGGGAGGTACTTGGTGTATTCAAGCCACTGGAAGAAGGCCAGTTTGACAGGAAATGGAAAATGAGGGAGAAGGGTGAGAGATATTGGCAGTGGAGGTGAGACAAGGTCAGACTGAGCAGGGTCTTAGAGGTCACTGTAAGGATTTTGGTCTTTAAGAAATTAAGGATTTCTTAAAGATTTAAGGATTCTTTAAGGATTTTGCTTTAAGAAATGGGAAGTCATTGAGGGTTTTTAATCAGGAATATAACGTGATCATAATCATACTTTGAAGAGATCACTTTGGCTACTGTGAGGAGGACATATTGGAATGTCCCAGAGACCAGCTAGCTCATTCAAAAGGCTAATGAAATGATTCAGAGGAGAAAATGGTAGTTTGGACCAAGGTGTTGGTAAGGGAGGATGGAGAGAAGTGTGTGGCTCTAAGATGATATATAAGATAAGAAACCTTAGGAAAGGATCATATTTAAAAGGAAGATCTTAACTTAAGTCTTGGAGTTGAGTTGAAGTAACTTTGAAGCATCTAAGCGGACATGTTGAACTATCAGGTGGATACATAGGTATTAATTCATGTATTCATATTCAGCTCATATTTATTGACTACCTGCTATATGCTAGTCATAGTATTAAGAACTGTATGGAATAGAAAATTATATTGAACTTAGATTCTTCTCTTGATGGAGTTCAAAACTTATGAGATAGTCATGAGGAATGGTTGAGGGTATTTTGTATAAAGAAATGAGGGCTTGGAGGTTGGATCTGACAGCTGTCTTCAACTATTTGGAAATATGAGGGTTGATCTGAATCTGTGCTACTCCAGACTGGGTAACAAACACCAACGCATGAAGTTAGAGGGAAGCAGACTTCGATCTGGTATACGAAGTGACTTTTTAAAATAAGAACTATCATTGAAAATACTGGAATTGAGACTGAATGATCATTTACTCAATCAATGTTTAATGAACATGTAAATTGAATGGTGAGATTCCTATTTGACCTTTAAGATCCCTTCTGGCTTTCAAATTCAATGATTCTAATTTTCTGTTTAAACTCTTAATTGTTCAGAATGAAGGTCACAACTTGAATTTCCTTGAGTCCATTTCCTTACTTGGACCCTTCCTGTATCTTCCCTGGGTACTTTCAGGATGCTGTAATGAGCAATTCCTTCAAGGTTGTGACACCTTATGATAGAAACGACATTTTCTTCCTTGATGATGCAGAAGAAGTGTACTCTGATTCCCTTCTTTTCTCTTGCCTCTCACGCCGTACCAGGGTTCCATGATGTTGAATGACTTGTTTGTAAGTGCAGCTGGTTGATAGCACTGTTCTCAAACACAAAGTACCTTCTTGCTCCTTTTGAACAGTCGTATCTTCCATTTCTAGCCACCCAGGATGCCTAGTGACTCCTTAGCTTGGGAGCCTGGTGGAAGTGGCATGCCTGTTATAATGCCCTGAAAGTTGACCTCAAAGACTCCTTCAGAGGATGGGCAGACACTCTCTGGGATTTCTCTTCAATGCTCTGAACTCTGTCAAGTGACCCCTTTCCATGATAGATAAAACTCACAGAAAGCAGGTTAATGGGCATAAGAATAATATGAACTCAATCAACCCTCAATTGCCTTTACCAATGCAGTGGAGAAGAACAAGGACAATATAAATTATTTGCTGACATTCATGTCATTCACTTGGCTCTGGGATTTCTGCAGAAACACTTGGCCCATGTCTACACTATGCTAGAGCCTTAGTGGTCCTATCTCCACCCAAGTCTGAGGCTTCAGGTATTATGTAAACGACTTTCTCATCTACCTCCTGATAAGCTCTGGGAATTTCTCCAAATCTCTAATTTTAATTCTTGTCTAGTTCCTTTTTCCATTGTTTTGTGCCCAGACTCTCTCAGATTGTTACTGGGTAGTTATTGGACATTGGGTTGCCTTCCCCCTAAATGTCCCTCTTCTTTGGCCCCAGGCTCTGTTTTTCATGCTTACCCCATGCCCGTCTCAGATTCTGAGTTGCCTCCCCCCAACATGGGCCAGAACTTCATGCTGTCATCCATCATGCAGGAGACACACGCTCTCATCTCCTGTCCCTTTTCTTCTCGATCAGACTTAATCAGACAGTAATGATTCAGGTTCTCTTTTTCTGGTTTGATCTTGGGATGAAGGTGCGTAGCACGAGGTCCTGGGTTGCAGTGGATAATCCAGGAAGGACACAAGTGTAATAAAGAGCACTTTGACTCAATAAATATTAATTCATTTCCTTATCTGCTTGTGGATGAATGAGAAATAGTCATACCTAGAATTTATGTCATGCCTCCTTCCAAGGAGCATGCAAGGACACAGTAGCGCCTCAGTGAGAATATTTATTACGTTAGTAACACAAATAATCTGTAACCTGATTTGGGGATGACTGATTGCTTATTGTGTGTCTCACACCTGGCTGCACATCAGAGTCCCTTCAGGAGCTTTTTACAAATATAGATTCTTGGGTGACATTTGTGAAAAACTGATTTATGTTTCTCCCCCTCTATGAAATTTTTCGGTAATGATGGGTTCCCTAGACCAGTGGTTCTCAAACTTTAATATGCATGTAACTCACCTAGGGAATCTTAATAAAATGCAGATTCTGACTCAGTTGATCTAGGCTGGTACATGAGATTCTGCATTCTGACAAACTTCCAGGTGATGCTTATGATGTTGGTCCAGAGACCACATTTAGAACACTAAGTTCTTAGACTTGAGAGGGGAAAAGGAGAGTGCGGGGGAGGGAGGCTGAATATCTGAGAAGCTAGAGCTCCACGGCCACACCAGTTCAATCAAAATCTCTAGGGATATATTCCAGACACTAATATTGTCAAAGAGTTTCCCCACGTGATTCAAATATGCAGTTGGAATTAAGAACAATTGATCAGGAGGTTCCTTGATCACATCTAATGCTCATTTCTCTGTAGTTGGGCAGGAGAACTGGGACACATCTTCCTTGTACTAAAAAACAAACAGTTCTTCTTCTGCTTATAGCAGAATTTCTCAAACACGTCCTTGGACCACTTGTATCATAATCTCCTCAGGTGCTTGTTAAAAATACATGTTCTTGGTCCTGCCCCCAGACAGACTGAATTAGACTCTTTATAGTTTGGGCTCAAGAATCTGATTGGAAACAATCTCTCCAGGTGCTTTGCCTGCACAATAAAGTTTGGGAAAAACTGGCTTGTAAGAGAAAATCAAATCTCTTTAGCCTTGTTGTCAGGAGTCTCTGAAAGAGCTGATCTCAACCAGAGTTTCTGAGCCCTCTCTCTGCTCCACTCCATTAACCCCCTGTAGCCAGCAGCTTCTAAGATGACCCCCAATGGTCCCTACCTCCTGGTCATCATGCTCTCATGTAATCTCCTCCCCTTGAGTGTGGGCTGCATTTATTGACTCATTTCTGCTGAAGAGAACATGGCAGAAGCGATGGGATGTCACTGCTCAGATGAGGTTACCAAAAGACCATGCCTTCTCTCTCAAAGTCCTTGCCTCAGGGAAGTAAGCTGCCGTGCTGTGATGAACCCTCTGGAGATGCCTCCGTGAGGGCTCAAGGTCTGCCAACATCCACGTAAGCGAGTGTGGAAGGGGATCCTCTCCCAGACAGACACTGGAATGAGCTACAGCACTCCCGGTAGTAAAAATTCTGTTCTTCCCAGACTCTTCACAGCCAGAGGATCTTCTCAGTAATGAAGACTGTTTCCCACCCCCCAGTCTTTTCTCAGAAGTCTGTGACAGACAGGAGCAGGGTCCCCTGGTCTCCCTGAACAAAACCTAACAGCCTTTTCTGCCCTCTTTGGCTGATAAAGCCTCTCTCAACCAACTACAAAGATAAGGCCCCAACTCCGCCCCTGTCTCTCCTATCAGATGTCATTTTCGAGGTTATCAAGTGATCTCACCTCAGTTTGGTGGTCACTGTAGCCCGAGATGGTCTCTCATTGGATGTGCCGCTTCGGTTGGCTGCCGGGGGTTTTGAGGCGACCAGAAGCAGAGCTGGAGCACTGTGGATGTCCGACCCACAGTAGTAAGTCCCAACATCTTCCGCTGTTGCGTTTTGAATGTCGAGTATATACTGACTTTTTAAAGCATCAACTTTCCCTTTGAACTTACTCCTCGCCCCTTCAGTAGCATTATTGCCTTGTCTGTATACTGAAGTCAGGGACTGATCTTCATTCTTCTTATACCAGCTCATCTGATAGCTTCCCAAGTCCCCTCCAGTTACGTTGCACCGGAAGGTGGCAGGCCCCCCAAGGGGAACAGTCAGAGTTTTGGTCTCTGGTTCCAAAATTATACCCAAAGAGACCCCTGAAACGGAACGCTGAGTCAGAGAGGCCTCGGTGAACTCCCTCCACCCCAGGGGGAGGGGGTGTCAGAGCCGCGCTCAAGCAATGCTCCTCTGCTCCCCCCAGAAAACTGCTCCTGCCACACATCTCCCTAAGAGTAAGAGGCCCAGCAGCTTGTCCTTACCTGTGCAGAAGATGGTGAGGCAGAAGAGGGGACAGGTCGGCAGCATGGCTTCACGGAGCTGAGTCTTTGGTCCTCCGGTGCCCCTGGCTGCCCCTGCCCCAATCAGCTGCTGTCTGCCCGTGGGAACTTCTGTCCGTTATAAGGGTGGTTGGGTGTTACTCACTTCCTCAGAGAGAGATGTGACAGGCCACCAAGGTCACAGGCAAGGCTGTGTATTCAACAAACATGGGCTAACTACCAATCGCAGGCCAGACACTATTTGGGAGACAGAAGAGAATTTCTGACAAAGAGACGGAAAGTTCTGCTTTCAAAGAACTCAGCTTTTGGGGGTGACAGAAATAAAGCAATTGCAAAGGGGTGTGATTTTCTCTCTAATCGGAAGTTTCAGGACCTACTTTCCCTGTGATTTAAGAACACATCTACTTTCACCCCAGCCCCTTAGAATTCTTTGAATGAAAAAGGAGATACATTCAGTGAAGGAAAACGCTTTCCTTTTTTGATCTCTTAGCCTCACACTTCTCACAGGAAGTGTTAGTAACAGTGACATCAGACTCATGGATGCCCGTGATTCGCCTCCGTTTGGGTCTGGCAGTTGTCTGCCGCTGCCGTCTTTCCAGCTGCTGTCTTTGCTCCCTGGTTTCTCGGCTCTGGTACCAGCTAGTTGGACAAGCAACTGAAGGACAGGAATGGAAGTGAATGAAAAGAGAGGCACTCGCGCTTCTATTTCCCAGGATGTCAGCTGCCTGGTGTCCCAGGACCTCCGTCAGTAAGGACATGGCTCCTCTGGGTCTGACTGATTTGGGCTCGGAATGCTTGGACGGCTGGGACTACTCTGTTTCTCTGATTTGTTTTTCCTGAAATGTCTGGGCCCCCTGGTTGTTTTAAAGCAAACATAAGATATTTTTGGAAATTAGTGAGGAATTTCAATGGATGTCAAGGAAAATCACAGTGTCATTTGTCTCGAGAAAGATTTTGGCTGCCAATATCCCATCTGCGACTCATTTACCCAGCTGTGTGGCACCGAATGAGGCAGCTGCTAAGCAAGACAGCATAGAGGCAAGCGGGGACTTTTTAGAGTTGTAATTCTGCTTCTGTTGCTGACTTGGGAACTTGTGATGTAAATAAATAAACTTTTTCATATTTAGTCTCAGCTCAGCTCTTTTAAGATGTTTTCCTGGCTCCCATCACCCAACTCATCCTGAAATTGAAAGGTCCTAATTCCAATCTGTGCCTTCTTTCTGGAACACTCACTCCCATAATTGTTACAACCAAGTACTTCTCTTTTTTTTTTTTTTTTTTTTAAGAATTTTTCTTGGAGGGGAAGGTAATTTGGTTTATTTATTTATTTTAATTTTTTTAATAGAGGTACTGGGGGTTGAACCCAGGACCTTGTGTGTGTGCAAAGCACACACTCTTCCACTGAGCTATCCCCTCCCTCACTAACCAAGTACTTCTCTTGCTTTCACATGTGTCTGATCTGGTTCCTCTACTAGGCTGAACACCCCACTATAGTGTGAACTGCAGAAGGGCAAGAGACTTGTATTATTTGCCTTGGTATCCTTGGCTCTTGGGTTGGTGTCTTGCATATAGTAGACACTCAATATATATTGTTGAATAAAAAAAAGTGCCATGCCAAGTTTATACTCTGAGACTTATGGATACTTGATGAACATTTGTTAAATAGTTTAACCTTCTGCTCACCTTTTCTTCTAGGACCACATAGGGAGGTTGGAGGGCTTCCAGTCAGATGATGAGGTGGTTGGAACACTCTCAAGTACACCATCAGCTCCATCACAGGGTTCATTTTGGTTCCCACAGATCAGTACCCTTGGGCAGTGGATTCCAGTCAATGCATAGTTCTCTCATGACTTTATTCTCCTTTGTCCAAACTGTCCTCCACCTTTGATGGCAGTGGAAAAGGAAGAAAGATTCTCTCTCTCACTGAGACTGTTAGCATGGCAGAATCAGAGATCTGGGTGACAGATTCACAGAGAAACTTCTATTTTCCTATGGCAGGTGACATGGCATTGGCCTTTGAATTTTGGCTCTGGGGAGGAATTACTGAATCATTTTTTTCTGCCTCCAAGAATACAGCAGGGTTACTAGAGTTGTAAGCGTCCTTTAGGAAACCTGAGTCTTATACTTTAAGACTCAGCAGTTCTGGGGATGTGTCACAAAGAACCCCGAGGCACCCTGGAGAAGAGAAAACCCAGAAAGAAAGGGACTCACTCATTCATCAAACACTGTCTGGGTCTGGGCATGCCCATCAGGGTTAAGACTTAGAAGTCTGAGTTCAAAGCCAAATATGGCAAAGGGTCCTTCTCCAGTTCTTCTCCAAGAAAAGACTCTTGTTTTGTGCACTTGCAGGGCGGCCCTTGGGAGATGCTGGTGCTGATGAGCCCATATGTTGGCTGCAAATGAGAAAGCCAGCAAGACAGCAGGGAATTCGTGTTTCCACTGACAAATAAAAGCAAGATCTGAAGCGGCAGGAGATCCTGCATCTTCAGAAAAGAAAATGGAGAAGACATTCTACTTACTCCCAGTTCTCAGCTCAGCAGCTCACACCAAGGAGTTTCCACGAATAAACAGAGGCCAGTGTGGACGTGTCTTTGTAAAGCGTGTGCTCTTCTGGAATCTTGGAATGCTCTGCACTTGACAGTTTCTTTAGGATGCCGTAGGCCAGCTTTACTTTAATTTTACTTGTAGTCCTTGTGGACATAGGGACTTTTCCAGGCCCTGTAGATGCCCTATTACGTTGACAGAACCTATGCCTTATTTATGATTATGTCTGTAAACAACTTTAACTTTATTTATGGCTCTAACTTTAATACATTATTCCACTATCCGTTTAATGAGTAGAGCTACTATTTTATTTTAATATGTCATAAAGTCTTGCTTTCCTCTGTTTTCTTTTTTTCTGTGTAGGTAGCCCATAATCATTTATCAGCATCCAATGAAAAAGGTCCTGAAGGTCTTTCGAATTGTCTGTCTCAGAATTCCCATTGATATTTAATTCTTACTAGATGGGATACTAATGTATAAAAGATATTTAGTTGTCCAAGAGATTGACTTATTTCTTAGCAAGTTCCTAAAGACCTAACCCAGCCCAAGAGTAGGGACAGGCTGTCTCGGCAGCAGCACCCATCACCCCCCTTCTCGTCACCAGCCACAGCAACAGGGGCTAATGCTTCCTGTGCTTCCTGTGGCCACGCGGTGCTCTAAGGGCGTTAAGCGTGATTGTTTACTTAATTCTTGCAGCAGTCCTCTAAGGGAGGTGTTATTGTTATGATTATTTTATAGCTGAGGGAGGCAAGACACAAAGTAACTTGTCCAAGGTCGTGTAGGTAGTGAGTCACTGAGTGGAAGATCTGGAATCCCAAACTCAAGACGTCTGGCTTCCAAGTCTGAACTTGAGCTCAGTCATTGGTGCTACACCACCTCTACATCACCCTCTGACTGTCTGCCTGTCTGTCTACCTACCTACCTTTCTATCTGTTAAATTATTTATCTATTTAACTTACTAGTCTTTTTACATACATACATATAGATAGATAGATAGATAGATAGATAGATACTTAATTTTTTTTCAGGCTTTTAGAAATGTTGTTAGGTTTTCAAGGATCTGTGATTAAGATGTTAATTGTTGGTTTTTGTTTTTTTTTTTTTTAAATGTATGTCCAATTCTTTGCCACTCTGGGTATTAGGGACTGTTTGTTTATTTGTCGGGTCAAAGATTCAAGTAATTCAACGGGACTGAATTTCCGCTTCTCATGGTTTTGCAAGATAAGTGTGAGGAGGTATTATCTCCTGAATACATTTTATTATTTGAAAAGTGCTTGGTTTTTATCTTTGTATCCCCACAGCACTTAGTATATCAATTTGTAAACCATCAGGGCCCTTTAGTTTTGAGTGAATGAATTGATGAATGAAAGGGGAGGTCAAGATGATACTGAACACCCTCTCTCTCGGTGGGTGATCCTCTGAACTTTCTGTGTTGCGCTTGCTTGAGGCTTACAGCTTTTGTCTGGTGTGAT
Source organism: Camelus bactrianus (assembly GCF_048773025.1). NCBI lineage: Eukaryota > Metazoa > Chordata > Mammalia > Artiodactyla > Camelidae > Camelus > Camelus bactrianus. The sequence goes on from NC_133544.1 coordinate 63,594,221, forward strand.
ATAAAGCATGCACCGTAGGGCTTGTAGTGCACGGAAGTAAATGGCTTTGCCTCTCGGCTCCTGTGGTTAAGGTCCTGGAGGACAACTTTCTGTCCACAGACAACTGGTAACGCTCCAATTCCACGGTGCCTTGGAAGGCAAGGTGGGTACAGGTGAGCCTCTGTTAGTCTCTGAAGATACCAGTGAACAGAGTCAGAATGTTATATTGGCACCGAAACTTCACATCTGTCCCCATCATGGTGGTTCTATTGGAAGACTGTGTAATTTCAGTCCTGTAGGAAATGAGAAATGAGAAGTGGTGGGAGACCGCACTCGTTTACCTGGGAGCCAGTTACAGAGGAAGGGCGGCCTGATGCAGAGCAGCCGGAACGTGGCCGGGGGCAGATCTGCTTATTGCTGTTTACCGTGAAGCCTACTTTGCATGCACAAGGCACTCGGGCCACCTTATCTGTGACAGCCACGTGGCTGCTTCATTGCTGCAGCCATGAAGGAGAGACATCCTCAGGGGTGGCTGGTGCTTGCGCTATCGAAAGACACATTCAGATTCGTTCAAAGGCAGCAATCCAACAGACTCTTTTAGAGGAGGCTCTGGTGCCCCTCTGTCACTAGGGGCCTGTGTTTTCACACATGGTACCATTCCCTTATCAGCCCCTGGAGGCTTCTTCTCTGAAAGGAAACAACCGGGCAGAGAGCCTTTTGTTGAAAGACGTTTGGTGGGTGGTGATCTCTTGGGTCCTTGTTCCTGAGTTTCAGGACTCAGGTACATGGAAGGATGAGGGAAGGTAGGAACAATCATCTTCCTGAAGGCACTATGGCTTCCAATGCCCATCGGACAGTTTCTGGTTCTGAGACTTGCTCTTCAGAAGCCAGACAGGAAGGAAGGAATTTGCTCATTTTTAATGAATCGATAAATCAATCAACCATCCATCCATTCAGCAAATACGTATCTAGTGCCAACTATATACAAGTTTCTGCTGAGTGATGAGGACACAATGGAAACAAAAACTGGCCAGAATTTCTGCCATCGTGGAGTCTAAAGTCTGGTGATGTCTGACTTCAGAAAGAGAAAGATCACACGTACGAAGCTGGGCAGGGGTGGGTGAAGGGGCTTGTGGGGTCTGCACACATCCAGGCGGGGTCTGCTCCCAGTCGGCACAGCTGGTCATATCACCACGGAGGAGCACAGACTGGACTTTCCCTGGTAACTCATGCTGCAGGAGTCAGAGGGTTCCTTTTCTGCCCACCTTTCTTTATAGCCATTCTCCCTTCAAGAAATCTTTTTGTTTATTGACAAGCCAAAGTTTGGAGTTCCTGACTTAGCACCGTTATCTTTCTATTCTTGGAGCAGAATCAGCTTGGCTGTGACTGTTCCCACTGTGAGGATAACGGCCTCTTTTGTGCGATGGCTTCCTTTTCATTGTGTACACAATGGCTGCAGAGCCAGGAAATTTTAATTTGGGATAAATCATAAGCTATTTTTAGGGCCAATCTCATTTTGAGAGTCAGGGCTAGTGGAGGTCAGGATTCTTTCCTCTTCTATTACTTTTCAAAGCCTTGACTCTCACCTCTGCTTCTATCCTTCCCTCATCTCTTTCCCTCTCTCTTTTCCAGGAATACTCTTTCTGCAAGATACTCACCTGAAAAACTTCAAAGGGATAAGAGGACAGTGGAGAAGAGATAAGGAAACACTCACCCCAGGATGCCTGGATTTAGGGTTACACTGAGGTGAGCTGGGGACAGCTGTGGCCACACAGGCACACACAGACAGGCAGAGATGGAGGCTGGGGCGTGGCTGTGCGGGTGCCTGCACCAGAGCAGGTGATGTGACAGGATGGCCACAGGTCCTCCTTGGATGATGTTTGGTACAGTGAAGCGAGTTGGGAAGATGTACGTGAGGAGCATGGTGGCCCTAGACAGGCTCACACAGACTCCTCGGGAAGGCCATCCCTGGTGGTGGGGGTATGTCACACCCAAAGCCATTTTACTGGAGAAGGGCTCTAACTGGATGGGGAGACGCAGAACTTAAGACAGACTTTCTCTGGCTCTAGGTCTCCGTACACCAGTCTGGAGAAAGAGGAGAAAAGGAACAGTAATCAGGTGGTTTCGGGCACACTGGGTGGCTGCTCCTTCACACTCTGAATTCCTAAGTAAGAGGGGAGGGCGGTCAACTATGAAGTGAGTTTTGAGGGCCCAGAAAACCTCTGCTCCCAAATATTCTTTATTGGTACCTGAAATTCTGCCACTGGTGATGAATCCTTTGGGCCACAGAAACACAAGGATCAACACCTTAAGTCTTAATGTTGTAAAAACAAGTAAGGATTAATTTCTGACGGCAAAGTCTTGAAGCCTGGAAACTGGAGAGTCTTCCAGCATGCAACCAGGATGGCAGGAAGAGGCCGTCTCTCCAGTCTCCTTCACCCCTACAAATCATCGTCTGCTTTTGAAGTCTCAGATCTCACTGCTTTCAGTCTCAGAACCAATCTTCATCCACAGTGACCTTTCTTAAACATTTTCCAAGCCTCTTATGTCTCTCTGCTTTCTTCCCATTTCTCACCGGACGAAACCCAAATCCGTCAGCCTGGTTCGCGGGACCCTTCTCGATCAGGACACGCCTTACCACTGTAGCCACTGCTCCGGCCCAGCCAGGGCAGACTCCGTCCCACAGAGTGCATGCTGTTCTCCAAACAGGGTCCTCTCCACCTTCCCGAACTGCTTAGGCTGCTCTCCCTCTGCTTACCCCGTCCTTCTCCAGTCCCTCCACTGGTCAAAGTCCTTCATCTTTTCAGTCACTTTAACTACAGTTTCTACCAGGGAGCCTTTCCCCATCCTCCTGGTCTCTCCCTCCTTTGGGCAACTTGTGCATCATACTCTGACCAACAACATTTATTATGGTCTGACTTTAGAAATCCATGTATGTGTCTCCCTTTGGAAAATACACGGCCCTCCCATTGTCCTACTGCCTTCAGGAAGGTCCATATGCCCGAGGAAAGGGTAGATTTCCTAGAGAATTGATTTTCAAGGGGTTGCCCATGTGCTCTGTCCAAGGTAGGCAAGCTCTGAAACCTGGTAGGCAAGCTACCCAGAACATGAAAGAACACTTGCAGTTGGATCATGTCTGGTGAATGTACTAAAGGATTTGGCTCCAATATTAGCAATATTTGGGATCCACAGTCCTTATTGAGGTCTTTGGTGTTTGACAAGGTAGCGCAGTGTCACAGTCTCCCTAAGGCATAACCCAATGTGTGTGGTTTGGAGGGACTGACTAAGATTTCCTACACTGTCACAGTGACATGAAAAACTCAGATCCATAGTTAATTCCCAGGGTTACGTGGTGTTGGAGCTGTAAGATAGGACTATACGATCTCAAGGGAAACAATCTCAGACACTTCTCACCTGGGGCAAGATGTCAGTAGGCTGAGAACTCAGGAGAGATTTTGAATTTTTCAAAATCACAAGGCAGGAAGATCTGCGGCCTGCCATCAACGTCAAACCTGGGCATCAGCGCTGATACACAGGCCTCAGGCATTATTCACTTACTGAAGATCTGGTCCTGGAAATCAGGGCCCCAAGGCAGGTCTAGATTTGAATGCATGGAGCTAACCCTGTGGACCTGCCTTGACTCTTGAGTCTTATATATTGACTGTAAGTCTCCTCTCTTATGGAAGTTTTTGTACGTTTTTTTTTAAGGTATAGAACAGAGATGATGACCTAGAGGCCTATTCCTTGATCACACTGAAGGCATCTTTAAAAAGTACATAGACATGGGACATGCTTAATGAAGCATTCTAAAAACCTTTTAGAATGAAGGTTTTTTCCCAATCGCTCTCTGCTCTCAGGAAAGTTTCCTTTGATTTATAACATTTTTGTAAGAAGAATGAGGACCAATCATGTACTCTGAGGACCTAGATTTGAACTGTAGGGAGAAATCCTCTTTTAAGCTAGATGTTTTTATAATATGGGTATCTATCTTCTTTCTTTCTTATTTCTTTATTAGAACTGCTCCTTGAAGACTGTTGAGGGTGTGGGTTTTTTTTTTTTTTGGTTTGTTTTTGTTTATATTTTTTTTAGAATAGAGATTCTAGATGAATCTTCTTAAAATTTTTATTTTCTATTTTTTGAAAGGGGAGGTAATTAAGTTTGATTATTTATTAAAAAATTTTTAAGTGGAGGTACTGGGGATTGAACCCAGGACCTTGTGCATGCTAGGCATACGGTCTACCACTGAGCTATCCTCTCCCTACCCTAGGTGAACTTTACAGCCCTCTTCTTTTGTTGAGAAAACTAGAGTAAGGTTGAGAATGACTTTATTGACATGTGAAACAAATATTCGCTCAATGTGGTGGACATTATGAAGTCAGCATGAAAGTTGGATGTTGTGCACTGAGATGGTTAAGCATGGTTAAGAAAAATTAATTCCTGTCTTTCAAGTTAGAAATAAAGGGCATATTTTCCCCCAAATATGAATCTAGTCGGGGCTATTGGTGTCTCACACATGGTATTTTAAGAACTACTAACACTGTTTTTGCCTTCCTGGGCCATGAAGACCAGCCTCCAGCTGAGAAGGGGGAGGGCGGGTGGAGAGCTTCCTGGGAAGGAATCATTTTCTCCACTGTCAGTCATCCCAGGGCAGGAAAGGAGCTGGCTTTGGACTCTGCATATGGAGATGTGGGGATGCCTGCAGATTTGTATTGGAGGCACTGACGGGTCCCTGCTCCGTGGAAGCCTGCGGGGAGACAGGAAGAGTCACACGTTGGATTTTGGGTCTCAAAATGTGCACTTCTCTCTCTTCTCCAGCATTTAGCTGTGCTTTGAATGATTAAGGGAGCAGGCTGTGCCCAGAATGACGTGGGCTCCGTTGGTGGTGGGTAGAGGGGAGAGCAGCCTGGAGAAGGATGGGTCTCATGGGATGACACCAGGTGGCCTGAAGAAGAGCTGTGGAGCCCCATGGGGACCCGCGGTAGGATGAAATTACCACAGATCCCCTGGGGGACAGAAGGGGTACTCCACATCCCCACGATAGAGGCTGCAGGTTATTATAAATTGGATATTCATGAAGTAATGTCTGTATTTTATAATCCACAGGCTGATGAGGTCTGAAGACACATGGATGACCTACAAAGAACTTCCTCAAAGTAAGAAATCTGAAACTCTTGAAGTGGTGTCTGAAATAAACATTTGTACGATGACAACCACTGCTTTAATTAATAACCTAATTATCCTTAGCTGTCTTCGAGATTAAGAAAGCTCAGCAACTAATTGATGGCTTACATTTTAGGTGTTATAAGAGCTGGAAAACAGCAACAAATCTGAAAATGGCCAATTCCAATTTATGCATATATATGCATGCATGCATCCATCCATCCATTCAACAAACATTTATTGCCAAGCACCGTGTTTACTGCCAGGAAGACAGAGCTTACTGAGACATTACCCTAAAGGAGCTTACATCTGAGTGGGTAGGGACATGTAGGATTCTGCAACCCCTAGTCAGAGACACAGACTGTTCCTGGTTAATGACACGATGAGACAAGTTGTTTTCTCAATCTCTTTCCCAGGGGATTGTATCACTCATGGAGCCAAATCTGCTTTCCAGTGAACTGGATCATAGTCTTATGATCCTAGGTTCCAGGAGGGGGGAATGTTGTAATAGGTCTGGCTGTGCTGCTGCTCTCAGGGTGCTCCAATGGTCCTTGGTTTTGGTTTCCAACCAGAGGCTGCATCCTGCAATGATGGGAGAGGCAGGGACAAAGATGGAACAGAGAACCTAGAGATTTGGCCGGTCCAGCATTGCCCTCCAGTGGTCAAATGCAGGCATGTAGGGAAGGTGGATTCCTAGAATGAGGTTCTAAGGTGGGTGTCTGTGGATTAATAAGGAGGCTCAGGAACGACTCCTTCAGATGAGGTGGTGAAAGCAGGAACTGGAAGCCATAGCTGAGAAATTAAAGTGGGAATTAAGATTGATTAATGATCAGGCACCTGGAGTTGCATGTGTCGAGAGAACTGGGAACAAAGACCACGTCAGTTTCCCAAGTTGAATTTTGGCTGACAAGACAACCAGGCTGCCTTGGGGTTTTGAAATGGTGGTGGTAGTGGTGGTGGGGAGTGATCACCCAGAGATGGAACACTAGTCCTCTCAGTCCACTGTGGTCCAGGTTCTTGGGAGACTTTGACTTAAAATCATTATCTTCAGATTGATGCGCAATCCAGGAAGGAGCACAAATTTCCTGAAATGAAATCAGATGTAAATTTATGTGTAATAAACTTTCAAAATATTAGACCTGCAAAGAGGTCAAGTCCATAGAAAGGCAAATTTGTTCTCAACGTTCTTCCTGTGACCCAAGTGGTCTGAGTCTCCCCATGTCTTATACGTGGGTGGTTCAGTAACCCTGCTTTGGAGGGAAGTTTCTTAGCATCAAGAAGTTGTCCTCCCAATCCCTATTGTGTCAATGTCACTGGAAGATGTCCAGCACAGTACGACTCTGTCCCATGTCCCAGATCATGGCTCTACGAGTCAAAGCTGAAGCAGCCTTGGCAGCCCCCAGTCTGCTCTTGGCAAAATCTACAGCTAGTGCAATGGTTGCCTCCCTTTTTCTGTTTCATCTTAGCACACAGTGTCCTTCAGCTATATCATCACTTACATTCCAAGGTCATGGAAGCAATGGGATTTCATTGCACCTTGAATCTTCCCCTGCTTTATTTCCTCTAGTTGATCTATGACTTAGCTTCCTGCACGTTTAAGCTTGAAATCTTCCCTGTCTCTGCCCCTGTTGCTCTCCTGCTCTGCTCCCCTGAAAATAGAGAGAAATGAGTTAGAGAAACTTCCTGATCAAACTGAAAAAATAATACAAGACAAACAGTGACCAGCTCAGGAGCTGGAAAACTGTAATATAATTTATCAGTGGTCCTATTGCTCACATCATTGCCTATAAGATTTAGGCATCTTTAGCCTTCCTGCAGAAGACCCTAGTCTTTATGGCATGAACAAGGTTCAAGCTGTGAATCCAGGACTGGAGACTGAGAGTAGGATAATGAGGACAGATGGAACACAGATACCTTAGTTACAGGACTCTTGGAAGACACTGTAAGTCACAGTAACTCTGTGTATGCATGTAGCTCTGTGTGCACTGGTGTGTGGTTAAACGGAAGCTTTCTGAGGTCAAGAACTGTGACTTTCCTGCTCTCCTTCATATCCCCAGTGCACTCGGTAATAAGCATATTGCACTGCAGTGCAGCGGTTGAGATGATGCTTTGGAATCCAACAATCCAGAGTTCAAGCCCTTTTGCTTTTAGTTTTTCCATCTTAGGGAAAATTACCCAGCCTTTCTGAGACTTGGGCTCCTCATCTGTAAAACCGGGGTAATAATGCCCACCTGCCACTCCCGCACACGCAGAGCATCTTAGGAGGAACAGAAGAGCTGGTGCGTGGGCAACCCTGGGCACTGTGCGTGGCACGTGGTCAGTGCTCAGTGAAGAGTAGCTGTTGCATTATTTCCATGTGCGCATGTGCACACGGGTGCATGCGATCTCTGTGTGTGCACAAGTCTTTCAGTCAAAGTCCAACTTGACTGTAAAATATAAAATCAGCCTCATTTCAGAAAACCAACGCGTGCAGACGTGGGGATGGCCAGGTCCTCTCTCTGTACACCCTTTGCCACTCCCTTCAGTAACTGTAAAGACTTTGCCCAAGTTTCCAGGGACCAACATGCTCCTGAACCCTGTCTAGAACGACAGAATCGTCGGCATATAAAGAAGCTTTCAGCTGAAACAGGCAGGAGGTGGCTGTGCCTGACCCTCCCTGCCTGCCGAGAGCCTGGGTGCTCACCGCGCAATGGGCACAGTCTCCTGCTCTGGACGCTCATGACTGACACAGTCCCGGGCGCTGCCAATGCGAGAGAGACTGGGAAGCTTTGTATTCAATCATCATTGAGAGCCTATTAGGGGAACAAGGTACCATGCAGCCACTCGAGAGGCTGAATGTCTAGAAATGGCCATTACAGAGGAAAATCCTTGCGCTCGACTGACTGGGGCCGGGTCTATGGCTTGAAAGCAATTGGCGCAGATGCCGAGCGAAAGGGTGCCTTCATTCTGTGCTCAATAAAACCGGTTTTATTCAGGGAAGTAAATTGTTATTCCCTTGGGGAGGGTGTAGGTATAAAAACAGGTTGTCATTCTTGGAGGATCTAATTCTTCTGTAGCTGGAGACGGAAAGCGAAAGAGAGGAAGAGAGAGGGAGCGAGGGCAGAGAGATGGAGGAAAGGGCGCTCTGTTGTCCTAGGGAGTCCTAGGTAACCACCCGCCTGAATTTCTCCTGGAGCTGCGGCATGGAGCCAGATGTGTCCAGGCCCCCTGCGCAGCGCCCCGCGCGGCCGGCAGCCAGCGTCCACCTCGTCCCCCGCAAGACTGCTGCTCATGTCACGGAGCGCATCAAAGGAGGTTGGGTATTCATCACCGCTGTGAGTCATTTTCACGGGCAGCGGTGGGGAGCCGGCTGTACCACTGCACGCTGTATCAGCCCTTTGTCAGAGCAGCTGAGCTGAACCAATCCCCCATTATGGGTGAGCAGGTTCCTCCTGGGAGACCTGGATTTGCCCCCGGACCCCCGGGCAGAATAAAATGGGTCTTTTTTCTTTTTTTTTTAAACTGAGAAAGAGTTATTAAAACATCCTCCAGTCTTGGCTCTGCATCTTCACCGCCCACGGGGACAACTCAGCATGGTCCTTCCACAGGAGTGTGGACACCTCCTGGCCCTGCTGCTATGTCAGCAGCAACTGAAATTTCCCTGTTTCCCTCGCTCTGAGGACAGAGGACGTCAACGCGACTCTGACCACCACCACGTTTCTTACCAATCAGGGGAGGAAACTCTGCTCGCTCCCGTTGGGGTTGGCTGTTGTTGGAGAAAGCATGGTGTGTGACACTCTTTGAGGGCTGGTACAGACCTGTGAAATGAAAGCTCCAGGATCACAGAGCTGGAGGGGGCCTTGTCACCGTCTAATGCTGGCCCCTCAGATTGCAGATGAGAAGATAGGGGCACAGAAGGGTCAAGGAACTTACCTAAGGTCGCACAGATCAGTGAGGATTTGTAGCACTTAGAGTCATTTTCTAAAAGAGGGAGGGGAAGAGTGGCAGCGTGAATCTTGCTATTACTTTCCCCTGACATCCGCTTCAGAGGCTCAACCCCATAGGAAAGGGAGGCTGTATCTCAGCTTTGCACCTCAGCTTCTCCATATGAAAAATGGCTGTGTTATTTACCTTCATTTCTGGATTGTTGAGGGGCTTCATGAATGACTCTGAGAAGCCCTGGGAGCTGTGGGCTTTGGGGTGGATGAGAGAACAGTCTCTTTCTGGGCTTCAGAGGGGGGCTGCTTGCCTGGGCTGACTAACCTCTTCGTAGTTCCTCAGTCACCACTGAGGCCTTAAAGAGCCCCTGGGTTTGGAAAGATGGGAGAATGAAGTAAGGAATGATCAGACTGAGTGGCTGGACATAGGGAAAAGTGTAGAGAGTGGGAAATGGTAATAAAATAGAGCAGTACCCACCTGCTCCCAGCCCTAGTAACAGTCTCCTAGGAGAATATGTGAGATGCGTCCTCCAAGGGAAACATTCCCAGGTCAGCAGGACCAGATTCCCGACCTTTGCTTGGGGCAGTGTGGGAAAAGTGTTCCCTTGTCTCTGTGCATTTGAACGCATTTTCATTACACTGTAGGTCTTCAGTTCCACCAGGAAAGCAAGCATGTCTTGCTCTTTAAAATGTCTAGAGCTCCTGTTCCCATTTGGGGTTTGTGGTTGGAAGGTCAGCTTTCAGAGCTGTCTGGTGGTAATCGGGTTCTGAATAAATGAGCCCTCGGGGACTCCCTGGGAGACCCAAGATCAGCCCATGCCCTGCCTGGACTGAGTCTGGCAGCATGAGCCACACCGTGTCCCTTGACAAGGTGGCCCCCGTGGGCTGGGCTGCTCATGCTTCCTGGCAATCCAGCCAGCATCCAGGCTTGGAGATGCTGCATGCCCAGAGGCCCAGGTTGGTACATCAGTCTTCTCAACTGCTTTCTCCTGTTATTACCTTGTCAACAGCAGCATCTGAGACACAAAGGACAACTCTGCATGATGATGCAGTGAATGACTGGTTAGGTGCCTCCTGTTTAATAACCAGAGAAATATTGCTGTGCGGCATCTCTCCATATGCTGTAGCATCTGTGTCTGGCATGTAAGGGACTCATTTTCTTCACATATCTCATTAAAGATGTAAAGCAAAATGGAGGGGCTGGAAGCCTATGTCTCCCCGCACCGCCCGCAGCTCCCTTTTCTTACCCTCTGCTGCCATCTAGTGTCCATTTGCCTCTTCCGCACCGTCATTTTCATAATGAGGCTGAAGTCTTGGTCCCTGGGAAGCAGGATTAAGACAGTTACAAGCATAATCCACACAATTATGGATCTCCTTGGATTCCTTGTTGCAACAGAGGGTCGGGAGCCATCTCCTGACATCTGCCTGGACCACCCTGGCTGGAACTGCCTCCTGGAGCCTGAGAGGACCCTTTCTCCTCTGGAGAGATACTGTCTGTTGATTTCCTTACAAATCTGTCCACCTTCAACTCCAGAAGTAAATCATGAAGCTGGGCACCCTAGACACTTCTTGCCCAAAGCCAAGGTGAATCCTGTGACCTGGGGGCAGAGTCCCACCCCTCATGCTGAAATTTCCCCTAGTATCCTCAAGAACCCCCAGAGGTGGGGATGAGGAAGGCACAGAGTGTGAAGGGAATCCCATGGGTCTTTTTCACCTACTCATTTCAGTGTGAAGTCCTTGTAAGAGGAAGCTTGCTGCAGCCCGGGTCCCACTGCCTCAACTCTGGACCCACAGACCTTGTCTGACATTTGCTCTGTTGCTGGTGATGGTCCAGGGTGTGTTTTCAGCCCTTATTTGTCAACTTGGGATGCAAGGATGTGTGCAAAGCTATGAAACAGTCCTCAGGATGGAAGACACAATGCAGCATGAACCAACTCGTCATTACAGCTCACGAGGGCAGCGAGTAGAGCAGAGAGGATGCAGCAGCTGCAGGGTTTAGGCAGGGGCTGCAGGTGCCGGTGCATCACTGTGGGCCCTGACGCGAGAGGGAGGAAGGCCACTGCGCCCCTGGGCCGGGGACTGAAACACAGAGAGCAATGTTGCTTTTTGTGATCAAACCAAGAAGCTAATGTCCTTCTCTTTAAGCCTTGGCATGTGTTCATTAATTTCATTAATTTATTCATTCTTCTCAAGGTACTCATCTGTAGAATTTGCAGTGAAGTAGACACAAAAAGCAGCATACGACGCCATCTCACCCTCGAAGGGTCTTGTTATCGAGAGAAGGAAGGGACAGAGGAGCACGATGGTCAAGGCAGTGTGGGCTAATTCTCCAAATGAGGAAAACAGCTAACATAGGAGACAGGGATTCTGAGAGGAGAGGGAGCCCCAGAGGTCACAACAGCTGGGGAGCACATCATGGAAGTAAATGATTCAAGCTGCCCGAGGAGCTGCGGTTGATGGTGAAATGCCGTCTGAGATGTGTGGCCTCGCAGGTCCCCGGAGCCTAAGGACACTGCTGCAGCTGTGGCCATGCTCCCTGGGCCAGGAGACAAAGGGACGTCTTCCAGTGCCCATTTATTGATCTGTAGTAGATTTCTTCCCCTTCTCAGTATTACTGCTCATCGATTGATTGATATGTATTCATTTATTCATTCAAGAAACATACCATCTAGCACTAGGGTTCTAGAGATTAATCCACTAAAGGATCTAAGTTTTCACACCAGCTTGACACTGAACTCGACTTCCAAGAGCAAACTAAAATCACTGTTCCTTTTCTCTCAGCTTTCGGTCCCTTCATTTGTCAAGTACCTGTTGATTCTTTATTGCTTTATCTGTCCGAGTGGTCCTCCCAACTCTCCCTGCTCCCCTAAGAACACTTCAGACAGGGATGCAGCCCCAAACGTCCTGCTGTGTCTTCTGAGGATGTCTGGGCCAGTTCCCAGGGCTTCCAGGGGGCAGGGATGGTCAGTAGGGACACTTTATTGGTCACGTGGAAATAGAAAGTCAAAAAAAACAAAGAAAAGACCCTTTGACTTAGTCTTGATTAAAAATAAAATAGACTTTAGTTTGCACTGGTGTTTGATACTCCCTGGGAGGAAGAAATCCTATTATGTCAAACTTTCAAAAGCCTGCGCTGCTCAGATAAAGATATTTACATTCCATGACTGCAGAGATTGGTGAAAAGGGGCTGTCAAGAGACCAGACAGCTGGGGGAAAGGTTTTGTGTGATTCAAATTTACACAAGTTTGGAGTCTTCTTATGTTTACTGACAAGGAACAAGCAACTTCGATATCAACTCCCCAGGAATGTAACTTTTAATGGCAAAGCATTTGATCACAAAGAGCTCAAAAGGGCATTATATTGCTCATTTAATCCCCAGAATATTTGTATAGGGGATATCATTTGTTTAGTTGAATTGTAAGTCAACACACCAAGCTTTGATTACTTTAACTCATTGCTTTCACCTTCTTTCTCTTGGTCTTGTCTTCTTGTTCTTTCTCTGAGCAAACCACACGAAGTAAGGGGCTGCAGGAGACACACCCTGAACCTCACTTCTTCGCCAGCCCTGTTGGATGGGGGTTGATAATCTGGAGACAGAGACTGCCAGGAAGAATAGGTACCAGGGAACTTACGTGTTTCCCTAAGAGCCAGGACCCGGGGCCCAGTCATTCTTGGCTGAGCCACCTTGTCATTATCTCCACCTCCTGCAAAAACAACCCTCCGAACTCCATCAGCTCTTGGTGTTGGAACCAACGTGGAGCTAAAGATCAGAGTCTCCGTACCTGTGTCCCCTCTTTCTGTTTCTGATAATGTCACAAACGAGAAAAATTTGGCTGAGATTCATGGGGTTTTGAGGGGTTATGTCACGCAAAGCCTGATGCAGATTTTTGGACCCAGGAGGCCTACCTCCTCCCTTTGTCCTCATCACGTCTTCCCTGTGATTCAATGAGTTGAACCCCAAACTCACGAGCCAGTAAGTGGGGAAGGGAACTTCTCTGTCACCGAGCGTCTGAGTGTGCCTCCACCTTCACTGTAACGCCCACTCTCTTAGCTTTCACGGCAACCGAGGAGTGCACTAGATTCCCATTTTATGAGCGAGGGGCCCTCAGAGGTTAAGTGACTTTAGAACCATCAAGGCTGCACTGTCAGAACCATTCAGCATCACAGCCATTCCTTAACCGAGTCTCTCCCAGGGACCACCTAACCCCCGAGGAGGAGGATGTGGGGAGAACCAGACACCCAGACCCTCGGCTGCCCTCGACCCTCTGACAGGCTGGACCTGAGTGAGGAAAATCCATGGCAGAGTGACCCCCACCAGGCCCTTTGGCCCTTCGCTCTCCCACAGGGCGGGGTGGTCCCGCTGGCTCCGGCCAGACTCTCCCGGGCTTCTCTGTAGGAATCCCCACAATCCCGGGGGATGGCAAGAGTTTGGGGGTTTCTTTCCCAACAGAGAAGGGAGGTGATCAAGTTGGCCAAGGTCCCTAAATTCCTCCACCTCAGTTACACCCCAGGGGCTCAGCCTCAGCGGGGAACTTACCTGCCAGTTGATAATAGGCTTTGTTCGATTTTGGAGAGAAGTCAGAAGAGTTGACATTGATGTTGGTGAGGCAGGACGAGTCCACAGAATTGAAACCATGGAGCGAGGTGTCATCAGGTAAAGCCGGAGCAACAATGACACAACCAAGGACAGAGGTCCAGGTGGACTCACTTCTGGTTAGAAACCAGGTTTAAACCCGGAATGAAGGACCAAGACCACCTTTGGAGCTAATCAGAAACTCTGTTCACCTTTCTTCTGGAAGCTGGCTGTAGTCGCTGGGGTCCCGTGTCCTGGTTCCTTTGTGGAGGTTGTGTTTGCAGCTTGGTTTTGTTCCTATGGGATATGCGAGTGAGTGGTTCAGTGATACAGGGGCTGTCACTTTTGTAAGAACTCTCCTTTAATATCGTGGCATCACAATCATGGTATTGATGACTTAGCCTCCATCCATTTAAATCTGGTTCTCTAATGGGCAACAAGCCAGTAAATGGAAAGAAATCCTGCCCTCTTGAAGTTTCCAGTCTGAATCAACAAGGTGGTTCTTCCACCTAAGGCAGACAGACGTATGGACCAGTACAAAAGCACCAAAGATTTATCTCTTCCTACCCAGGAGGTAATCACATCACTGACGTTGTGAACAAGCACTCGCGGGCGGGTGAGTGGGGCATGAAGCATGGGGTTGATGTGCCTCCCCAAGTTCAGGGCCAACAGGGGCTCAGGAATAGGTCTGCTGAGGGTCCTGGGCCATCAGCTCACTCCTCTCCTTGATGGGTGTGAATGGAGGAAGGAGAAAGAGTCTTCAATGGAGAATCACCGAATAAGAATTTTACAGTGAGTCTTCTCTTCCGTAGCCCAGTTTTATGCATGAGGAAACTGAGGCTCACGTTCCTTAGGGGGCTTTACCGAGGCCGAGAACTCTGTGAATAGCAGAGACAGAGTCAAAACCAGATCTTCCTGCTGACTTGCAGCCTGAATCTGATCTGTGCGGAATCCATGCTAACGTTCTGCTTCTGACCTGGGAAGCAGGGGAGATGGCCCTTCTTCCTGACACCAATCTCAGAGGTTAAACTCTGCCCTCAAACTAATTTCTATTAAAAGAGTATCAGGAATCTGTCATGCATTCTTTGATCTAAAGTGACCCTTGAACCTACTTGTCTTTTGGTACCATCGTTGAGTGGTACCATTTTCATAAATTAAACATACTTTATATAAAGCCAGTCTTCACTTATTGGTATACTGATTTTTAAAATTTTATTTTTTATTGAAGTGTAGTTGATTTACAATGTTAGTTTCAAGTATACGGCAAAGCGATTCACTTATACATACAAATACGTATATACATATATTTTCAGATTCTTTTCCATTATAGCTTATTACAAGAAATTGAATATAGTTTCCTGTGCTATACAGTAGGTCCTTATTGTTTATCTATTTTATAGATAGTGGCTTGTATCTGGTAATCCCAAACTCTTAATTTATCCCTCCCCCTTTTCCCCTTTGGTAACCATAGTTTATTTTCTATGTCCGAGTCTATTTCTGGTTTGTAAATAAAATGTGTGTCTTTTTTTAGATTCACGTATAAGTGATATCATATGACATTTGTCTTTCTGTCTGACTTACTTCACTTAGTATGATAATCTTTATGCCCATTCATACTGCTGCAAATGGCATTGTTTCATTCTTTTTTATGGCTGAGTAATATTCTGTTGTATATATATTATTGGAATGCTGATTTTAACCCACACTCCCTAGTCTGACATTCCAGCAATGCTGGTCCATTATTAGATGAGAAAGTTTCTTTCTGCTACTTTTCCACGTAACAAATTTGCATTTTAACCTGCACCTTCAACAGCTGAACTCCGAAGGGTGACTAATGGGTAGACTGTACAATCATAGCAGATTGGTGGGGATATAATCCTTTTAGTGGAGACATTTTTTGTGTGTGTGTGAAATCCTACCACATAATTGATTGACCCATAGGGAAGGCCAGTCTTGCTCTAAAATGAGGAATTCTGGAAATTTTCAAATGCAAATCACTCTCAGTTTTTGATGTTAGAGAAAAGATCCGAGTGGAGCAGCAGAACCGACCCTCTGGCCATTTCCTGGGACCTCAAAGGAGCATCTTCCCCTTGGCTCAGGGGGTGGTACCCACCCTGCTGCTGGCAGTGCTCAGTACAGAGCAGAATTGTCACTCGGAGGAGAATTCCCTTCCGAGGGTCACGTTCTTACGGGATGAATCCTCGAAAACCTTTGCTGGGCTTTGCTGGGTTGTTCCCTGGCATATATTTCAGAGGGAGCCTGAGGCCTCAGATGGAACGCTGTGTACCAGGAGCAATGAAGGGCCCCCAGTACATGAAGATGCCGCTTACGTCAGACCCAGCTGCTCTGTGTGCCCCCAGCCATCCAGAAGATCATAGCCCACCGATCCAGGCTGGTGAGAGCTCACAACAATCGGGGTGGATTCCAAGTGGAACCAGACATACTCCACTGGGAATGAAGTGGGAAATATCATACATTTGCATGGAAGGAGGGGGGGTGTTCCTTTCTGGGACACTTGTCACAATTAAAGAGAATGTAGCCATGAACTTGCAGTCATAGGGGAGACTTGGATTCTTGAGGAAGTAGAATTTGGGAGAGAACTTTGCTGCCTTTGTTTGCCCCGCCCCTCTCCCCCATCACCCCCCATTCTGTCTTCTGGTCTTGTGTTTGGAGAATGAGCTGGCTGGGCCCCTCTGGGAGCTGTGGGCAGCTCTGGGCTGAGGCAGGGCAGGGTGTGTCAGAAGTCACTTATGTGGACCTGGCCCTCTGGACGTTAGATATAAGAGCGATTTCTCACGGTGTCGCACTCTAGTGCTTTTCAGATTTATTTCCACCTGAGAACCACTTTGGCTAGCCACGTACCCCCTGGCCTCCACTTCTCCACTCTTTCTTGCTAATGGAGAATAAGCTCTTTGGAATGAAGAGAGAGAATTGCCTTGGCTTAAATATTAATGGGCCCTTTCCAGTTGTCATAGTGTTAATATTAGAGTTAAAAGAGACAGTCCAGGGACCTACTCATTATTTTAAAGGCCCAAAGTGCTTGTGGAGTATCCAAAATTGTGCAGGGAGGAGCCATGGCCCCATTCAGTGCTGAGACCCCTGGGATTCTCTAAAACCAGTGATTCCAGGTGCCTCCAGGGGCCAACCAGGAGGCAGCTCTTCCCAGACTCCGAGGACCTTAGAGCTGGAAAACTTAGTCTTTTAGTCCACCCCCTTGTTTCATGGCAAGAGGTGCCAGGATCTCATACTTGGCTCAGGAGGGTCATGATTAGAAGCCAAGTTTGCTGCTGGCCAGACCAGTCTTCTTACCCTCCCTCTTGCTGGGGAGAAGACAGTGATTCCCTGATTGTCAGAGCAGGAGATATTTTTAGCTTTTAGAATGATTCTGTTCCCCAAAGAGCATCTTTGTACCTTTCCTTGTTTTTCCTGCTTTTCAGGAGTATACAGTGTTCACCTCCTGGTAGATTTTTTTCCAGAGGAGTTTGTTTATAGAAATCTCTGCAATTATTCCATTTTGTTCTGAAATTATCAGTAAAGCAATTCTTTTTTACTGGTCATTTTTTTAGGGGCCAGGAACCTGGGATGAACGTTTATGGCTCTAAGTCTTACTCATCTTTGAACTCCCCTCATTTTCATGACCTAGCAGAGTGCTTGGGAGAAGGCATTCAGAAAGACTGAGTTCTGCTGAGTTGGGGGTTTTTTTCTTTTTTTTTTTTTTGAGGACAGTGGCCAAACATGATCCTGTGGTCCATTTAGATTGCTCCTTCAGTCCCCCAGTGTTAGCATCCTCTTCCCCCTGGTCCTTTGTTTAGACACAAAACATTATTTTACTTTTGAATAAAAGTGGTTCACTAAATAGAATATGTTTCGAGCTTGTATTTTTGAACAAAAATAATAGAGAGCTTTCCTTGAGGTTTGAAATAGTTAACTCAGGGGAAAAAAAATTAAAGCAGTTCTAATTTACATAGTAGGGAGTAGATTTTAGGAACGCCTTGCTCCAGGGGTGTAATAGATGAATGTATCTCGTAGCATCTTCCAGAGATATCAAGGAAAATTAATGTTAGACAACTCAATTTAAGGGAAACTGGGAATATTTTAAAGGCGTAAAATCTAGTATATAAAAGGTGCTTTTATTAGATGCTCTTTCTCACTACATGTGTACATTGAAGGAGAAATTGTGAATTCTATATAATTATAAAGAAAGAGGACATCACCTATGCTCCCACTACCCAGAGACAAGAACTATAATTTTTGTTGTATTTCCTTTTAGTCTTAAGTCTTAAGTTTATTTTCTTATATTGTTGAAACCATATTAAATATTCAATTTTCCTTTTTTAATTTATATTAGAGCAATCAATTTTCTCCCCCAAGTGATTTAAAACTCTTCAAAATATAGTATTTGATGGAGGCTTAGTGTTCTGTTGGGTAGATGTTTTCCAATTTGCTTAACCATTCCTCTAATGTTAGGTATTTAGGTTATTTCCAATTATTTGGAGTGTGAGTACCATTAAATGGACATCTTAGCTTATAAGAAATCTGCTCAGATAACTCTTTTAAAGATAGATTATCAATTATTTGGACAAGAGGAATGGCCATTTTAAAAGGCCTTGATACCTAATACCATATAAGCGCCTGTTGCATTGATTCCATTTGTAATCATAGCAGCAATAAATGCAAGTGCCCTTAATGTGCTCAGTTTCATCAGCATTGAGTTGTGATAGGTTTTTAAATCGATATTCTTTGATATGAATGATAGTTATTTTCATTTGCATTTAAAAATTTCAAGTGTGATTTGGCTTTTTCAGATATTCATTAGCAATTTATATACAATTTTTGTATATCATTTTGCCGATATATCCATCAGGCTAGGCAATCCAAATGGATTTTCCTTATCCATTTATATAAATTCTTTATATATTAAGCATTTAACATTTGACTTATGCAACTCATATGAATACATTTTTTTCTCTTTTTTTGCTAATTTATTATTGGCCTTTTAATTAAAACATTTTTGGACATTTACAAGTCCTTCAACTTTATGCACTCAAATTTGTATATTTGTGTATGTCTCTGATAATTTTGTTTATTGCCTTCACACTGGAAATTCCTTTTCTATCCTGTTTCAGGTGGAAGGGACAAAACTTAGGTATAAGAGGAATACCTTATGCTGGGAAGAAGTCTTGATTTGGGGCTTGGATTAGGGCTTGATTTTATTAGCCGCTTTGATAGCCAGGTGTGTCCTCACTGCTCCTGTGCTGCAGGAATTCCCTCTGGGTACAACATATGGTACCATTTTTCTTAGTGTGATGAGGCTTCTCACGTGATTCAGGAGGTAGAGACACTGTAGGCTGAAAGGGAGAGACTGTGAAAATTTGTCTAATTAAATTAACTTATGAAGGGAGGAGATGTAATGCCTCTCACTCCCACAAGAAAAATGATTGAGATTCCAACTTGATGCAAGCAGCCTATCTCTAAGGAAATAATAATCCACCGGAAGACAGTAGCCAGCACTGTCTAAAGGAGAGAGATGCATTACTTTGCCTTTACATGCATTGCTATAAATGCATGTAAAATCCAGTTGCCAGAGAGGTGTTTTTGTTGGAAAGTGGGTTCTTCATGGTGTTTCTGAGCACTTAGAGGAAATATAATCCCCCTCAAGGAGTTTAACTTCCCATGTTCTCAGCAAACAAATTTAGTATAAATAATTTGGCCTCCGATGTATCATAATAAGCAGAGGATAGAGTGCCTTGGACAGGGACTGAAAGAGTAAATACGTTAGCATTTGATTTTAAGTCTGAATCTCATCCCAATTTAGATAGCTTAAGTTTGCCACTGTTTGGGCTGATCACCTCTGGGTTTACAAGGGACGTTCACTTTCTCAGTCATATAGACTGAGGATCAATGACTCAACCTCGAGGTTCCTCTTGCCATCAGCAAGCCCTACGACTACCCAAAGACACTTGAAAAACAAGCATCTTACTTAATTTTTCAAGTGAAGGGAAAATATGTTAGTGAATTGGGAAAAGACTGAGTAGAATTTTCTCATCTTAATGAAGATAAACAGAGCAGAGAAGGAATAGCTCTGGATGCCACCTGGCAAACCTTTACAGGGAGCTGTGTAACTAGGGAAACAAGATACTAAACAACTGATGTTGCAAGGTTAGCACTTCAACTCATCCCTCGAGCAAGGGCATTTCTATGGAAAGTTATGGAGAGAAGAGATGAATGACCATTGCACTCCAGAGAGCCAGATACAGAAGAGGCTGGGTAGCCCAGTGGTGTGTGTGTGTGTGTATGTGTGTGTGTGTACGTACATGTGCACACACACACTTGCATGTGGATATCCACACTTCTACAAGGGAATGTGCAAAATAGCATTTTGATTAATTAAGAGTGTGGCTCTCAGCCAGCTACCTGAGTTCAGATTCTGATCGTAACACTTATGAGCCTGGCAAATTTGGGCAGTTTGCCTAATCTTTTTGAGATTTGGTTTCATCATCTGTGAAACGAGGACTAATAAAATTGGCATCATAAGGTTAACGGTAAGTTTAAATGTAAATTATGTGCAAAACATGTAAAATGCTTAGAAAAGGATCAGTCCCATTAAAAATCACTAATAAAGATGGATTTTGTTATTTGCATACGTATACAAATGCAAATCTGTGGGGGTAGAGAAGAAAACGTAAAACATTTTAAATTTTAATTATTCAAATAATATATTGATACATTCTTGTTATAAAAATTAAAGCATTGTAATTAAACGCCAAACCTCCACTGGGTGTGCCCCTCCCTCCTGTGTAACTCTCCCTTCCAGAGGTTGCTATTGTTCCCTTCCAGGGGATTTGCTATTGTACTTACGGTGCTTTTACTGTGCAATATTTAGTGCTTGTATTGTGCAAGTATTTTTACTAACATAGACGGCATCATCCTCTGTATGCTGTTCTGCAACTTGCTGTTCCCACTCAGTAAGGCATTTAGGAGATCTTTTTCCGTTGTTAAGTATAGATTCACTTTATTATTTTTAACTGTATAGAATATAGACTCATAATTTATTACACCACTTTTTGATACATGATTATGTTATTTCCAGCTTGTTATGACCCCAAACTGCTGCACTCCTTGTCCATGCTTTCTTTTACAATAAGAGTAATACTTAGACTGGGACCCAGTAACTGCTAGGTCATAGAGCATGTTCATTTCCAATAGTAACACTCACGTAGGCTTTTGTGTCACGGTCAGAGAGATACCTCAGCTTCTCCTGTTCCTCTCACTACCAGGGTCAAATGGCACATTAATTTCCCTTTCTTATATGTTATACTCTAAGTAGCTAATTTAGTTATTTCTCTTCTAACATGAGCATTTATTCTTTTACTAATTTCATTTTTCATCATAAAGTTAGTGTGTACTTATTAAATGGAGAATTTGGAAATTACAAGGCTAGAAGGAAAACAGAAATCACCCTTTTCCCATGAGCTGTGAAATTCAGTGCTTAATAATGAGATACGTTCCTAGGGAATTAAAAAATTATAATTTGATAACAAGTAATTTTAGGTTACATTATGCTGTTTTGAAATTAATAAGGTAATACATTATGTCTTAAATATTTCAAGAATTTAGATTATTTAAAGTTCTGATTGAAGGATTTAGAAAGCAAAGAACTTTTGAATTTTATATGCTACTGGCAAAAACAGTATTCCATTTTTTTATAAAGTTTTTGGCCCTTTTTTGAATAGTGTTCTTTTCACAGAGACAAAATTATCTTTACTTTTAAGACATTTCCAAAACCTGTATGAAAATTATAATAGTAGGAGAGATTATTTTTAAATTGGAATTAAAAAGTTATTTATACTTTGTATTTATCATACTTAGAATGTGTGTGTATCTCTGGAATTTTTATGGGTCTTCATTATTTTAGGAGAGTTAAAAGTGTTTTCAACAGAATGATAGTCTGAAACAAGCAGTTGGACTCCATAACTTATGCAAATTTTACATGGTGTGATATAAAATTTAATAACCGTATATTACGGGCAAAATTTGTAATATTGTGGTCCTTGCCCAACATAAATTGAGATTTGTGTGATTCCAGTTGAACTAAAAATAACTTGTTTTTACTCCTGCCACACAGTGGCGCCACTTCGGTTCACAACGGAAGTAACCAGACATTCATTGTTTTGTTTTCTTCTTAAATTTTTTAATTGAAGTGCAGTTGATCAGACGTTCATTGTTAGTATGTTGTATTCTGCCTTTTGCTTTATGAAAACAGCTATAAGACATATTGGTTTCTTTAATGCTGTTACTTTTAATAGTCACTTAAATTTTAAAAATTGCTTTATGCCTTTATGTTAGCATTCATTAAGAGTTGGTAAGAAAGCTCATGCTGAAAAATGTACACCCAAATACATAACTTTTAGACAGATTATTAGCTGTAATTCAGTGACGTGAAGAAAGCCCAACGACACCTTAATATGCTTTACCATCAATTTAAAGAAGAGCAATTGTTAAATACTACAGATAACGCTAAGTAAATAAAAAGCAGCATCAGAACAAAATGTTACAAAGTTGTAGCTCTTTGGGGTCTGTAAACCAGTTCCCCGTTTCTCCCCCCGGGGAAAGTCAGCTTTGAATTATGCAAGATTGTAAGAAATACATGTTTCTTACAAAATGCAACTGAATCATATCGGGCTTATCTGAATGGTGATCCTACAAGCAAATACTGCCACAAGTCTCCGGTGCCCTCTTCTGCTTTTTCAGTAATATTAGCACTAAATGAGGGTCAAACGATTCCAGGCAATTTGAATAGGAAATAATTATGGAGAAATGGAATTGTCACAAGTTGGATGCTGTAAGTATGTAAAGCTCAACGTGTGATCGGTACCATATTCACCATTCACATGGCTATACTGTATGGATTAACAATTCAGTGTGAATTTATTTTTGAACAAAGGGAAAATAATGATGATGAAAATCAGAAGAATCAAGTTGATAAGTAAAACCCAACCCTATGTATATATTTTTTATCTATTTATTTCAAAATTGATGACTTAGTTTCAGCAAAACATCATGTATCACATTAAAATCATTAAGGTTTTATTGGTTTTGAAGTTTTGTGCATGTTTAACTTGTATGTTTTTAAATAGTTGGTTTAAGAGCAATAAGCAAGTACATGGAGTTTAAACACCAATGTTATGTCTCTACATGTTTAAATAACATTATGTTAAAAGTAACATAGTTAACACTGGGGTCTGTGAAAATTATTTGTCCTTTAAAGGAGTTGTATCTGACTTCAGGTGAGACACATCGCTGTGGCGTTGGGACTCTGAGTTTCCTTCTGAAGACAGTTTTCCCCCTCTGTTCTCTGACTCTAACACTGCGGTCAGAGTCCTTGGCAGGGAAAGAGGTGGAGCCCAGGTTACAGAAGGTGGGTGCTGGAGGCAGGTGCCAGGGGGGGATCCCAGGGTGACTGTAGCACAGAGGTAGGCGGCAGGGACTCTGAGCTGGGAAGTCATGATGGGCAAGGAGAGGAAAGCATCTTCGCTGAGCTGCATTACGAATCTTTCACTCCATTTCTCTCTCTCTCGTTTGACAAGATCATATCTGAGTCACTGAAAGCACTGTCTGTGTAAAACGGCTCAGAATAAAGTCCTCTGCGTTTTAGAATTTATAGAGCAGGGGACTCTGTTCACTCTCCTTTTGGTGTTCACTTCCATTCAGGAAGACCGGGTTGGATACAGGAAATGAGCCTTTTGTTCATCATACCCTACAGTGTTTCTTACTGTCTCCAAAAGGATCCCAGTAGATCCCGGTCGACATTCTCACCTTTGAAAGGAAAGTTCTCTGTGTGCTTTGTGTTCCAGGACTGCCATCTGCAGGAATCTCCCAGATCACAGGGCACCCCCAGGCCCAAGATCACCAGTGAGTCCCCCGGGGCTTCTCTACATTTTCTGCCCATGTTGACTGTCCTCTGATATCTGGGGTAAAGACAAGCACTTTAGGAGTGCTGGACTGCGCCAGACAACTTGGTTAAGCCAGCTGTGTTTCCCAATATCCCTTTCCATGTAAGTTTCTGCATTAGAGATGGTCAAAAAATGAAATTGCATGAGAGTTGGAAGGCAGAGGCAAAACAGTAACAGTTCTTCCTAGAAGGTCCCTGTGGTCAGAGGCAGTGATAGATGCAGGGGTACCAGGCAGGTCCCACATCATCCTTGTTCTCCTTCATTCTATGCCAGCTACTCTTTCTGACTCTTGGCCCTGCTGACCAACAGTGGCCCCAGACCCATCACCAGATGCCCGGCTGTGGAGTCACAGAAGAGGTACAGCTTTCTGTATGTCTCTCAGTGAGTTTCTCTTCACAGTCTCACTTTGGTGGCAAAAGTACTTAAGTTCTTGGATTTTCCTTCAAGTCCCAACTCGTCCCTCTGTGCTACTGTCTCAGGCCAGCAGGTTAATGAACTCTTCTTTTCTGATCCTCTGATTCTCTCTTCCAGACCTTCATGTCCCCAGTTCCTCCTGTATTTGTAAGGTCGAATTTCTGTAATGAATCCTTCTTTCTTTACTCTGTATCATTCACAGTGGTTCTGCTAACCTGGCTGAACCCTAAGTGGTACAATTATTGATCTGAAACTGATTCAGAGGAACAGAACCTTCAGATGGGAAGCTGGTATGGATTCTTCAATTTGACTAGGCATTAGTGACCCCATTGCCAATGGTAGATGGGATGCTAGTAGCCCTTGACATCAGGTGTCCATAGAAGGAAGTGTTGGGCCACCAGGTAGCTGTTGTCATTGAACAGTTTAGTGGAAATACAGAGTATAAGGATGGTGTGTTGCTTCTAAGTGTCACAGAGAAGGAAAGAAAATAATGAGCTTGGGGTAATACACCCTCAGCCCAAGGTTCAGACAAGAGACTAGGACGTTTCTGTGACTATCCTGAAAGAAAATTTTCTCATAGCTGCAGGGCTGAATATTTCTAGCAACCCAACCAAAGGACTAATCCTGTGAGCAGCTGGATTACAATCATCAAATTAACTCAAGGTCTTTTGTGGTTAAAATTAGGGCTTTGATTGGCATAGAGTTACAATCCTGAAAATTGAGGTGGTAAACATCATTTGCTAGAAGAAGAAGAATTTCCTGCCCATCTGAGTTTAGTCCCTGCTTGCTTGAAGAAGCTTTGGTGACCCAACTACCCTGAGGGGGAATGCTGAGACCACTCCAGACCCACTTTCAACACCTACACCTCTCATTGCTTCTCTAACTATAACCAGATTCAAGACCTGGCCCACCCCATGGGGACAGGACCAAAATCATGAGAAAACACACATGTTGAAAGAATTAAGATTTTTCTAACTTATATTTACATGGCCAGAAATTACGTTGTAAATTTTCTTTCTTCCCTTCCCCCTCAAAGACCTGCAGCCATTTGCCAAGCTAATAGTGCGTCGGGGAAGGGAAGTAACCAGACTTCTGGGGATTTCTGAACACTGGCTGTGAAATGATACTAAGTCTTGGAAACCCAATATGCCTCTCCTGCCTACATATCAGAGTAGGGGTTCATTGAGTCCGAATGATTCCCGGTATTTTGGCTCAAGTGCATCTCAGTGTACGCAGCTGGGCTCTGAACTCACCCCATGGTTATTTTCCAAGTTCTAAAATGCCTGATTGAGCGGGGAGGGTATAGCTCTGTGGTGGAGCGGGTGCCTAGCATGCACGAGGTCCTGGGTTCAATCCCCAGTACCTCCACTAAAAATAAATAAATAGTAAAATGAGCAAAGTTTTAAAAAAAAATTTAGAATGCCTGATAGAAAAAGGCACAGCCAATGGCAGAATTATTGTGTTGGTTGTCAGATGAGTGAGGACAAGCAGATAATACTAGTGTTACCAGCTAGGTTCTTGGTCTCCTAAGTCAATAGAAATTGATGAGAGGCCAGACAAGAAATTCAGGCAAGGCTTTACTGGGACTCATGCTGCAGCCCAAGGGAGCGAAGACAGTAACACTTGTCTGTGATTTGTATGCCGTTAATAGCCCGCAGGCCCATCCAATCCACCCTTTGTTACTCAGGCCAGTTCACCCTCGAGGGACAGACCTGGGGGAAGACTGGCAGTTAGAGTTCACCCAAATGCCCTCACGCTCAGGAAATAAATATCCTCTTGTGTTTGTTGATACTTTCACAGGATGGGCTGAAGCCTTCTCCGCTTGATCTGAGAAGGCTACTGGAATCTCTAAGTCTCTTTGAAAGGAAACAATCCTTCGGTTGGGACTTCCAAAGTCCCTACAGAGCGACAACCGGTGCTCTTTTACAGCCCAAATCACACAGGGGCTCACAGCGGCCCTGCGGATAGACAACAGGCACATACTTCGTGGCGCTCCTAGTCTTCAGGGAAAGCAGAGGAAATGAGTCATACTTTGAAGAAAACCTCAGCAAAGCTTTGCCAAGAGACCCATAGTCCCTGGCCCGGCTTGCTTGCTACTGCACTCCTCGGGTCCGCGTGGCCCCAGGAGAACCCTGAGTCTTAGCCCATTGGAGGTGACCTACGGGGGGCCTCTCCTTAATACTGACATCCTGCTGGATGAGGAAGCGAGCCAGGCCCTGGGACACATGATTAACACGGGACAAGTTCAGAAGGCAGTCCTGGACTCTGCCAATAAGGCACTGCCAGCTAAAGATACAGTGATACAGTGAAAGATGCAGTGAAAGGGGCAGTCCCTTCGCAGGTAAACCCCGGGGACCAAGTTCTTCTTCAAACCTGGAAAGAGGGGTTTCCAAAGACCAATTAATGCCAAAATGGAAGGACCCCAATAAAGTAATTTTAGACATCCCCACCGCTGTTAAACTGCAAGGGATATCTAGTTGGGTACATTTGTCCAGACTAAAGCTTTTACCTCCAAAACCCCCGCAGGTCACAACAGAAGAACAGTACTCCTGTGAGCCTGGAGAACCTGAGACGCCTATTCACAAGACAGGCGCCCTTGACAGACAAGTAAAATGATGGGGTGGGCTGGGCTCCCACCCATCGTTTTTGCTATTGCACTTTTGCTTGGATGTTTCTGCTTTGCTCAGCCATGCCCACCAGGGAAGCAACTCCTTTGCGCATGCTGGGTTTAAGGGAAAACCCTCCATCACAAAAATGCTCCTTCTGCTGACTCTGTCCACCTTACTGGTCCCTGTTACCAGGGGAAGGTGGCAATAAAACTCAGCCACGAACACTTCCAGAATCCTGTCAGAAGGAGAGCATCTAAAAGGATGCTGGTTATGCCATCAACACCCCTAGCTGGCTACGAGCCCCTTTCTTGCATTTTCCCTGAATCTGCCGGTTCCCGTGGTGCTTAATGATCTAAATCGGCGACGACTGCCACCCCCTGGTCTCTGTTAGTCACACTTGCACCTTCCAGGAGGTTATTCCAATGCTTTAACCTGACTGCCCCATACAGTTGGACCCGAGGGGTGGGGCATGCTGTGTTAGACTGCACAAACAGCTTTAGTTTCGCATGCTTGGAAACCACCCGAGGTATAATTACACCAGATATCGTGCCTCTTCCGTAGGGGTAAACTGTACTTACAACCTCACCCACTGGTGCCCTGTTTCAAACTATGGCCCTGTACCCCTGAACAACACAAAAGAGGAGTGTAAATGGTGAGAAGGAAATGTCCCGACCACCTGGTCAACCCAATTCAGCCCACCTGGGGGACACGAGCAAATTTTGAGCTGGCCTACCACCCTTGACCCTCTGACTAAGGTGACCAGATCATACTCGAGCATTTTATAAAAACCTTTATAACAGCATATAATCTAAATTACTAACATAATGGTTTGCCGTCTCCTAGTCGCACGGGTATTAACAGCAGCTGTGACCTTTAAAGAATATCAGCTCAAGCAATTGTGAGACGGACATTCAGGTCTGTGCCCCTGAAGGGTTTGTTTTCCTCTGTGGATACCCAAACCATCATATGTTACAGAATTATGGCCAAGCCCTGTCCTTTTCCAGCCAAGCTATGGCCTATAAATGCACTGATGATGTCCACATCGTAGGAGAGTGGACTATAGGTACCTTGGGATAAGGGAATTTCATCTATAACAGGGCCACTCCGGCTCACCACTGAACCCGGAGAGCACTGGGAAGGACCTTAGCAGGGGCAGGGCTGGCCACAGGACTGGCATCTCCACGGGGAGGCTTTTACCGATAGTGAAGTGATACCGAGAAGTCTCACCGGACAGCTCGGATACATGATGGAGCAGATGGCGCAAGCCTTAACGGAACTTGAGACTTCTCTTCTTTCTTTGGCTAATGTAGTTTTTGACAATTGTCTGCCTCTTGATCACCTTCCGACAGAACAGGGTGGAGTTCGTGCAATAACTAATCCTTCCTGCTGCTCCTGGATCAATGCGACCGGACAGGTAGGAGTTAATGTTAAGGAAATATACACCCAAGCAGAATGGCTTCACAATTTTGGCAGGGGTGATGTCGCCTCTGCTGTCTGGTCAACAGTCAGGGACGCCTGCCCGAGGTTAACCTGGTTTCTTGCCTTTTTAGGCCCTTTAACGGCTATTATTTTTCGTCCCCTTTTTTGGCCCTCGTTTGTTTAACCTTTTGGTTAAGTCTGTGTCTTCTGGGCTCCAGTGGTTTCAAGTAAGGCTCATGATGCCTCGAGGATTTCAACCCACTCCAGCAGAGGGTGGCCCAGGTCCCTATGGTCCTTAGCACAGTCAGTGAGGGACTTCTACCCTCTAGGCTGGGCTAGGGTCTGTGGCCCTTGTCCAGTAGGAAGAAGTTTCCGAAGAAGAGCCCTTTGGCTTCTTAACCTTTAAGAATAAGGGATGTAGAATCCCTTGGGAGGGAATGAGACAGGCTGGGAACTGGGGCTTGGGGCCCTTTGCTGCAGTGCTTGCACCGGGACAAATGTCTCCTCCAGCAACAGAATACAAAGACATTCTAAGGGACTAAAAATATCAGTGTGTATGTGCAGTTGAGATGAGTTATGAACAACAAGATACAGAAAGACCCCAAACCAACGGCCACTTCTGAGATGGCAGGAGCAAAAGAAGGGTACTGCACATGATCCCTGCACATGGCACCACCTAGGGGGTGGGCAGGCTACCTCAGCCACCCCTCCAGCCCGCCCCCTGGACCCACCCCTGCCTTCATCTTACTTGAGGGCCCAGCTTGCCCCCACCACAGGAAGCGAGCAAGGGGAACTGTTACTTGGTTTTGCTCCCTCGTGCTGTAGCCTTGCCTGAATAAAGCCTTGCCTGAATTTCTTGGCTGACCTCTTATCAATTTCTATTGATTAAGGAGACCAAGAATCCTAGTCGGTAAAACTAGAATTGCCTCTATATTCCAAAATAGTAAGTCCAAAGTAGTCTTGGATGCCTGGAGAAACTGTAGAGATTAGTGCCTCCATAAAGGACTTAAGAGATGCAGAGCTGATCTTCCCAACACTCTCCATTCAACTGATCTATTTGGCTTGAGCAGAAGATAGATGGCTTTTGAAGAATGACGAAAGATTATTGTAAACTTAATCAGATGATGAATACGATTGCAGCTGCTGTCCCAAATGTGGCTTCATTGCTGGAGTAAATCAACAAATCCCTTGGCATTTGGTTTAGGTATTGACACTGAAAACCATTTTTTCTTTCTGTATACCTGTTAGGAGAGACTGCCTGAAACTGTATTTTATTATTTTATTTTATTTTTATTATTATCTTTTAAATCTGGAAAGGTCAGCAATATATTTTCAATGTCTCACCTTAGGAATATATCAGCCCCGCCTTACTCCAGTCCACAGAGAATTAACTGCCTCCCCGTTCCACAAGACACTACATGAATACACTATTTTGATGGGCCAGGGGAGCATGAAATGCAACTTAGAGACATTAGTAAGACGCATATATGCCAGAGGGTGGGAAATAAATCCCAGAATAATTTAGGGGTTTACTCCTACAATGAACTTTTTTGGGTTTCCATGGTCCGGCTCAGGTTGAAATATTTATTCTAAGGTTAAGGTCAAGTTGCTTCATCTGGTCCCTCCTACCATTAAGAGTCATAATACTGAGTATGCCTCACTGAATTTTGGAGGCAACATATACCTTATTTGGGTTTGTTTTTATATCCTAGAGCTATTTACTGGGCAGTCAGAAAGTCTTGCAGTTTTGATAGGGCCAAGAAAAAGTGAGGGCTCGGCAAAAGGTCCAGGCTGCTGTGCAAGTCTCTCTGGCACTCTAGTCATAAGACATGGCCAATTCAGTGGTGCTGAATGTGCTACTGAGCCTAAGCAGGCCTCTTAGATGAATTACGAATACTGTTCTCTGCAGATAACTACGCTTCTATTGAGAAACACTCTTGGCTTTTTAACTGGATCTTAGTAGAGATGAAATATTTGACCATGGACCACCAAGGTTACCATGTGACTTGAAATGCCAATTAATGACGTGGATGTTGCTTGGCCCACAAGATCACACAGCTGGGCATGCGTAGAAGTGGGCGTGGTGTATATAAGGTCAGGCTGGAGTGTTTCTTGAAGGTCCATGTAAATGGCGCCAGCAAGTGGCTCAGATTCCCACGGATCCTAATCCTACGACACTGCCTCACCTTTTTCAGCTTGTACCGAGGGCCTCATCAAGGTCAGAGGCTTCATAGTCATGAGCACATAAGTATTAGTTGCAATTGCGGGGAGGGCAGAGAAGTAGGCTAAG
Source organism: Camelus bactrianus (assembly GCF_048773025.1). Lineage (NCBI taxonomy): Eukaryota > Metazoa > Chordata > Mammalia > Artiodactyla > Camelidae > Camelus > Camelus bactrianus. Next base: position 63,624,535 of record NC_133544.1, read on the forward strand.
GTGGATGCCAGAAAAACAGCAGCATGGAAAGCAGGACGGAGCAGAGAGCTGACTCAATGGGCATCGTCCTGGTATCACTGACCACACTGTGTTCTTCTATTTTATTCATGAGCCTAACTTCCCACGTAGACTGCGATCTCCTTGAAGGAAAGAACTACAGCTCATCTTTTTTGTGCTTCGATTCCTCGCAACTGTCCCCGGGCCTTGCACATAGGACACTTAGTATATGTATTTCAAATGAACGAACGAATGAATAATTAATTAATGGGAGGAGTCTATGGCTTGACATTTCTGCTTGGTGCCTCCATCCTTTAGTGTGACATTTCACAGTGGGAGTTCTTTGAATCCTTTTATTTTTATTGCTTCTTAAAATTACTCAAGGAACACTTAAATTAAAAATTCCTTTTCATCCTACTACCAGGAATAACTATCGTTAACCTTTCATGCCTAGCCTTTTAGACCACTGCTATCAATAGAAATACAATGTGCACCACACGCACAATTTAAAACTTTTAGTAGCCACGTTAAAAGAAAGTATAAAGAAATATATAAAATTAATTTGTATTTATAAATTTATAATAAAATTAATGTATTTTATTTAACCTAATAAACCCAAAATATCATTTCCTCACGATTAGACTGGGGTTATGGATTTTTGAGAGGAAGACCCCCAGAGGTAAAATACCATTTCTTGTCACATCATATCAAGCGGACTCACTATCATCTTGACTTACCTCTGTTGATGTGGAATGTGATCATTGGCTGAGGTAGTGTTTGTCAGTTTTCTCCAATAAAAGTTTACTCTATTTTCATCTTTTCTACATTGTCCTCTTTGGAAAGAAGTCACTCCGTGTAGCCCACACTTAGGGAGTGGGGAGCTATGCTCCACTTCCTGGAGTGCAGGTGTCTACGGAGATGATTTAGCATTCTTCAGCTTGGGAGATTTGTCTAGTCTCCCTCATTTATTTAGTCAATAATTTATTTATTCGTATCAGTGACTCATGGATATTTATTTTCTACTTTAGGTTACTACTTAGTACTATTTTATTTTTTATTGAAGTATAGTTGATTTACAATGTTGTATTAATTTCTGGTGTACAGCAAAGTGATGCAGTTATACATATATATGTATATTCTCTTTCATTATAGGTTATTACAAGATATTGAACATAATTCCATGTGCTATACAGCAGGACCTTGTTGTTTATCTCTTCTGTATGTAGTAGTTAGTATCGTCTGCAAATCCCAAACTCCTAAATTATCCCCACCTTCCGTTTTGGTAACCATAAGTTTTTCTCTATGTCTGTAGGACTCTTTTTGTTTTGTAAATAAGTTCACTTGTGTCATTTTTTAGATTCCATGTAAAAGTGATATCAATGATATTTGTCTTTCTCTGACTTACTTTATTTAGTATGATAATCTCTACAATTTTATTTATTTTATTGCTCAAATTGTTCCAGCTTTGGCCACAGGGAGCTTTTTCATTTGGCTCCTATGTCCCTTTGACGTGGCCCCATCATTTTTGTTGTTTTTAGCACAATAAGGTGCTCCAGGCTTATCCTGCACAGTCCCTGCCCTAGCCCTGGAATCCGCCAACTCTCCAAGGAGGTCTGGTTCCTTTCTTTGGAAAATGGTGTTAGAAACCAAGATATGGGATCTAGGCCTGTCCATCCTCAAGGACATCAAAGGAGAGGTGTGAAATAGGTTTTGAAAGACTATGAGCTTCCAAAGTTATAAGTGGGGAAGAAACATACGGCAGGAGAAGCAAACAACAGGAGGAGAATTTTGGAGTTGGGAAAGCTCAGCCTCACAAGGGGACCCCGGCTTTTTGAGCAGGCAGGGAGGGACACTGTAGGGAGGAGAATCTGGCAGCACTAAGCAAGGTGACCCTGGGCAGGAAGAGTGTAGAAGCGGAGAGAACAGTTAAGTGTCCAGTGTAAATAATGCGGGTACAGGTGTTCAGTTTGTCCTGTCTCCTTAGCACACTATGGGCGTGGGAGGAAAGAGCTGACCAACTTATCCAATCTGGGCAGTGTGATGAGCTGTGTTGTTGGGGCTCAGGGTGGGTCGCCCTAAAATATGCTGCAATGGTACACTGATTATTTTGAGCTGAAGTTACTTGAGAAGCGGCTGATGTAAGAAGGAAACTCTGACCCTCCTCTGACCCCTTGAAAGCAGAAAATAAATCTCCCATGTGAATGGTGTCCTTCCTGCATCTGGAGGTAAGACACACTTATCACCGGAGATCAAGAATTTGGGCTGAGAAACCTGTGTAAACAAACCTTGTGGCTTATTTGTGCTTTCATTTTGTTTCATTTGTGTGTGTGTGTGTGTGTGTGTGTGTGTGTGTATGTGGGGGAAGGTAATTATGTTTATTTATTTTTTAATGGAGGTACTGGAGATTGAACCCAGAACCTCATGCATGCTAAGCATGTACTCTACCACTTGAGTTATATCCTCCCTGGCTGTGGCTTCTTTAATTTACAACCCCAAGCCTAAATTCTGTTTAGATTTCTCACTAATTAAGCACCCAAAACCCTAAATTTCTTTGTCCTGTCAATTCCTCAAGAATTTATGGTTTCTTTGTCTAAAAAGTATAAAAGCTGCCTGCTTTGACCACTTCTCAGGTCCCATTTGCATGAGACCTCTGTGTGCAGGAATGAAAATGTGTTTCTTTTTCCCCTGTTAGTCTTTTTTGTGTCCATTTTATTATTCGTCCAGTCACAAGAGCTCAAGAAGGGTAGAGGGGGAAATTTCCCCCTCCCTCACAGTATCGTTTCTGAACCACAGTAAGCCAGAAGTTTTAAAAGTTAATTTTAAAGTATTTTGCTTGGTGAGTTCATTTTACCCAATGTTATCTTTATTAATGTTTTTAGTTAGGTCTCTTTTGATTGCAAGTGATAGAAAATCCAACTCAAAATAGCTTACAAAAAAAAAAGAAATTGGAGGGGAGGATATCGCGCAATGGTACAGAGCATGCCTAGCATGCATGAAGTGCTGGGTTCAATTCTTAGTACCTCTGTTATAAATAAATAAATAAACAAACAAACTTAATTACCTTCCCCCATTAAAAAAAAAAAAGAAATTGTGTTGCATTGTTGATGTCTTACTTGAATCCACTTGTGCTTAAGACTTCAAGCCCACCCACTTCCTCCTGCCAAAACCCTCCCGCCAACACTTGGGTTTCTTTGCCTAAGGACCTTCCCTTACTGCATAGCCTGCTGGGCAGACCCAGGTGCTGAAGAATGAACACCCTCATCCCCTGGAGCTGTCCTCCACCAATGACACACAGGATTGGGGTACCAGTACCCCCCTCCTTTGGCCCTCAGATGGGACAAGTTGAGGCAAGTGTTTTGCATTGGTTCCCAGAAGATTCCCTGGCAAATTGAACTCCAGGTGCCCACTGGCAGCTGGCTTGACAGCACACACACTTTACTGGCTGTCTTCCCTTCCTGTCGCTCTCCCCAGTGCTCCTGCCCTGCATCCTGGGACCACTTCCTGCCTAGACCACCTGCGCTTGAATCCTTGTCTGTTTCTGTCGGAACCCTAGCTAAGGCAGCTGGGCTGTTCCACTGGAAATTCCAGGTAGATCTCTCATCACAGCTGGGTGCAGGGCCTCCAGCAGGAACTCAGTTTCACTCTTTCTTTTCAGGATCCTGCTCTTCCCTTACGGTGAGAAGAGGGCTGCTGGCAGCTCTAAGTTTACCTTGTTAAAAAACTAAATTCAGCTGAGTAAATTTTTAAGGTCTAGTTGGATTTATTCAAGGATTCATGAGTCAGATAGCATCCCATCTAGCAACCAGAGGGCGCTCTGAAGGGCCGTACAAAATGGAAGGTTCTTATAGGCAGAAGGAGAGAAAGGCAAGATGTTTGAGCAAAAGGGAAAAAAAAAAGGATAGTGTTCTCTTGGGGAAAGGGAATGGCAGGGATTTTATCCTGCAGATTACCTCACTGGTGTTAATCAGGAAATTTCAGATTGACTGTTTTAAAGGTCTCATTTCTGGGAGAGGTTGAAACTGCAGTTGAGTCTTGATTTGCTTTTGTAGAGGGGGCAGATGATTCATTTTGGGCTTGTTCTTGCTTTTAAACAACACCCTAGCTTCTTACATCCTCAATAGCATTCCCACTGGTATCATATTTGATTCTGGGATGTGGGCTTGCGTCACGTACCCATCCTTGAACCCATCATTGTGGTCAGAGAGATGAACTGTGCTAACTGGTCAGGGAACCCAAAGATGGAGGCAGCCTCATCCAAACCCACACGTGGGGTAGGAGGAGGGGAAGCTTGTTTATCCAGGGAAAATCAAGGTGCTGTCACCCGAAAAGGGGGGTGGGTGTTGGGCAGGCAGAAATGACAGAGGCACCCTTTGATGGGCTACACTGAGGCACTAGATTGGAAATGAAAATGCTCTTGAGGTTGGGGGCTTGCAGCCACTCCTTCTTTGAGAGCAAATGTGGCAAGATTATTCCTAGATCAATCACTGGCTCCTCTCTAGACCCAGCAGAGCCACCCACCATGCCTGTGTCTACCTTCTTCCTGTTCTGTGGGTTGTTCTCTTCCTGACTCCGGGAGCAGGTGGCTGTCTTGTGCTGAGCCTGGGGGTTTTTGTAAGGCACTCCCTGTCACCACCCTCACCATGGACCTCTGCGACAGCGCAGTGATAGATGGCCGAGTCGCTAAGCATCAAAGCCGAGATGGTGAGCTTCAGGGTTGGATTGTAAAACTTTACAGTATATCGCCCGTCACATGAATGCCGCTTATAAGAATAAATATTAATCACACAAAGAGTTATCTTTCCACTGGAAAGCTGTCGATACCAGTGCATCATATAGTAGTAAATAGAGCTGACTGAGAACTTGCATTCCATGGTCACAGACTCCCCCTCTTTCTTATACACTTTGTTTGTAGATAGATCGATGCCCTCAACATTGTTGGGACCTGCGGAAAAGAAGAAAAATGACTTTGCTGTGAGCTGGCCCTGCTCACAAGAAAGCGGTCACCAAAGCCCAGTTTTGACCCAGGAAACGAAATAGAGAAAAGCACAGTCTAATTCTATTCCAACCTCTTCCTCAGACCCCGGCTGCAGAGTTGGAGAGCGCCCTACCAAGGCAGATGAAGGCTAGGACTGTGTACAAGAAAGCAGGTGGCCCGGACTGCATCCTTGGGTCTCTTCCCACTGGTGAAGTGGCTCTTATTCTGCCCACCACCTGCCAGGCCCTGGCGGTGTCCCTGGAGCTGGGCGGTCCTGTGGCCTTGTTGTGGCAGAGCTGGAAATGAGGTTTCTGCCTGTGCAAGCTTAGTCATGTCACCTGCTCTCTGTGTTTGCCCTCCAGCTGTCTTCCTCCAGGCTCGCTCCTTTTCTTTAATAAATATGTAACATGTGGTGTATTTTTTTTATTATGAAGACAACTTGTTCAATGTAGACATAACCAAAAAGTATCAAGTGTAAAGGAGACCATAAAATCCAACAATAGTCTCATCACCCAGAGAAAAGTACTGTTAACGTTTTGTTGTATTTCTTTCAGTATTTTTAATGCAAATGTGCATACTTTAAAGGAATTGGGGTCATATGGAAAATCTTCTTTTGTTTAACATTATGTTTATGCATATGCCATCATGGCATTCAATTGTATGTGAAAATGTGATTTTTACCACTTTGTACTGCTCTGTTGTGTAAGTGTACCTTAATTTAAACATCATTGTTTGGCATTATTGTATTTTGTTTTATCATATTTATTTTGCCTATTTAAAATTTAGTGGACATTGTAGATATAAGTCTCTGTATTTCTGACGATGTATTTGTGTGTTAACCGGGTTCTTTTGAAGTTTTTTATTATGGAGAATTCAAACATCTACGAAAGAAGAGAGAATAGGATGATAAAAAAAAAACATAAACCCATTATCCAGCTTCTGCAATTATCCACTCACGGCCAGTTTTACTAATCTGCACCCCCACCACCCTATGTGTCTGCAGACCTCCCCCAATCCTGATAAATTTAAAGCAAATCCTGACATCACGGCGTTGTGTACTTTGCTCGGAAGACACTTAATGTCAGGTTGTCTCTGTGTGTTTGTGTGTGTGAGTGTTGTTAGTGATGGTTGACAAGCAGTGATTAGATCTATTGTTTGGTTGGGAGTTGGTCTGCAAAATGATGATATTCTATCATTTCTACTTCACTTATTAACTTTATAATATTTCTATATGTCTTTATTATTTCTATATTTTTATATTTCTATATATTATATCTATATACTATTTCTAGAAAGATAATTTTTCCTTGTCAATTTTTCAATTATTCTCTGAGGTCAAGTGTATGATTCTTTTCATTTATTTATCCTTTATCAGGATAGTGAGTTGGTTTCCCTGCAGGGTGACCACCCATCTCTGTTTGCCTGAGATGGAGGGGGATCCCAGGACAGGAGGCTTTCAGTGCTAAAACCAGGATAGTCTCAGGCAAATCCCAGGTAAACCAGGACAAATCCCCAAAAGGAAATGGGTTCTTTCATGAACCCATGAATTTAAGCATACTTGGTGTGTTGCAATCCACTAGATTCATTTTCTTATTGATTCAAGACTTGCCCCACCCTTAGCCAGTGAAAATCTTTTCAGTTTGGCTCCTGAGTCTTTTGACGTGGCTTCTGTCATGTTTTCTCAGATGACAAGATATTCTGGGCTCATTTTGTACATTTCCTCCCCACACAATAGAATCAGCCATCTATGATTAAAGATAATTGTGTTTTTTCCTTTCTAGTCTTAATGTTTTTTTTTTATTGTTTTACTAACTATTTAAGACTTTTAGTGTAATGTAGAATAGAAAGAACAATATTGGAAATTTTTCCCCCAAGTTTTTAATGGAACGCTTTTAACACCTTGTTTTAAAAACAAATTAAAAGATTCTTTTTGTCATTTTAAGGAAGTTCCCTTTACTTCCCAGTTTGCTGAGAGATTTTATAGCCAAGACATTAATTATAAATACATATTAAACTTGACCAAATTACTTTTCTGCATTTACTGAGAGAATTTTATAGTTAATATATGTAGGTGATATGTTGAACAAATATTAAGCCTTCCTCATACTTCTGGATGTATTTGTATCATTCTAAAATATTCAATGCTAGATTGATAATATTTTTAGGAGCTGTCATTGCTTTTTTTCATTGAAGTATAGTCAGCTTACAATGTTGTGTCAATTTCTGTCATTATTTTTTATAAGTAATATTGGTCTATAATTTTTGTTTGTCATCTATTCTTGTTTATTTTTGCCATTGTGGTTTTCTTGGTCTCAAAAAAATGCATTGACTAGCTTCCTGTTTTTATTATTCTCAACCCTCAGGTACAGTTCGTATAATATGGAAATTATTGGTCTTGGGTTTGATGTAACTTGCCTGTAAAACAATGTGTATATATAGAGTTTTAAATTTCTTTAATTTACAAGTAAATTCAAATTTTCTAATTTTCTTGTCAGTTTTGCTAGATCATAATTTGTAGAAAGTTTTACATTTTGTCCAAGCTTTCAAATTTATTTGTATGAATTAATGCCTTGCATTTTCTTGTAATTATTTAAATTTTTACAGTAGTTATAATCTTCTTTCGTGCAGTATTTTTGTGTCTTTATTTCCTTGACAGATCATATCAGAGACCTGTCCATTTTCTAATTCTTTTCAAAGAACCATTTAAAATTGATCCCTTCCATTGCTTCTTTGTCCCTATTTCATTAATTTTACCCCTTATTCTTACCATTTTCTTCCTCCTACTTTTGTTGTTTACACTTATCCTCTCTTAAAACTGTGTGATTTGATGTTTAGCTCATTATGTTCAGTTTCTTTTGTTTTTGAAAATCCAAATTACGGTCCCTGCGCAGTAGCATCAGCAAGGTGTGCGGGTCACCTTTTCTGGGCCATGTGATCAGTGTGTTTATAGGCCCCTGTTGGGTGGAACCTCCTTGTTTCCAAGCAGTAGAATGTTCATTAGTGTAACAATTCTGACTTCTCGCTGACCCTCAATCACTTCCCCCAGAGGAGGAGGGAGCATTTCCTGATCACCCTATGTAAATTGCACCATTCAGTCTCTCTCTCTCAGCCTCCTGTTTACTGCTTTCATAGCACCCATCCTAATTTGCATATATAGTGTTTACCTATCTGTTTATTCTGTCTTTCCCGTTAGAGAGTACGTTGTTGGGTGTATTTTTTCCTCGGCATCTAACAGTGCCTGCGACCTACCCACAAATAAAAGCAACATGATTGCTATAAGGCTTTAGAGTTGGCGAGGGTGAGGGAGCTCGCTGCAGACAGGTGTGAACTGGGGGTAGGATTTCAGTACTAAAAAATGGGGAGTAGGGAATCTCTGAGGCAAGTGGAATGGCCTGAGCAAGAGTGTGACGTGGCCAAGCACACTGCGTTTTCAGGGGAAGCATCATCTCAAGAAGCATCCTGGGAAGGTTCTGAAAAGAGAGGCAGTTGGGAAGGCTGGTCTGGCCACACTGGGCAGGGTGGGGCAGAGTAGGTGGACAGAGCCCAAGGTGCACATGTGAGGGGCCTGGAGGTCTGCGCGAAAACCAGCTGTGGGAGCGTTGTCTTGACTGTGGTCCTGGCCGGCCCTCTTCACTGCCTGATGGGGGAGGAGAGGGGATGAAGTCAGAAAAGTTCCACCTGAGATATGTGGCCAGTGTGTAGGGCTGGGGGAACTTGCTTGGTGTCTTGAGATCCACAGGGCAACAAAGCTCAGACAGCAAGCTATTTTAAAAATTATTTGCTTTATTTTGAGTAAATGCTGTTTTTCTCTACTGCTCAATCACCTCAAACACTAGATTCAGGGAGGAGAATGCTTCTGAGAAGGAGGCCTGGATACCATTTCTCTGTTCCCTGAGCCCAAGGGGAGGGAATGTTTTTCCAAAAAAAAAAATCAGTAGTTTCCTCCCCAGACCCCCAGAGGATCACTTACAATTCTTGTTTCCTAGTGTCTTCCTGAGTGTGTGTGTGTGTGAATGTCTCTCAGCTTCTGCAGCCTGGGGTGTTTTGTTTTGTTTTTTGCTGGCTCCTGGGTTATTGGTTGTTGATGTGATGGGGTTTATTTTCTCTCTCTCTTTTTTTTTTTTTTTTTTTTTTTTTTTGCCATCAGTCTGTTCTCTATGCTCTGAGAGCACAATGATACCGATCCCTGATTGTAATTGTGAGCTGATGAGGTTGGTTAATTTAGCCTCTTCTTGGAAGTTCACTGAATAGCGTCCATTTGTTGAATAATCATTCTAATTACACAGGAGAGTAAGGTAGAAGGAGTTAACTGCGGGCTGACCACAAGCTTGTAGACCCTAGACTGGCTGGAACCAGAAGGCTGCTGCTTAAGATTCCCAAAACATCACCCTGTTACCTCAGCACTGAGCAATCAGAAGAATTGTGCATGAGCTAATCTTACATTCTGTGACCCTCTCTCTGGGTCTTTACAACCTTTTGGAAAGCCTCTGGGGAGTCCTGGCCTTTTGAGCACTTGCTGCTCGTTCTCCTTGCTTGTTGCCCAGTGACAAACACTGTACTTTCCTTCCTTCACTACAACCTGGTGTCAGTAGATTGACTTTACTGTGTATCGGGCAACTGGACCCAAGTTTGGTTTGGTAATGCTGTAAATAAGAGAAACGTGGTCACTGACCTCACACAGCTTAGATCTGGTGTGGCAGATAGAGGTACGTGAGAGAATCCCCCCAGAAAATTCATCCTAGAGAAGTGATACCTGAGTTAGGACCTGCTGGATGATTCAGATAAACAGTGTGTGTGTGTGTGTGTATTTGGTGGGAGAAAGAAGGGCCGAAGAATGCCTCTTAGAGAGAGAAGGTACCAGACAGAGGAAATAAAGGTGAGAGGGGTTGGGGGTCATCTGGGGGCCCCTGGACTTAACTGTGAGGTTGAGCCACCTGCTTCTTTCCAACAGGGCTCTTCCCAGATGGGGCCCTTGGAGTGTTACCTGGCTCTCTGTTTCTAACCCGGGCCTCATTCCACTGTCCTCCATTTAACTTCAGCATCCTGGCTCTGAGCCTGAACCCTAACTGAATTCTTTACCTACATAAACTCTTCTTGTTTCAGGCCGTGAAGGCTCTCAGAAGGGTAACTCTAGAGAATGTAAACACATCCACGGCCTTGGGGTTCTATCATTGCTATCGTAAATCGTGCACCTGTTTTATTCAGTAATTCTCTTGATTGAAAACCATTTTCCTGTTGGCTGAATTATTTCCTGATCATCTCATTTTTGTTTTATTTTATTAACCAAATGTAAGCTCAGTATGGCCAGGAACCCTTGTTCTATATCTACATCTACATTAATAGGATAGATAAGCATTCATAGTGTTTAGAAAATGTTCCTTGAATATGGGATTTTTTCATTGCATTGCAGATGGAGGTGAGAAAGAGAAAAACCGGGCAGCACTAGACTATTTCACACCTCCTTTCTTCCCTCTTCATACTTAACTAGTAATCCTCCTTCTCATTTCACTAAGAAGACAGGAGCAGTCAGAGTGCAACTTCTTCCTCCTCTCACTCCAAATCCGCCTCTGAAGCTGGTCTCTCTGCCTTTCTTTCTGTTTAATGGATGAATCCTCCCTGCTTATGTTAAAGCCAACTGCTCCAGTCACATACTGGACCCCGTTACCTCTCCCAACTCAAGGACTTCACAGTGCTAGGTTCTGCCTTCTGCATAGTCAATTTCTGTCTGCTGGATTACTTCAGGCAATGTGTATAAATATTCTCCACTATCATCTATGTTGTCTCCTACCCCTGATAAAACATCTCCTATTTGACAGTTTTTAATTCAGCATCACTGGGAGGTAAGGATGCGTGGGTTTTCTTGTACCTCTCACTGACTTCTCTGCTCTGTGCCTCTTCTCCCTCTCCCAGGAGTCCTTAAAAATATTTATAGTATGTCTTCAATTCTAATTTCAAAGGAATGCATATTCATTACATAAAACGGGAAAACAGAGAGCAAAAATGAAGAAGAAAATAAAGATCACCTTTTAAATCAAGTATGCAGAGATAAGCTTTGTTAACAGCTTAGGGTATTAGCTTTATATATGTACTTTTACAAAATTGTAACAATGTGCTATATTCAGTTTTATTTATGAATTTTCCCCCCTTAACAGCAAGAGTATTTCCAGGTCATCAGTATGGTTTTAATGGCTGCATTTGTATAGAAATTGCCATGATTTGCTCAGCCATTCTCCTGCTGGTAGACATTTATATTTCCCCCAATTTTTGACATAATAAAAAGTGTTACAATGAAATACTGTACTTCTATATAATTATTTTTCTACATTTATGGTTATTTCCTGTGAATTGAATTCATAGGAATAGAATTAATGGGACAAGCACATAAACTCTGTCTCTTTCTCTCCATCTTATTCTCTTTCCCCACCTCCCCGTGGTAGCAAAGCTCAGAATCCAAAGTACATGTGTTTTTCCACCACTGGACCTTGTGTCCTCAATCAGAAGCCTGCAGGTCCTCCAAAGCATTCCTTCCTTCTTTTAAAAAAGTTCTTATTTTTATTGAAGTATAGTCGACTTAAAATATTAGTCTCATGTGTATAGCAAAGCAATTCAGTTATACATATACATAGATACATTTTCAGATTCTTCTCCATTACAGCTCATTATAAGAAATTGAATATACCTCATTGCTTAGGCATTGCCATGATAGCTTTTCTTAAAAAGCTATATTTCTAAATTACAAACATTGCTGACGCTGGCTGTTACCATCGTATAATACAGAGGTGGCTTAAAGGAAAAGTCAGTCTCTCCTGCGTCCCATGTCCCGTCCTTCGGTTCTGCTGAAGGCGGGGGAGGTTTGGGGGTGAAACTTTTGTCCTGGGTATTATTTGAGGTCAAAATATTCTCTTCTGCACATTTCTCAGCTGTGTGACCCATTTTGTTCTGTTGTCTCTGAAAAACAACTCAGTGTCTGGTTAGAAATGGGATAAGGCCAGTGTGAGCTGTTTATACGGTTACTATACTCTCAGTGAATTATTGTAAGGGTTCCTTGTTGAAGACATGATAAATATGAAAGACTTTTGAAAAGAAAATGAAGAAATACATTTCCTCCCCCCCAACATTATGGATTTTCAAGTGCTTTTGAAGCTGCAGAAACCCTGAATAAATCTGAAGGTAAGGTGAATGCTGTCAGACAGAAGATTTTGTTATCATTTAAACAGAGATATTGCGTTGTGTTTTAAAGTAAATCTGTTAGGATCACCTTATTTTTTTAAATTCATTTTTACAACAAAGAATGCCTTTAGCTAAGTTCCCAAGTTAAGGAGATTCTGTACAGTCCTTTCATATTGACTGAATAAATTAGACCTCAATCAGCAATGCTACATTGAGCTGTTTACTAATCACAAGGTTGGTGAGTCAGAACAGCCCCCCATGGGAAACACAGCTTACAGGGACAATAATCAGTGTTCTCCAACAACAGCCAATGAGTGACGTTTCTGTGACAAACATTCCTAGTTAAAGGTTCTTGGAACCATTAGGATAATATTTTCAGTGTTATAAGAAAACTCCTTGCTCTTTTTAGTTAACAGAGGTAAGCAGAAAACTTTATTATAAGATACAAAGCATGGATTTCGCTTATTTTTATAGTCACTGGCATGTAACTGTACATTAACTGTTTCTCTTAACTACCTATATGCAGCTAATAACTAGCATTAATTGAACATTTATTATGTACCAGGCACTGGTATCTCTATGAAGTACCTATTATTTATTTTCCCAATTTTTCAAGAAGACTGAAGAGTGGAGAAATGAAGTAATTTATTCAAGGTCACAGAGCTAAAATCTGAAGGATCTGCATGTAGGCTGTCTATACCTGGAGCCTGGGCTTTTAGTCTCTGTCCTGTCCTGTTAATTGTTTCACCAAACAAAGGTTTATTTTTTTTTAACATTTATTTTAAATCGAGGTTCTTTAATAAACTTTATAAACAAAGTACAATTTTATTTCGTAGTTATATTATTACACATCCATTTCAAAAATCACCATTTTCAAAAACTGTATACTTGGAATGAGGGTTGAATTTATTGAATGCTTGTTAAGCATTGCAAAGGCTTATTGTTAACCCTGTGTTTTTCAGTCTCAAAAATCCTTGTATCAATAACTTCCTAAGATTTCTTTCAAAAAAGATAATGGTATTTAGTTTGAACTTGACTTTTAATCAGGGCCGAATCATGGATGTACGGGGCTCATAAAAATTCATTTCCACAAATTGCTGCTGGGAGAAAGTATACATCTGTTCACTGAGCCATTATTTCAAAACCTCAAGAATATGTGCAGGCTGGGTCTTTTCAGCCCTTCACAAAAACATAACTCAGGGTGATGAGATCCACAAGCAACTTACATGTTAGTAGGCGACAATAGGGAATAAAAAAGACTCCATTTTTCTATTAAGCCATCCTGCACTTGTGCCTGGTGACGCCTGCTGATTGATGGCCTCCTGCTGGCGAGGCCAATTCAGTGAGAGAACCGACACAGATGTACGCAAACAATGTGGGGAGTGAGGCTGTCCATTCTCCTTTTGAAGTGATGCACTTCGGGGCTTAGATTTATGATGTTTTTTATTGGCCACAGTGGCTCCTATGAGGTTTCTGAGAAGGTGGAGAACGAACGTTTGTTAGGCCTTGAATGTCAATTGTTCAGAAATTCCGAAACATATGCCAATCAATGTGTTTGCTGTCAAAACAGAGAAGATTGATTTTGAGGAGGACATTTCTTTAGAGAACAGCATGCAATCCTGTGCTTTGAGTGCCCTTAAGGGAGGCCAATTTGCAAGGCTGGTATTTACTCTTTCATTTGGCTTAGTTGTGACATTTACATAGTAATGTTTTCAGTTTAACTTGGGAATGTTATTTTAAATCTTATACACACTGCGTATAAAAGTGCCCAGATGAATTATTTTATGTTTACTATTTCTCAATGTTTGTTTATGTGCCTATTTGAAACTACTATTTGCCAGTCCCTGCCTTCAATCTTATATACTTTCAGCAGGGTCTCCTAACAGGGAATATGTGTTCCTCTGGTGCCTCTGGTAACAAATTCCCATAGCTCAGGGTTACACCAAATTCCATAACAACCCAGGCTATTTCTTTTAGTAAGTATCCAGGTGAGTGGTTTTCAATTGTGTTATTTTGGTTTCCTGGTCTTGGAAACAGCACGCAACCCTTGCTTGGCCCGAGGGGGTATGTAACACGTGTGAAAGTCATTCGTCATTTTTGTAGGAGCAGAAAAGACATTGAATATAGCTGGTCTGGTGACTAGAGACGGAGCAGGTAAACATTTTGCAATTTACTCAGATGTACAAACCACAACAGCTTTATTTTCTATAATAACTTATTTTTTTAACTACAGTAGTCATTTTGCCTGGTATCAGAAAACTTACTTTAAGCAAATATAGGTTTTTTTTTTTTAAGTTAAATCGTAATTTTTAAAATCAATTCAGGATTTTCTGCACCAGTTCAGATTTCCCCCCTCTCCCTCCTTGGGATGATGTCTGCATGCTAGAAGGCTTAGTGCTGTCCTGGGGTTGGCTGGGGGCACCTGGCACATGCTGGCACCTGCTGGGATGCAGTGTTTTGGGTCTGGTATGTGGCATTTTTATTTCTATGTGTCCAGGTGTCTGAGTCTCTGTAGGTTTCTGACTGTTGATGTACATGTTCTGTGTTCTTTTTATCATAAAATTGGAGCTCCTCCAGATTTGCTAAGACTTTCTCAGTTAATTTCCATGCTTTTTATGTGCATGTGGCAATTCATCTACTACAATGTCAATTTGGCAGAATGGGGCTGTCTTGTGCTCTCTGGGCCCAGTGTCACCACCGCACAGCTATCTCTGCCCTGGTGGAAACTTACAAGGATATTGTCATCCAGGCTTTCTGACAGGAGTTAGGTAAGTCTCCTATTCTCAGCTTCCTACAAACCTCTTTTGGGCTCCATATGGACCCTCCCACCCCACAGGTGAAAGGGAGTACGAAGGTAGAGCACAGAGATCTTCATCAATGTCTTAACTTTCTCGCTTTTGTCTCCATCACCCCTCGGAATTCCCACAGACCTAGAAATGTGTATTAGACCTAGGGTTGCAGAACTGGTCTTTATATCAACCTATATTCTCAGAGATCTTTTTAAAGCATGGCTTTTTTTTTTTTAAACTCAAGAGTCATAGCCCAAACTCAAAAAGAAAAGGTTCTTTCATTCTGTTTGTTTCCAGAGGAAGTTTCCAAATTTTATTTTGAAGCTTGAAAGCAAAGAACGTATTTATTCATTTTTCTTTTGTGTTCATTGTGCCCTCCCTCCTCCAACACAAGACGCCAGGACTTCCTGCCTAATGTGAGGAGGATCGCAGTGTGAAAGGGGATTATCAGAAATAAAATACACATCTGCTCATGTAAAAATGTTTCTTTGTCACAAAGACGATTAGGATTGGGGATTAAGATAACCAGTTTACTAACGCCTTTCTGTAAGATCAGAGAAAATACGTGATTACCTTCCGAGACGCCACGTGGGGCACTGGTTAAGGGCATGAACTATGGAATCAGACGGTTCGGAGTGTGTGACCTAGGGTAAATTATTTAACCTCCTTGTGCCTCAGTTTCTATAAACTGTGCTAATAGCTGGAGTTGTTATGAGAACTAAATGAGTTGATATGTGTAGAACACTCAGAACAGAAACTGTTCAATAGTAAGCACTCGACACTCATTATGATCACGTGTCGCCAGCCCCTATGTTGAAAACATTTAAAAGTGATTGTCTCACATATACCTGGTTTCCGAACAATACATGCGGTCATCAAAATTTAGACATTTAATCCCCTTTCCAATTGTTTTGCCCATGCTATCTATTTTTAACTTTTTTCTTTCACTCTCTTGATATAACTGATTAGTTGGTTAGGCATCATGCAGATAAAACTTATTTTATCCATACGGAATTGCTCAATACAAAATGTAACTATGCAGAATTAGTCAAACTGCGAGGTTAAGGGCATAGCGCTCCAGACTGCCAGGTCTGCACAAAACTTCTGACCCTATTTGCAAGGAGTTAAGAACCATCTACAAAGTCAAAGGGAAGACTCCACACAGCACTATCCTTACTTCTGACAACTTCAAGTTTAAGGGTTTCCCGAAACCACCCTTAGGTTTCATAATTCACTAGAAAGACTCACAAAATTCTTTGAAACCTGTTATACACATGGTTATTTCTATTATAGGAAAAGAATACAGTAAAACCAGCCAAGGTAGGAGATGCGTAGGACAGTCTGGGAGGATTCCAAACTCGAAGCTCCCATTGTCCTCAGGGACGGGTTACATGCTCAACGTTGATGTGTGTTGTCAGAGTATCGTCGACCCAGGAAGCTCACCTAAGCTTTGGTGTCCAGACTTTTTACTGGGGCTTCATTATGTAGAATGATTGATTGATTGCCCACATGGTTGAACTAAGTCTCAGGGTTGGTTGATTCCATGTAACCCAGCCCTTATCACAACTGTTACGGTTGTTCTTTCTGGAATGGCCAACCCTCTACCCTAAGACTATTGGGTGAGGCCAGCCCGATGCTGAGTTATCTTGCTGGTAGAGACTGTCAGGTATGATCCAAGGGGCTCCCTATTTATTAAAAAAACACTTCTATGATTCAGGAAATTCTAAGAATTTAGACACATGATCCTCCAGGAGCTGGGACCTTGCCTATCTGGGCAAGGCTAAGTTCCTTATTAGGAGAAGAGTAATTAGTAGATGAGTAAGCAAATCTCAGTAATAATCCAATATTATTTCAATTATCCAAATTGAATAATCCAAAAATTTCCTGTTGTCCCTCAGGGTCTGGCTGACTCCAGTCCCTCACCTCAGCCTGGTTCGAGTTTGGAGATGATCAGCCTAACATTGCTTCTGAGTCCACTCTGCGTACAAACATCCTGTCTGCAGTTTTCTCTGGTAACACCTACCTTAGAGTGAATTCTCATTAAAGTCTTTATTTTTTGTCTTCACTTATATTGAGCAACAGCCTGACTCTCAGAACTACTGCTTCATGTGCTTACAACCCTCTTCCATCAATGTTTGAGTTAATAGCTGTGTCACTGGGAGCATCCAGACTAAGGGACGGTCCAGTACAGAGTAAGATAGATGCCTGATGGTGCAGATTCACTCATTTATCAACTATTTGTCACATTTTTTTTTTTTAATTTGGTGCCAGGCACTATGCTGAACACAGAATATTCAGTGAAGCTTAGAGGTTAATGGGAAAGGCAGAAATTTATTATACAGATAATCACAAAGAAATACATAGAAATCGTGAGAAGGCCTACAAAACAAAACCTGTTTTGCTGTTTCAAAAATATTACAGGGTTCTTTGAAACAATAAAACAAATTTAGATTAAGGGGGCAGGAAAGTGCTCATTGAGGAAGTGACATTTAATTCAAAATTTAAAGAATGGGTAAAGATTAGCCAAGTGACTGGAAACTCTGATTTCATATGAGCTGGTAAGAATGGCATTGATGTAAGTGCTAAATTTAGTCTTTGTACTGCCTCCCCACTCCCACCCAAGGAGGAAAATGGTCTTTAACTGAATTTGAAATTCAAAGGCCCTTTGTATCTCAGATCCTAACTTGCTCTGTGGTCAGAAAGAAATCTGGCAAAGCTATTTTGTGAAGTTGTGAAAACACTGCAAGAGGAAAAGCCTTTGGCAAGTTTTCAGTTTATCTCATTCCCATATCCGTGGCAATTGAAAGCTTTTTGAAAATCTTTCAGGAGGTTCTACTTTTGGAATCTGGCTTATGAGACCCACTGTGTTTTCATTCCTTATGTCTTGGGTCAGTCATCAACATCGGCTTTGTTCTTTTTCATTGTTGCGGATTTGCCAGGCAAAGGAACCGGAAATCATTGTAAAACATCACAAATGTTCCATGTTAAGATGAGCCAAATGTGCTCTGAAAAGATTAAGCAGCTCTAAGACCGAGCTTAAAGTATATTGGAATTAAAACCCCTGGTGGGCTTCAGAGTAAAGGCTGTGAAATGTCTGTGTGATACATGACAAGAAAGAATGAGTAATCAGCTTTATTTAGTCTAAGCAAATAGGGGTTTTGGAAGGGATATCAGATAACTCCCAGAATCATTAGGCCATTAGGCAGGCTGGAGAAGCAGACACTGGGCCTGCCTTCTAAGAGCGATGACCAGATAGTTGTATGGGTATAGGAGGTCTCCGTCCCTGTCCCAGTCACAAGATGGCATGATGGTGGTGCTGAATGTCCTGGACAGGACGCTGCCCCCAGTGTCACCACCAGCCACAGAATATGCAGCCAAACTGGCCCACCCAGGAAGTCACTGCTCCTGGAACAATGAGGAAGATGCTATTGCTACCAACCCCAGAACCAGACAGCCTCTACTGCCCCCCGACAAGAAAAGGGATGTCCCTGCCTAGACCACGCTTCACGTGGCTTATGTCCCAACTAAAGACTCAGGTCCGCACCCTGGCTGCAAAGGAGCCGGGGAGCTAGAGCTGTTTAAATAAATTTCTACCTTGGAAGGCAGGATTCACAGCATGTGGAACTGACAGTGTGGAGATCATGTTTGAATCCTTTCTAGAAGCCATTAATGACGGTTGTTCTTTAAAGTAAAAAATGAATGCCCAGAGAGATATAACAACCGAGATGATTATAGGGATAACAGGAAGATTCCAAAGAATTAGAAATCTTCAATCTAAGAAAACAAAGAATGAGAGGAAATATGGAAACTATTTAACAATTTAATGATGTCACAATAGATAGTGCAATAAGCTAAATCATTAAAAACAATAAACCTGAGGTTCAAGGTTAATTTAGGCATAAGAGCTTTACATCATACAAAGCGCACTTTCTTACAACAAACATCAGCATGCTTTGAATTTATCTTAACTTGACGTCATGTGTAAATGAATTCAAGGGTGAGAAATAAAAACTAGTTTTTAAAGCACATTGTATTATTGATATTGGAAAAAAAAACTAAGTTTACTAGCAACTGTTTGCCAATGCCTTAAATGGGTGACATTTATTTTTCTGTCTTTACTATTTATCTCAATCAGACAGAGTTGTTTCCTTAATATTTACATGAAGTGATTTTTTTTGTTTGAATATGGCGAAAATGCATTAGTGACAAGAGTCAGAAAAAATGAAATGTGTGAAATTATTAATGAAAGGATTAAGGAATATGTATATGTATATAAATATATACACATGTATGTATACATATATATACATACATGTTCTTTTTCATATTTTTCAGTACAGGTTATTATAAGCTATTGACTCTAGTTCCCTGTGCTATATAGTAGGTCCTTGTTGTTTATCAGTTTTATATATAGTAGTGTGTATATGTTAATCCCAAACTCCTAATTTATCCCTCCCTCTTCCCCTTTGGTAACCATAAGTTTGTTTTCTATGTCTGTGAGTCATTTTCTGTTTTGTAAATAAGTTCATTTGTGTCATATTTTAGATTCCACATATAAATGATGTTATGTGATATTGTCCTTCTCTGACTTACTTCACTTAATATGATAATCTCTAGGTCCATCCATGGCTGTAAATGGCAGTATTTCATTCTTTTTTATGGCTGAGTAATACTCCATTCTAGCTATCTATCTCACAACTTCTTTATTCAGTCATCTGTTGATGGACGTTTAGTTTGCTTCCATGTCTTGGCTATTAAAAATAGTGCCTCTGTAAACATTGGAGTTCATGTATCTTTTTGAATTAGAGTTCCCTCTGGATATATGCCCAGGAATGGGATTCTGGATCATAGGGTAAGTCTATTTTTAGTTTTCTAAGGAATCTCCATACTGTTTTCCATAATAACTGCACCAAGTTACATTCCTACCAACAGTGTAGGAGGGTTCCCTTTTCTCCACACCTTCTCCAGCTTTTAAAGTTTCTGGACTTTTTAATGATGGCCATCCAACTGGTGTCAGGTGATACCTCATTGTACTGATTTGCATTTCTCTGTGAGGAAACTTTTATTCACGTTTGTGCTTTTATTTTTACTTGTGGGTTTATTGGAAAAATGTTTTGACTTTCAGAAAGGGCCAATGGATCCTTAGACAGATATTTCTCACAAGAATAGCTGTTCTGCTTTCCCTCTCTGTGGGGTTCAGCATCTCCCGTGTCTTCCCTCTGTCTCTCTGTATTCCACTCTGACGCTCTGGCCTCAGCACTCCACTTCCTTTCAGTCAGGTGACTTAGGTGTGTCCAGGACTAAATAACAGGAAACTAGGAACACGTGTCACCAATAGGGAGCCTGTAGTCAGTTGTCACTGGGAAGCTACACAGACCTGCTGGGACTTTCTGAGGAGTCATAAGGAATGCGTCTCAGACTTTCTCATCTGTGGGGGGTAGGAGTTGGTAAAGGTGAAACCACTTACTCATTGTTCTTCCCCCATTGCTCAAACGTGGTCCCAAGGGTGCTCATTCCCCTGCGCTTCTGGGCTGTGTGATAAGAGTGCCCAGCATGTTCCCCAGGTGTCCCACACCTTGGTGTCAGAGAGGCCCCAGTTCAGAACATGAGATGCACCTGTCCGGCCTGCTGAGGTGAGGCACTGACAGGTTCCACGTGCATCAAGCTGGAAGAAGCCTGCAGAAACCTGATTGTCACAAGAGTGACTACATAAAAAGTGGGACCGATGGGCTGTGAACTGATGCACAAGAGGCAGCTGACATAAGCTGCTTGACACTTGTGGTCTTTTCCCCCTTCCAAAGTAGTTATTCCTATTGGGCCCCAAATCATGGGTCCTAGCTCTTACTTATTTTCCTACAGCTTGGAGCTAAGAACCACTTTTGACCCAGAAAAAAAAAAAAAAAACCCACAAAGTGACAGCTTCGTCTTCATCTTCAATTCCATCCTGAGCCAGGATTCTCTCTCCACGAGGCCATGGTTGGCTAAATCTTACTGCTTCTGCTTTCTATCATTTCAACTGTCAAGGAAATGAAAGAGTTCTAAAAGTTCATTTGTACCTCATGGAATTGTTCCTCATCAGGAAATGGGGGCTTGAAATTAGAACTGACCTGAAAGGGTTGTAATGTAAGGCTTTGGAAATAGAATCATGTCTGAGGGTAGCAGAGGTTGTTAGGCTTTTGGGGAACTCTGTTGAGCCTCAAGGACAAAGAGGAGAAGGAAAGGGAGACAAGAAGAAAGAGAAAGGAGAGAGAAAAAGTTATTGGGATCCTATTTTGAAAGTCATCCTCTTGGAACCCGTAGCTAGCTCTGTGCCCTATCACCTTGAGTCTGAACAATTTGCTGTAAAATTGCCTCTTCATCAGCAGAAATCCATGTAAGATTCATGACCTTAAGACTTCACTGAAGAGATTTACACATTTTTATCGAGAGTTGAAATGGTGGAAGATTAAAACAAATGAAATGAAAACGACTGCTGAATGACTGATGAGTGTCTGTCCTTGGCGTGGAAATGGGGTTTAGAAGATGAGTCGTGCCCTTTTAATTGGAGAAGAGAGCCATGTTTCAGGGCTCAGGAAGACCGGGCGAGTTTGAAAAGGAAGTGGAGAGTCAATGAGTGTCAATGCGTGTGCTAGGGCAGAATAAGATAAATAGCTAAAACAGTTCCTGGAAGCGAGAAGATAACATGGCCCCTAGAAACTGTACGGTCTCTCCAAGTGGGATGCGAGGCAGGAGACCTTTGGAGCTGAGCATCCAGCCTTGTTCCCATTGGCCAGTCTGCACCTGTGGATGGAGCCACAGTCAGCGGGCTTTAACCTCTAAGTCCTCCAGCTTCCAATCCTTTGAAACATAAAGTTGTCATACTGTCACAACTGAGTTCAGAGCAACCAAGGGAGAACCAGGGACACCTCGAGTCATACAGTTCTTAGGACTGATGGCTGGGAGGGTCTACCTGCTGGTCCTTCTGGCCTTGACTGACTCACTGATCCGTGGATCAGTGAGGTCCTTTCCTTCCTCACTGATCCATGTGCTCCCTCTGGGGTAGATCAGTTTGGTTAATAAGGTTTTCACACAGGAAGGAAGTTATCACTAAGAAAATATATATTGCCCTCCCTAATGGCAGAAAATGTCTGAGATCTCCAGGATGCCTGTACGAAATAGTGTCCTGTGACTTTTTTCCAATATCCTAAACCTCTTTGGGAGATGCTTTTATTTGCTACCTGACAGGACCCATTTATCTGAAGTGTAGTCTAAATAAATGGAGTTTCAACACTTGTTCATTTGTTTTTACCTGTCTCCTGACTTTAGATCTTGAGCAAGTGACTGTTCTTTTTTTTTAAGGGAACCATGCCATCTATATGTTTTAACCAACTGCGTGATCTTTCTTGCCTAAATGAAAAACACTGCTTGTATAATTGAGCTTTGAGTTTCATTCCAAGTTACGGTGGCCGCAGAATTCTTGGTCTCATCCTTAATTGATTTATTTTCAAGTGTTTAACAATACTTGAGGCCAAATAGAAGCAATCTCTCAGGCTGCAAAAGGTTGTTAGGGATCATCCAGAATTTTTCTCCATGTTGCAGACCTTACTGTCAGGGTGTACGTGTAACGTATGAAGTCTCTGACTCATGAGTAACAGACAAATTGAAGAGTCATGCTCTCCATTCTGTATCTTCCAATCAGCAATATTTCTAAACTTCATAATGACAAGACAATCTTATAAGTGAAATTTTAGATCCTCTGATATCCAGATCTCTCTCTACGAAACACTGTGACTTCTAGGAGAGGGACGAAACAAAGATACTTCATTCATAAAATCTGTTTTCTGATCTGAACCTTTCTAAAAAAAAATCAGAACAGAGTGAGAATTTGTCATGAGATTTTATTGACTCTCACACACACATACACAAACACACTTCAAGTCATAATAAAGCCCTGTTTTGAAATAATACTTAAAAAAAATAAGCTGATTTAACAGTAGTGAATCCAATCCTGGACAGGAGTTAGTGGGAAGGAAAACACAGGCTATAATTGGTGAGCACACCCCAGTGCTATGGATGGTAAGGGTCTTTTTTTTAGGATTGTGGGCTATATTCTTAGGGTAAACCATGTCTGGCCGACTTGGCTTTTGTGTTGCAAAATTCTAGAAGTTGCCATCACACAGAATCTGATATGGGTGGTGCCCCTTTTGGGGTGGTTCCATGGGGCTGTACTGCTGGTAGAGTCTGGGGCTCTGGGGTTCTTGTCTCACCCGCGTGCCAGACGCTGGGGGCCAGCGATTACTTGGTTCACGTCTCCTTTACAGATCTTTCCTTCCAACGACAGTGACTTCAAGGAGGGTAAATATAATACTGAAGCGCCACCTTGAATTTATTTAGAAAAAGAGAGAAATTTCATGAGATTTATTGGAAAATGATTGACAATTTCTCCTTTCCCCTCAGAACTTCACTTTGGCTGACACAATAGTAGTCTTCCCAAGGTCATCATTTAGTTTTTCATACGTTTGTTACCCTACAAGAGACTCAGGTACTGTCTTAATAAGGTAGGTAACCAGGACGTATGCAAATTCAACTAAAAAATTTTATACCTGAGTTACTCAAACCTCAGGGCTGATGTAGAAAAATACATTTAAATTGTAGGTAAGAATGTTAGGCAACCCTCCAGAGGTCACTTTTCTGCAACTGAAACATTTGCATTTATTTAGTGATTTAATCCCTGAATACCTGTAGTTGTATAAATTAGATACGAAATTCTATCAATAGTAACAATAAAGCAGTCCCTTAAAATAGTTTTCTCTTCTGAAAATGTCCCCTGGTGTCTACTGTTTTAAAAACAAACCAACCAACAGAATAACGAATTGTGCCCGTTTCTCAGCTATTGTTCTATCTCTCTGCTTCCTTTCCCAACAAAAATTCTCAAATAAACTATTTTTTCTTTTTCTATTTTTCTACTTCCCATTAGCTCCTTAACCAATTTCAGTTCATCTTCCATTCCCACACACTCACTGAAACTGTTCTTGTCCAACGTCCTAGAACCCTCTTGCTGCAAATCCATTGGTCACCTCTGCTATCATGTCACTCAGCCCCCCAGTGGACCAGTCCCCGCTCGCCATTATACAGTCCCCTCTCTGGGCTTTTCTGGGTTTCCTCTGCCTTGTGGCCACTTCTGCTCAGTCCTTTTGGTTGAGCTCATTCCCTTTTCTGCTCCCCTTCTTCATATCGTCCTCGAACCCAAGTGCAACCCAGTTTCTCCTCTTTTCACTAATCTCACATGCTTCTGGCTTTAAACACCATCTACCTGTCAATGACACCCGAAGTTTGAACTCCATCCCTGACCTCTCCATTAAGCTCCAAACCATTTATCTAATTTTCTCAGTGACATGTTTACTTTGGTTTCTAATGGGTATCATAAACTCAGCAGAGCTAAAACACACATCTTGATTTCTCTTCAAGGCTGTTCCAATCTTACCTATATTGGAAAGTCACATCAGGATGTAGCCAGTTGCTTAGGTCACATATCGAGAAATCGTTCTTGGGCAAAGCAGGTGTGGTACATATATACAATGGAATATTACTCAGCCATAAAAAGAATGAAATAATGCCATTTGCAGAAACACGAATGGGTTTAGAGAATAAAATATTAAGTGAAGTCAGCCAGAAAGAGAAAGGCAAATTTGGGAGCTAAAATTAT
Organism: Camelus bactrianus; assembly: GCF_048773025.1. Lineage (NCBI taxonomy): Eukaryota > Metazoa > Chordata > Mammalia > Artiodactyla > Camelidae > Camelus > Camelus bactrianus. Next base: position 63,649,151 of record NC_133544.1, read on the forward strand.
TGGGTGCTTGTTACTTACATCCCGTTCATTTCTCCAAAGATTTCAGGTATTAATCCGCAGTTAAGTACTAGCAAACCCATGGTACATCTAAACCTAATGCTAATAATAGTTACCATGTTTATAATACTATCTGGGGACTATTTAAAGCATATTACATGTGGTAACACATGTAATCCCACAAATAGGAGTTCAGTGCTATGATTAACGCTGTCTCCTTTTTTCCCCCTCATAGCTGAGTAAAAACTGAGGCACATAGAAGGAGTAACTTGGCCAAGATCATCCAGTTAGTAAGAGGTGAAACGAGTATTTTTATACCCTGGAAATTTAGCTCCAGAGTCTACTTTCCATGTAATAGACCATGTATTGTTCTGGTTAACATACTTGGTGATGGTGCTTTAAAAATGAGAGATGGTCTATAGGGAGAAGTGTTTTTTATTGAACTATAGTTGATTCACAATGTTGTGTTAGTTCTGGTGTACAGCATAGTGATTCAGTTGCACATATACACATTCCCTTTCATATTTTTTCCCATCATAGACGATTACAAAATATTGAATATAGTTCCCTGTGCTATGCAGTAGGACTTTGCTGTTTATCTATTTTAGATATAGTAGTTAGTATCTGCAAATCCCAAACTCTAAAGAGGGGGAAATCCTACACACAAAAAACCTAAAAGACTTGCATCATCTGTTCGATTAGAGGGACAGAAGTGTCTGGAAAGACAAGAATGAGAAGAAATGATGGCTGTCAGCCCTAGGGTTTGGGTGCGGGCTCCAGATGCCCGAGGAGCACCGTGTGGCCACAGCACAGATGTAGACGGCAGAGTCTCTGGGCTGAGCGGCTGTGATGTGCAGGGAGCCGTGACGTTCCTTTCTGTTTATTGTGGCGCTTACCCTTCCTTCCTTCTTCATCTCTAGGCTCAGTATAAACAACGATTCGATGCCTCCGCCAGGCTTCTGTTGCAACCACTGTAAGGTGGTCATAACTACCGAGTAGCTGCAGTTGACAGTGACAAAGTCTCCCTCCTGGGCACTCAGGTACGGGGGACTCTGCTCCACCTCATTTTCGCCACTTATCCCTGTTCTCAAAGACAGTGTCAAATACAGAATGTCACCATTAGTGCAGCATTTCTACAAATTTCTTCCCTTTCCACATTTCCTAAAGGGCACTCTGGATTAGTCACTTGAAGTCCCTTATCTCCTCTCCTCAGAATTTTGGGAAAAAAATCCATTTAGTCTTCCCGTTCCATATCCAGAAACTCCCCAACTTACAGCTTAACTGAAGCCACAGAACAATCAATAAAACTTGCTGGGGCTTCCCCATCTTTCTGCAGGTCTCTGCTGTAGGATTTGGAATATATGTTAGTTGGTCAAAGGAGTCTATTATTATTATAAGTTCCCCACGTTTGCTTTAGAAATCAAGTGGGATTCCCAGCCCATCAGAGGCAGCACAAATGCACACATTTACGCTATCTGTATGTAGTGCTACCTGCACGGTGAACCGGTTACTGTCTTTTAAATAAAATGCCCACATTGCCACCTAGTGGCAACACACAGCCACGTGTTATGTAGGTCAGATACTCTGACTGTAGCTTATTGGATCTGGGAAAATACTGGGCTTATCAATTTGGAATAGGGGTACAAAATGAGTAGTTAGACAATATTTGTCACTAGAGCTATAAAACCCTGTGGGGTTCCAACCAGAGCCATCTCTTGGCAAATGAAAGCTGGGTAGGTTTTAACTCAGGTTACTGTGGAGTAGAAACTAACAAGCTTACAGTGGAATCCAGTCTCCCAAGAGGAGAACTGATGATACATTCGGAGAGAAGCAGGTTTAGGAAGAATAGCCAATTGATGGTTTTCTTCTTCCTGTGAGACTCAGTGGTATTTTTTTGCAAATATTTTATAAGATACGCCTGTATCCTTTCAGACACTCTCCTTTTCCTCGAGCTAGTTTGAGAGGGTTATACAACCAGATCATGTTTACGAAAAAACTACTGTAAATCCAGGGCCCCTTGTTCACTGTATCACAGTTGATTTTCATAAAAATACATGCAGAAATATGTAGTTATCTCCGTGAAATTTTACTGTGGCTGTTTCAGCCCTTCTAATATGTCCTAAAGTATTAGATACCTATCTCAGCATTGTGCAGTTTGCACATTTGTGTACGTTACATGAATTCCCCTAAGATGACTGTGAACGGATGAGGACAAAGGCTAAATTCAGGTAAGACAACCAGAGTGACAGTTCGCTGCATGGAATCATTACATGAGGTCATTCTTTCAGTTGAGATCCACGGGCTGGAGCAGCATAGAGAAGGGCAGAGTGAAAAGTGAATATGGTTTGGAGCCAAGTAGACTTAACGTTTGAGTCTTAGCTCTGCCACTTACTCGATTGGGTTTTGAGAAGTTACCACAAAACTCCAGTCCTCAGTTTCCTGTAAAATGGGGATGACAATACCAAACTGTGGTTTTGTGGTGAGAATTACAGATAACACTGGGAGTTAACAGAGTACAGTGGTTAAGAATTCAGGCTTTGGGTGAAGCTATCTCTGCTTATCAGCCAACTCTCCTCTTAATGACCATGTTCTTAGGCAAGGGAGTTAATTTCTCTGTGCCTCAGTTTCCTTGGGGCTAATAATTGTACCTACTTCATGGGTCTGGAGTAGAGAATAAATAAATGAATGTATTAGATGCACTTAGAACAGTCCTTCAGACATACTGAGCACTTGACTATTATTACTATTAATAATATAACAGGGCCTGTGATAAATATATCACTCAACGTGGTATTATTACATGGTATTATTATTTTATTATTTTCCTAATAATATAGTGAAAAACAAAACAGTTGAATGTTTTGCAAACATTTGAGATGATTTAAATCTACAAAAGTGCCTTGAATTTAGCAGCCTCGCTTAAAAAAACATCTTCAGAGAACTCATTCCAGCTCATGCTAATCACGGCGTTATTTTCTAAGAGCACACGTCTTATCTGTTAATAATATGCTCTTAAACTTTGCTGGGTATCAGTTCATTTCTTCTGTATTTATGGATTTGGGATTCCCTTCATTCCCCAAAATTTTACCCAATGCCTCTCAAATCATGCCTGCAAATTCTTTTTGTATTTTGGAAATTAATTTACATGGTTTAGACGGCTTGATTATATTGAAAGTATCTAAGACCTCTCTTAATATCCCTTAACATAGTTTTCCACTTCTTCCTTTTTTCTTTTCCAGTTTGAAAATTATTCTGCGTGGTACAGAATAGAGAATGAAACCAGAAGTTGACACTTTGACTTTTCTCTATCTGTCAACATTATTCTATTTTCCTTAATATGTGAATCAATCTTCTCCCCTCCCCCTCCCTCCTCTTTTCTCTAAACTGTGCTAAGATGCCCTTTATTTTGTACTTTATATTTTTTTAAGTTTTTTTTTTCACTCTTAATGGGTTTTCACTTTTTAATCCTTTCCTTCAAGGCCCATGCTATCTTTATTATTCCTCTTTGTCTATGTGTCAGATGGTCCATATTCTTATAATTTTTAGTTAGAAACTGAGTGAAAAAATTTTATAATTTTTAGTTAGAACTCTTCTAAGTGCATCTCACACCTTCCCTGCACTGCTGTGGATTTCACTCGATGACTCCATCTTTAATGTTCTTCCTGAACCACATTACAATGAAATAGTAAAGTTTTAATTTGTTTTAGAGTTTTTCATTTCATAACCTACAATCATATTTAAGTTTTTTGGTGGTCTTTTCTTTTTATTGAAGTAAAATTTACAAAAGATTCACCATTTAATCATTTTAAAGTATACAGTTCAGTCGCCTTCAGCTCATTCACAATATTGTGCTGGTGTCAGCACGATCCAGCTCCAGAACATTTTATTATCCCCCAAAGAAACCCCATGTTATTAAGCAATCACTCCCCATTCCTCCCTTTCCAAGCCCCTGGCAACCACTCATGTGTTTTCTGACACTGTGGATTTTCCTATTCTGGGAATTTTATATAAATAAAACACGCAATCTGGGCACCTAGTGTCTGGCTTCTTTCACACAGCGTAATGTCTCAAGGTTCATCCACGTTGTGATACATCAGTACTTCATTCTTTTTTATGGTTGAATAATATTTCATTGAATGGATATAATACATTTTATTTATCCATTTGGGTTGTATTCACTTGTTGAGTATTATGAACGTCATGTACAAGTTTTATGTATTTTGGGTAGATACCTGGGACTGGAATTCTAGGAGCTGCTATGGTGGGACTTGTTCATTCAGTTCCATGATGCTTCAAGATCTGATCTGTTCCTTTTCACCTATCTTTTCTCGCTTCATCCCCATTGTCTAGTGCATGATTATTTTTATTTCTACTCTACGGATGAAAACAACTAAAGCTCTGAGACACCGACTAACATGGCCAAGTTGGCATAACTGATAAGCAGGAGAGCCAGGACTGGCGTGCAAGTCACTAGCATCTAATTCCTGCACATCATGCAAGGACACCTCACCGGCAGGGAGCAGCTGACTGAGTGGAGCGCAGGCTCATTATCTGAGCCCTCTCTCCATTTTCAGTCAAAGAACGCTCGCACCCCTGGAATTAGAGGCAATTATAGCTGTTGTTGCTTTTTCCTGACTTTTAGCAACATCTCAGCAGAACGTGAGAGAGATCAAGCCTCCTAAATGTGCGGTTCCCAGTCTCACTGCGCCCCGCACCTGGATCGCTGAGGTTTTTGTACAGCTGCCCCCGTGCCCTTGGCACTGTGAGTCTCAGAAGGCAGTAGTACACGGCTGAGTCTGCTATCTGGGCGGGGTATATCGTGATAGGGGAGCTTTTGTCTTTAATATTCCTGGCTCCGAAGTTTTTGCTGTTTTTCATGGTCTCTTCCTGAAGAAACCGCAGCGCTTTGTTGGGATACTGGACATACCAGAAAAGAGTAGGGTACCCCGCGGATGTGTACGTGCAGTTCATGGTCACCGATGTCCCTTCCGAGACGGTGACTTGGCTTGTCTGTTGGACTGAATTGCCACTGGTTCCTCCTGGAGGAGAAAAAAATGCTTATTTCTTGGGTTTGACCCGAGTTGCATCTTTTGGAGAAAGTTTTCACTCTTCTGAAATAATAAAAGATAAATTTAAGTAAAATGTACTTACCAAACACGAAAATCAGAATTAGAGAGCCCAAGGGGGAGTTCATTGCTAGTGTCTCTGGTCTGCTGGAGGGAGGCACCACTGTGGAAGTGAAGATACAAAGGGGTCACAGTTGTGCTCAAAACACATGCATAAATTATGACTATGTTGGCAAACAGCGCCCCCATGTGACAAGTTAATGAACAGATTAAAAAATTGTCCTCTGCATCTCAACATCTGCCCTGTGTCCTCACTACTGTCCTCATTCTTATGGGACACATTGGATGTAAGCTGGTCCTTTTGTGCAAAAGGGAGTTGCCACTTGCTAATCAGTCTGCTGTCTCTAGGACACACTGTTCCAAGGGAGAGTAACTCCCTCTAGAACTTAGACGTCACAACCAGGGCAGCATTTTAGATAGCTGTTTCCACTTCTTCAAGTTTTTATGAATGAATGTATGCATACATAAATTATTTCTTTAAAATAATTGGAAACACAATTTGATTAAGTGCCCAATGTTGAGGTGTTAAGGTCAATATTTGGCCAAAGCTGAAGCTGAATCTGAATGTCGACAAAATAGAATTAACTTCGATAATCCCAGAATAAATCAGAAATTGTATCCAAAATTTAATGATTATTTTCATGGTATTTTGAAAGGTCTTAGCATTTGTATTTTAAAAATGTAACATTATAGTACAGAAACAATAGCTTCTCAAAACTGTCTATTGTTTGATTGCTTCTGTTATATTTCACATCTCAAAACTTTCTGTTGAGAATGGTGTTGAAGCAAGTTGTATTTTGGCTCCCGTTTCTAAGAGAAGTTAATGCCAGTGGTATATTTATCCCTTTTTCACCTGGACCTGAAGATTTGGTCAATGGTGATGGTGCAATTTCTTTGAAGTCATCCTTCCTGCAATGTGGAATTTTGTACTCTCAACATTGTTCGGGCTTTCTTGATTGCTTCTTTTCTCCCCTCCCTTTCTTCCTCAGCCCTGGCATCATGCTGTCCAGTTTCTTTGCTCTTCAAGTACATAAGCTTGCACTTAGACAAGATGTGGTTGGACTTGAGGGTTGAATATTTTCAGTCTTTATTTCTGGTTGCATAATGAGTGGCTCAAGACCTGTGGTATCATTTGAGTTTGGACTCTGGAGCCAGCCTGGCTGGGTTCTAATTCTGTCTCAAGCTCTTACTGGGTGTCAGACCTTGGGCAATCAATTTCCTTAAACTCTCTGTGCTTCAGTTTTCTCATCTGTAAAGTGAGGGTAAAAATAAAATGTAACTAGGGTTGTTGTGAAGGTTAAATGAAGTTTAAGTGCTTAGCATGACACATAATAGTAAGAGCTCAATGATATCACTACATACTTGTATGTAGCAGGGGTCAGCAAACTATGGCCCTTGGGCCAAATCCAGCCCAACACATGTTTTTGTAAATAAAGTTTTATTGGTACACAGATGTGCTCATTTAAAAAAAAGGCTAGGGGGAGGGGATAGCTCAGTGGTGGAGCGCACGCCTAGCATGTACGAGGTCCTGGGGTTCAATCCCCAGCGCTGCCATTAAAAATAAATAAATAAACCTAATTACACCCTCCTTCAAAAAATAAATCCAAACAAACAAACAAACAAAAAACTAGTGGTGCCCTTTAGGAAGGGGCTTGGAGAAGTCCTTGGAAAAACAGAGAAGGAATAAGAAGGAATTCCAAGATCATGTGAGTGTGTGTGTGTGTGTGTGTGTGAGAGACATTCACCATTTTAATAGTAGAAAAATGAATCACATTGTTATTTTTTATGTTTCTTTGATTGCTTAAGAACTTGTATTCCTCTTTATAAATTGACTGGCCATTGGTATTTCTTTTTGTAAATTGTTCATTTTTCCTCCAGGGATATTAATATTTTTATTATTGATTTATATAAGACATTTTAATTGTACGGGTATTATCAGACAACCCCATGGTAGGTATTTTAAGATAACTGATGGCAAAGAACATTCCTTTACTGAATTACTGGGGTTGTAGATTCAATCAATGAGCTATTAGGGAACAATTTGCTCCCTGCCTGGTAATGGGCAGGGTTTTGATGAATTTTTCCTTTTCCACTTTCCAAGAGACAGTCTCACAATTCTTCTTAACCCTGGGACAGCACATCATGAAGTTTGTCCATCTTCCCAGAAATGCCCCCGCGCTACAGGGCTCTGTCCCTAGAGGAGAAAGAAACTGCTCCCAGCCAGCCCTCCCTGGGCCCTCAGCCCTGTACTCAGCTTCTCCTTTAGTCTGCTGCTCTGCCCCGGAAGGACCACATGACATATGTGAGGGCTGAGGCTGCCGGTGTGCACCAGGGCTGGCACATCCTCCTTTCTGGCCTTGGGAACCTGTGCTTTTTAGTAGTGTTTCCTTCTTCAGATGTGGAAACTCCCAGATCACTAAACCTCCTGCGTCCTTCGTGGTCCACACAAGTACTGTGATTTCTTGCGGGAATCTTTCTTATCTTAGATATGCCAGGACACACAGACACTTGCACTGGAGAAAGAAACAACGACAAAATAAAACAGAGTGGACCCTGCCTTGGGCTAGGGAGTGAGCTTTGAACATTTCTCATAATTCGTGTTGAATTAGTGACTAGAAGAGAGGGAAACTCTAGTTTGTGAGACACATACTGCCCTTTCTGTGTCTAGTTAAACCAACAGGAATTAATAATGATGGTGATGATGATGATGATAGGTAATATTTACTGAGGTGTACTAAGTGCTGGGCATTGAAGCAGAGGCTTCGTATACGTTAATTAATCCATATGACAATGAAAAGTAAGTGTTAATTCTGTTATCAGCCCCATTTTACAGATGACAGAACTGATGATCAGAGAGGCTAAGTAAATTGTCCAGGGTCACGCACTGCTCCAAAGTGGTGAAGCCGGGATTCAACACCAGGTCTGTGTCTCCATTGCCTGAATCATAACTTATTCAGTAGATATTTACTACTAGGTTTTGTACACCAACAAGTCTATTAAATAGTAGGAGTTCAGTATTTGTTTAATAAATGATCGAATCAATCGATGAGTGAATGAAATATTTAATTTCAGAGCCTGGGAGTTTAATGAGAACATACACCCTTCTAAGGGTTACTCCTTTACACCTTCGCTCCTGGCTTTGGAAGAGAAGGTATCTAGGACTTTCAGCACAAACCTCCAGGTGGCTTTGCTAACTGAGTTTTGGTGATGTCACAGCCTCTCCTATGACGAAGAATTGGGAAATACCATCAGGAGAGACAAATTTGAAATTCTGCCAAAGAGGAAGAGGAAAGAAGAAAGGAGAGGCCAATGAAAGAGGTGGACCATTCCAGATTGGTAGGTGGCAGTTTTAATAAGCAAGGAGACTTACTTATAAAGTTTGTCCTGGGCAGCTGTGAGGCAGGTAGATCTCTGCACCCACCCGCTAGAGTCTTGTAAGTTTATATGGAGGTCTTGACTGGGTTTAGTCACATCTAGATGGTCTCAACACCACATAGGTCTCTCAAGGCTGTGACCTTAAAAATGGCTCCTAGTGTGGAATGGTGGATAGAACATACATTCTAAGGTCAGGGGAGGGGGTGAGGAACCTCAATTACTCCGGGGTCCAGTTCGCTGGTCAACCAGCAGTCATGTTCTCTGGGTGACCCCTTCCAACACCTGTGTAGATAGCAACTGTGAAAAGGCAATGAATGCTTCTCATTCTGAAGTTGTAAAAGAGCTCATGGTAAAAACCCAGCCTTTTATTTGGTTTGGCTAATAATTTCTTTATATATTTGTTTTTCTCTGCAGCTAGGTCTTTCTTGGTACCTGGGACTCTGTCACTGATGGGATCACCATTAAAGGGTTTATATTCAGTCTTCAGATGCCAAGAGAACAGGGCATCTCACCAGCTGGGATGTAGGTGGAGAGGTGATATGTCTCACAAAATAGCACAGTTAATTTGCCCTCACTCTCTTCTTCCCACGGGTAAACTCTTGTCCAGTTAACTCAAGGTCTTTCCCATGCTCCTGTCAGGACATCTATGTCCAGACAATATGTTTGAGTGATGGCAGTTCAAGCTAAAGACCAGGGCCAGCTTCCTGGGAGTAAATTCTGTGCAGTCTCATAGGACCACAAGCTCAGAAGTCCCCATGCTTAGTTTAATGCTCTGCTGTTGCCATCTTGAAATTCTTAATAAGATTTGAAGAAGTCCTACATTTTCATTTTGCACTGGGCCCTGCAAAGACCTGTATTTCCTGGAAGCTCAAAGACTGAGCATTCTTCTCCATTTGTTGATCGCTCAACCCAGTTCAGAATAACAAGATGGCAGAGATCCTTATCACACAGTTAGTCACTGAAGCATGTTGGATTTTCATTTCCCTCCTGCTCTAAGTTTCACACTATCCTCATCACTGCAGGGCCATTTTCTAAAGTCCTTGACATGCCCAACTTTGAGTAGGGAGTCTTATGCAACAGAAGAAAGCTCTAGCATTTATTTTGAGGAAGATTCCTTCACAACAAACTTTCATGTGTCTGAAATCAGGACTCCTGTCTATCATGTTCCCCCAAACTCACAGATCATCTGCAGTCAGAGGATTTCCAGCAAAGCGATCCAATGTGTCTCCATCTCTCCATCAGTAGAGTCAAGACAACAGCCGTTCCTGAACAGGCTTTTCTTGTGGAAGAAAAAGCTCTAAGCTCAGAGGAACATCTGACATCATTGGTTCTAATTTTATAAAATTTTATTTAAATTTTGTATTGATAGTCACCATGCTGTACATTACATCCTCAAAACTTATTAATCTTCTTAACTGGATGCTTGTACCTTTTGGACAACTTTTGGGCTCTGATGTTAACACAGCAATCTCTGCTTTCGTCTTGACCACCCATAGTCTATTCTCAACACAGCAGCCAGAATGAGACTTTTAAATGGAAGTCAGATCATATCATTCCTTTCCCAAAACCCTCCTGTGGCTCTTCATTTCACCCAGTCCTTGGACATGCTGGGCATTTCCTAACTTAGGACTGGACTCTGTCCTCTGCCTGAAAAGCTCTTGCCCCAGATATCATCAAGGTTCACTCCTTCATCTTCTTCAAGTGTTGGCTCAAATGTTCTCCTCTCAGTGAGACTACCTACTTCCTCTAAAATTGCAAGGGGAACCCCTTTCCCATGGCCCCACCCAGCACTCTCTGTCCCCTTCGTGTTGCTAGATTCTCATCTCTACGGACTTATCTTCTAATAGACTATGCAATTTACTTATTATGCTTAATGCTTGTTAGAATGGAATCTCCATGGACTCTGATACCTTCGAGCATTTTGTTAACAGGTGTATCTCAGGTGCCTAGAAGAGACCCTGGCAGAGTGGACATTCAGTAAACACCTGTGGAATCCATTATTTAATCTGAGAACAAGCACACGTTCTGCATTTTGAAGGGACTAGACACATTGCCTCAACGACCACACACATTCATCCTACGTTTATACCAACCATGTGCCAGCCACGGAGCCTGTGGGTTTCCTAGACTGAGAGGGAGGGACAGCTGATACTCTGTGGGCCAGTCTCCCGGAGAGGGAGTCGGCTTCCTGTAGAGCTCCAGCCTGGTGATCAAGTCCATCAGTTTTGGAGGAGTGCTGAGGTGACCGGTCAGGACCAGAGGCCACAGGTTCCGTTTTCTATTGCTATAATCCCGTAGTTTGGAGCCCAGCCCCTGTGCTGGTGCTTGCCAGTAATGCAGCTTAAAGTCTCCATGGCTCAACACGGATCTCTTTCTCAGGGTCTGAAACTGGCCCTGCTAGATTGCTCTGTGGTGCCCCAGAATGTGGGGGCATGGGCTGTCCCCAGGGAAACTGCACACCTGCTCCTTCTCTTGTCTTTGTGAGTCTTTTTTTTTTCCCCCAATAAACACTGTTCTAGAACTTCTATTATGTGTGCTGTTTACCTGACATATATTCTATCTTATTTCAAAATGACATAAAACTTTGGCAAGTGGTTATTATCTTCCCACTTTTTTCTGATGAGATAAATGAGGCTTAGGTGTGTGTGTGAATGCCAAGGAATTCCTTCTGACACCAAGTCTGGCCTTCATGCTATTGTTATTACTAGAATCTCCAATCTATATGTGGTGGGGTAATAGTTTCAAATAACACCTGACATATTTTCCTTCTTTAAAATTAAGTCCCCCCCCCCGGAATTCTCTTGCCATAAATTCTGGGGATGAACCTATTGAATTATGAATCCTGGAGAAATGAATCTTCAGGACAACGGAGATTGCAAAAGAATCCAATGAGACCAAAAATTCAAATTCTTGACTTTGCATTTTGAAATAGACTTACAAAGGCTTAAGAGAAGATATTCTAAAAATGATAGCACTTTTGAATTGAAAGAGCCAAGCACTTGATCATTTTCTCTTTTGAAAATTTGCATGTCAAGAGCAGAGCTTGAGGTTTCAGGGTAGTTTTTATCATGAATTCTGGCTCAAAACCCTGAGCTACTAATGCTGAAGATAAAAAAACATAAGATAGTTAGCTGTCCAATACAAAGGGAAACTGTGTCAGTTTTCTGTCTGGAACTCTGAAAGGATCCAGCTGTGCAAAATGATATTCTCCAACATATTTCAGCCACAGTTGAGTAGAAATAGCCCTATGGTCTATTGAAATACTGTTTTCCAAAAATCTGAAAATATTTTGCTTGTTTGATAGAGTTCGTAAAAGGTAGCTGGGAATTGAGAACTGTTGTACCAGCCAAGAGGATCTTACTAAGGAAGGTGCACGGTGTAGAGACCAAGTGAAGGATATGGTTGACTCTCAGGGGATCGACAATTCCAGCAAGAAAGGAATTGGGAGTCAAGACAGCTGGGAGAGCTAGAACTTGCATGCCGTCTTAGAGATATTCCTAGAAGATGCCACATGACATTTATACTTATATTTCACTGACCAGAACTTAGTTCATAGTGACATTCAGCTGCAAAAAAGTCTGAACAACACAGATTTTATGCTGAGGTAGAGTAAAGGAGGGAAAGAGAGGAGAATGGATTTGAGGGGAAAAAAACTGCAGGTTGCACCACACAGGAAGAAGAAGAAATGAATGATTTTCTGGAATTATGCTAAAAAAACAGAGCTTATGGAGAGCTGTAAGTCATAAATCATTCTCACCAAAAAGACTGAAGCTAAGTAAATTAAACAAAAGCCATTGCAAAAGGAACTTGATAAAATAAACAGAAGAGTGAGTTCAACAATCCCCTCAGAATGTGACAGATTTATTTTTTTTAAAAAGTAGAGTTTTTTTAGGCATTTCTCTGATTATAGTCTGATTAATGTAAAATAGAAAAATGAAAAATGTTAACTTTTTTGAGATGAAGAAATGAATTTCCAGATAAACCTTGGAGCAGGGACAAAATTAAAAGAAGAAGTAACCAAGGATGCTGAAAGCAAAGAAAAAGAAGAGCTCACACCAAAACCTGTGGGACAGAGTGGAAGGTTTATTCAGAGGAGAATTGTTCAACTCAGCTGTCTTTCTACTAAACGGCACGACTTCTGCTTTCCAAATCCTTACAGTAAGTGGGCCTGGTAACTGGTGCATCTGATTAGGATGAAGCTCTGAGTGTTTTCTGGAACGTCTTGTTAGTAGAAGCTCTGGTCATGAGCAGCAGCTGCTGGACACTGGGATTAAAAATCCCTGGGGAACCTGCCAGAGGGAAACACCCTTGGATTAGCACCCTCTATGTGTTAGATATTGTCACCTCTGCTAATGTTTTCCTATCACATCTTCATACCCTTAAAAGCAACTGGTTCCGTCTTGAGCACCTGGATTAGAGCTTTTAGAATAACGTGTAATGAAATGATATGTTTTCAGTGAAAGTAAGTAATTCTAGGTAAATAAAATGGAAATCTATGTATTCATAAATTGGGAAGGGTCAGTAAAGGAAGTTAGAGGAACTTAATTTTTATGCTTTAAATTTCAAATTAATGAATTTCTTTACTTCTTTACAATGCCTGAGTCATATTCATCTGTTTTGGAGTTCGCTTATATTCTCAACCTTAGAAAATATAAAAGTTAATCTTCAGAATCTGAGCCCTCAATACTAAGGAGGAGATTTGGAAATTCAAGTGGATATTTGTTCCTTTGTCAATGCTATTGGATTGAGTAATTTTTGTTTGTTTGTTTGTTTGTTTTTTTCCATCACAAACGGTATCCTTGTCAACATTTTAACAAGTATGTGACAACACGATGTTAAATGTTATAGAAACGTTACAGGAAATCTGATATACGTATGACACAGAGATCGAGTTCGTAAATGCAAAAGAAAAAATTCCTGGCAAGCCATCATCAATTAGCAAGAAGCTTGCTCTGGTAACTGTTCAGGGAACTTGAAATTCAAGATGCATTATGAATATTTATAAATCCAAGGTCAAAGTTCTTTCAGCCTAATCTCTAAAGATAGAGACTCTGCCTGAGTTAAAGGAAGATGGAACGAAGTCCGTTTTTCATATCAAATTTCATTCTGTCTGAAAGTGAGAGGTATTATAGTTAGTGTGATAGCTTCTGAGTGCTGTCAGGAGCTTTTGGTCTCTACGCTGCTGCTGCTAACCTTTCTTAACCTGCCAGCAAATTGCTATGGACACTGACTATCCTGCGAAGATTCTGGGACGATATGGAGAAATACGCTTTTTTTTTTTTTTTAAATAAAAAATGTGCTGTTGCTTGGGAGGGTCCAAATGTGGAAATGTTAAGATCTGCTTTTACATTGTGTTATAATTTTTGGACTATATTCACTTAAGTGAATGATCAAGATTATTATTTTTCTAGAGGTCTGGGAGGAAAATTCGACGGAACTGGTACCAGAGGGTACTGATTGGGGCTTGTCTATTTCACTAGTTCAATAGAAAAACTTGTTTGTAATTATTTTTACATAAAGCTCAATTTGGATATTTCTTATAAGATGATTTTCCTGGCAGTGAAATTTGTTCTCATCTAGCCTGGAAAGGAAAAAGTTGAAGTAAATTTTACAGCTTAGCAAAATAAAAACAAACCAAAGTGGAGGGAGAGGGAGAGGAAGAGGGAACCAATGGAGAAAATAGAACAAATATTACATTCTTCTGATTGGCAAAGACATTGTCTTGTGGTAAATCCAGGGAATAGCCAAAGAGTAAACTTTTCTGAGATTCTTCCTTAGGAGGCATGCCTAAGTGGTCGGGAGCTTGAGATTGTGTGACAAAGGCTTCACAAGGAGGTTGGGTTACGATTGCTAGTGATGGAGTGGCAAAGAGGCAGCCAAATTTAGATGGATTCTTTTTAGTACCCTTTTGTTGACTGATAGCTGCATCTTCTTTTTCCAAAATCATCCCTTGAGAATGCTGCTCAGCTACTGACCCCATTCTATAAAAGTGAAAACAACAGAGGAGAGAAAACAGTAGATTCTATAACGTTCATGTTCAAAGACAGTCACTGCTGGTGTTTACTTGGACCATCGCCCTCTCCCTCAGCTTCAGCTGACACCCAAGCTCAGGGTTCTTGGGTGCTTTCTAGTTTCCTTTCTCCCCAGAAAATTAAAATGGGAAAATTCATTAAAAATCAGATTTGCTATAATAAGGGAAGTTTCCTTATGGGCCTCTTATTCAATTCCTTCCTTTAAAAAATTATCGAATTAGGTGTTAGGGTTCTTTCCTGATTTTGTTTTATAAAAAGTCTATTTAAAATGCTGCTTGAGTAATTTTGGCAGATACGCATGTTCTTTCTGTTTCCTGCTGTGTGTTCACTGTCGCTCCTAGAGCCACTATGAAACGTGCGAGAGAAATAATTTGTGCATCAATCCCTGACTTTCTTTATTTCTCACGGTATCTGTAAGGTTCCTGAGCTGAGTGGGAATCACGTCAGGATCTCTGCAACTCACAGCATGGTTGACGCCACCATGTCATTTATGAAGCTTTCACATTTATGAATTTAGGATGACAAAGATATTTTTGGTCAAATGTTCCCTCTTTTGTAGCACATTTTCCCCTATCCACCCAGTCAGTAAGCTGGGTCTGCCACTCTGTGTCTCCTCATTCACATACACAAAATCATATTCTTTGGCTGTGAATTTCAAATAGGAAAATACAAGGAAAGAGCAGAAAGGTGGTACTGCTGTTGTCTTTGGACCAGTAGCCCTGCTGTGTTGGAACACCATCTTAATACTTTAATCCAAGGACTGTAATTTCAAATTAAATGTCCAGTATAAATCAATCTCTATTTTTATTATTTTTAGCCTTACTTTGCCCCTTATACTTTCCTGAGTGATGAAGAAAATAAATTGCGGGTGACAGATACATATATACTGCCGTATATAAAATGGCTGAGAAAAGAATCCCTGACCTTTCAAGGTCTGTGAGGATATTTACAAACTTTTCATAGGATCTATAATCCTGTATGGTGGATGCATCTGATTGAGCTTGGATTTCCATTCGTAACTAACTCAGCCCACTAATAAGCATTGCCCCACAGGGAAGAGGAACGGAGCAGACCACCAGACTCGGGACACACTCTGCTGGCAGAGGAAGGAGCAGACGGTGGAATAGCGCCACTGTTCCTGGGGGGGTAATAAACGTGGGCACGGGCTTGTTTTGCAGAGTAATTAGAGGGAAGCAAAGCCCCTAAAACAGTAAAGAATTGATATAATGACTCTGAGAAAGTGTATAAGCAAACACCAGAAACATTTTGGAATTTCATAAGGATCCTTGAACCAGGGAGTGACCTCCTATTGCAAACTGTTTTGGGACAAGAATGTTGCAGGACAGGTAGAGGGGCAGCAGGACCTAGGCTGTATCAGAGTAGATACTTCTTTCTTTGCCATTAAACTAAATCTTTTCACTAATGGCATAGCCAGGAGATTAGAACTTACTATGTAGTTTTATTTCACTGTATTAAATTGTTTTACAAAAGCATACAGGGTGTCCACTAGTGATAACGTTTGGGTTAGTTCTATTATTCAGTAAAAAAATCTGAGAGAACCATTGTATATTCACTGAGTCAAGCATCCCTTAGAAAAGAAAGTATTGATATTGTGGAATCATTATGGGTGGCCACTCTTAGAAAACTGGCTTAGGTCCCCTTGGAGTCTCATCTGGGGGCTAAGTGAGCCTTGAGTCACTGAAGGTAGCCTCGGTTAGAGACAGTCTTCAGGATCCTCAGGGGTTACTAAGAATATCTTTCCTTAAGAGGGTCTGCGCATAACCATACTGTCACTCTAGAGAAAGTGAGTGTAATCAGACCTGTGGGTCTGAGACATACAAAACCAAAGATATTATCACTTAGAAATGGGTCCCAAAAGATGGAAAAAGGGATGTTGTGCAGGCCCACAATGTGAATGCCAGAACCACTCTGAACCCAGCATCTTTCAGTTTTCCCGGGCTCGGGTGGTGGGTGTGTATCTATGAAAGAGATGACCCAGTGTTCTGCAACCTTAGGAAGCCCAAGCCTGAGGCATCTCTGACCAAGCTGATGCTGGAGTAGGGACAGGCTTCAGGGGCGGGGATCGCAGGAGTCCAGCATTCCCTCTCACACCTGAGGGGAGACAGGACATCAGCCAGAAACAAGGCGGGAGGTGACTGAGAGGTCACCTGACTGGGTGTGGAAACTGGACCAACCCTTTCCAAACTGCCTGAGTCTCCCGGATTCTTAGACGGGTCAGGGATGGCTGTTGGGGAAGCCTCGAGAGAGAGAATGAACTTCCTGCTTATTTGGCAGATAGTTGCTCTAACAATTATTGGGAAAATAAAAGAGACATAAGAGTATTTGTATGTCTCCTGGGTTTGTAGACCACGCATATGCATGATGTTTTCATTTAGGTGCAGGTCTTTTCAATTAGCCTTTTAATTTTCTTTTAAGGTCCTACAGTAAAAATCTCTCCATACATTGTGATGAATCCCTATCTAGATCACTTGGGTATCACCCGAATACTGCAGTCAGTATTTTAGCAGGAAAAACCACGTAAGGAGCCTCTCTTAGAATATTAGGTTACAAAGAATTTATTCTCCTTTCCCCTCCATTGGTAAATGCTATATGTTACATTCACGTATAAAACAAATCATGGCTCCATATTTCACAGGCATTATTTGTGACAGTCGCACTAAATGTAAAATTGCTCTGTGATGGTAGACTAATGCACTTTGACCATGAGACTTCATATTTTCAGAAAAGACATGTATACGACGTGGTTTTCCCCCAAATCCATTTTCCTTTTAAGAAAATTTCCACGGTAAAGAAAATAAAAGTTAAAGCACCATTTTTCCTTATTCATTTCAGAATTTTTCTTGCAGGAGATGCAGAGTCAGTGAACAGAGCCTCCTAACTGCAGTCCCCGCCACAGGGGGGCTGGAGCCGCAGCTGCAGGTTTGGGTACAGACTGAAAGCATCAGGAGAACACTGTGCATCCAGCGCACAGAAGTAGGTGGCAGAGAAGCTTGGCTGGGAGGCTGTGATGTGCAGTGTGCTGCGACGGGATTTGGTATCAAGTGAGGCTGTTAATTGTCCCTCCTGCTTCACTGCTCCACTTGCCAATAAAAACAGAAATTCCAGGCTTTTCCCCAGATCCTGTCTGTACCAGTGCAGTCAGTCTGAAGTACCGCTTGAATAATTGCAGTAGATGGTACAGTCTTCTCCCTCCTGGATGCTCAGGGATGGCGGGCTTTGCTCCACGTTCACCTCTGCATTTAGCCCTGTCCAAAGAGAACATTCCAGAAGGAGGAGCTGACTGGTTATTTCTGTACTCCAGTTCCTCCCCAGGGAACCTCAGATGGGTCACAGTGAATCTTGTCTCCACCCCTGGACATTGGATGACAGTTCCTTTCCCCCATGGTACCCTTTCCAATAAACCCCCAACTCACAGTCTAGTTGAAGCCACAAAATCACTGCTAGTAGCTTCTTCATTTTTTTTTCTTTACTCCAGTTCACTGAAGACTGAGATGTAGGTACCTTGAAAGCTGGCGAGATTCTCCAAATACGGTAGCTCTTTCTTTTTCTACAGAAACACCATTTCAATAGATGTTCCAACCAGTGAGAAGCACCTTATGTAATTCACTCAGTTACTCCCTTTTGTTAAAAAAAAACAAAACAACTTTGGACAGAAGTTGTTTTTTTTGGTTTTGTGTTTTTGTGAATGGAAATAGTGCCCTCTTCAGGTTACTTAGAGAAATTACTGAGAAAGTAACCCACAAAATAATGTGAACAAGAATTTGCTTCTTGTAAGCCAACAAGGTGTTTCCAAAAATTTCTTAGCAAATTCATCCTTAAGAATCTCATTCACTTAGTCAGGATATTGGTCAAGTGACAGAAATGTAATTCAAGTACGCTTAGGCAAGAGGAGAAATACATTGGTTCCCATAACCTAGGCAAATACAGAAATACATATGGGCTTCAGGTATCCAGGGTGCCATGGAACTGAGTCCTTCAAGGATTCTGCTCTCATTCATTCCTCTCTGTACCTCAGCTTTAAGCATTTAGACCACGAATCAGGAGACATGAATGGAAACATTTTCGAGCTGGAGTTCATCTCACGGTGTAGCCACCAAAGAAGACCAAGAATCCCTCTTTCCCATCCCAAATTTAAAAATTCTGGGGTAGACCTTTGTTCACCTTAGCCTGAGGCTTTTCTCCAGGGGGTCTGTTTGTGACGGCAGCAGAGTGTACGTGATCTGATTGGCTCAACGGGGCCAGGCGTCCACCTCTGGGTCACTCAGGTGTATCTGAGGTGGTGGCTATGTAGGAAAGATGGCAGCCTCCATTCAGACCATGTGGTTAGAGTTTATCTTTTACCACAAGGGAGTTGTTCTGAGTGGACAAAACAGTAGATGGCCAGCACAATCATGTTGTCTCAACCGCGTGGACTATTGGTGGGGGAGATTGGGAGGGACGGGAAGGTTTTATTTCTTTAGGACTCCCCTAAACATAAGTAGCTGCTTCTGATGACCTGGGTTAGCTTGTGAATCAGCCTACCTTCTTACAAGCAGTGTACTTTTTTCTATATCACGGTAAAACTCTTCCAAAAATTTTTTGTTTTTAATATTTAACTTATATTTTTGTCTTTTGTTTGTTTTTGTTTTGGGGGGAGGTAACTAGGTTTATTTATTAATTAATTTATCTTAATGAAGGTACTGGGGATTGAACCCAGGACCTGGTGCGTGCTAAGCATGTGCTCTACCACTGAGCTATACCCTCCCCGCTTCATGTTAACTCTTGAAGAACGCCATCACAGCTTCTCTAGGTTCTCAAATACCTCTTACACAAAGTTGTGAAAAAAAAACAAAACATCCGTATTTTACAGAATAAACTGGGTCTTACAAGGGTTAAAAGATATGCTTAAGATCTTGCAGCTCGTATGGGATGGGGTGGGATTTAACCCAACTGTCGAACTGCTGGGCTAATGCCAAGTTCTGTACTTTTCTGTGTGTGTGTGTGTGTGTAACGAGCTTCTATTTAGAATTTAGGGGCAGTAAATTTTCACCCATTATGCTCACTGCAGTCAATGTGGGACAGCTTTTTATGTATAACAGCTCTATCTTTAAAAACCCTAAACTTGATCCACGTTTCAAGCAAGGTCCCATTCAAAGTCCCTTTCCTGCATAAACGCTCCATAACTGATAGAATTGTTCAACACTGATTTTTCTCCTTGAAGAGAGTGCTTGGGGAAAAAGTAAAATACATTGGAAGAAATAAAAGATATTACAGTCAAAAGTATCTACCAAGCATCCACTTAGTATCAAGTAACGTAACAAATGATGGGATGGGAGTATTATGCAATTTCACAAGATGTGGTCGTGGTCTCAATGGAGCTGTAAGTTAGTTAGGAAGATGAAAATAACATGCATTGAGCAAAAGTTAATAGTGAAAAGGGTGCTTTCTGGGAGTTGGGGTAGAGGCTCTACTTAAATACAGAAGAGGGAAAGACATTATAGAAGGCTGCAGGAACTTGGTGCAGCCTCTCTGGAGGTGTTGAGACCTGAGGAATATATAATGTTTAGACAGACAGAGGAAATCTATAGAGGTAAGAGTGAGGATGATGTGTTTGTGAGGAAGTGTAAAGATGGCCTGGCTAACATAGAAAACATAGGTTGGGAATAGCCTCTGAGAATGAGGGTGAATGGGTAAAATGAGCAGGTTATGGAGGTCACTAAAAGCTAGTCAAAGGGGCTTATCTTTGTGAAAAAATGAAACTATTATGGGATTTGCACAGTGGAGTGATACGATGAAAAGATTCTAGAAAGAAAGGGTAGCAGTTCTTTTTGGATGGTTGGCAGTTGGTGGAATAGGGAAGAAGGGCAAGAAAGAGACTTCAGTGATGGAGAGCGAGGGGAACATTCCTTTCAGCTTGGTGAGAGGAACAGAGAGGAATCAAAAGAATTCATTATAAGGCTGTAGTCGTGGGAGTGCTAAGTAAAGGATGAATCTGATCATATATATATACACATATAAAATGTATGTTTCATATATATATATATATAAAACTGAATTACTTTGCTGTACACCTGAAACTAACACAACATTGTAAATCAACTAGACTTCAATTTAAAAAAAAGAAACACTTACCCCACTACAAAAGAAAACCCTACAATTCTATGGAATATTAAAGTGATGAACTCTTAACCTATAAACCAGAGAATCAAAGAATCTAAAGGAATTTAATGCAGCATATAATTTCAAATATGAAATTGGGTTCCCTTGTCAGACTTAACTCACAGAATAATAGTATATCTGAGAATATAACTGTAAATGCAAGAAAAGTTTTGAATTAGGGAGATGGTCAGAAATTTTGGGTAGTGGGCTATAAATGCATTTTAAATAGTACATGTCATTTGAGAAAATTAAAGATATTTAGTAATATAATATTATAAGCTCCCCTCCCCTAAAAGGGTGAATCTGAGAGCACTTAAAGGAAAAAACTCACAAGAACTGGTGCCTGAGTATAAACTCTACAGTTTCAAGCCTGAATAGAGGAAGCATGTGATATTTCTCGAAAGTGGGAAGTCTAGAGAGGGATCTGAATTGGGAAAGTGTTTTGAAATTGAGGTAATAGTGGCATATAAAGCGAAAATGGCCAAGTGACAGCTGGAGATCAAGGACAGAATTTTAGATAAATGGAAAGTGCTTGACACAGAGCAGAAAATAAATGAGAGCTATTACTAGGCATTATCGCATGTACCACACAGAATTATTGTCAGTGTGCACATATGTTTATTCTGCTCCCTGAAAACAGGGGCTTTAAACACGGACTTTCTCTTAATCCTGATTTGCCAGTGTCTAGTGTAGTAATTGGCACATGGTTGGTGTATTTGTCTGTTAAATGTAACCTAAAAGTAAAAGTAGGGCTTCCATAACACAGACTGGGTGTCTTATACAACAGAAATTTATTTCTCCCAGTTCTGAAGGCCAGAAGTCCAAGGTCAAGGTGTCGGCAGGTTTGGTTTCTACTCAACCCTCATTCCTGGGCTTGTAGGAGGCCGTCTTCTCATTGTGTCCTCACGTGGCCTTTCCTCTGTGCCTGGGCACCCTCAGATCTCTCTGTGTCCCAGTCACCTCCTTCCATAAGGACACCAGCAGATTCAATTACAGCCCACCCTAATGACTTCATTTTAACTTATCACTGTTTTAAAGGCCCCATCATCCAATGTAGTCACAGTCTGAGGTCCTGGAGATTAGGACTTCAACATATAAATTTTGGGGCAACACAATTCAGTCAATAATAGTCAGAATGAGAAATATTTTTTGAAAGATGGAAATACAGGAGAGTTGAGACATGGTACTTGGTATATGAGTAGTATTTGTGTGCTGGGTACACGGGGAAAGCGGAAGAGGCAGAATTCAGGATTTCTTTTCCTGATGATTTGCTACAGACTTTGGGATTATAAAACAGTATAAAAGTTTTACAAACTTTAGAAGTTCAAATGAAAAGACTGTATATTTCTAAAAACCATCCATTTCATCAATACACAAAGTGTTAACTGATGATTTAAAAAAATTCCTTCCTTAAAAGGAGTGGTAGCGTCTTTCTCATTCATATTAATGTGTATTTGTGGTTTTTTTCTTTGTTTTTTTTCTTATTACCTTTCTCATTCTTGATGTTGTGTATTTGGGTTTACTCTCTTTTTTCTTAACATATTTCTAGAACTCTTGGCTTTATTTATAACTTCTAACTTTGTTTTACTTTTAGAGTAATTCCTACTTTTATTATTGGATTTGCCCCTTCTTTGTTTTAGTTTGTTGATTCATTATTTTTTATTTTTTGCAAACTTGGCTCCTTTATTTGACCCTTTACTTTATTAATAAATGTATTCAAGGCTATACATTTTCTTATGAATAGTGCTTTGAACAAATCCAGACTTTTATATGCACTGCTGTCATTAGTGTTAATTTTTAATAGCCTGCAGTTTTTAACGTTTAATTCTTTGACATGAAAATTATTTAAAATTTCATAAGTGGTTAATTCCCTCCCAACTTATTTATTGTCTATCTTTTAATTATTAATTTCTAGCTTTATTACATTGTGTCCAGAGAATGTGGCTTTTATGAATCTTTCCTGTTGCTTCTTTGAGTCATAATACATGCTCATGATTTGGTAAATGGTCTTATATATATACATATATATATAGAGAGAGGACATTGTCATTTCCATCTGTCTCTTTCTGTCTCTGGGAAATAGATAATGAAATATCTCATAATTAATATATTATCAAATTATTCTTATATATCCAACAAATTCTGCTTTATATTTTTCTAACGCAATATTGGTTTTGAATAAAAGTAGGCTCACTCGTTCATTCACTCACTTATCCTTGTACAAATTCAACAAATAACTACTGAGAATCCACTGTGTTCAAGATCCCAGGTTGAGCTCTTAGGCTACATCAATGAGCAAGTCAGATTCAGTCCCTGATGTCGTGGAATGTGCAGTCTATTAGAGGAGGTGACGTTAACAATCACTCAACGACTGCTACTAAATGTGGAGGATGTTGTGACAGGAGCGTGCAGGCTGCTGTAGGAGGCTTAGCAGGCGGTGATAATTCAGTCAAGGAGACTGGGAAAGTCCTCCCTGAAGAAGTAACGTTAAAGTCAAAATAGGCACATTTTAGGATCTGAAAGTAGGCAGAATCAGTCAGGATTCTAGCAGGAAAAACTCATGGGTGCAAACATTATAAGATTTGAGGAGAGTTTAGTATGGCATTATTTATACAAGCAGGGTGCATGGATAGTGCTGTATTCTGTGGCTAGCATCACTCCAGGCCTTACATGGAAGGGAGAGAGTGGTTACTGGAACTGGAGATAGAGAGGCTGTTTGGAGAGAGTGTCTTAAAGAGCTGACCTTGTGATGTCAGGTCAGTGTCAGGCTATGTCAGTCCCACGGGGAGGGAGCTGAGGGAATGCACACCCTGCTCCTTCTTTCCTCCGATCTCTTCAGGTGGTCCTCTTGGTCCAAAACCAACTACAGATCAGAAGGCAGAAGAGGGATTAGGGACACCAGAGTTCAAGAAAATGGTAGAGAAGGTACAGTCTTCATAGGAAGAAGAAAGTAGGGATGGCTAGGAAGGTAGGAGAAAAACCTGCAGAGTTTTGAGAAGAAGCCATGCTTTTGAATTAATGACAGGTGTACTCTTGGCTTGCCCTGGAGGAGTCAGAATGGGCATTATTAGCCAAGATATCAGGATAAGATTGGTGAGGTCATTTTTGGTGATCAGTATTTTTTAAAGAAAAATAGATAAAATTCTGTAGGAGAAGTTGAATGGGAATGCGATTTTAAGGGGAAAAAAGGAGTGATATGAAATCTTCAATTGTTAATGAAGAGTTTGTTCGTGAATTTTAATTGATGTTGATGGATATCAAATCACTTTGGTATTTTGAACAAAAAATACGGCAAACTATATCAGTAAACAAAGAATGCTGAAGCCATCAAGTCATCAGCCGCTGCTGCCGCCTCCCACAGTGAAGACCAGCCTGCAGACCAGCCTCTGCAGCCACTCACAATGGTGCACCCTGAGGGGACTCAGAATAAGAAAGGACAGGATACCGGCCCTCAATAGCTAGGAGCTTGTCAAAGGAATGAATTCAATGAGCCCAAATGTTTGCTCCCTCCCATACATAGAAAAGCACTAAATTCTTTAATTTGAGGTGCCTGTTTTTCTTTAGATAACAAGTAACATTTTATTGTTGCAACTACCTGGTCTTTGTTGTAAAGCTCCTGTATATCCTAGCTCCTCCCCTACCTCTTTGGAGCAGTCCCTCAGAGCGATCTCAGAGGCTGTCATCCCGGCTCGAGTCCTCCTGCCAAATAAAACATAACTCTCAACTTTTAGGCTGCGCATTTATTTCAGCTGACAGTATTAAGATTTCATTGCATGTATTTAAAAGCTATTACATGAGTTTTATTTGAAAATGTCAATATTTATAATACAGTGAAATCTTTAACGTTTACAACTATTTAAACACTTAAAGTAATGGTAAAATATTTTAGAACTCATCCTAAGAATGTGTGAAGGTTTTATACTTTTCCGAAGTCTTACTATCATCCATCCAGTGTGCTGCTTGGCCTACAAACACGAACATGCTTTGATGACAATGCAGAATTCCTGGCAACGTACGTTTAGGGTCAATCCTCTAACCATTCTTTAAATTTGTATCTTCTACAGACTGGTGCAAAATGTCAGTCATTGAAATTCATGCAACTTCTCCAGTGTTTCCCCTGAAATCTGAATCTGAATGAAGCAAGACAGAAGAAAAGACTTTTAGATCTGACATCACTCACCTTTCCAAAACTGCAGATGTTCTGTGCAAGAAATTCTCAAACCATGTAATTCCAAACCACTGTAGAGAAGGTTATCTGTGTCAGCCTCCCCATTAAGCAGGAAGCCTTTCCCTCTTCCAAAAGGTTTAGACCCCTGTTACTGTACATGCAGTCAGTGGAAAGTGCCGGTTCCCGGTATCACAGCGAGAATGAAGCTGCCAAAGGGAAGTGTGACAGAGCTCAAGGGAGGAAGAGCGTTAAAGCTCCAGGCTGCCGGTTTTGTTAACAACCAAAGCAGGCTACCGGTGTTAGGAAAGCATATTAGCAGGAAGCAAAATCTCCACAGGGATTAACTTGTGCGGCTGCAACACCTAAATTCTCTCCTGAGAGCCTTTCGCCCTGCTTCAACTGTACCTGAGAGCACCTGGAATCTCCTAGGGTCCCCGGCCCTGAGGCCTCCGCTCCCCCTTGCCCTCCCTCTGCCCGCTCTCTACCCTCTTCCGGAAAGGACCACTGACACAAATGATGGACACTGGCGAGTCGCTATTTCCAAACCCCGTCCTGAAAGCCACAAGGGTGTGGATCAAGAGTTTTGTGGACACTGTGCCTTCTACTTACTTCCTAAATTCAGCTGTGAAACCCCAAGGTTTGCATCAGCTTATAAAATCCAGTGAGTTCTCAGTTTCCTCAGCGTAGTTCTTTCTTTTTCCTGGGCCTCTCACCCAAATCCACCTGGACTGTGTTTTCCTGATTTGGTGTTAGTTTAGTTTCAGCGACCAATGTGCTTTTTCAGATATGCCAAGCACCAGAAACTGCGGGGCTCTGTCACGGAACACCGGGACAGACAGGAGTGGTGCCTCCCAGAACGCCCATTTTCTCTAAGCCTTTCCTTTAAAGACGCAGTTGTGATAAAGACACTACTGAGTGTCTACATTTTATGATACAGTTTTTACTAGTTCTTTTTTTAACCTTACTTAGATGTCATTGATACATAAAATTGTAAGATGTTTAAAATGTGAATCGTGGTGATTTGATATAGATGTGCATTCTGAAAAAAATTCACCTTATCAAGTTAATTAACACATCCAGTACCTCACATATTTATCTCTCTTTTATTTGTGAGAACATTTAAGTTCTGCTTGCTTAGCAAATGTCAATTATACAACACAGTATTATCAACTGTAGTCACCATGTTTGACATTAGATCCTCAGACCTTATACATCTTATAGCTGAAATTTTATATTCTTTTACCAACCTCCCTTTATTTCCCCCACTGCTCGGTGACCATTTTTCTACAGTCTGTTGTATGAATTTGAATTTTTTTTTAACCTTTTAGATTCCATATGTAAGTGATACCATGCAGTATTTTTCTTTGGCTTATTTCACTTAGCACAATGCCCTCCCCGTCCATCTATATTGTTGCAAATGGCAGGATTTCTTTCTTTCTCGTGGCTGAATAATAGTCCATTGTACATACATTCAACATCTCCTTTATCCAATCACCCATTAATGGACACTTAATTTGTTTCCGTATCTTGGCTATTATTGTGAATAATACCACAATGAATATGGGAGTGTAGATATCTCTTTGATATCCTGCTTTCATTTTGTTTGGATATATACTAGAAGTCGGATTACTCTGTCGGTTGGTAGTTATGTTTTTAATTTTTTGAAAAATTGCCATGCTCTTTTCCATAGTGGCTGCACCAATTTATATTCCTACCAACAGTGCATAAGGGATTCCCTTTCTCCACATCCTTATCAACATTTATGTCTTGTCTTTTTTATGATAGCCATTCTAACAGGTGTGAGGTGATAGCTCATTGTGGTTTTGATTTGTACATCCTAAATGATTGGTGGTGTTGAACACCTTTTCATGCACCTTTCGGCCATCTGTGGATCTTCTTTGGAAAAATGTCTATTCAGTTCCTCTGTCCATTTTTAATTGGATTGTTTGTTTTTTGGTTGCTTCCAAGTTTTAGCAAATGCAAATAAAACTGCTTAAACATTGTGTGCAGGAATGTAATTTTCAGCTCATTTGGGTAAATATCAAGGTGCTCTATTGCTGAATCATATGATAAAATTATGTTCAGTGTTGTTTGAAACTGCCAAACTGTTTTCCAAAATGGCTGTACCATTCCCATTGCCACCAGCAATAAATGAGAGTTTCTGTTCCTCCACATTCTCACTAGCATTTGGTGTTGTCAGTATTTTGGATTTTACTCATTCTAATAGGTGTGTAAGTGGCATCTCGCTCTTGATTTTATTTGCAATTCCCTAATTATATATGATGCTTTCATATGCTTATTTGACATCTGTATATCTTCTTTGGTAAGGTGTTTGTTTATATCTTTTGGCCATTTTTTTAATTGGGATTTTTATTTTCTTATTGTTGAGTTTAAGAATTCTTTTAACATTTTGGATACCAGTATTCTATTAGATATGTGTTTTGCAAATATTTTCCCCCAGTCTGTGACTTATCTTTCATTCCCTTGATTTCTTACACTTTTAAAAGTCTTTTTGTCTTTGAAAATATCCACAGAATTTCCCCGTGTTGTACTCTTGGGCATGTAAATTGTCTCCTCTCTCTCTATGTAATTGGGACTATATTTTTAAAACATGTTAATATTTTTTCTTTTCAACTTCCAGGTGTATAACCTTATGTGTATTCTTTCTGTTTTGAGTGGGGAGGGGAGACTAGATTATTATGAAAGGAATGAAAATAGAAAGAATTCGTATTCAGTTCTAACAACTAAATTTGGATTTTTGACTTCTCAGCAAGAGAATTGGCTTGGAAGACAGGTTTGTTTAAAGATAATCTTTTCTTCTAGATTATTTCATCAGATCCTTCATTCTAAGTAAGGCCTGTTAGACTTGATAGTAGAGTTTTAATGTACGGGAAGTCTGGCAGGAAGATGCAGGTCAGATGGAAAGGTCAGCTTTATTGGTTTGGGAGACTGATAGAGGGAAAAGGAAGATGGAGGCGGAATTAGGAAATCAGATGTCAGGACCCTTGTCCTTTCCCTCCCCCGTGAAAGGCAGATAACTCATGGGGTGAGGATAGGTTAGAAACATTTAGATAAGTTTGGGAACACAGGAATATTGGAGAGTGGAGCACTTCTCAAAAGTCCAGGTTGGATAACCCATGCCTAACTAGTTACCCATCCAGACAGCAGACCAGACTGGCCCCTCAGCTACACAGACTAAAGACTAAAGGAGGGCAGTGCATGGATTTAAGGCTTTTTTTCTCCCACAGCTGACACTCAATTACTTCCTCTTATTACCCAGATGCCATCCTGGGGAAGGGGATGATAAGGTGGTAGAACTCCAAACAAAGCATCTAAACAGACTGAGTCTTCCAAGAGACTTTAGATCAGCCTTAATGTGGAGCTGAAATTTAAATGGACTGAATTTTAAAATATTGAAATCTGAAAGGAACTCTTTAAGCCTGAAGAAACTGAGGTATTGTTAATTGCAAGTTTCAATGTTTAAGTTTCATAACAACTTGGTGGATGGGAAGGCTGATGGGAAAGTTCATTAGAGAATTTTTTTCTTTGTGTGTCTGTCTCTATGCATCTAAGCATCATATAAATTTGCTACTCTGTTATATAAATCTCCCTTTTTTCTATGTCACTCATTTGTCAATCCATCCACTCATTCATCCCCTTGAATTGATTCATTGAATCAAATAAAATAATACATGTTATGCACCTATCAGAATGTGGGGCACATATACATACTCAATACGTGTTAGCTACTACTATTATTATCAATATAGCATTGTCATTACTATTAATTTTCTGCATACTGTGTAGTCTGTTTCCTCTGGCTTAGTTCAGAATCCCTTGTTAACACAGCTATAGAGGAGATGGCACTGTAAAGAAGTTACCAATTTTTTATTTTATCATGTTTAGTGAGAAAAATGCCATCAATTAACTCCATTCAAAAAATTTTTTTTAAATCCTATCTGTGAATATAACCAATATTTTGTAATAACTATAAATGGAATATAACTCTTAAAAATTGTGAGTCACTATGTTGTATACCTGAAACTTACATTGTACATCAACTGTAAGTCAGTTAAAAAAAAACTAGCACTATAACACTGGCCAAATTAAAACAAATCGTATCTGTGAGTTTAGAAATATTGTAGGCACGGTTACTATTGAAATGAATAAAATTCAGCCCCTGACAAGCGAAGCTTGCATTTTAGCAAGGATACAGTAAAACCTACTTATATGTTCCATAAAATGTAAAGTTTGCTACATTAGAAATCTGTTTAGAGCTTCAGTTAGGGGTTAAAACGAAGTAGTTAGCGTTACCTGCGCAAGAAGTTCAGGACAAGGATTCAGAGAAGAGGGGAAACTTGGGAACATCTTGAACAATAGTGAAGTGGCTGAGGGGGTGGGCATCCCACACCAAGGGACCAGGGTTGGCAAAGGCACAGAGGCAGGAAACAATCTCATGGGCTGAGATGACCAGAGCGGACAGTGGGGCGGAGGGTGGGAAATAGGACTGTGGTAACAATGAGGCTGAATTGCTAAGCAGGGGATTGATTAATCTGAGTGGTAGACAGTTCTCGATTGTTCCCCCTGTCAGACATGGAAGGTGCTGGGGACACAGGAGTGGTCTCTTTGATGGACTTGCATTCTGAATAATCACAGGTCCCTTCTGTGGGAAATGGGTCTTACTGAAGTGGGAATGAACACGGTCTTATGTTTATTGTAGGAAGGTCACTGGGATGGCTGTACGAAGCAATGGGGGCTTGGTCGAGGACAGAGAGACTAGAGATAGCTGACTGTCTATTAGTTCAAATGAGAGGAGCTAAATGAAGGCACTAGAAGCAAGGATAGAAAGAAGAAAGCTTTAATATGAAGGTTGATAACTAGTCTGAATCTATTAAGTCCTGGTGACTACGTGGACCTGAGGGGCATAAGAGAAGGTAAAGCTTGAACGGCCCAGAGCTATCTGACTTGTGTGAGAGGATACCTTCATTGAGTTTGTTGTCTGACCCACTTTTCCAGACAAGCAAGAGCCTGGGGTGCTGAGCCTGGGCTGGGGCGTGGTCTTCTAGGGACTGAGGCCAGAAGGGGTATGTTCAGAGGGCGTGGTGGGAGAGGATGGGATTTGGCAAACAGAGGTGGCATGACTTGCCCTTAGGCTGCAGCTTGTGAAAGGGAAGGGGAGAGTTCCACACGGCTCCACATTGTTCAAGGGGACTAAGAAGGGGGCCCTTCGCTATGAGGCCATGGGTCTAAGGCAGGTAGCAGAGGAGCTCTCGGGGAAGGCTGTGGAAAAGCCACAGGATCTCCAAAAAGACCTCTGCATTCCTGAGCTCCGGTTCCATTTCAGTCTGAGTACACAAGCCGCGAGCCAGTGCTGATAACTAAAGGGTGAAATGGCATTTCCGTGAATGCTCACTTTCAGTCATTCTTTAGCAAGCTGGCTTTGACTCCTCTTGGCTTCTTCCAACTCCAGTAAGTCCCATCACTCATTCTAAACATACCTCCCACCTCAGCTCTGGAACCCATTCATCAGACTCAACCATTTCAGCCAATATATCACTTACTCAAAGGAGGCAGATGGAATGAAAATGCTCCGTGAGGGGTCTTAACAGCAAAAGCTATGTACCAGGGGAATTATGGACATAGAAAGAAACATTGGCAATATTTTTTCCATTTTATTATTTTTTTCCCGTTAGCATAAGCAAGATAGAATCCTTTCCGGGTCCAGACATCCCCCACATCTCAGGGGATGTGACTATGGTGATGGCAGCTGCTTGGTGTCACCTTCAGACTTGATTCTTTTACATGGCTCACCTCCTCCCAGGCTGCCTCATGATAGCAAGCCAGAAGTTAACTTTTTTGTTAGTTAAAAATTAATGAACTATTTTGTATTTGTCAATGAGTATTAGCAGCCCATGGAATCTTACTTGACAGTCATTTGTTCTCTTTTCTCATCTTCCTAGGTCAGACTAATGGTCTATTAAGGAAATTTAAGAAATACAGGGTGAAATTAGGTGAAAATTAGGAAGAATGACAGATAGATCAATTGGGAAGCAATGCGATAAGCGTGATGTAGTTTTTCACACTGTTTTGGAATTAGACGCACATACACAAAACATCAGACAGCCTACGTTGGGAGGTAGAGAGTGGAGAAATTCTCCAAACCCAGAAAGAGCAGATTTTTATTGTGCACCTGAATCCTGAGCAAGGCTGAGGAGGGAAAAATAAAAAATAAGATTTGAGGGGAGGATAAGAAATTCAATTTTGGATATGTTGTCTTTGATACGATCTGGGGACATGCAGATGGAGAATACAGCATTAACTCAAGCTATGAGAGTCCCTGGATAGCTGTGACATTTAGAATATCTGTCCTGTATAACACTCAAGATTGTGAGAGTTAAATAAATCCATGTGAATGCACTCTACAAAACTATAAAGCATTACGTAATCCATTATTTTTATTACTATTTTGAGAAAACCAGCTTATAGACACCCTTTCTGTGTTTTCTGCAGGAAAAAGAGTAGTATTTTTTTTTCTCCAGAGAAGTCCATGATTTTCTATGTTCCTCTTACCCCAACTACTTCGCCCCTGATCTCTGCACAGACGCTGAGGCCTGAGGTTTCTGTAAGCCTCTCCCCGTTGCTCATCTCACTGTGGGCCAGTGTAAGCGCAAAAATACATCGCAGCATCCTCCAGCTGGGAGTCTGAGATCCTGAGACTGAAGGATTTGGCTGCTTTCTGGAAGTTCACAGAGTAGCGATTAGCTGTTGCATTCTGTTGCTTATAAGCTTCTTGGTGAATAATGAAAATCATCTCCCCGCTGGGAGGCTGCTTGTACCAGAACAAATAGTAGTCACTCTGAACCGTGTTATACGTACAGTCCAGGGTGGCAGTCTGTGCCTCTCGCACAGACACTTCTGGCTGAGGCTGAGTGACCATCTGGGCCACGCTGGCTCCTGTGGGGAAGAAGAGAGAAGGGACCATGCTGGGTGTCACAGGAGAGAGAAAGCAGGCTGGCTCCCAGGCTGGTTCCCATCCCCACCCACCTTTCTTCTGCTTCATCCCGACTCCAGGCAGGTATGTCAGCTTTCAGCTGGGCTCTGTGAGGCAGTGCAGTTCCCGTGCTATTCACCTTCCATGTTTCACAGCCCCATTAGACAACATTGTAAATAAAGACCTACACCTTCCTTACCGAGACAGGTGGAGAGCAGAGCTGCCCACAGCAAGCTGACAGGTGTCATGCTGACAGCTGTCCCCTGCAGACTGAGACGTCTCTCTCGCTCTGATCTGGGCTCCCCACTGTGCTCAGTGACACTTGAGCTTCCGAGCAGGAAGTGGTATGACAGGGGGTGGGGGACGATGTCTCACCGAGGAAAGTTTTCCCAGTGCTTTTTGGTCTCGCTTCAGAAAATAGGCCATTGATTATAATTTCAAATGAAAGTGAAAACTATTTTCCGAGTTTTAAAATTCTCGAATGACAATAAAGAGAAGAGGGAGCTGGAAGAATGGCGACCTGGGAACCTAGGCAGAAGTGACAGGGTTTTATTTGCAACAGTGGCAAACTGTAATTTTTCTTGGCATTTAAAAAAAATTAAAGTGACAAAGCAAATATGATAAACATAAACAATTAATTATGGGTGATAAGAATGTACTTGTTATATTAATGTATTCAATTTTTTGTATTTTTATAATTTCTCAAAAGAAAGAATGAGAAAAAATGTATGTTTGTGACTAAAAAGAGCACTGACTAAACTCAGAGATAAGTGGAAACAATCCAAAGTGTCTGACTGTACTTGTATTTTCCATGGACATTTAAAAAAAAAAAAAAGACCCCAAATGTGCCGTATTAAGAAGCTCTGAAGTAACTATTACAGAAGTTCTTATCAGCACTGAATTGCCTCCAACAACTGATAGCAAGAGTTGCTCCCATCATTCTCATTCCATTTTGAGAAAATATTGTGAACAAAAAACTTTTTTTAAAAAAAAGTAATATGATTCATTAGAAGTTTGCATTTCCAGAGGGAGTGACGGGGGTACTTATGTAACTCCAGAGTTGGGGTCCCCACGCCGAGAGTATGGATGAGGTTCTGCTACATACTGGCTGCTGTCTGAGAGCACAGGTTCTCTGTAACACAGAAGTAGGGGGCTGAGTCTTCCCACTCAGAGAGATGTGTGGGGAATTATAAGCGCTGGGACCAGCCCTGAATGAGGCTGCTAAAATCTCTTGTGCTTCCAAACGCAGTTGGATAGCAATGGAAGAAGAAGCAACCAGAATTTCTTCTAGATCATCTCTATCCTTGTCCCATGATTTGAATTCCCGTTTCTTGGTTTTGAATTTCCAAAAGTCAGCTCCGATTCAAGGATTTGCGTGCAAGCAGTTTATTTGCAGGGGATTCTAGGAAATATTAGTGGGAAATGAAGTAGGGAAGTGAAGGCAGCCAACGCACTGTGTTATCATCAAGCCAGTTACTACTATGGGCACTTGGAGCTTAATCCAGCTGGGTAACTCTGGAAGATGGGCTAGCATACCCTCTGGAATTATCTCAAGTGAAGCATAAAGGAGCTAAAGTGATCTGTAACTCGTTGTCCACCACTGACTAAGGGCTGCTCTGGGGACATTGACTCTGGCACATCTGACTTGCCCTGCACATTGGCCACATTGGGCACGGATGTGAGGCACAGTGATCCAAACACTGTGCTTACACTAGCTGCTCCTTCAGTTCACAGTCATCCCTAAATGTGACTCTCCTTCCTCCCACCCCACCTGCCCCTAGAAAAAAGCAGGATGCTGGGTGCTTCTAAAAGACCCGTTACTTCTAACCTCTGGTTACCCCTTCGACTCTTCTCTGGCAGCTGGTTGAACTTCTGTCCCCTTTTGAGGAGGAGCTATATGTGTCATCATATTGTTTTCTCTTTTCACTCTGTCCTTTATAAACTTTGTACCCTTTTCCCTCAGATTTTTGTACTTGATCTTCTAAGCCAGTCTTTTTGGAATGTCAGAATACATTCTCTCACCACAGATTTTGTATTCTCGATATGTTTGTAAAAGTCTGCAAAGGAGCTCAAAGGCAAGCGTTTTACTCTGTTCCCTCTGTTCTTTACTGCTCTCTTCTTCCTGATAGTAAGCCGCAGGTTTTTGAACAGAGTCAGGACTTCGTACTGAGAATCAAAATGTATTAGATGGCATTTGAAAACACTATCCCTCTGCACGTCGTCTTCAATGGGATATCTGACATTGTTATACAGAGCTCCTCATGCTCCGCTTTGCTCAGAGCAGAGTCAGTGCCCTGGGGCCCTTTGAGAAGGAGTGCAGGGCTTAGCAGGGCTTAGCAGGGCTTAGGTGCGGGGCGCAGGTGTCTGAGTGGCACTGGGTACCTGTTGCACACAAGAACGTGATTGCATCATGGAGCTGGGAGTCCTTCACGTGCAGGGAAAAGTGTTGGTCCTTTTTGTTAAACCTGGCTGTCAGTTTTCCGCTGATCTTCTCTTTCTCACTTGGAAACAGTTGTATCAGGGAGTGGACGCCTTCCCCGGGATCCTGCCTGAACCACTGGAAGAAATCAACGGCCCTGTCTCTGTAACTGCAGTTCAGTGTGAAGTTCTCGTCTTCCTTGACTTTCTGTTCCATCTGTGGTTGTGCATTTGACCCTGTTCAGGAGGAGTGAAAAGATTTTCACCCATAAGAAGCTGTTTGGTTTTTTTAAATAAAGAATTTTCTTTATTTGTTTTACATTCCTTAGAATAAACTCCAGGCTATCCCTGGGAGCCCCCTGGATTTCCTTACAGAATTGCCCCATTTCCCTTGCTTGGCCCTCTCCCTCCACCCTAACTCACAGCTTAGCTGCACACACAGGAGCATCAGGGAAGCTTGCCGGTGGGGCTCCATTCCTGCTTCTTCCTGGAGTCTCTGAGGATTCAGTTTGGAGGCCTGAAACTGAGCATGTCCAGTGGGCCTAGTCCACTGTTCCAGCCTCTGCTTCTTTTAGTTTGGAAGCCCCGGTGATCTTCCTTCTGTTTTCACTGCCAATCAGAATCTCACTTGGCACGAACACATCGTTGAATGTACTCTTTGCTGCTGCCCCCATTCGCCCAGTTCTAATTTCCAGCCAGTCACTTCTGTCAATGGACGCACTGCCCCCATGTGGTCTGAACTTTTTCTCCCGCATTTCCCTTAATACAAAGTAATTCCTTATGTTAAATTAAAGGAAGATAGAACATACAGAAAGGTGAAGAGCAAAAAAAAAAAAAAAAAAAAAGAAACAAATCATAGCTTTAAAATAAAAAATAAACAAATCATAGTTTTCCAGTGATGACTGTCTTACTGTCCTAAGTACCTGGAGCTCCCTTCCTCAGTCTCCTCACCTGTTAGGGGTCTAGCAGGGTCATTGGGTGACTCTGTACTATGTTCTGAGAAAATAAAAGTTTGAGAAAAGACTTGATTCTTTCTCTCACTTGGTTAGAGTCTCCTACGTCTCTGTTATATCTCTCACTCTGAACAATTTTAAATTAGTTAAAAGAGACCTTTTCCAAATTCTCTCTAAAAATATAAAAGAGGGAAATATAATATGTTTCTTTAAATACGTTCTCAGATGTGAGAGAGCAACCTGGTACCTGGCTAACTGTGAAAATGCTAGTACTTTTGCAAAAATCTAAGTGTTAGTTAATTTAGATCTGGGCACCTGTGCAAGCTGCGGTAATTTCTCATATTTTACATCTTAGTTACTGGAAACTCTGTTCTGTGATCTCCATATTACAGCAAGGATTAGGGACTGAAGAAGAGGAGAAGTTAAAGGAGGAACGTTCCCTCCCCTAGTCTTTGCATTCAGTCCTCACCCTGCCGGTTCCACGTGCCCACCACTTAACCACGTTTTCTGAGCTGCATTCCCTGCCTAAAGCCCTGGCCCTGGCAGTCTGCCCCAGCCTTCCCTTCCTTCATTTCTTCTTGTGGGCCAGAGGTGAGTGGCTGAGAGTCTGTGATGAGTAAAGTGTTGTGATCTTCTTTGATGTTACCTGTGGATATTAGTGTGTATATGTGATATTCTTCCTCATGTGTGAAATTTTGTGAACTGGGGAGACTGC
Organism: Camelus bactrianus; assembly: GCF_048773025.1. Classification (NCBI taxonomy): domain Eukaryota; kingdom Metazoa; phylum Chordata; class Mammalia; order Artiodactyla; family Camelidae; genus Camelus; species Camelus bactrianus. The sequence goes on from NC_133544.1 coordinate 63,685,085, forward strand.
TGCTTCTAGCATTTCCTGAAGCACAGTGTCGTTGTACCTCAGAGGAGTCAGCTCCCTCTTCAAAATGGAGGGTCTGAGGTGCTGTGTGCGCTCCCTTCCCCAGCCCTCTCATTTCTGCCTGAGGAGAAAACAGCAGACGTGGGGTGGTCAGTGGGGAGTCTGGCTATTTGTAAATGGATGCACTTTCCTGGGAACACGACCCTTCTTTTTCTGAATCAGGACATTGCCAAATCATATCAATTCTCTTTCTACTGATGAGAGTATTTACTACTTACAGGGACTATTCCCGAGGAAGGGGATTTTAGGAAGAATAGAAGGAGTTCTTATAGTTGTCGGGAAGAACTAATATTTACATGACAGTTTTACATTTGCACGGAATGTTCTCTCTCTGGCCTCAGGTATGGTGATTTCAGCGTTCTAGGTCAGAACCAGCAGGAGCGTATTTAGTTAAAAGCCATTAACGATTTTCCACAGCAGTGATAGGCAGGGCTAGCGGCTGTCAGCACTAAATGTTGAGTGTCTGCTACCTCAAGTTCATTCAGCTTAACTCTGTGGAGATGTTTAATAAAATGTGCAAAATAGGAACTGGTGTGACACAGCTGGGGAGACTAGAAAAACATCTCTGAAGTTAGCTAACTCTAGGGGGCAGTGCGCGCTAGGCGTCCGCACTCGCTGCAAGATACACGAAGTGCAGGAGCGAGGCTTTTGCAACTGAGAGTGAGTAGCTTAATAACTGGCATAAGGGCTGAGAAGAAAAGTCATATGATCATGTCCATTGATGCAGAAAAGGCATGTGACAAAGTACAATGCACATTCATGATCAAAACCCTTTTAAAAAGGAATTAACAGCTAATTCCTTAATATAAAAAAAAGTCTATGCCACAGCCTGAAACAAGCCTTACTTCTGGGAAAAGGCTAGACGCTTTCTTATTAAAGTTAGGAGAAAAACAGAGACGTCCACGACCTTTACCGCTATTTCACATTGTTGTAGAGGGGGAGGGAGATGGGAGGGGATAAACTGGGAGTTTGAGATTTGCAGATACTAACTACTATATATAAAATAGATAAACAACAAGTTTCTTCTGTATAGCACAGGGAACTATATTCAATATCTTGTAGTAACCTATGGTGAAAAAGAATATAAAAACAAATATATGTATGTTCTATATGACTGAAGTATTGTGCTGTACACCAGAAATTGACACAGTGTTGTAAACTGACTGTACTTCAATAAAAATTTAAAAAAAAACCCATTGTGTTGGAGCTCCTGGATAATGCAGTCGGCCAAGAGAAAAAAACAGTTAGAAGCATAAGAATTGGAAAGACAGAGGTAAAATATCCTCTGCATATTTGCAGATGAAATAATCATATATCAGAAAACCTAAAAGAGAAGAAAAACCAGCACCAAAAGATGGATTATATAAACAATTTAAAAATGGTTTTTATATGATTCACAGGTAAAAACAGGCTACAGTTAAAAGAAATGTGGAAGAAAAGAGCACGTTTTCTATTGCAAGTAAAGTAAAAAGAAAGAGAAAGGAAAGAATATTCTTAAGTGTCAAATAAGAATAGGCAGACAGGTCAATTAGATGGAATAGTGAATCAATAATTAGGCTTAATTCTATATGGAAATTTAGTATATGATAAAGACAGCATCTCAGATCAGAGGGGAGGAATGACTTGTCAGGAAGTATGCTGTGACAGATGTGATTGTGAGGGTGTCCCCTTTTAGACCAGCAGTCTTCCAGCTGGGAGTCCTGTACTCTTGTTCGGAGTTATATGAAGACTTGCCCAGGGTTAAGCAGGTATAGATAATTCTAATGGAGTCCAATTATATAGAATACATATAGGTTAGATTTTTTTTCCCTAAAACTGCTCTAGAATATGCTTAAGATCAGATGTCATGTTATTCTTTCCCATTTCACTTCCCACCCTTGCTTTTCCTTTAAAAAAAAACAAACCACCAAAAAACCCAAAACTCAGCCACTCTGAATCTTGCTGTGGTGTGTTGCCCCAGAGTGCTAAAATCTCCAAGTTACCAAACAAGGAGGCAATTCACTGGCTCCTGGCTTTTGAGGGAGAGTTCTTAGCACCTAAGCAAGAAATATTGCAAGATAGGGATGTATTTCAACTAGGTAACAACCTCAGGACAAGATTCCTTGCCTCTTTCTTTCTTTCTATCTATCTATCTATCTATCTATCTATCTATCTATCTATCTATCTATCATCTTAGAATTAGAATTCAGAAATGAATTGATTGTCCCTGAAACCCATCACATAACATCATTATTTGAACTGAAAAACAAAGTCAGACTTTTTCTGACAAAAAATAAATCTTGCAGTTTGTTTGTTTGTTTGACAATATGGGGTATGGGAAAAAGAGAAGAGTTGAACAAGACTGCCACCATTTTGGGCTCTAGGAGGGTGAATTATATTGCCATTTTTTTGAGATGGAAAAGTGTGAGGAATCTGCCATTATATTCTGGATATGTTAAATAGTAAATGCCGATTAGATATCCAATGTAGATGTTATATAGATTATAGTATATTTGAGCCTGGCTTTTAGGAAAGAGGGTTGAGGTGGAAATGGAAATTTGTGTGTCATCAGTGTATAAATGGTAATTAAAGCCAGAGTCCTAGATGAGATCGTAGGGGAGGTGGAGCTTTGCCTCTTCCCTCAGGCTCTCCAGCCGACCTGAGAAGTAAGTTGACATAAAACAGATCAACGGGAGAAAAGCATATAGATTTTACCTAATGGTTTTTACACGTACATCGGGGCTCTCATAGAAAAATGAAGACCCAAAGTGGCTAGGCCTAAGTGCTTATATAGTAGGTTGAACAAAGGGCGACAATTGTGGAAAGGTAACTGAAATATATAGGTAGAATAAAGGAAGACAAGAGTTGCTTTAACAAGGTCTGTTTGCACAGCGTTCTTTCAGCCTCAACTCCCATCTCTGGTGAAAAGAGTGTTTCCTTCAATGTAAGGAGGGCATCTTTTACATGGCACTTTCAACTCCTGCTTTCAGGAAGAAAAAGAGGGGGAGGGGTCAGAGCACCTACTAATTTTAAGTTCCCCTTCTTGCATCTACCGTTTTTAAGTTCCTTCAGCTCAACATAACCAATATACCAAAGTGGCGTATTTGGGGATGGCGTGTCCTGAACCCCTTCAAGATCATTTGAAGAGAGTCCTCAGTTTGAGGACTGAGTTCTGAGACAACACAACATGTAGACACCAGCCGGAGGAGGGAGATCTAGAAAAGAGGACTGAGCAGCAGTGGTTTGTGAGGAAGAAGGCAAAAAGGAGACTGTGGAGTCTCAGAATTCAGGCGAAATGGTGTTTCCAGGAGTAGCCATAATGCCACATTCTTCTGAGACACACAGTAAGATAAGGAACAGTAATGCAACACTGGATTTGTTGCGATGAAACTTATTGGTGACCTTAGCAAGGGTGATTCCAATGGAATGGTAGGGATGAAAATCTGATGGTAGTGGGTTCAAGTAAGAAAGGGGTTAGCGAGTAGGATAAGACATTTAGAATACTTTTTAAAGGAGTTTTGTTATTAAGAGAGCCAAGGAACAAAAATATTATAAACCGTTTTCACCCATTGAACCACTAATTCTGGTTCTAGGATGCTGTGCTAATAAAATGATGAGAAATTCAAATTCAAATTTATATTTATAGATATACACCATAATGCTATTTAAAACGATTAAAAGTTGGAAATAAATAATCAAAATATCCCCAAAAAGGAAAATTACAAAGTTATGTGTAAGCCCAGTGTATATCTGTGGTATATAATAGTAGATAATTCAAACTATAAATACAAAGTGTTTTTAATGACAAAAATGAGTCTGTTAATTAAAGGACATACAATAGTTTCTATAATAAGATGTAACAATGTGCAAAATTGTGAATAAGTTAGAAATAAGTAAAAAGAATGAGTGCTTGTCTATGTGGTAGAGTTGTGGATGTTTTTGGTATTTTTCCAAAATTTTCCAATCAGAAATTTATAAAACATACGTAGGATTAATTATATTTGTATTTATTATAATGAAGTTAAACCAGTGATTATCTGTATTTACATAACTCTTGTTATTTTGAGTAAATAATATCTTCAATGCATCATAAATTCAGCTTATTATATAGTATAAAACCAAAAGGCTCCCCCCCGCCTTTGTCTGTATTAATTATGGACCTAGTTGTTGTCAATGACAGAATCTCAACTTATGCTGGGTTGAATCCAAGAGAGAATATTTTGACTTTTGCAGCTCCAGGCAGAGCTGGATCTATGCCCTCAGATAGGCTCTCAGATCTGTCTTTCTTCACATCTCTGCATTGTCTTTCTCTGTATCTTAGGCTAAGGTGTGGAAGATGTTCCCCAAACTGGTCCAGTGATTAACTTGCGCGACTCACAATGACATGGCAGCTCTACTGTGCAGAAAAAAACAAGAAAACCACAGATGTCCACTTGAATGAATCTATCTGCAAAGCAGTTGTATTCAGTGCTTGCATCTTTGTGCTCTTTTCCACAATGGTTTCTAATTTTGAGATGCTGTGAACCTATTCCAAAAACTCTGCCAATTTTCAATTTTAATGATAGATGAAAAGAAGTATTGACTCCTGTTTCAGACAACTCTTCTCTGCCCTTGGTCCATTCCTGTTTCTCCTCTCTTTTTCTTAAATCATTCTTGGTCTCTTCCACCATTCAAGACCCTAAATGAGTACATGGCATCACTCAACATTCTAGAACAAGAAAACTTTTTCTTGACAGAAACAGTGGTGAGTGAGATAATTCTAAATCTATTGGTTGCTCTTCTAGGATGGACCGTAGATATTTGATGAAAGTAAAAGATACAAACGCTGACTGGAAGTTTCCACATCTCTCACTTCATCCATCACTGGGCGCTACAGAAAGTCTTTTATGCAATAAAACAGATTTCTCCTCCTCACTTTTCTCAGTTTCTACTTTGAACAGTGCCTTTCTCTCTCTGAATGATGTGGAAATAAAACTAAATCACCCAAAGGTGGAATAACCATTTTAGTTTTACTACAGTGTAAATGTCTACTTTTTATATGCTTACTTGAGGCTCAAAACCTGCACCATTTAATAGAAAAATGGAGCTACAAGACCCCTAAAAATTTAATATATTGCTGCCTGAAGAAACATTCTTTTTTAGGTACACCAAACCATGCTTTTTTAAGAGTGAACCAAATTAGACACCAAACATGTTCGTGATGATAAAAGACACAGCAGGGGTAAATTAGAAATCAGCCCTAATGTCGAAGGACTGTCTGCTTAGTTTATCCTTAGGGCAACTCAGTACTCTGAAGGGCAGGGAAGTAGTTGGGAGCACATCTAACCCACATCAGTACAAGTTCTGAGGAGGGTAAAAATCTCACAGGAGAGCAGGTGTTATTTTCAGTGACAACTGTGCAAGGGTTTTTGCAGTCGGAGAAGGAAGAGAACAGATTGCAAAGCAAAGCAGAATGTAGCTACGTTTTATTTGTCTGGTCTGTACTGTTAGATTTAAAAGTCTGTCCTCTATGAGGTTAATGAATACAGAGAAGATGCTAGTTTCCCCCCTACACCCAAACAAAACTCATGCTGGAAAGTGATCGTGAAACTGCAGGGCACTGGGAAAGTGTCTGGATTTTTCCTCTCCTGCAGTGTGGGTGTTAGTTGATGGTAGAACGCTCAGGGAAAAGGAAATTTATTTGTTCATTGAATCAATTATTATGAAAACCTAGCTTTTCCATACATTTAAAAATATGTTTGTAAAAGTAAATTTTTGATGTTAGCAGTTTAAATTTAGATTAATAGTTCATTCTAAAAAAACAATTTCAAGATTTTTAAAAAAATATTGCTTATAATAAGACAGATAATCTCATGACATTTTTTTTTCTTTGTCTGGAAAGAAATCCAGTTCTGGGCTGTGTGTGACCCTCTTGGACTAACCATTGCTTCAAGCTAACTTTTCATATTTTCTCACAATGCCATCCAATAAAAATTGTCCCTTTAAGTAATATTAAAATTTTTTAATTTCCCAAAGTCTTCTTGCTTATTTTCTTGATCTTTGCCCTTAATAATTTTATCATGCCTAAAGTGTGTGCTTTTACTCTTATCCTCATTTAAATTCTACACATGCTTCAAGTAAAAATTCAAAATCCAATTTCCATGAATCTGGAAGTGATTTTTTTTTTCAATCTGTGGTGAATTTTACTAGCACTTTGGTCGGTCAGTTCTTGTATGGTATCTTCCCTCATTTAAAACTTAAAATTCTTGGTTTGGCACAAAATCATATTATTTTGTAATCCTTTCTGCAAATTACTGGAAAATGGATATCCCACTTGTTTTTTGAATATTCCCTGTAATAAGGAACATATTACACCTCAGAGCAGTCTGTTTTGTTTCGAAAAACCTCTAATTGTTCATTTTTTTCTTATATGGAGCTAAAATTTTTTTCCATAAAAATTCTAACCATTGGCTATAAATTTGCCTTTATACATGGGTGTAAATAGTACCAGTCATTCATTCATTCAACCATCACTCAGTGAGTGCTTATTAGTAAGAAAAACATTGATATCTTCATGAAGCTTAAATCTAGTAAGAGTGATATTCCCACGGCTGTTACATAGTAAGCTCTTTGTGTATAAGCATCGTGCCTAAAATATTTTTATATTGCCTAACAAAATGTGTAGAGAGATATGAATTCTGAGAAATGTTTTGTGCTGATTAAAAGCAGAAGTGAGCAGCCTTTCTTGCAGGGTTGCATACAGACTGAGGGTGAAGGGTCCCCATGAATACAGGGCTGAGTCTATGACCTACACAGAGACATATTCTTCCTTGTGGTGGCGGCTCTCACTCTTGCTTTCTACTTATCTCTGAAACAGTGGAAACTACAAGGTCAAGGTCTTCCCTAGCCTTGTGTCTGAAGTGTAAAAACCTACAGTCTTGTGTAACTGCTGTTAAAGAGAGAAGCCTCTCCCTGCTGGCACTTGTGGACTGGGGACTCTGCTCCATTTTCTGTTTGCTCTCTTCCCTATTCAGAGAGAAAATAAACAAAGCTTTCCATTTATTCAGTGATTCATTTCATTGTCTCCAACTCTTCCGGAAAGAAGCAAGCAAAATTTACTTTTAAAGGACTAAAGCAGGACCTGAATAAATTAACAGACATATAATATTCTTAGGTAGGAAGACATTATGTCCTAAAATGTCAGTTTCCAATGTAATTCCAGCCAGAATTCTATTAGTTTGAAACATACTGAATGAGAATATCTTGGAATTGTCAGCTGTGTTTTGAAAAAGAATATTAAGATTGAATTTCCTGTTTTATGACACAAAAACTTACTCCAGACAAAACAGTACAATATAGGCAGTAAGCCAGTAAGTGAAACATGGTAAAATCCAGAAGGGAACCAAATGTTACTGGTTTTGAGTCATGGCGTATGAACATGAAGTGGCTTTCATTTTTCTCAATATTTGCTAATACTCTGCATTATCACACCTCTCTTTTCCATTGGGAAACAGGTTGTCTTTTCTTTTTCTTCAGTTATTAAAGCAGTTTTGTTTCGACAATTCATGATTTCATTTTGAACCTTAATTACCATTTTAGAGTGAAAACTCTGCCATCCACCTCCACCCAGCAGGAGGGTTCCAGTGTCTTCCAACAGGTGGGCTGTGCTGTTTTATTTTTTTCACATTTCTTCCCTCTTACCCCTTAGAAGACAGGCAGAGAGGTGGGCGAGAATAAAGCACTCTCCTTTCACCCTTTCCTTGGCTGAGTAGCCTTGCTTCCTTGGTTGCTCAGACTGCTCTTCCTCCTTGTGAACGGCCCCATATTGTGCAGGAGAGGTCCCTGCCTCTTCCTGTTGGTTCTGATCTCTGCTCTTGTCTCTGGCTGGTCACGGATTCTGTCTCAGTGGCAGATAACCAAATACTTGCCTTCTTATGATGGTGTGTTAGTGGTTTCTTCAGGGACGACAGAGCTCTCCAGTCTGCGGTTTCCTGGAAAGAGTGATCAGCCTCCAGCACAAACTCTTCCTCTTGACCAAGCTCACACTTGGACCAAGAGCACAGCCTCCAGCAGCTGCGTTCTCCCTACCACGCGGCAGCTCTTTGGGGTGGGGTAGATTCAGGCAAATTGGTTCAGAACCTAGACAGATTCATTAAACTCACAGGAAACTATGGGAACTTGCTTCAGTAAAAGATGGGAATGTAGGCTAGAGCACACCGTCTTCTAGCTCCGCTTTCTTTCTCCTGCATTTTATCTTTTTGCCACAGGAACCTGATCTCCTCTGCCAGTTCAGAGGCTGAGAACTTATTATCTTCCAGACACATAACTATAGCCCAACTTCAGCTTAAGTGGAGTGGGGCAGGCTGCACTAGTTACCCCCAGTTATAGAGGAAGGAGTTGGATGGGATAAGTTAAACCTCTTTCTTCCTGCTCAAGGCCTGCATTTTCTCCAAAGTCACCTCCTGATGCTCCCAGTCCCCATTCCAATCTCTCTTTTGTTATGTCGGTCAAGCAGCTTTGGCCTCTCTCATCCCAGTGGAATTGCCAAGAACTTCTTTCAAGTCGGAACTGGAGCGTTTAGTGATTCCTCTCACCAGCACCCAATTCTGCAGTGATTCTTACACTATTCTCTAATGTTTGGAAGCAGGGCAAGTTTTTAATAAAGACTTATATTGTTTGGTTACACATACGTACACAGGAACATAAAGTATGACAAAGACATTGCAATAGTGGAAAAGAGATTGCATATATAAAAACAATTTCCAGATGGTTGAAATATTTTATTGTAAAAAACAAAATGATACAACTGTTGGTTATAAATCTAAGAATGTTTGTATATATTTGGATTATGGAAGATATCCTTAAGTAAGGTGGAAATCCAGAAGCTATAAAGAGGACAGCCATATTAGACTATATAAATTTAAAGTATATTCAAAGGCAAAAGATAGTCTGCCACATACTGTATAAAAAAAAGTCAGAAAACAAACAATAGAGTGAGGAAATGACAGAAAATTTTGACATCCCTAGCATACATTTAATTAATGAGAAATAAATAACCTAAAGGGAAAATGGACAGATACAAAAGGCAATTCACAGAGAAGACAATCCAATTGGTCATAAACTTTTGATCTTACTAGGAGCCAGGGAAATGCAAATTAGAGCAAAAACGAGTTAATTTTTGGCTTGTCATATTTGCAAAATTAAAACAATTATATTATTCCAAACTAATGACAATAAAGGAGGACAGAAATTCACACAGACTGCTGGTGGAAGTGTGAAATGTTACAACTTTATTTGAAGATAATCCAAGATGTCAGTTAAAAATAAAAATAGAGATATCCTTTGATCCAATAATCTAATTTTTAGAAATCCATCCCAAAGATAAACTGTGCAAATATAGATATAATTATTTATCACAGCAGTAGTTCTGCACTGACAAAGCTGAAGATCTGTCAATAAAGAAATCCTTGAATAGATTATGGCACCTCTACACTGTGGACAATGAGATATAAGTTAAATAAGCTAGAATAATGTCTAGTGATCTGTAGGGGTGCCTATGATTATACTAAGTGAAAAATGAAACAGATTTATTATATGTACATGTATAGACATATACCAATAAAAACAAACCAACAAATCAATAAGCATATAAATCAAACAACCAACCATTATATACATATATGGCTGTGTGTTGCCTACATTTATACAAGCAGGGAGAATGGTGGGAAAGACACTCACCAGGTTATTAAAATTGTTCATCTCATAAGGATGAGAGAGAGGGATGAGTAAGGGTTAAATTTTTCTTTATATATCTTTGTATTGCTTCATTTATTATAATAGAATTGTTTTTATAATTTGAACTATATTAAAGTTTAAAGAAAAAAGAAAAAAATCAGATTAAAACAAAATGCTTTTTTTTCTTTTTTAATCTGCTAAGATTTGAAAGTGAGAGTCAATTTTAGGACAGGATTGAAAACATTCAGCGAATGCAGTTGGCGATGGTTTTTCCTGCAACAAAGTTATCATTTCCTTTCCATTCTTCACTTATGCTGCCCACAGTTTCTAATCTTTTCATTTAGGGTCAGTGGGTGTCCCCTAGTCCCTGCAGCAGGTGAGTCTGAGATATTAGCTCTGAGGTTTTGGTCTTACAGTTTTTATTGTTCCTTTTACTGTGGGCATCCTGAGTGCACAGAAATACTCCCTTGAGTCTCCTGACCTCACAGTGAGAATGACACTCTTGGCTGCTTTCTGCAAGGTCAAGAAAATCATTGAAAATCAAAATTTCTGGAGGCTCCTGCACTTTGAAAAACCACTTGAAATATCTCCCCATTGAGATGCTCCCCAAACCAAGAAAGAAAATAACGGGATTACTTGCAAGATATTTGCAGTTCAGAGCCACAAACTCCCCTTCTTGTGTGAAGATCTCAGTTTGGGATTGAATGACTCTTTGGGAGCTGTCAAATCCTACAGAGCAAGTGACAATAGAGAAGAGGATGGGCTGGATCTGCAACTCACAGTGAGACGGTTCTGAACAGCCTGTTTAGAACCCCCAAATCCCCGTGTCTGAAGAAGATTAAAGAAGAAATCACAGCCTGATGTTTATTACTCATTTTCTTTCCCTGTCCAGGAAAGCGTCTTCAGATGCTCTCATCTTAGGACCCTCAGGGTGGCTCCGTCCCTGCCAAGGAAGATGGAACACAGCTGCCCATGGCTGGCTGGGATGGCACATGTGGGCACACTTCTGATCTCCCTGAGTAAAATCTGTGCTGTTCTGCCAAGCCCGGGGCTCCACTCTGCTCTGTGTGCACAACAGGCTTCGTGCAGAGCACTGGAGCTGTGTGATGCTGCCGAGCTGGAAACAGGCATCCGGTACAGCCTGCCAACGCTCCACCATGTGACGACTCCCCACAGTTATCTAATGCCTGTTCTGTTTCCTGTTTGACACAAACGTCAGGCTTGAGTTCCTGTTGTTGAGGATTCTGAATAGAGATAGGCTTCTTTGGTTGGAGAGAAAGGAGTGAAGGAAAAAATTGGCACAATCAAACACAGTGTTGCATTATTGGAAAGTTTACAAATACGGGGCAGAGGGGTTTTGCTCTCTGTTTTGTCCAACAGCCATAAGGACCAGGCTAAATGAGAGGTAATTTATATAAGAAGCTACATATTCAGATTTGCTTGGGAGATTAGGTTTCTGTGAAGAAATCCTTCCTCCTGGCCTCTAAGTGGGTTGGAAATGAGAAACAAGGAAAACCCAGGCTGGAGTTAGAAGAACCTTCTAATTAAAGTCAGAAGACGTAATTTGTGTTCCATTCTGCCGCTTACTAGTCATGTGATGGTCAGTTAACCTCGCTGAGTCTTGATTTTCTACCTTATAGAGAAATAGTGTTATTACTACTGGTATTATTAAATAAAATATAGACTATTGATACAATGATATACTTTGCATGAATTAAAAAGGAATAAAATTATCTCTATCAACTTGACTAGTTCACAAGTCCATTTTGTTGAGTAAAATAAAAGGAAGTTGCTTTGTAAAAAAAAAAAAAAGCCTGCTAATATTTATGTAAAATGCCACAAAATAATTCAACATATTTTCCATCAGTACATGCATGCATTTATTTCCATATTAATTATGATAAAGGGCCTAAACATGGATTAGCATTTACCTCTGGGAAAAGAGACCAGATGAAGATGTAGGCAGAGGGGACTTAAGCCTTATCTGTCATGTTCCAACTTTCTGAAAATGAGAGGATATTCATCTCTTAGAAGTACAAATTAAAATGTCTTAAATATATAACTAAATATTTTCAAACAATTGTAAGTCAAAACTATTAACTGTGAAGATTAGAGCTTTGCCTAATCTTCCTTCTTTGAAACCAGAAGTCGTTTCCCATGAGAGGTCAGTGGAGATTTCTGAGTTGTTGGTATAATCAGTTCAGTCTTCCACCAACTGGGTCTACTATAGAGCAAAGAATGAAGATTGCTTTTTCTTACTTGTTCATATCAAAGACGAGTTGGAGACACAAGGAGCATTCCAGTGGATGCTCTGTCAGCGGGCCAGGGAAAAGTAAGGAAGAGGAGTTAGGAGGGCAGTGAACCAGAATGCTGGTGCCCATGGGTTAAGTGAGGAGGAAGACCCGGGGGCATGGAGCTGGGGCTGAGAAGAGTCCTCAGTTATTTAATACAAGCTACAGAGTTTGGAGCTAAGAGACTTTTGAAAACTTTATTTATGTAGAGGCAAGTCCATAATTATTGCCTGAAAAAGTAACAATTAAAATGCTGAGAAATACAATGCCTTAAATAAATTCCTATTTTCATTTTTGTGTCAAACCTTCCAGTTTTTATCTATGCACTTCAATTATTTAATATTAGCATTAATAATAGCGTGGTTACAATATGTACTCTGTTTTACTTAACTGCATGTCAAGAACATCTCTGTGTTGTTAGTTTTACTAATTAGCTCGCTAAACGGTTGCACAATATTCAATCAAATTTCTCTAAATGGTTGAAAAAATTTTTACTACTTTTTTGCCTAGGAGTTTTTTCCTACTTAAAATTAGTCCATAATGTCAATTTTGAGAAATGAAACAAAAATAATGAACCAGTTAATGACTTTTATAATCCCTTTCCAAGTAATTCACTATGGAAAGAGTATGCCAAAATGTTGTACTGTCCCCAAAAGGGTATGAAAAGAACAATTTCCCACAGAATGAAGCTAAGAGGGTTATTCTCCATAAATTATTTTATACTTTCATGAACAGCAGTCGCTCACAGTTCAATTTTTTAAAGACGTTAGCTTTAAGCAGCTCTTTGATAGTTATTTTCTAACCACAGGATTTCTCAACGCTTTTTTAACCCAAGTTTCTTTTTGTAAAAGAAAACATTGTTAAAAATCCAATTTGCTGTCTTATTTCCAAGCTCCTCTTAATGACTTGTGCAGGTATTCAGCCGCAGTGAGGCTGGGGCAGGCTTCCCTGGGAACCGCAGGAGCCCGAGGTTTCCCGCCTGGAAGCTGTAGGGTGCTGGGGCTAATGCACGTTATACTGAACAAGGCTCTAAATCGTCCTTCCTCTCTTACACTCCATCCAACACCTCTGCAAACAGAGATGCTAGGCTTTGCACGGATCCGGATTGGATGGTAATAGTCAGTCAGAAGCGTGGTTTGAACCATCGCCACAGGTGGCAGGTGGCCACTGGCTTAAACAGCCTGTGTGAGGATTCCACTCACCTCGCCTGGCCTCCCATCTCCCCCTGGAGAGGTAAGAGCTGACACAGGGGCAAGGTGATGGCCATCCAAGCTGTTTCTCTCATCTCAACCACCTGCTAATGCCAAAGCTCTTGCCCCTCCCTTTAGTCTTGTGAGGAACTAGCCCCTGCTCCTGTTCGCCCCGCGAGAGATGCCCGTGGCCACGAGCCCAGGAACCAGTGTCGCCCCTTTGTTCTCTAACAGTCGGACTTGCTGAGCGTGAACTTCCACACCTGGCATGGTGACTGGGGATCCCTGGGCAAAGGAGCCACCTCTGGGGGTGGGGGTGGGGGTGTGTTTTTAGGGTTTTAATTTCTATTATTATCTATTGCCAGTGTGGTATAAAAGAGATCCTCCGGTATGTGTAGAAAGGAACTCTGAGTCAAAAGGAGCTACTGGGTAAGAGGAAAAAAGATATCTGCCAGTTGCTGAACACCAAGGATACAGCAGGCACTTACTTAACTGGAGGTTAAAGGCTATGTTTCATAACAGCTTATACAGTAGAGTTATTATCTCTAATTTCAAGAAACGGGAATCCCCAAAGCTTCAGCTGTTTTCCTACAACTAAATAGCTATTATATAGTTAGAGCAGAATTTTCGTGATCCAGTGTCTCCAAATTCCCATGATGTGTCTTGCAAAAAAAAAAAAAAAGAAAGAAAGAAAGAAAACATCAGTGTGGTTACGTGCGCCACAAGCTGCTTCCTCCCGCGGGCTGCTGTTTTTGTGCGGCTGCCCTATGCCGTGTTCTCTCTGTGCCCCTCAGAGTTCAGAGCACAGTGATACAGGGCAGCGTCTGCAAGCACCACCCTTCTGATGTACAGACTTGTTGTATTTGCTGTATTCTCCGAATAAAACCTCTCTGTGGCAAAACTGGCGTACCCTTTCCCGGAGTGTCTCCATCCTCTGTGGAGAATATATTCCGGTGCCTGGTTGGGATACTGTCGAAACCAGTAGAGATCAACAGGGCCCATAGATGAAGTATCATAATTACAAAGGAGGCTCACAGTCTTCCCCTCGGTTCCAGATACTTCTGTCTCCTGGGGCCTGATCCAGTCTGCTCTCCCAGGTCCTGCAACATAGAACACACACCAGCCAAGGGTCATTCTAGCTGCCTCATCCAGAAGGACAACTCGAGTCCGGGACCAGACTCAGTTACCTGGAAGAGCCAGAGCTAGAAGTGACGTGAAGACAAACTTAAGAGTCATCATTTCTCCTGGAGTCTTCAGTGATGAGCTTCCATTATTCAGTGGCTGCTTCAGAATGACAGTCTCATAATCAAGTCACTGGGAGGGGGTTTCTGGAGGATTCATGAGTCAGAAATGGGAGGAGCTCAACTGAATTAACTACAGAGAGTTTTTTTTTTTTTTTTTTTTGAAGGAACAGAAATATCTTCTTTTGCAGTGACTTTGAGAAACACCGGTTCTTTGAAATAATGTGAACTCTCCACATCTGTGTAGACTTACTTTTTCATGTTCATGAACACAAGTGAAATGGAAGGTGTAAATGCTAAAGAGTTAGCAGTGGGAATTTCTGTAGGTTGAGGTCATAGACGTTCCTTTAATTTGGGTTTTTCTTCTCCTAATGAAATCATTCATTATTAGTCTTGTTAATTAGAATTAGAGTATTTATTTTGGTAAGACGTTAGTCTTCTAAGATATAAATTCTATTGGTTCTTGTGGAGGAAACAGGAAAGAGTAAAAAAGAAACTGTCCAGCTGCCTTATTCCATCCAGGACAGCTAAGTATGATGAGTAAATTGTAAGCTCTCGATATTTTTGAATCTGTGACCAGCTGGGAGGATTTACTGTGTTCTTTGCATCTCAGGAGCCTTTTTGAAAAAACAAACAAACAAGCATATAAACAAAAATGTCTCCCACCAAAGTTTTCTTTTGAAAGTATAGATAGATCCATCAAAGTGAAAAAAAAAAGAAGAAGAAGAAGAGAAAAGAAAAAGGAAAAAAGAGAGGAGGTCACAGTCTGGAATAATAAACTTCCTTGAGTCCAGAAAGGGGAGAGGGGCACGTTTGGGCTGACTGATGGGTGGGAAGATCTGAGACCTATGTTTTAAGTGGCTTCAGTGCCTGGAATGCCACTGCAGGAAAGATCCCATTAGGTACAATGTAGTTACTGTAGTAAGACTAACTGATCCTAAATACCATTTATTGAATAGCTACTATATGCAGGAAGGTTGGGGATGGGTCTCAGGAGGCTTTCCTTTTGGTGGAGTCATTTGAGAGTCTTGGCCAGAATCCCTTTATGGCATCTCAGGAATTGGCTCAACTCCCTGAACTGGGCAGCATCGGGATTTGTCAGTACTCCCTCATGCAGCTCTGAACTAGTGCAAGGAGAAGTGCTCAAATTCTCCAAAGGATATTTTGGTCATGAGACATGCCTTTCCATCAGGGTCCCAGACGCATGTATTCTGAGATACAAACTCAGGGCCTTGGGAGCTTATAAAAATCTGCACTTTCGCTTATTTATTTATTTGTAATTTTTTTTAACCATTTTCAAGGAGGGGTAATTAGGTTTGTTTGTTTGTTTGTTTGTTTAATGGAAGTACTGAGGATTGAACCCAGGACCTCGTGCATGCTAAGCAGACACTCTACCACTGAGCTATACCCTCATCCCTCATTTATTTTTTGAGTATATCTCTTCAGGACTGTCTGGTGATATTATGAAGAGATGGGATATTCTGGATCCAGGTGTGTCAGTCAAGGACAAAAAGAGGCAGAAGGAGGGCCTTAAAAACCCTGTTGAATAAAAAACAATTTTTTAGGCAGAAGCTTAAAAAGAACAAACTAGTTGATTTACTAGTGACTAGCCTAAGAACACTTGAGGAACAGGGTTATGGCATTGTTCCATTTCTCTAACTTAATATTACCCTATAAACACTTTTTATGTAACTTTATAATCTTTATATTTTAGAGCTTTTTAATAAAACATACTCTAACAAGTTGATGGCTCCATCCTGTGGCTGAATATTTAAGCTGTTATAAAATTTTGCATATAACACCCCAAGTTTCATGTTTCTTGTTTTTTCTCTCAGTTAATTTTCTCCTTAGGAAGAATTCAGTGGGGTACATGGGACTCATGACTATTTACATAACCATCTGCAAAGGATGAAAACAATCTACTTCTACCCTGATGAGGTATAGCCAAGAATGATAGTGAGCTTGGCCAGGTCAAAGCCATGTCCCAGTGTGTCATAGATGGCATTGCATTGAGCCGATATGTGGGAAGTCTCATGAGATCCCTTCCCACCACGTGTGAAAGAAATATCTAAAATTATGAACTATTTTAAACAGATTGAAAAGCAGATCAAATAGTATAATAGACTTCTTTACCCACTATATGTATTTATAAATGTTAAACATTTGTCATAAGGTACAAGTATCTACGTATGACTGTGTATTTAATGCACTGGACACTGTCTCCAACAGGCATAGTGTATGGGAAAACTTGTGGTCACGTAGACTCTAAATTGCTGAGGGTGGGATGATTTTTACAGTGAATAACAAGAGTTCATATTGCAATTTTTATTTTCAATTCTAGCCTTGTACAAAACTTGAGGATTAAGGGTGGGGGAGGATAATAAGATAAAAATCCAGTTTATATACAGCCTTTGAGGAACACACCTCCTGCATTAAGCATGATCGTCTGCACAGAGATTAGTCATTTGACTCTTTCTAGCTCTTGTCTTCCTAGGACTTCAGATGAAAAAATGAATACATTCCCCTCCTTCTTCCTGTTGTTTCACTTTCTGGTATTTGCCTTAAAAATACCAGGGAGACTTACACAGGATTTCCCACCTTGATTTTGTAGCTTTAAGTAAATAAAAGCTGAGTTTACCTCCCATCTTCCCTTCCTGGCTTCTGGCTCTTGATGTAGAAAAGGAGGAAAGAAAAATGGGCAGAAGTGTGCGCAGGTTGAAAAATGGCAGGAACGTTCTATTGCATTTGACCCTATTTCTTCCTTGGAATGATTATTACCTGCTCCTTTCTTACACTGTCTCCTCATTTCCCGGGCGGTGCAATCTAAAATGTGCTCAACTGCAATGGATTTTCTTAACAAACTCACGAGCCCAGGTTGCATTTACCATCTGCATCCTCCTACAGAGACAGGGTATTAAAGCACTCCACTTACAAGCTAGTCTTTAAAATCAATTGTCAGGAGAAATAGGTCATTTTTTAACTTTAACACCTTCCCAATTTAAGGGATAGTCTACAATACTTCGAAGAGCTGGCAATCAGATATCTTATTTTAATGCCATGTCATTTGGTCACACATAGTTCTTGTTGTAATCCAGCTAAACTGTGCATGTCAGATAATAACCACACGATTCAGTTTCACTTTACAGGGATTTTAGTATTTAAAAGTGAATTATATTGTCTTTTTCTTTTCTATTTCTGAAAAAGTGCTTGATATTAAGCCCCTAGCAGGTAGTTTAAAAAAACAAAGAATGTTATAAAGCAGAAAAATAATAAACAGTGTTAAGCCCAGTACTCAAGGTCAACCAATACTGTGTTATTTTATTCACATGTTATTGATAACATATTATTTTATCCATACGTCAAACATGTGTTATTCTGGTGTTTTGTGTACTTTTCTGGTATGTAATTGTGGTCATACTGTGCATACATTTGTTTCTCTGTGATATTTAACATGGGGCATGTAATGGAGAAAGCATAGCCTTTGGAGTTGGATAGACTTGATTTCAAACTCTATTAGTTACTTTCTGGGAGGAGACCTTAATCTTTCTGAATTTGCATTCCCTGATCTGTTAACTGAGAGTAGGAACAATGAGCCATCAGAGTTACTGTGAAAATTCAATGAAGTAACATCTGCAAAGTACAAGGCATGTAGCATTTACTCTCAATAAACAGTTGTTTCCATTGCAAACTCTTTATAAATACAATATAGATGATTATATAATATTTCATTGAAAGAATACACCAAAACGTAACTAAGCTAAGTTTATGTTAGTTTTGCATAACTTAGTTTGGCTAACTCCTTTCTTTTGGGAGACTGCTTAAGGTACTAAGAGTTCAAATTAATGTGTAACATCTTGAGAAAATTCTACCACGTCGCTTTCATGAAGCACCTAGTATACGGAACAACCCCCAAATCAAGGGAGTAAGGAAGACTCCTGCAAACGGGGAAGAAAAATTTTTGTTTGACTCAAGCAATGATGCTTTCTGCTTCCCATTTTTTTGTTCTTTGCTAATAGGCCCAGCAAAAAAAGTTGCAGATGGAACTCTACCTGTAAATGTGTCTATTTAAGTGGAAGTAGAAAACCAAAAATAAAGCAAACTGTTCATCCATCCATGCTGTCAGGTAGAGACCATGATGGGTGGTGCACATACTAGGTGCTGGTGCAATCTTGGTAAAAGGGCTTTATTTCTACCACAGGGCATAATAGTGTGGTAATGGAGTTGGTATTATGAGTGATCCTCTGAAAATGTCAGTGATGCTGACTCTCATAGAAAAGTGCAGAGAAGGCAGTGAATGCGGTGATGTGACTCAGTCTGAGTTGGGACTCAGTAAGCCGCAGAAGTAATCGTCAACATGGACACAGGGATCTTGAGCAATAGTTGCTTTTTCTTACAGCTTGTTTTTGAGAGCATGCCCAGTTTAGCAAGTAACCCATCCAACAGTTGCAGGAGCCTCAGCTGCAGCATTTGGGTACAGGCTGCAGGTGACTAGTGAGCACAGTGCTTCCACAGCACAAAGGTAGGTGGCTGAGTCTTCGGGCTCGGTGGCTGTGATGTGCAGAGTCCTGAGAAGTTCTTTCTTGTCTAATGTGCCTCTTAATCTTCCTGACTTCTTCTCAATCCCAGTTGAAATTAGCACAAACAGAAATGCGAGACCTTTTTCTTCCTGCTTATACCAATACAGGCTTTGGAAGTTAGTCACTTTGTAGCTGCAGTTGAGAGTTGCACTGGTTCCCTCATGGACAACCAGAGATGGGGGGCTCTGTATCACCTTGTCATCACTGCTCACCCCTGTTTAGAAAAAAGCAACAAGTCAGCCACAGAACAAGTGATGTCAGATCAGATATTCTCAGATCATAATTATTCTCCATTAAAACCACAAGTGCTCCCAGATAAGTCAGAATGAATTCCACTTTTTCACCCTTGGTTTTCTGAAGATTAATCCTCAGGTTTTCCTGGTTGTCCCTCACCCTGTGTAGTAATGCTACTCACAGCTCAGTTGAAGCCAAAAGATGAGTAGTGAAGCTTGTGGCCACTTCTCCATCCTTCACTTCCTGGGTTGGCTTTCCTGGGCAAAAAGTGATTCACTGCCCTGAGCTTCTCCTTTTCTTTTTTGAACCGACACCCTCTTTCCCCAGCACACATGTGCATGCACACACACAAACACACACACACCCCCCATGAAAGCAAGATAGCAATTTGACTATTCAACCAACCAGAAAAAAAAGTATCACTTGGCTTTAATTCAAATTCCTCCCATCAATCACTCAGGGGAGTTATTCAAAATAGAGCACTGCCCTCTTGTGAGCTGGTGCAGAATAGCTGTAAACTTGAATGCACATGCTTTACCAGTGATGACAGATTCTTCCAAAATTGTGTCACCATGGAAAGACAGACCACCCAAAGCAACCATAGCCCCAAAAGTGGTTCTATGGCTCAGTGAAGGTGGAAGGGAGCAGTACACTGAGAAGTCAGAAAATGCTGTGGTGAAAGGCAGAAGCACTCTGTGGAGAGTTGCAATGGACCAAAAAGTAGGGAGAGAGGCCAAAGTTCTTTCCAAAAACTCCTTTGAAGACTCACTATTGATCTCATTATCCTGGAAGATATGACAGCCAGGAGAAAATAAACAAAAGATTTCTACTCCCAGGGTCTTCAAATATGGAAATTATTAAATGTGAAATATCTATGCATGCAACACTAGAAAGATAATAGGGGAAATTAACAATGAGCAAGGAATCAAGACTAGAAAACCTGACCAGGTAGATTTGATAAAGAATGAAGTATAATTTTTGTAAATGAAATAACATAGTTGTTGGATGTAATAGTTCAGAGGACTAGCCAAACAGCAGATTAAATAGAGCTGAAGAGATAATTAGTGAACTGAAAGATCGATGTGAATTATTGTGAATCCAGTATAGCATAGAATCTCTAGGATACTGACCTGATAATCTACCAGGATTTTTAAACCAGCAACCCAGATTATTTGTATAAACAGCCACATTTTAGAAACATTGTCAAATCAGAGAGATTTTAGAAGCAGTCAGGAAAAAAAGAGGTTATTGACTCTATTGAATGGCAATAACTCTGAGAGCACACTTCTCAAAATCAGCAATGGAAGCCATGATATACTGGAAAATAGCTTCAAGATGCTGTCAGAAAACAGCTATTAATCTAGAATTGTAAGTAAACTATCTTTCAAGAATGAGGTTGAAATTAAGACTGCAGAAGTTTATCTCCAATAGACCTTCAACTCTAAAGGAAGTATCTCAGGAAGGAGCAAAAAAAATCTCAGGAGGATCTGAGATGCAAGAAGGGACCGTAACATAGGGGAACTGGTAACATAGGGGTAATCTAAATAAATATTGGCAGCATAAAGCTGTATTAGTAATGTCTTTTCCTTTTAAAGTCAGTAACT
This sequence comes from Camelus bactrianus, assembly GCF_048773025.1. Lineage (NCBI taxonomy): Eukaryota > Metazoa > Chordata > Mammalia > Artiodactyla > Camelidae > Camelus > Camelus bactrianus. The sequence continues at coordinate 63,705,972 of NC_133544.1, forward strand.
AAAATATTGACCGATGATAGCATGTAAACCAGCAAAGTTTGATCTAAGTAACAGTATTTTAAGGTTTTTGAATTTTTCAGAAAGGAGGTTAAACTATAGGTTAACCTTAGATTTTAAGTAAGCATAGTAAAACTTCAAAAGTACACACTAAAGATTATTATTTTTTTTAAACATTTTTTATTGATTTATAATAATTTTACAATGTTGTGCTAAAGGATTATTTTTAAAAAGAGCATGTAACTTTCAAACCAATAGAGGGGGGAATTGAATGAACAAAACAAAACAAAACAACAACACTAATTGAATCACCTTCCCCACACACAAAAGGAAAAGAAAGGAGAAAACAAATATAAAGTACATGTTGTTAACATGGTGGAATCAAGTCCTAATTTATGAAAAATTCTGAAAAATGTAAATGGAACTAACACACCAATTAAAAAGTAGAGATTTTAAGACTGATACAAACCCAAGTCCAGACATACACTTGTTTGAAGAAACTAACTTAAACACGAGAGCTGGAAAGTTTGAAAATCAAAGGATGAAAAAAATATATGACAGGAAAACACTAACCAAAATAAACTTGGGAATCTATGTTGTAACTGATAAAGAAGGTCTTTAAATCATAATAAAAGGTTTAATTAATTCCAGCATGATGAAATGATTTTGAATTTCCATGCATTTAATAATATTGAATACATAAAGCAAAAATTGACAGCATTATAGAGAGAAATTAAAAAATTTACTCTTGCCCTGAGATCCCCACATGGCTCTGTCAATTACTGACAGGCCAAAGAGACAAAATGTCACTTACTATATAGAAAATCCAAATAAATTTGATTTAATTGACATATATGGAACTCTGCATCAAAAAATGAGATTATTTCTTCTCAAGCACACACATAATAAATTAACCAAATTTTGGGCTATAAAGCACATTTGCACAAATCTCAAAGAATCACTATAATAAAGATGTTATTCTTTGACAAACAAATAATACTGCTACATATTTCACGTGTGACCATGTAATTCAGGTTCTGTTAAAAATGTGACTTTATCCCAGAGGTGTATTTTGAATTATTTATGGATGAAATGACTAATGTTTAGGACTTACTTTATTTTTTGGTTTCGTTTTAAATTTTTATTTATTTGTTTTTAATTGAATAAATTTGATGTGTAACATTGTGTAAGTTTAAGGTATACAGTGTGTTACTTGACTACAACATTTATAGTAACATGAATGCCAGTGCAGCAGTATTTACCACATTACATAATTAGAGTACACTCCTGTTTTCTAAATTAATTATACCATTCATTAGCTCTCTACAGCTTATTTACTACTTGTTACAATGATTTCTATCCATTTTTAAGAGAAACATGTTAAATCTACTGTGATTGTGTACTGATCATTTCTCCTTATATTCTGACAAAATAAGTAAGTAAATCTATTATATACATTATTTATTTTTTCTACTTTACCTCAAGATTCTTTTTTTAAAACATTTTTTTACTGAGTTATAGTCATTGTACAATGTTGTGTCAAATTCCAGTGTAGAGCACAATTTTTCAGTTATACATGAACATACATATATTCATTGTCACTCTTTTTTTTGCTGTGAGCTACTACAAGATCTTGTATATATTTCCCTGTGCTATACAGTGTAATCTTGTTTATCTGTTCTACATATGCCTGCCAGTATCTACAAATTTTGAACTCCCAGTCTATGCCTTCCCACCCTCCCTCTCCCTTGGCAACCACAAGTTTGTATTCTATGTCTATGAGATGAGTCTGTTTCTGTTTTGTATTTATGTTCTTTTTTTTTTTTTTTTTAGATTCAACATATGAGCAATCTCATATGGTATTTTTCTTTCTCTTTCTGGCTTACTTCACTTAGAATGACATTATCCAGGAACATCCATGTTGCTGCAAATGGCTTATGTTGTCATTTTTATGGCTGAATAGTATTCCATTGTATAAATATTTCACATCTTCTTTATCCAGTCATCTGTTGATGGACATTTAGGCTGTTTCCATGTCTTGGCTATTGTAAATAGTGATGCTATGAACATTGGAGTGCAGGTGTCTTTTTGAAGTAGGTATTATATACGTTAAAAAGGAGTTGTGTTCATTAAGCAAAGAGCACATTCTTTGGGAGATAAAGCCTTGAATACATGAGTGTTTGCAGTAATGGGAGGGCAGGGGACGGGGGTTGCGTGCACAATCACGTTTCATGCCAAGGGCAGCAGGAGCTGGAGGCAGCACAGTGACTGGGGTCCCAGCTGGAAGTCTGAGTGCAGGCTGTAGGTGCCTGGGGAGTACTGTGCTGCCAGCACAGAGGTCGGTGCCTGCATCCTTAGGCTCAGAGGCTGAAATGCTCAGTACGCTGTCCTTTCTTGTTCCACCAAATGAGCAGTCAGTTTCCCATTTCTGGTCAATTCACCACCCTTATATAAGGTTATCAAGAGGACAGGACCTTCCCCAGCATCCTGCTTGTACCATAGCAAAATGTTGAGCATGCTTGAGGAACTGCAGTTCATGGAGACGTCCTCTCCTTCCTGGATGGGCACGGGCTGAGGACTCTGATTCAGATGTTGGCCATTCACACCTGTTTGGAGAGACAAAAGAAGGTATTCAAAAATCATTTTTTAGATCACCTTTCTCAGAGCTGTGATGGACACTGTATTCCCTAACTCCCTAGCCCTGCTTCTGGGCTTTTCCCTTTTCTCCCTCCCACCCTTTCTTTTCTCCTTCTGTTTCCTTCTTTTCATAGACCTGGTTAAAACCTCACTTCCTTCCCTCATAGAATTTCCACCCCTTCAGAATTCCCTGTGCAAGGCTCAGAAAACCCTCAATACTCACATCTCAGCTGCATCCATAAGATTATTAGTAAACCTTCAAGGAACATCCCCGTCACAAGGCTTTCAGCAAGAATTACTTCCTAAAAGAGTTATTGCTTCAAGAAGCTACTCTGGGCTTAGAGTAACACAATGAATACCATCATGATGTTAAAATATCTGTTCTGTGTATCTGCCAATCTGGAGGTTTCTCTAAATTTTGAGCTGTTCATATGAATAGAGGCACTGCCCCCTTGTGGCTAGTCACTAGATTGCTGTCCTTTCATGCTACTATTTGAGTTTTAAAAAAGAATTCTATTTCTCCCATTCATTTGATGAGCACTTATTAAGTACCTACTACCTGCTAGGGAAATACAGAGACATGAACAAGACAGACAGGAACCCTGCCCCTGGGCATCTTACAATTTCTCTTTGGAAAATCAGTAAAAGCTAAATGATTATCATGGTGAAATAAAGATATATATATTTTTTCTATTCCTTTTGAGAACCCACTGAAATGACAGTAAAAAATGTTTTAAAAGTTATGAACTCCAACAGGTGAGGGGTGACAGCAGGTGAGAGTTTTGGGAATTGAGAGTGACTAGACAAGTGGGAACTGGCCTAGCCAACTGAAGGAAGTTGAATCCTAAGAGCCCGTAGAGGGAAATGCTAAAAAAAAAAAAAAAAAAAAGATTTAAAATGTTGAATAAACATTACATAAAACCCAGCTTGGTTGTGATGTATTATGCTTTTATATAAGATGCTAATTCTTTTTGCCAATATTTTGTTTAGAAGTTTTGAATTTATGTTCATTGAATGAGGTTACCCTATAATTTAAAAAAATTCTCTATTAAAGTGTTACTGTCAAGATTATGCTGTCCTTGGGAGGAGGGAAGTAGCTCAGTGATCAGGTCCTGGATTCAGTCCCCAGTACTGCCATTAAAAAAAAAAATGATACTGTCCTTGTGCAATACTTCCTTTTTTTTTTTTTTAGTAAGTTTGGTGCACCACTTATGATAGGTTACGCTGTCATAATAACCAGCTCTAGAATCTCAGTGGCTTAAAGAAAGAGTTGTTTGTACCCACCTAGTTCATTTTGTATCAAGGTGATTCTCCAGGTCAGCTGCACTCCATGTGATGACCAATGTCCTCATGTCAGAACTTCTGTTAACAGTGTATCCATACACAATGAAAAAATCACTACAGTTCAAGAAAGCAGAGGTCAAAAGTTAAGCTAGACAGTTAGATGTCTCTATCATGAAATGACACATGCCATTTCTACTTACATTTCTTTGCCCAAAGGCCACATTGATCTTCAGGAGGCATGTGGTTCTCCTGCGTGGCTGGAAGGACAGGAGAATTGGACTTTGATGGACAGCCCTTGGGTGTCTGTAGTCAACCTTTGGACTTATCACTGGGAACCCATTTTCTCTCTTCTCCTTGTGCGGCAGACAAGTACTCCTTCCCCAGGGGTGACTTTAGGATCCCCTTTTCAGTCACTTCTTCCGATCAAAGGCAGGGTCTCTGACTGGCATTCTGTAGTCTTCCTCAGGCTCCTCATGGTCTGAAGATCTACCAAGAAAACAACCAGAAAACAAAGAAAGAAAAAAAACAAGTAAACTGCCTACTCCACACACTCAGTATACAATTATGGAACTGTCACTTGGTTACAACAAACAGGTTCTCTTGGGAAGAAGAAAGAATAGACACACAGTGTTGGTCTAAAGCAACTCTGTGGTGCCAGGAGGCACTGCTCCTGGCCCTTTGGACCCTGTGTTGAGGAGACTGATTGTACTCTGTGCAAAGACCTCCATTGCTCACTGTTGTTTTTTTTTTTTAATTATTATTGAAGTATAGTCAGTTTACAATGTTGTGTCAATTTCTGGTGTACAGCATAATGTTTTCGTCATACATATACATGCATATATTCGTTTCCATATTCTTTTTCATCGTAAGCTACTACAGGATAATTGAATACAGTTTTCTTAGCTCCACAGTAGAAATCTGCCATTTATCTACTCACCGTTTTTCAGTCTCTGACTTAGCTCTCAGGAATGTTCTTCTCCCATTATCTTCTTTGGCCATGTGTTAAGGACTATGCCTTCCTTTGGGAATAAATAGGTTTCTCAGCTCTTCTTTGCCTGAGTTTGTTAAAAGCTGAAGAATTTCAGTTGACCATCGAACAATGCAGGGCCTTGGCACCAATGCTCACACAGTCAAAAATCTGCATATAACTTATAGTCAGTCCTCTTTACCCACGGTTCCTCCATATCCAAAATTTTGTACCCCCAATTCAACCAACCACGGACTGTGTAGTGAGGTACTATTTACTATTGAAAAAAAATCCATGTATAAGTGGACCCACACATGGATTCAAACCCATGTTGTTCAAGGGTTAACTGCATTTTGAATCTCTAGTGATGAAAGTTCGTTTAGGCCACGCTGATTTGGTCATCCAGGCCTTTCGAAAGATTAGTTGCCTTCTTACCTATTTGATTCCAGTAAGAGTCACATATTTATATATTTACAAAATTTGTTTTTATAAAATGTACACATATAAAATATACAGATTAATAAAGTATATTCCTATATTTGCAAGATCTTTACAAATCAGCATGATGCCGGAAGAGGAAATGAATGGCTTTTACTGCAGTTTCAGATTTGATAATCTAACAATGAAGGAATTAGAAAACTGCTTCTGTTTTCCTGAAGTAAGTAGTTCGTTCCACACAGCTGTTTAGGACCACCTTGAAAAACGCTTTGTGATTTATTTTAACCCATGATACTAACATCATACCGGGGAATCTCAGAGACCAATGTTCTTTTATACACTGAGTTGAAATATGGGAACATTTTTCATAGAAGGAGTTTTACACCAGAAGTTCTCAGCTGTGCCACCGCAGTGCCTGCCTCCTTCCTGTCTGTGGTTCATGGGATTCTCCAAAGTCTCTGAGCAGGTGGCTGCCTTGGTGGAGCCCGAAGGTTTTTGATTAGCTTCTTCTGTCGTTTCTATTACCGTGGTAACGCCAGAGAGCACAGAAGTACTTTCCTGAGTCTGCCAGCTGTGAGGATGAGATGGTGAGGCTGATGGATTGCTTTGCCTTTTGGAAGTTCACAGAGTAGCGATCCCGCTTTGCGTTTGCCTTATCGTCATCCTGATAAATAAGGAAAGCCATCCCTCCGCTGGGACCCTGTTTGTACCAGTACAAAGTATACCTCAGCGCTGAGGCTTCATACGTGCAGTGCATGGTCACAGCTTGTCCTTCTTGTGCTGTTTCTGTGGTCTGAGTTTGGGTTACTTTCGCAGCCATCCCAGATCCTATGGAAAAATGAGAAGACAGGGTCGTTCCTCTGAAATGTCTCATGGGTCATGAGGGCTAGATTAATTTCAGACACAAAGACAAAGAAAAGGATCGCATGGTGTTTCATCTCGCCACCTCTCTCCCCCCTGCAGACCCCCGCCAGGCACAACTTGCACAGCCCCATCCCTGAGCTCTAAGAGGAAGCTGAGACCACACGTACAGGGCCACACGTACCGAAGCCAAAGGAGGCCACGAATGCCCACAGCAGGCCAGGCAGGAGCATGACAGGAGGTCTTGTCCGGCTGAGATTTCTCTCGTTCTCACTCCAGCGGAGACCGGCCCTTCTCTGAGTGCTGGGAGCAGAGTCCTGGGGCTTTCACACGTTTCTGCCCCCGAAACAGGAAGTAACGTTCGTAAGGAGGGTGTCACAGTCAGTCTATTCAGAGACTGGAACATCCACCCACTGCAAACCACTGTTGTGTTTTGATGTCTTTTCAGGGCAATACCTTTGAAAGATGGCATTGTATTCAGCAAGGTACAGGAATGAGTTTAATTATCTTTTTGCTATTGAGTTCTTGCTTAAAACCATTGTGATCAGAGACTATATTCCAAGTGATTGAAATCCTTTGAAATTGATTAAGCTGTGCTTTAAGATCCAGAATAGAGTCAACTTTGATAAATATTCCGTGTGCATTTGAAAATAATCTGTGTTTTGTTGTCTTGGGGTAAATTTGGTAAAGGATAGTAAATGTGTGTTGTAAATAAGAATATTTTCCCTGTGTTTTTACTGCAAGATGAGTGTTAATGCCTGCCACCAGGCTTGTGTATTTGTTCATTGACTTTTTAAATCAACAAATGATACTAGTTTAATTCTTCTGACTAACTCTACTGTTTCATGTTTGATACATTTTTTAAACATTTTTTAAAATGAGTTATAGTCATTTTACAATGTTGTGTCAAATTCCAGTGTAGAGCACAATTTTTCAGTTATACATGAACATACATATGTTCATTGTCACATTTTTTTTCCTGTTGTGCATGTTTGATACATTTTGAAGCTATGCTATTCAGCGCGTATAAAAACAGAATTGTGCTACCTTCTGGTAGATTGTAGATTTGATCATTTTGAGTATTGCTCTGTATCTGTCGTAACAGTTCCCAGTTTGATGTCTATTTTATCCCATATTAATGTAGCTAGTAGCTTTTTTTTTGATTAGGGAATCCAAAAGTCTTGCTATCCACATGCAAAAGAAAGAAATTGTCTCTTTTGACCTCCCACCACATTAAAGAATTAACCTGAAATGGAAATGGATCAATGACCTCAATGTACAAATTAAACCTATAAAAGTCTTAGAAGAAAACATAGGTGTAAGTCTTTATGACATTGGATTGGCAATGGCTTTTAAAACATGACATCAAAGCAGAAGTAACTAAAGAAAAAAATAGATGAATTATACTTTATCAAAATTCAAAGCTTTGAAAAATACTGCCTCAAACAATACTATCAAGAAAGTGAAAAAAAGAAGCCTCAGAAAGGGAGAAACTGTTTGTAACCCATGTATCTGTTAAGGGTTGAGTATACAGAATACATAAAGAATACTGGCAAGCTAACAATAAAGAGATGAATGACCCAAACTAAGTTTTAATTTTAACAGAATTTTAACAGGCTGCTGGGGACTGTAGGGATACATTAACATTACTTTCCTGTGTACTCTCTATATAGCTTCACTCTGTACCCTTTTGTATAATTTTAAATTTTATACCACATGTATTTATTATTTATCCAAAAATCCAAGAATAATATTTATTGAGTTTTTTTTCACTGTGAACCAACTAATTAGATGGTTGGAATTCCATGCCCCCACCCCCACCCAAGGGATGGGGAGAGGGGCTGGAGGTTGAGCCAATCACCAATGGCCAATGATGTAATCAGTTATGACTCTGTGATGAAGCCTCCCTAAAAGCCCCCAACACTGGGTTCATAGAGGTTCTTGCGTGGTGAACACATGGAGGTGATGGGAGAGTGGGACATGGAGACGGCATGGAAGCTCTGCAGCCCTCCTGCACACGTTGCCCTATGCATTCTTCCATCTGGTGGTTCCTGAGTCATATCCTTTTATAATAATACAGTGATCTCATGAGTAAAGTGCTTCTCTGACTTCTGTGAACTGCCCTACCAAATTAATTGAAATTGAGAAGGAGGTCGTGGGAACACCCGAGCTGTAGGTAGTCAGACAGAACAAGTAACAGACAAGTAGCAACCTGTACTTGCATCGTGAATTGGAGCGAGTTGTTGGAAACTCCAACTGGTTGGGACTGTAGTCTGAAGCGAGGGAAGGGGCGGGAGGAGGCAGGGTTGTAGGACTGAGCGCTAAGCTGTGGGATGTGTTATCTCCGGGTAGATAATGTCAGCATTGAGATGAACTGAAGGACCCAGCTGGTGTCCAGAAAATTGCTTGTTGTGTGGAAATTACCCCAACCACATGCTTGTTGGAATTGGGTCCAGGAACCCAAAAGGAACTATGTTCCCCAAAAGACTGAGTTGAGCAGGTATAAAAACTGAAATAATCAAGTATAATTTCTACATGCTGTCCTTCATATGTTGCTTTTCTATGACACACTGCATGGGGCAATAACAGAAATGTGATCGTTTCTGAGGAGTACGGGCTTTACACGTGGTCCTATGTGGTCCCTGCACCACCTGTGAGGGACTTCTTGCTGGAATGAATTCAACCACTTCCTTTCTAGAGCTTATCTTACACGCTTAACCACCAGCTGCTTACAAAAATGTCTGGGTAAGGTTTGAGAGTCTTCCCTGCAAATATGGAGAAAACATTTGCGTCTGGTTGTGTTCTGAGCGTTTTGTAAATTCCTCTTTCACATTTTTTTTTTTCTAGCAAGCTCCCTAGGATGACAGAAATATGTTGCAGGGTGTTCTAGTTCTGATGGTGATGTGATGAGCCTGATCATTTTTGTTGCTTTCAAGAATTTCACAAAAATTTGACCCTCTGTTACACTGGTTCCTCCCCTTGGGAGGACTTTTATGCCAACACAATCCATAACATCCAATCCTGGTGTCATCTGAACAGTCTAGTTCCAGAATCTCACACTCCTGCCTAGATATTATTGGCAGAATAGCATTTTGGGGGCATGCTGGCTATTGTAGACAGGACAAATAACAAGCTTGAGTCCCTGAGCTGAGTGGTAAGGAACTTGCCCAGAACTTCTAGAGCAGGAGTTAACTTTCAGTCAAGGCAGGAGTCAAATTCGGTTTCCTTTCGCCCTCCTTCTTATTTTCCTGGAATGTTTGTCACAGTTGGCCATTGTTCGTCTCTTCTGCCCCCAAACTCCCCGACATCCCCCCCAAGTCAAGACTATCCTTAGGCTCACCATTAGCAACAGTTGCTACCAAGGAAGACAGAGGCTATCAATGCCCATAATTTGTTGAGAAGCCATGTTGGCATCTCTGTCTCTAGGAAACTATTTCCTGCTCTGAGCCTGTTCAGTCTTCTTTGGTTTTGTATAAAGCTCCACCTAGAACTGTTGGAAGTGGGCGACACAGCTGTCTCTGGCTCTCAAAAGGGGCTTCCCAGGATGGGAGATGACTCAATTCCTGTCCTCAGGAAGCTGTCATCCTCTCCTGACTCTCCTAGCTTTAATCACACACTCCCAGGATAACTGCAACTCCAATATCACTATACTTGCAGAAGCGTCTCCATCCCTGGATTCCTGAAAATGTCCTGTTACCCTTGCACACTTGAAACACTTTCCCCTTTGTAGCTAAGAGAAAGTGAACAAGTCTCCTGTCTGAGCTACTAATTTTTTTTGTAACATTGAGCTCTGTCTGCTTTTGATTTTAGTCTTTTTTAAAGCTGCTTTATTGAGGCACACTTGACATCTAATACATTGCATATATTTAAAAGGTTCAATTAGATCATTCTGACAGGGGCATACAAGTGTGGAATCATTATCCAAATGAAGAGAAAGACCATATGCACCACCCAAAAGTTCCCTCGTGGACCTCCTTCATCATCTCTCCAGTATCCCTCCCACCACATCCCTCAAACCCTTATTCAGTCCCAGGTAATCACTAGCCTGCCTTCTCTTCTTGTAGATCAGGGTGCATTTCTCCAGTTTTATGTAAATAGAGTCATAGAGTATGTGCTTTCTCTTGCCTGGTTTCTTTCAGCACGTTTATTTTGAGATTCACCCACGTTGCTGTATTTCTCAGTCCTTTTAACTGCTGGGCAGCATTCCATTGTGTAGCTATCCCTCAGTTTATTTATGTATGCACTTGTTGATGGACTTTTGGGTTATTTCCAATTATTATTTTCGAGACTATTATGAACACTCATATATAAGTGTATGGATATAATCTTTTATGTCTTTTGGGCTAATACGTAGAGGTGGAATTGCTGGGTTATACGATGGGTGCATGGTTAATTTTTTAAGAAACAGTGAAACTGAGTGATCAGACCATGTACATTCCCAGCAGCAGCGTGTAAGTGCTCCAGGTGCTCCGAAACCGCACCCAGACTTGGGATGGTCAGGCATTGTAATGTGAGCCATCCTAGTAGGGATGTAGCGGTCTCTCATTGTTTAAATTTTCATTTCCCTCATGGTAATGATGCTGAGCATTTTTTCACGTGCTTATATACCAGACAGGGGCTTTCTTTGGTGAAGTATTCAAATATTTGGCCCATTTAAAAACTGAGTGTTTGCCTTCTTATTAAGTTGTGAGAGATTTGTATATTCTAGATACAGGTCTTTTGTGAGGTATATATTTTGCAAAGATTTTCTTCTGGTCTGTGGCATTCGTTTCTATTTTTTCTACCAGTGTCTTTTAAAGAGCAAGCAATTTTAATATTATGAAGTTCAGTGTATTGATTTTTCAAAAAATACCCCCACACTTTATTGAGGCACGAGTGCCATACGAAATGCTGTACATATATAATGTATTCAAGCTGATAACTTGAAAGAAAAGTATGCTATGACCCTGAGCAATGCCATAAACATATTGATCACTTCCGAAGTTTTTTCCTGCTCTAATTTAAAATTATTATTTTTGATTTCTGGTGATAAGAACTAACATAACATATACTCTCTTAAAAAATTTAAAGTATACAATACAATGTCGTTAACTGTAGGCACAATGTGTACAGTAGATCTCCAGGGTTTATGAATTTACTCATCTTGCATAACTGAAACTTTCTACCCTTTGACCAATATCTCCTAGATCTTCTAGCAATGGATTTTCTCAATCTGAGTTTATATGGAAATGTCTTTTTTTAACTTCTGAAGGGAACATTCCCCTAGAATCTTCTAAAATGTGTGTATCACTTAGAAGACTGTCACAGGTGCTGAGATGAGGATGGGCACGAGTTTCCTTGCAAGCATTTTAGTTCCTTCTATAATGTAAGCTCTCCTTTTTCATCCTCTTTGCTCCTTTCATTCTTTCCTTCTGGATGGCCTCGCTGTCTTCTCTTTCCTTTTTCCTTTTTTCTCCTTTTCTTTTCTTCTTCTCTTTGGCTTCTGCTCATTCTTGTGCAGTGCACCCTTTACATGGCTGCTGCTGCTTCCCTTCCTCACCAAGGACATATTGCGCAGGTGCAGCCCTGTCTGTCCCAGTGTGCCTCTCTCAGGGCACAGTAGTACACAGCGCTTTCTCTCAGGGTGACCTGGGGCAGGACCAAGCTGCTGGACTTTCTGTCTATTGCGATGCTCAGAGAGGCCATGTTGTTGGTCACGTTGTTTTTCAGACCGTGAATCAGGTACTCGGGACCCTGGTGAGGAATCTGTCGATACCAATATATGTACTCATTTCCACTGATTGTGGCGTGGTCACAGGGCAAGGCCACAGGCTCTTCCTCAGTGCTCTCCACTGAAGTGGGCTGTGTGGTCTTAGCGTCTCCCAGTGTGCCTGGGGAGTTGAGAAATAGTAGATTATCTCTGGAACCACAAATCTGGTGCACCCAAAAGGCAGGTTCCTAAACACTCCCAGAACTCCCCTCTTCAGCCCTACCCCGTACCTGAATATTTTTCTGTGTTGAATAGGACATGCAAAATATTGCCGGTGGTTATTATTGAGCTAACCAGTGCCACAAGGCCAAATATAAATTGCTGTCTTTCACAACCCTTGAACCCCTAAAACTCCTTATAGCCTGAGAGCTGCGAGGCTCAAGAGATCTTCTGTAGGTAGTGGATGTGATCAGCCTCTCACAATGATGATCATACTGTCTAGAGAAACACATAGACATCTAGAAACACACAGATGCAAATTCTTTCCCACAGCCTGGTGAAGCACAGTGGGAGAAGGGAAAGCAGCAGTCACCCGTCCTTTGTCTTTAGCCACGAAAGTCATTCTCTCTTAGGTCCAGATCACTTACCCAAAGTCAGGGAAAAGCTATCCGTGGCAGCAGTCTCATAGTTCAAGTCCCAGGTCTCAGAGCTCAGGATCTGTGTCCGGTCCTAGGTTGGGGGAGGTCCTGAGTACCAAAACAGCAGCCACGCACCCAGCCCCACCCCAGGCAGCTTTCAGCGTGGGTGTTCCTCAGCCACGTGTCAGCTAGAGTCAGAGCAGTCTCTGGCTTGGGTCTACTCCCACCCGCAGGATTAAACATTAATCTAAAAAGAGGATAAGAACGTTTAACCAACATCTAATCCCAATTCAGAAGGTTTACACTGAGATTATTTTCAAGGTTCAAACTGAAATAGGCTATATCTGCGTGAGTCTGGTTGAGTACAATCACCCACAAAGAGATTATCCACCCCTCACTTGTGGGACAAGGGACAACCCGCCCCATTGGTGGTCTGATGCTCCACTGAGCTGGTCTGACATGTCTTTTCATCCAGGAAACCTAGGTAACACCCTGGGCTCTACTGGGAAGAGATCTCTGTCTATTCCCAGCCAGGGCAAATAAGTCTCAGGAGCAGCAATATATAATTCAACTTCAAAACCTAGAAACTTCTTTGTGGTCTAAAAAAAAATTACCATAAACTGAGTTAGAACTCAAATGACACCGTAGAAGAAAATATTTGCAACAAATATGACAAAATCAACTTTATAGTTGTGTAATATCACTGCTCTCAGTCTGATGGGAAACGATAAAATTACAGTCTGGCCTGAAAGCCAAGTCACCTGGTAATCAGGTGTCCTGCATCAGCTCCCGGAATGATGCCCTAAGCGTTTTCCAGGTGGACATGGTTGGATGCTTCTGGTCTTGATACAGGAACTGATGACTGAGTGGTACTTACTCTTATTCCACGGAACCCTTTTTAACACAATTTCTCATCTCCTTGCTCATGCCCAGGAGTGTTATGCAGGCACTGAGGACTAAGGAGTAAAGAAGAAAAGGACGAGATGGGAAAAGAAGATTTGGGAAGGGAAATGCAATGAAGCTATTGCGTAAGAGAGATGGAAATAAACACAAAGGGATTTCTCCAGTTCTTCTCAGAAGTGGGAATTATTACAGAAATGGAATGGAATAAAATACAAAGGACTCATCCTTCTCTGCTACAGTAAGCTTTTTACTCCACTATAGGAACAAATGTTTGGCCATTTAAAATTAAACTATTAATCACCTCTCTCTTTTTTCCCCTGAGGGGTCAGCTCTTTGCTGTGCACTTGGGAAGGGGCTTAACCATGTGAGATTATGAAGTCCAAGGTGATGAAGGGGATGAAATTAAATTCTTTGCACATCTCAGTGATAACCCTTCACTCGCCCTAAAAAGACGTTCGGTTTGCAGCTGTAACAGCCCCCTCTTGTGACTCTGCCTATGAACTGCTTTCCTTTGAACCTGGAATCAAGTCTGTCATCAACCTTTCAAGCCTTGTTTCCGCCTAAGAATAGCTCTCTCACAGATGCTCCCTCCTGCCCTCTAGTGGCAGTGAAGAGCTCCCTATCACAGTACTCTGAACTATTTTCAATCACTTGGGGATTTTAGAACACATTTCTGTGATATTTTTCTCATAGAAATAGTTCTAAATCCCCCTCACTACTTTCCCCAGTGTCTTCCACTTCTCCTGTTGGAAGGCAGTTCCCAAAGCACACATTATTCAACGTGTAGCATAGGATTTGGACAGACTAAGCCCTTAATGCTTACTAATTTTGTTGTGTGACGGAATTATTGCATACTAGGAGAAGTTATATGGAATGGCTTTCAAAAATATTCCAATCAGAAGCTTCTAATTTTCTGGAAAGCAAACTGAACAACAGTATCCAGCAGTGAGGGTAAAGGCAAGAGTCGACCTTCAGGCAAAATTCAAATAAACGGCACAGCAGCTCTCACTCCCCACCCTCCAGGCAAGGGGGAGTCTGCAAATCCAGGACAGGGAAAGCCTGGTTGTGAGACTGTGGCAGTCTGTGGCATGGTGGTCAGGTAGTCCTCGTTAATTCAATAAATATTCAGTGTGCATCTACTGTGTGGCAGATCATAAAGTAAGAATAGTAATTCAAGGCTGGTATAAATACATAAATGAAAGAAATATTGGGATCGCTAAACGAAATATGACAAGTAAGAGTCATTATGTCACTAGTCACATAACACAAAGGTCAGCTCACATTTCCACCGTTTGTCTAGAGTGCATTACTGCAACGTTCAGATGGTATGGACAATCCAGACGCAGTACAGAGAGCAAGAAATTGTGGCCCTTTTGGTTTTGTTTGTTTATTTCTACATAATAGCTTCATTGAGATACATTCATATACAATTCATTCATTTAAATCGTACAATTCGATGGTTTTATATTCTCAGAGTTGTGCAGCCATCACCACAATCAAGTTTCGAACATGTCATGATCTCTAAAAGGAACCCAGACCCACGAGCAGTTACTCATCATTTTTCCCCATGAAACTCCCTCTAAACAAGCACTGATCTATTCTGTCTCTGTCTTAGTCCGCTTGGACTGCTGTGACAACTTACCGCAGCCCTAGTGCCTTATAAACAGCGGAAATGTATTTCACACCCTTCTGGAAGCTGGGAAGTTGAAGAGCAGGACTCTGGCAGTTTTGGTGTCTGGTGAGGGCTCTCTTTCTGGTTCATAGCTGGTACCTTCTTGCTGCCTCCTCGCATAGCAGAAGGGGCAAAGGATCTCTCTGGAGCCTCTTTCCTAAGAGCACTAATTTCAGAGGAGCCATATTGATGTGGTCCACTCAGGTCAGCCTCCCGAGGCAGAGAGCAAGGAGGAGAAAGATGGAGAGTGTATATGAGAGGCAAATGGAACACTTTAGCTGGTGGTCTGTGTCTAGTCGCCCATTCTTTCACTCATACCACAGTTTTAATTTCATAGGCTTAATGTTTAAGGTAGAGAAAGTCCTCCTCCTTGCTTTTTAAATTTCAGAGTGTTTTGAATAGTCGACCCTTTAACAATCATATATTTTAGAACTGCCTTTTCCATTTTCACACACACACACATACAGACACACACAGTTGAGACTGATGGAGATGTCACCGAATCTATTTACCAATGTGAGAGAATTGACATTTCTGCCTGATACATATTGTATTTCATGAGCGTGGTGTGTTCTCCCACTTATTTACAAGTGTTATTTATTTATTTATTTATTTCAACATTTTTTATTGAGTTATAGTCATTTTACAATGCTGTGTCAAATTCCAGTGTAGAGCACAATTTTTCAGTTATACATGAACATACTTATATTCATTGTCACTTTTTTTTTCGCTGTGAGCTAGCACAAGATCTTGTATATATTTCCCTGTGCTATACAGTATAATCTTGTTTATCTATTCTACATATGCCTGTCAGTATCTACAAATTTTGAAATCCCATTCTGTCCCTTCCCACCCCCCACCCCCTTGGCAACCACAAGTTTTTTATTCTATGTCTATGAGTCTGTTTCTGTTTTGTATTTATGTTCTTTTATTTTTTTATTTTTTTAGATTCCACATATGTGAAATCTCATATGATATTTTTCTTTCTCTTTCTGGCTTACTTCACTTAGAATGACATTCTCCAGGAATATCCATGTTGCCGCATATGGCGTTATGTTGTCATTTTTAATGGCTGAATAGTATCCCATTGTATAAATATACCACCTCTTCTTTATCCAGTCATCTGTGGATGGACATTTAGGCTGTTTCCATGTCTTAGCTATTGTAAATAGTGATGCTATGAACATTGGGGTGCAGGTGTCTTTTTGAAGTAGGGTTCCTTCTGGATATATGCCCAAGAGCGGGATTCCTGGGTCATATGGTAAGTGTATTTCTAGTCTTTTGAGGAATCTCCATACTGTTTTCCACAGTGGCTGCACCAAACTGCATTCCCACCAGCAGTGTAGGAGGGTTCCCTTTTCTCCACAGCCTCTCCAGCATTTGGCATTTGTGGACTTTTGAATGATGGCCATTCTGACTGGTGTGAGGTGATACCTCATTGTAGTTTTGATTTGCATTTCTCTGATAATTAGTGATATTGAGCATTTTTTCATGTGCCTATTGATCATTTGTATGTCTTCCTTGGAGAATTGCTTGTTCAGGTCTTCTGTCCATTTTTGGATTGGGTTGTTTGATTTTTTCTTAATAGGTCGTATGAGCTGCTTATATATTCTGGAGATCAAGCCTTAGTCAGTTTCGTTTGCAAAAATTTTCTCCCAATCCTTAGGTTGTGTTTTTGTTTTACTTAGGGTTTCCTTTGCTGTGCAGAAGCTTGTAAGTTCCATTAGGTCCCATTTGTTTATTCTTGCTTTTATTTCTATTGCTTGGGTAGACTGTCCTAGGAGAACATTTTTGAGCTGTATGTCAGATAATGTTTTGCCTATATTTTCTTCTAGGAGATTTATTGTATATTGTCTTATGTTTAAGTCTTTGATCCATTTTGAGTTTATTTTTGTACAAGTGTAAGTTATTTATTTATCTTTTATAGTTTTCTGTGCTGAGATATTGTAAATATATTTTTAAAATATATTCCTAAGTACTTTGATTTTTATGTTATTTTAAGAATATTTTTAAGAATTTTGCTCTAATTTCTAGTTGCATATGTATAAAATGTAATTTAAAAAATCTTCTTTCTACGAAAAATACTGTATGAGATCGCTCATGTGCGGAATCTAAAAAAAAAAAACAAACATAAATACAAAACAGAAACAGACTCATAGACATAGAATACATACTTGTGGTTGCCAGGGGGATGGGGGGTGGGAAGAGACAGACTGGGATTTCAAAATGTAGAATAGATAAACAAGATTGTACTGTGTAGCACAGGGAAATATATGCAGGATCTTGTGGTGGCTCACCGTGAAAGAGAATGTGACAATGAATGTATATATGTTCATGTATAACTGTAAAATTGTGCTCTACACTGGAATTTGACACAACATTGTAAAATGACTATAACTCAATAAAAAAAAGTTTATAAAAAATCTTTCTAAACTGCTTTAGTAATGTAATATATATGTAGATTATTTGGAACTGTTTCTATCACAATCATATTTGTGACTAATATTACTTATATTCTTCAATATCTAATTATTAAAACATATATTTCTTTTTCTTTGCTTTTTATGCTGGCTAAGACCCAGTACACTGTTTAATCAAAATAATGTTATTTGATTTCCTTGAAAGAAAGCATTTAACATTTGACAATTAAGTTTAGTGTTTGTGTTGTTTTTGAAGTATATACTCTTCACCAGAATGAAGAAATTTTTCTTTTGTTCCTAATTTGCTTAGAATTTATTTATTGAGTAAATGTTTATTACACATGAAGTACTTTTGTGTAACTATCGAGATGATATTTCTATTAATGTGAACTGTTACTTTGATTTATTTAAAATGTTGAATAAACATTACATAAAACCCAACTTGGTTGTGATATATTATGCTTTTATATAAAATGCTAATTCTTTTTGCCAATATTTTGTTTAGAAGGTTTGAATTTATGTTCATTGAATGAGGTTAGACTATAGTTTTTAAAAAATTTCTCTATTAAAGTGTTACTATCAAGAAGTTACATACATATGTATCTTTTGAATTAATTCTTATTTTTTGGTTGGCTTTATTCCTTTGATAACTATGTAAGTTTAAAAAGCTAAAACTCTAAGCATTATTTGAAACAATGAACAGTACATATATGTAAATTTAAAAATATGTGTGCAGTAAAGAAAAAAAAAGAAAGAAATGAGCTATCGAGCCATGGAAGACATAGAAGAAACTTAAAAGTCATATTACTAAATGAAAGAAGCCAGTCTGAAAAGGTTACAAACTGTATGATTCCAACTAAATGACATTCTGGAAAAGGCACAACTACAGAAACAATAAAAAGATCATGGTTTCTAGGGATTTGGAGAGAGGGAAGGAGGGAGGAATGAATAGATGGAGCACCCGGGATTTTTAGGGCAATGAAATTGTTTTGTATGATACTATAGTGGTGGCTACGTCATCATGCATTTGTCAAAACCCATAGAATGTACAACAGCAAGAGTAAACCCTAATGTAAACTATGGACTTTGGTTGATAATAATGTGTCCACGTTGGTTTATTGATTGTACCAAATAATGCCACACTGATGAGGGATATTGAGGGTAGGGGATTATATATGTGTAGGTGGGGAGGGATATGTGTGAACTCTGTATTTTCTGCTGTATTCTGCTGTGAACCTGAAACAGTTCTGAAAAAAGTAAAGTCTATTATTAAAAAAATATAGTGTTACTGTCAAGATTATGCTGTCCTTGTGGGGAGGGAACTAGCTCAGTGGTCAGGTCCTGGATTCATTCTAGGATCCCCTTTTCAGTCACTTCTTCTGATCAAAGGCAGGGTCTCTGACTAGCATCCTGTAGTCTTCCGCAGGCTCCTTTTGGTCTGAAGATCTACGAATAAACAAATAAGCAGAAAACAAACAAACAAAGAAAACAAGTAAACTGTCTACTCCACACACTCAATATACAATTATGGAACTGTCACTGGGTTACATCAAACAGGTGCTCTTGGGAAGGAGAAAGAGTAGAGACACACAGTGTTGGTCTGAAGCCAGCCTGTGGTCCCAGGAGACATTGCTCCTGGCCCTCCTTAGGAGACTGATTGTGCTTTATGCGAAGACCTCCATTGCTCACTGCTATTATTATTATTATTATTATTATTATTATTATTATTATTATTATTACTATTACTATTGAAGTATAGTCAGTTTATAATGTTGTGTCAATTTCTGGTGTACAGCATAATGTTTCAGTCATACATGAACATACATATATTCGTTTCCATATTCTTTTTGATCATAAGTTACTACAAGATATTGAGTATAGTTCCCTGTGCTCCATGGTAGAAATCTGTCATTTATCTACTCACCGCTTTTCAGTCTCTGACATAGCTCTCAGGGATATTCTTCTTCCATTAGCTTCTTTGGCCACATGTTAAGGACTATGCCTTCCTTTGGGGACAAATAGGTTTCTCAGCTCTTCTTTGCCTGAGTTTGTTAAAAGCTGAACAATTTCAGTTGACCATCGAACAATGCAGGGCCTTGGCACCAATGCTCACACAGTCAAAAATCTGCATATAACTTATAGTCAGTCCTCTTTACCCACGGTTCCTCCATATCCAAGGTTTTGAAGCCACAATTCAACCAACCGCAGACCGTGCAGTGAGGTACTATTTTCTATTGAAAAAAAAATCCATGTATAAGTGAACCCACACATGGATTCAAACCCATGTTGCTCAAGGATTAACTGTATTTTGAATCTCTAATGATGATAGTTTGTTTAGGCCAAGCTGATTTGGTCATCCAGGCCTTTCAAAAAATTTGTGGCCTTGTTATTTATTTGATTCCAGTAAGAGTCACATATTTATATATTTATAAAATTCGTTTTTATAAAATATACACATATAGAATACAAAAATTAAAAAAGTGCATTCCTATATTTGTAAGACCTTTAAAAATCAGCATGATGCTGGAAGAGGAAATGAATGGTTTTTACTGCAGTTTCAGATTTGATAATCTAACAATGAAGGAATTAGAAAACTGCTTCTGTTTTCCTGAAGTAAGTAGTTCATTCCAGACAGCTGTTAAGACCACTTTGGAAAACGCTTTGTGATTTATTTTAACCCAAGATACTAACATCATACCTGGGAATCTCAGAAATCAATGTTCTTTTATACACTGAGTTCAAGTAAGGGAACATTTTTCATAGAAGGAATTTTACACCAGAAGGTCTCAGCTGTGCCACCGCCATGCCTGCCTCCTTCCTGTCTGTGGTTCATGGGATTCTCCGAAGTCTCTGAGCAGGTGGCTGCCTTGGTGGAGCCCAAAGGTTTTTGATTAGCTTCTTCTGTCATTTCTATTACCGTGGTAACGCCAGAGAGCACAGAAGTACTTTCCTGAGTCTGCCAGCTGTGAAGATGAGATGGTGAGGCTGATGGATTGGTTTGCCTTTTGGAAGTTCACAGAGTAGCGATCCCGCTTTGCGCTTGCCTTATTGTCATCCTGATAAATAAGAAAAGCCATCCTTCCACTGGGACCCTGTTTGTACCAGTACAAAGTATACCTCTGTGCTGTGGTTTCATACGTGCAGTGCATGGTCACAGCTTGTCCTTCTTGTGCTGTTTCTGTGGTCTGATTTTGGGTTACTTTCGCAGCCATCCCAGATCCTATGGAAAAATGAGAAGACAGGGTCGTTCCTCTGAAATGTCTCATGGGTCATGAGGGCTAGATTAATTTCAGACACAAAGACAAAGAAAAGGAACGCAAGGTGTTTCATCTCGCCACCTCTCTCCCCCCTGCAGACCCCCGCCAGGCACAACTTGCACAGCCCCATCCCTGAGCTCTAAGAGGAAGCTGAGACCCCACGTGCAGGGCCACACGTACCGAAGCCAAAGGAGGCCACGAATGCCCACAGCAGGCCAGGCAGGAGCATGACAGGAGGTCTTGTCCGGCTGAGATTTCTCTCGTTCTCACTCCAGCGGAGACCGGCCCTTCTCTGAGTGCCGGGAGCAGAGTCCTGGGGCTTTTACACGTTTCTGCCCCCGAAACAGGAAGTAACGTTCGTAAGGAGGGTGTCACAGTCAGTCTATTCAGAGACTGGAACATCCACCCACTGCAAACCACTGTTGTGTTTTGATGTCTTTTCAGGGCAATACCTTTGAAAGATGGCATTGTATTCAGCAAGGTACAGGAATGAGTTTAATTATCTTTTTGCTATTGAGTTCTTGCTTAAAACCATTGTGATCAGAGACTATATTCCAAATGATTGAAATCCTTTGAAATTGATTAAGCTGTGCTTTAAGATCCAGAATAGAGTCAACTTTGATAAATATTCCATGTGCATTTGAAAATAATTTGTGTTTTGTTGTTTTGGGGTAAACTATAAATGTAAATTAGGTAAAGGATAGTAATTGTGTATTGTAAACAGAGAATATTTTCTCTGCGTTTCTACTGTGTTATGTTAATGCCTGCTTCCAGGCTTGTATATTATTTTACTGATTTTTTAAATTAACAAATGCTTCTAGTTTAATTCTTCTGATTAACTCTACTGATTCTTGTTTGATACATTTTGAAGCTATGCTATTCAGTGTATATAAACATAGAATTGTTCTGTATCTTGGTGACTGTGAAGTTAATCATTTGGAGTGTTGCTCTGTATCCTTCATAACACTTCCCATTTTAATGTCTACTTTATTTGATATTAGTATAGCTCCTCAGCTTTCTTTTGGTCAGAGTTTCCTACAGTCTTATTATCCATATGCAAAAGAAAGAAATTGTTTCTCTTGACCTCCCATCACACTAAAGAATTAACCTGAAATGAATCAATGACCTCAATGTACAAACTAAAACTACCAAACTCTTAGAAAAAAACATAGATGTAAATCTTTGTGACCTTGGATTGGAAATCGTTTTTAAACGATGACATCAAAGCACAAGTAACTAAAGAAAAAATTAGGTAAATTAGGCTTTATCAAAATTAAAAGCTTCGAAAAATACTGCTTCAAAAATGCTATCCAGAAAGTAAAAATACAAGGTGCAGAATGGGAGAAACTATTTATAAACCACATGCCTGTTAAGGGGTGAGTATACAGAATACGTAAAGAACACCTATAACCTAACAATAAAAAGACAAATAACCCAAGGAAAAGTTTAATTTTAACAATTTGAATAGGCTGTTGGGGGTAGCAGGGATACAGGTGAGAGTTAATGCTACTTTCCTATATATACTGTATATATGTTCACTGTATATCCTTTTGTATAATTTTTAATTTTACATGATATATATTTATTACCTATTCAAAAACCCAAGAGTAATTTCTATTAAAAATATTTTCACTGTCAGTCAGCTGATTAGATGGTTGGAACTTCCCCTGCCCAAAGGAAGAGGAGAGGTACTGGAAGTTGAATCAATCACCAATGGCCAATGGTGTAATCAATCTTGACTCTGTAGTGAAGCCTCCCTAAAAACCGAAAAAACTGGGTTCAGAGAGGTTCTCGGTTGGTGAACACATGGAGGTGCTGGGAGAGCAGAACATGGAGAGGGCATAGAAGCTCTGCACCCTCCTATACCCCTTGCCCTATGCATCCCTCCATTTGGCTGTTCCTGAGTTAGATCCTTTTTATAATAAGCCAGTAAGGTAGTGAGTAAAGTGTTTCTCTGGGTTATGTAAGCTGCTCTGTGAAATTAATTGAAATTACAAAGGGGGTCATGGAAATATGTGATCTATAGGTAGTCAGACAGACGTATACGTAACAGCCTGGGCTTGCGCTTGGCTTCTTGAGTTAAAGTGATTTGTTGGAACCTCCAGTTTGTTGTGATTAGAGTCTGAGGTGAAGGAAGGGATGGGAGAGGCAGTTTTGTAGGACTGAGCACTAACCTTTGGGATATGATGTTATCTCCGGGGAGATAATATCAGAGTTGAGATGAATTGAAATGAAGGACACAGCTGGTGTCCAGAGAATTGCTTGGTGGTGTGTTGGATTTGGGTCCAGGAACCCAAAAAGGGACTGTCTTCCCCCCAAAACTGAGTTGAGCAGGTATGAAAACTAGAATCATCAAAAATAATTTCTAAATGCTGTCTCCCATACGTTTCTTCTTCTATGACATGTTTCATGGGGAAATAGTAGACATATGATCATGTCTGAGGAGCATGGCTTTTACTCGAGTGTGTGGTCCCTGCGCCAGCTGTGAGGGAGTTCTTCCTGGAATGAATTTAACCGCTTTCTTTCTAGAGCTTATCTTACACACTTTGACCACCAGCTGCTTAAAAAAAAAGTCTAGGTAAGGTTTGTAAGTCTTCCTTGAGAATATGGGAACAAGCATTTGCCTCTAGTTTTGTTCTGAGCTTTTTGTAAATTCCTCTTTCACATTTGTTTTCTAGCAGGCTCTCTGAGATGACAGAAGTACGCTGCAGAGTCTTCTAGCTCTGACGGTGATGTGATGAGCCTGATGGTTTTTGTTGCTTTCAAGAATTCCACAAAATTTTGACCCTCTGTTGCGCTGGTTTTTGCTTTGTGTGCAGAGTAATGAGAAAGGTCATCTATCCCCTGGAGGACTTTTGTACCAACACAGTCCGTAACCTGCAACCCTGGTGTTTAGCATGTGGTAATTGCTCTCTTTTGGGCTACACTCCACAGTATTACATGCTTCCTGAGGGTAGACACAATACCTATTTCTTTCTGGTACATCTCTTGTATTTGATCTAAGAAACATATTAGGTGTCAAATGAATAAATTATTAGAAGAATCTCAAGTTTGTAACTTCAGCTTCAAGATTATAATTGTTCATTTGTAAAATTGAGATTATGGTTACTCAGCAGCGTTGGTTTGAAAATTATACATATATATATAAAGTTTATATTTATATAATTTTATTCATAACACAACCTTGGCTTTCAGTCCTGAAATTCACCATGATCTCTATTGCCTTGTATGTGCTACTCCTACATGAAAGATCACTTCCCCCACCTCTTCTGTCTTTCAACCTGATTAACTCCTACTAAACCTAAAGGTCTCAGCTCAGGCATCCCAGAATGTAGGCTGGTTCTAACTCACCACTAAGGCTGGGGTCAGGAGGGAGCTGTTTATATGCCTTTATATCACCTTTTGCTTTTCTAAACTGAGTCCTTGTCTCACTTTATCTGATCAGCTATCTTTATAACTAACTAGACTATAAATTCAGTGAGGGAAGATACTATATATTTTCTCATAGCTCTTTTTTTCCCCAGCATGTAACATGTATGTAGAACTCAGCAGGTATTCAATGAATAATTGTTGGTTGATTGACTGAATTAAAATCTGAGAACAATATTAGTCGGAAACTATTATTCTTGCATTACACATGAAGTCCAATATGAGGTAGTAAGAAATTGATCACTTGTTCCAGGATGGCATAGCTCATGTAGAAAGTTCATTGCTTCTCAAATACATCAAATAAGAAAAAGATATAGATTGGTAGCCATGGAAATGAGTGAAATGTGAGTATTGCTGTAGAAAGATCTTGAACAAAAATAATAGGAATAAGATTGTGTGTAGCATTCCCTTTTCTGGTATGACTTTTTGTGTAGCCTTAGGAATGCAGAGAAGGCATTGATACATTCCCAGATTGTAGCCTTCCTTCATACACAGACATGAAATAGGGCAAGTATAATAGCAATCAGAGTAAAAAATGTGCAATATAATTGAACTTTACAACTGGGGTGGAATAATTTATAAATCATGTTAAATATATCTGAGGATAAGAAAAGCTATTTGACTTTTGACTTAAGATATTAGAAATCATTTTATTAAGAACAAGGATGCACAGTAACTAGACTGATTATGCATCCATATTTTTATATTTTTGAAATTGAAATGAACTGCATGGTATCCCTAATATGTGGAATCAGTAAAAAGTTAACTCAGAAACAGAGAATGGAAAAGTGGCTGTGAGGGGCTGGGGGGCTGTCGAAATACAGAGAGTTTGGAAAAAAGTCCTTAAAATAAATAATAATAAATTTGAATTTATAATAATATGTTACATTATACAGTATAAATAAATGTATAAATATATAAATACATAAAATACACATATAGCTAAATAATATGCTATGTAATATATAATATACCATGTTATATTATTATTTTTCCCCACCAGCCCTGTTATTGTGGAATATACATATACTGTGTGGATATATAAAAATAAATGTGTGAATATATATACTCATATGTATACACACAATATATGTATAATATATTATGAGATAATATGGTGGGAACCTAAGACTTACTTTAGCTAGTTTGGTATGGCAAGCTACAATGGAAGCAGAGTTTTAAAAGGTGTTTTCATGGTTTAACCCTTGCTGTTGCTCCTCTGTGATTGATGTGAGAGTGCGTTTGACCTCAGCCGGAGGATGAGGCAGATGGAGAAGAGTTGACCCTAGACGAGGCCATCCTGGACTGGCCTGTTGATCTTCAGCCATAACATTGAACTCAGCCAAGCCCAGAAAAATGGATCAGCAGAGACCAGTCTAAATTGCCAATTCACACTTTAATGAGTGAAATAATTTATTATTTTAAGCCTCTGCGTTTTGGAGTTACGCACCATTACTGTAACAATGAGTAACAGATAAACAGGAGCTATGGGTGTGTATTTGAAAAGCCTGTGGTGTGGCTTTGGGAAGGTAAGAATGCACTGCATTACAGTAGAGTAGGTAGGTCTTCCAATGAGCTCTGTGTTGACTCTGCGGCAGATGTCTCTTGGTTCCAGAGATCGGGGATCCCTGAGCCCAACCATAATGGATGCTAACTGACGTAGTCTCCTGTGTAAACATACAGCTTCCTAAATCAGGTACCACTTTTGAGGGACACATAATTTTATTGTCAAGAAGATGTTCCAGGAACATGTTCAGTTTTTTGGTGAAGAATTAGGTGAAGAATTTTACAAATCTCACTCACACACACACACACACTCACACACAGATATGTAGATGCTACACTACACATACATTATGTACACAGGAACCTCTTGCTTTCTCAGGAGAACCACAATATCTCACTCTGTTTCTCTTTTTTTCTTCTGGATGTTGAGATCTTTTTTCTCTTTTCAGTTTGAAATTATTTGTTTAAGGAACTGAGAACGATTCTAGGTATGAAGAAGAAAAATTTTCATGGAAACTCATTTTGATGAATTTCCTTCTTTTCATTTAGATATGAAAGGCATAAAATCTGACAGTAAATGTTGGAGGTGAATGAAATCATGTAGCCATTGATGTAAGGAAATAGGTTTCATGTAGTTTTAACATGTATTTCACACACGAAGAAATCTGAGTGAATAAAAGAGTGGCCAAAGGTCATACAAACTGACAGTGGAAGAAATTAGAACATAAAATGTCAAGCTTTTTTATTATCTAAGACACTCATTTTATTACTATTCATTGTAGGAAGGAAATTCTCATGTAGGTAACTTTGGACTTCTAGATCAGTAAGCTTGATGCTGAAAACTGCTTACATCTTTTGGGGAGTTCTGGATTTGCAGATACTAACTACTATATATAAAATAGATAGACAAGTTTATACTGTATAGCAAAGAGAACTATATTCAATATCTTGTAGTAACTTATAATGAAAAAGAATATGAAAATGAGTATATGTATGTATATGTATGTCTGAACTATTATACCAGAAATTGATGCAGCACTGTAAACTGACTATACCTCAATTAAAAAAAAAAGTCTCTTAGGGCATTTTGCTGATCTTAATGGCCAGATACCACTCTTTGACACTTGACATTCATGACAGACAAAGGAAATTAATTGATACCCATTTACATTAATTACACAGCTGAGAAAAAAGAAACTGCTTGTATTTTTGATTAACTGACAACCTACTGGAGACCTCTGATTTAATATTTCCCACATCTTCTAGATTCTTATGGTCCTAGAGTGACCTTGGCCTGGTTCTTTATTCTTAACATTGAACTGCCTCCTAAATGTTTCATGCCATGTGGCCACGTGTGCATCTCAGCTGAGAATCAGGATAGCTACCAATAACAAGATCTTTGCAGCTGACTAGCTTCATGACATGCTTGTGTTTATTATTATGATCCACCCTTTCCTGATGGACAATGTGTCAAATAGTCGAATGTCTTCCTGGGAAAAAGAGTACACAGTAAGTGATTTGCTGAAGCAATGCCTAGAAGCAACTTACACGTGTAGAAACAAGTAAGTGAATGTGATTTACAACATACACATCCTCAAATGAATTTAATGTAAAGGCTCAGTTGCCCAGAAACAATGATTGGGTATTATCTTGTCCATTTTATACAAAAATGAAGCTCATCATTGCTTATACTCAAAGGCACACAAACATTCACTGCACCAGCTTGCAGTAGGACCCAGCTTCCCCATCCCAAATGTATCTTTCCTCCAGAATATAGGGGAAACATGGCATTCTCATTCCAGGAGCTAATAGGAGCAAAACATCACCAGAGATAGGTGCTTTAGCTAAACCAGCAACCTTTCTCTGAAAGTGAAAAAAAGGGGATGGTTAGATGCCTGGACACCCTAAAGCTCAGGGAATGTTCCTCACTCCTTTGTAGGACTTGCCATGTATTGATCTTCCTTGAAGCTCAGCTGCCTCGCCCACTTTAAAGCACATCTTCTCATACTCCCATGTGCAAAGGGAGGCAAGTCTGTGTGCCTCTCAGTCCGAGACCCCAGAGCAGGTTTGGGTACAGGCTGCAGGTGCCTGGAGAGCACTGTGCACTGGCTGTGCAGAGGTACAAGGCTGAGTCTTGGGGCTGGGAGGCCGCGATGTGCGGAGAGAGATGTCGCACTTCCGTTGTGGAAGACTGTGGATCTTCCATCCTCATTTTTCTCCACAACTGAACGTATTGATATCAGGAATGCGGGACTTTGCACTGGGTATTTTTTGTACCACTGGACGTAATCATACATACTATCATAGTCACAGTTCAGAATGGAAATTCCTCCTTCCTGCACACTCAGGGATGGAGGATTTTGCTTACCCTGCTGCTGGTCACCGTTCTTCTTTTGACTCTTCACTCCTATTTGGAAAGAGAGTAACAGATTTTTAAATTTTATTCTTAAAGTCCCCACAGAAAATCATGATGAACCTGAAAACATAACACAATAGAACTCCACAGTGATCTCATCTCCCAGCCTTGTAGTGTTCCTTGGAGATTTTTTTTTTTTTTGCTATATTGAAATCTCCCACCCATAACTCACAGTCAGGCTGGAGCCACAGAGTCAGCAGTGATGCTCCCAGGAGCTTGCCCATTTAGGAACAGTTCTGTTTAGGAAGGAGATCGTTACTAGACTGAAAGTTCACTAGCATTTCCCATTGTTTTGAAAGTGAAATCACTTGGATTTATGAAGGGTGCACTTCTCAATACTATATTTGAAGTGAGAAAAAACATTGAGACACCTTTTTCTTATTGGGTTTGAGGACTGCAGCCACACATCTGGGTTCAGGCTTCAAGTGCCTGGGAAGCACTGCGTCCCCTGAGACACAAGGGAGGTGGCTGAGTCTCTGGTCTGGTGTGCTGAAAGCTCTGCCCAGCCTTTATACTAATTGTGGCCCTTTTCTCCCTCCTCCTTTTCCTCCCCATTTAAGTGTATTTTAAAAAGGAACATGTAGCTGTTCCCAGGGTCTGTACCAAAGCAAGCTAGTAGAAGTGTAGAAAAGAAAGTACAGGTGAGACCGGAGCTTTCTTGCTCTTGGAGATGGAGGGGTCGAGGATTCTGCTGTGCGCTGAGCTGGCTGCTCACTCCTGTCCAGAAAGCCAGAATCAGATATGAGAGAGTTGATCAGTCTATAGATTTCACCTAGTGACTTATCCCCACAGAGACCTCCACACGAACCCCTGGATGTATGTGCCAGCACTGTGGTGTCAAGTTGTAGCCCTATACAAATGCTTTCTGCGGGAATCAGGGGATACAAGGCAGAGGGGGTGCGACTCTAATCACACTGGGCACCAGCTCCCACTCTGGGGGTTGGGTTAAGTCTTTAGCTACGGTTTTGTGTTCAGGCTGCAGGTGTCTGGGGAGCACTGTGCCTCCACAGCACAGAAGTAAGTGGCGGAGTCCCCAGGCTGGGAGTCTCTGATGTGGAGGTGACTGTAACTTTCCCTGATATTGACCGTGGCTGTCAGCCTTCCATTTTGCTTTATTCCTGACGCTATGTAAAACAAGGATATGAGGCGTCCATCAGGCTTTTGTTGAAACCACTGCAAACTTGTCAGGGATACGGAAAAATTGCACGTCAGAGAGGAATTTTCCCCCTCTTGGAGGGTCAGGACCCCAGGACTCTGCTCCACCTTCATTTGCACCCTCAGCCCTGTTGAGAAAAAGAAAACTAGGAATAGGTGAGGGTCACGGCCACATGGCTGTGGCTACTTCCAAGCGCAGAACATTTTTCTCTAGTTTTCATCCTCGTGGTGGAGAACAGCCTAGGTGACTTATGTTCTCTCTCTTCCTCCATCTTTCCTTTCCTCCCTTGCTCCTTTCCAAATTTAACTGTGATGTTCCTTCAGGTTCCCTCTGGGATGCTCTTAACTCACAGTAAATCTGTATCCACAGGAGGACCAGCAAGACTCCTATTTGTGTCTTCATGATTCTTTACTCTTTTATTCAGGGACACAACTCGATGTCAAGTTCCTTCAAACATTGATATGCCTCATGTCTTGAGTGTGGCACTCATTTTGTTCCTGTGTCTGATTGGTTTCACGACACAGATTCAACAGCAGCCTCTCCCAAGCGTCATCACTCAGCTGTGTCGTCGGAGCTCCACCTACCTGCGAATTAGTCCTTCTGCACCACATGGTGTGTGTGTGTGTGTGTTGGGAGTAATGGAAGGGTTATCTTCTGAGGGTTTAAGAATCTTTGCTTTTTGTAAACTCTGGGTATATGTAGAATAATTTATATGAAGAATGGGGAGATAGTACCTTAGAGGGGGAATAAACAATTTATATATCAGTAAAGACCCATAGATAAGAGATATGGACCAGCCTAAAACCTGAGAGATGATCAGATTGAGAAACTTTTCTGAGTTGTGAATACATACATAAAATATTATAATGAGTATATATTATATACACATTATATGTAATATAAATAAATGTGAATGATACAAATATATATGTAACCAATTTCCATTTTTTACATTCCATGTATTTTACTTGTTGACTTTATTAAAATCAAATGACATAATAATAGTCCAGGAAAAATAACCACTTAGAAATAAGAAATATGTCATAATTGTAGAAAGAAAACTATATAATTGCTCAGTCTTTTTCATTTATATATATAAAATAAGAAATATATCTGTATGAAGTGTATATACATACATATAAAACATGAAATATTATATATAGGAAAAGGACTGAGGAAGTGAACATTGAATGTTAAATTGATAAGAGTAGAAACTTTTAGGATGTGTGTATATATATATGTGTGTGTGTGTGTGTGTGTGTGTGTGTGTGTGAAATAGTTATATGAAATATCTATCTCTATTAATTATCTATCTATCTATCTATCTATCTATCTATCTATCTATCTATCTACCTTTCTATCTATCTCCTAAAAGTTTCTACTTTATCAATTTAACATACAGACCATTGGTTTACAGCCAGGAGCTATTCCTCCCCAGGGGACATGTGGCAGTGTCTGAAAGCGTTTTTGGTTGTTACAACTGGGGAAAGGAGGGTGTGCTACTAACAGCTTAGTGAGGAGAGGCCAGAGATGCTGCTAAATATCCTGCAAAGCATAGGAAAGCCCCTTCCCCCACCAAAATTACCTGGCCCTGAGTGTTGATAATGCTACTGTTGATAAACTCGCACAGACAATGGTTTCTAGTTCAAACAATCCCTCTGTCATTTTCTTTTACCCATTATTTCTCCACTATTTTCTTCCTATATTTACTTCACTTTTTCTTTCTTTGCTTTATTTTCTTTCTTTGCTTTTATTTTTCTTGAGTTTCTGACCTTTTATTCAGGACAAATAAATAAAAGCTGATATTGATTCCTGATACTAAGAGATAAGGATTCATGAAACTACAAAATTACTGAAAATATGAAACAAATTGTCTTATTTTAATTTCAAGCTTCATTTTGACTCTTGGAGATAAGAAAAGAGAACTCGTGATAAGAAAGCAGGGGCAATTCTCTGGTCTACAAATTCTCTTGCTCCCCCTGCTTTGCCCTGGCCCAGATTATTAGCCCTCTCCCTGTTTCAGAGATTTTCATTCTTCATTCAGCAATTAATAAAAGCCTAAAGAAACTTTTCTCAGATTAAAGTGCCTCCTTTTGGACTAAAACCTTACCTCTGACACCACTTCATATGCAGAAATACATCCTCCTAAACCAGGTTTTTGAGTGTGGACTTTGGCATCAACAATGGGTTTTCAGGAAGGCACAGAGTGCTTCAGGAGCACGGAGAGGGTCCAAATGGTATGAATCACTGCTCTGAATGGAGGCTGTAGATCAGAGGATCCTTCAAGTCGTGGGTCATGGAGACAGATGCCTAAGGGACTAGTCGTCAGCCCTCCATCACCACGAGAGTGAGTTCCTTGAAAGCGGGAACTGTCTCCTTTGCATTTTCCCCACACAGAACATATATCAGGACCCAAATGAGATTCTGAGTGTATCTTATTGAAGCTGAGGTTGTCACTTTTAATTTTCTTTGTTTTTTAATCCATTGTGTCAGACAATTCACAAAGCATTGTTAATCGTCACCATAGCACTGTAAATACTATACTTACTCCCCAGGTACCTATGAGGAATTTGATGCTTGCAAAGCACTGTACAGTGTCACACAGCCAGGAAGCGGCAGAGCCGTAAACATCCCATGCTCTTCTCACAGTCACGTCACTGTTCAGGGAGAAGGCCATGTAAGAACAGTGATGATGGAAAGACACTGGGTCATCTTCTGGGAGAAATAGAAACAAAATCTCCTGCCAGTCCAGCACATCTCTCCACAAGGGAAGACAAGAAAGGAAATCTTTTGTTATTGAATAAGCTTTAAAATGAAATCTTTTTTCCTTAATGAAAAATTATAGGAACACTAATACTTCAAGAAATACATATGGTCAGTGTAAATGCAGGTCCCCTCTTTGTAGAAACACAGTAGTTATTCATGTCTTTCTTTCTGCATTTACACCTGAACACAGAAAATCACAAAGCTATTTTATGTCAATCCTAGTAGAGTTAGGATTGTGTTGAGCTGCAAGTAACAAAAAACTCAACCGAAGAATGGTTTATTAAAATTTTTCATGCAAA
Source organism: Camelus bactrianus (assembly GCF_048773025.1). Classification (NCBI taxonomy): domain Eukaryota; kingdom Metazoa; phylum Chordata; class Mammalia; order Artiodactyla; family Camelidae; genus Camelus; species Camelus bactrianus. The sequence continues at coordinate 63,738,307 of NC_133544.1, forward strand.
AATAGATCTTGGGCAGGGATTGGATGTGGCATCTGAAGAACAATCAAGCAGAAGACTGGGGTGGGGGGATATGCTTGTGCTTTCCTTTCTGGTAAAGTTACCACTTCGGTGTTTCAGGAAGAAAACATTAGAAGACGGACAAGAAGATGTGATGTCTAAACCAGGAGAGCGAAAACATTACAGGGAAGCCCTGGTATATTTCTAATTATGTCTCATTTGTGAGAACTGTGCTTCAAGCAACCCCTACTTTAAGAAAGGATGTGAAATGTAGGGTTTTTTTTTTTTAAGCTGGGGATATAGTTTTCCAAATCAAAACTGAGAATTCTGTTAAGGAAGCAAAAGAAAATGATGATTTGATTGGCAACTCGGTGTCTGCCTTCCTGACTGCTAAGGTGAGGATTCAGAATATTTCGCAGAGATTAGCTCATTCATCCTTGAGGAACCAATGAACATTTCACAGTAGGGATAACATGTATTTAGAGGGCTTCATAATAATGTTATTTACAGGGGCATTTATTGAGTACATATGTTGTACCTGAGACTTCATATAATTAAAAATTTTTTATCTCATTTAACTCACAGCAACTTAGCAAAATAAGTGTTCTTATTCACCTGTATTTATAAGGAAGCCTAGATGAAGATGGATAATTGCCCAAGGACACAGAGCTGGAAAAATGGCAAAGACAGGATTCAAAGACCCAGGTTCAAACCTGGGTTAGTGTGACTCCAAAACCCATGTGCTTTCTATTATATCCTCTTGCTTCAGAGAACAAACAGGAATATTTCAGGTATAAAAATGGGCCAATGGAGGGCTTGCCAGGTTGAGGAAATTGTCAACTTCCAGCTTCTTTAGTCTCGAAAACTTGAAGCTATTGATGTCTGCCATTCAGAAGCTAATCGCCAAGCAAACCCTGTGCAAATACAGGTTATCATAGTTAATGTTTAAGCAATTCCAGAAATACCTGCTGGGGATGTTGCTTTGGAATCACAGTTGGCTGTCACTGGAGTACGTTTGCGGCATTTTTCTATCAAAAATCAGGAACTTTCTTCTAATTATTTTTTACTATACTTCTGCCTTTTACAGCAGTTTAATAGACTGGGGATGTAGCAGTTTCCTCAACTCCAGAGTACTAGAATAGAGCTGTGAAACCATTCGTTTCTGGCCCCTTGTACTAACCATTCCTGGCTGTGGTCTTTGGGAGGCACTCTGATATCCACCATTTGTCCCTCTGTTTCGACGCTCTTCTTCCCACTACTGCCTCCCCTGGGGAGCTGTAGATCCATATTTTAACTCATTCAAATAGTGAGCTTTATTTCCGGAATTTTGCCTCGTAACAGATGAATCTTGTCCTCTAGTGTATGTGGTAAGTGTTCTGGAAAGGCAGCAGGAATGGTTCCATGAGGGACTGAGGCTGTTGTCATTGTCCATGACGAGGGGTGTGTGAAGTGGAGCTGGAGAAGTGAAGCAGCTGCGCGACTGGAGGCGTGCAGCAGGGTTTGTGTGCAGGCAGCAGGTGGCCCAGGAGCACTGTGGCCCTGCACAGAGGTAGACGCCTGCGTCCCCGGGCTGGGCTGCCGTGCTGCTCAGGGAGCTGTCCTTTCTTGCCTCACCAAACCGAGCCTTTAGTTTCTTCTGCGTCTTCATTTCTCCGCCCTTAGTTAATATCATCAAGAGGACAGGTCGTTCCTCAGGACTCTGTCTGTACCAGTGAAAGCTGCTGAAGGTGCTTGAGGAGTTGCAGTACACGGTGAAATTTTCTCCTTCCTGGACGCTTAGAAACCGAGGACTCTACTCCAGCTGCTGGGTGCTCTCCCCTGTTTAGGAACAAAGCAGAAGGCACTGCAGAAGGGAACTAGGGACTGTCTCCCAACCTAAAATGATTTTTCCCTCCCTTCTCCCTTGCTCATTCTCTCCCTTTCTACTTTCCTTCTTTAACACTTCCTTTCACTCTTTACCATAAAATAACTTGCCCTCAAGGATTTTCCGTCTGCTGAGGATTTCCTGTTCATATAATTGAGAACTTCTCAAACTCACATGCCAGTTGAATCCAAAGGACCAACACTGAGAATTTTAAGAACATCTTTTCTTCTTATATGGTGGCCACGGCCACGGTCTTAACTGCCCTTGAAAGATCCCCTCCTGAAAGAGGTTTTTCTGGGCTAGAGTAACACTTGCCACCCACTTTGATCTCAGTAAAAAGGCACAGGCCTCCGAGTGGCAGCCAATTGAATCACTCAACCCGAACCCTCCCCTTCCTCCAACCTCAAACTCTGCTGTGATTCTGGGAAGGATTTTGCCTTTTGAAATGCTGCCCTCCTGTGGAGAGATAGAAAAGTGGTTTACTTTTGGTGATGCTTCTGTTTCTCCCCCTTTTCATTTGGTATGCACAAGTATCAAGATTCAGGTAGAGTCTGGTGACCTTATCAGAAATGGAAAATATGACTTTAAAAAAATTTATCGTTTTCAGTCAGAATAACAGAAGATAAATGACACATCATCTTATTTCTGATATGCTCAACAAACATGTTGAGCAGTGACATGTATGTGTAAACTGTATTTGCATGTAGGAGTGTGTATGTGTGTGTTATGTTGTATATGAAACCATATTTTCTGGGTCATATGGCATGGGTAAGTATACTGTAATAAACCTACTTTTATAAAATTAAAGATGAATAACCTCACTGTATATTATTTAGGTTAGAATACTTTTCTGATATCCTACTGTATTACTCTGTCATTAGATCCCTGTTTCATAACGATCAAAGCCCTAAGCATGTTATATTATAATTGAATTTGTTGGATTCACCTACAAATTCCTTAATGAAAAGATTGTGCCTTTTTCACTTTTGTGACTACTGCAATTGCTAGGCAGAAAAACATTAATACATAGTTAATAAATTATTGCATTAATGAGTAAAAATATGTGTGTATGTGCATTAACATAGTGATTCAAGTATATGGATATTGTGGTATGGGTGTAATGTGACTTCAAATATCACGAAATCGTTATTGTTTTAGCTACTGCTCATACTCATTAGTAAAGATAATCAGTGTTGGTCATGTGATTATTTGTTAATATCCCAAATGGGAAAATGCTATAGTATATGTATTTTCTTTTTAAAAATTATAGCTCTAAGTAGAGTGTGTTAGAATCCAGATTCTTCAAGCAGGACATAAAACTGAGGAGTCGCTCTTAATTCTTTCAGGCAGGCAAGAATGATAAAAGGGCTGATTAAGAGTCATAAGCTATTAGCTGATTTTTTGAAGCATCTCATAACCCAAGACGTTTAGATATAAATGTGCATTTCTTTCCAAAGTGGAGCACTTGATTTAGTTTCAAGATGGGAATGAGAATAAATATTCCCTGAAATTGAGAGTAGCTTTCATAGCTTTCTCTCTTTACTGATGGAATCTGGAAGGTTCTTTTTCAGTGCCAAAATTTCCTGACACCTTCATTCAGAATGAAAACCCTGGTGTTACTGCAAAGGGAGTTGGAATCCAAAAGAGTGTGGGTGGAGGGCACATCATCTCCCTGGGATTATGGTTTAAGTAAGCATTGCCAGGCTTAAGAAGGGGAAGTATAGCCATAGGTTGGCTTGAGGGACATAATGAAATAGACGTACCTTCAAGTGTCCCTACAATGGAAGGTTTCCAGCCCACTTGTATAAACCAACTTCATAAACCAGCTCTCATTAATCAGTGCACTCATCAAAAGTGCACTGTGGTCAATCTGTAGGCCCATCTACTGAACGCTCCTTCTGTGTCAGAGATAGCATTAACAGCTGGGATTAAAGAGAATAATATGAAAGAGCCTCTATTTTTGAAGGAACATGGATTAGAGGAAAGTTAAAAACCAAAAAATATTTATACAGAGTAGATATGTGTTATTGCAAAACTGTGTACAGAGCACTAAAAGAAGGAGAAGGAAATAAATATAATTTATATAATGTGGAAAATCTTTTAAAAAGTAAATGTGACATTACTGGGTCCTGAAGATTGAATAAGATTTTGCCGAATTTAGAAAAGAATAATATATATATAATTCATATATATAATATATATATATCATATATATATATGAAGAAAATATTAGAGTGAGTTCATCTGATATGACTGATGTTCAGAAATCTTAGGGTAGTGATGGGGATGAGGATGAAAATTTACTGGGAGTAAGACTGTAGATGGCCACACAAACCTTGGTTTTTACTTGCGGGCAATGTGGAGCTATAGAAGGTCCTGAAATGGAATAGCCATCTAATCCAATGTGTGTAGGGATAGATTGGAGAAGGAGGAGCTCATGGGTAAGGTATACAATTAAGAAGTTATTCCAACCAACGCAGTGAGAGATTATAAGAATTTGGACCAGGATAGTAACAAGGTGATTAAAAAGAAGTAGTTGAGTGTGAGAAATATTTGGAAGACAAAATTGATATGACTTCATGTATCAGTCAATTTTGACTACTGTAATGCCAGTACAACCAACCTTTCAGTCTCAGTGGCTCACAAGAACAGAGTTTAATGAGTTGTCCATGGTATGTTAGTTGTAGATCAGTTGTGGATTCCAACACTCTGAGGCCCTGCTCCAGGATACAAGTGGATTCTGGGCTGCTGTCTTGAGTTACCTTCTCATTCTGGACATTGTGTCTGCTTCCTATTTTGGAATAAAAGCTGAAAGAACAACTACTATCTGGTACAGGAGGGCAGAAACCAGAAGAGATAGACCATGTGAATATATTCAGTTTTAGCTGTGATACAGCATACTTCCTATCCATCCACATTCCATTGGTCAAAGCTAGTCACATCACCACATCCAAAGTCTACAGTGTGGAGAAGTGTAGGAAATATACTCTGGCTAAAGGTTCTCATTGCAAGATGGGAAAGAACAAATAACTGTCAACAAGTAAGACACTCGTGTATTACTAATCCATGTGAAAGTGAGCTTAAAGGGCATGCTGAGGTTAACTAACTTACAGAAAAGAGAATATATGGCCATTTTAACAATATTAATTCTTTCACTTTAAGAGCACAAGATATCTTTCCATTTCTTTGTATCATCTTCAGTTTCCTTCATCAGTGTTTTATACTTTTTAGAGTACGGGTCTTCTACCTCCTTGGTTAAGTTTATTCTTAGGTGTTTTATTCCTTTTAATGATATTTTTTTAAAAAAATCTCATATTAATATTTCATTATTAGTGTATAGAAACAGAACAGGTTTCTGTATATTAATCTTATATCCTGCAACCTTGCTGAATTCATTATTAGTTCAAATAGTTTCCAGGTGGAGATTTCAGGGTTTTCTATACAAAGTATCATGTCATCTGCAAATACTGACAGTTTTACCTTTTCCCTTCTAGTCTGAACACTTTTTATTTCTTTTTCTTGTCTGATTGCTGTGGCTAGGAATTCCAGCACTATGTTAAACAGAAGTATTGGGAATGGGCATCCGCATCTTGTTCCTGCATTTAGAGGAAACACTTTCAGCCTGATATTCTAGTTTTAGTTCATATATCACCTTATTAGCAATAGGAAACCACTGTATCATTTTAAAGGTTTTATTGGAGCATAATATCTGTATAATAAAGGATAAATATATTGTAAGTGCACAGCTTGATAAATTTTCACACAGTTGACATACCCTTATAGCCAGCATTCAGATCAAGAAAAAACATTACCAACACTTAAGAGTTCCCTTTATGACCTTTACATTATTGTCCCATGAGTAACACTATTGTGACTTCTAACAGTATAAATTAATTATATCTGCTTGTGGACTTTACAGAAATGACATGTTTATTGGCCATTTGTATATCTTCTTTTGTGAAATGCATGCTTATGACTTTTGCCTACTCAAGAAGTTTATTTTTTTTCTTAATGATTTTAAGGAGTTTTTTTTTAATAGAGATGAACCCTTTGATAATAGAATTTGCCACACATATCTTTTATTCACTGACTATTCTTTTAATGCTTGGAATATCTTAATTTTAATGGCAATTTCAATATAGTCCAATTTTTAATGTTTATATATTTTTGTATTCTCTTTAAGAAATATTTAACTCAAATTAATGAAAAAGTTCTGCATTTTTTTTTTTTACAATCTTTATATTTTATTCTTATGTTCAGATCTGCACTCTAGCTGAACTGCTGTTTATATATGATGTAAAGGCCAAGATACATTTTTCCCCACTAGGATAAATTATCAAATGCCACTTACTGAAAAGAAAATCTTTCATCCTTGACACATAAAGCAAATACTTTCCAATTCTTATTCTAATACTGTTTCAGAATTAGTTTTATCACAAAATCTTACTTTGTCATCCATCTCTATCTTCTCATCTCATTTGATCCTTAATTTCAGTTTTTTCTCACTTTCAAATTTTTGCTTCATGTCTTACAGTCACCAGTTATTTATAACATTGATGATGCAGTTTTATAAACTTTTGTTCCAATTACCAAATGAATAATTTTTAGAAGTTTTCTTCTCTTTGTGCTCAGGATACTTTCTTTCCTGTGGCCACATGTGTACGCACTTGTTATTTTGTTTCTTACAGCATCCTTATCTCTTCTATATTTCTGATGACAAGTTAATTTGAAAATCGTGTAGCATGTTGCCCATTTCATGCAACGAATCAGATACTCTCCTAACTTTAGAATTGATCTCTCAGATATGCTTAACAGATGGAGTTTGTGAAACAGTCTTTTCCTGATTCGATCTATATTATTTGAGGTGTTCTAGTGCAGTCAAACCCCCAGATGTCACCTGGAGCAGAGGTATCATGAGACAATAAAATGGTGGCTGTTTCAACTTGCTGAATTTGGGGGTGGTTTGTTATGGAGTAAAACTCAACTGCACTGAAGTCCTGTGAAGAAGAGTCTTGTTGAGGACATGTGAGCAGTTGGCAAGAACAAAAAAATGTGTTTTTTTCTCTCCCTGATTTCTGGTTGTGTCTAACAGCTGGGCCTGCAGCATCTGCCTATTTCACTGAACTCCTCTCACGTGTGGTCCTAGTGCTCCTGCCCTGGCACAGAAGACATGCAGGCACAGCTCAGGTGTGATGAGACCCATGGGCCTCCACTCACAGGAGCAACTGGCTGACTGCTCACATTGGGGCCCTGCAGTAAACAGGCAGATGTGAGCTTTTCGTGTTCGATGTGATTTTTATATTTCACTTACTCTTCTCATTCCATGTGGCTAATCACGAAAACAAAATGATGAGCTATTTAAAAGGGCATGCCTGTAACTTGAGAAATAATCAAAATTTAACAGACTATTTTCAATTTCAGATCAATTTTAAACCCAAAGAGACTGAGAATATTGTTCTGTTCTTCCTTAGCTGCTCATGACTTTCATAAAGGTATAGAGTTTTTTTGTAAGAGCTCTCCGCTCCAGATTTACTTTTTTCACACATTTATATAACAGTAGAGTTTTCAAGTTATACGCTGCTGAATCCAGGAATTGCTTAATGTGTGGGAAGACTTTATCCTCTCACCTCCTAGGGTGAGCAGGGGTGCCAGGAAACTTGGAGTCATGGATCAGTTTAGGGCGGCTTCCTTCGTGAAAGTGCTGTATAAATGGAATTGATTTCTGTGTGTTCTACGATATGAAAAAGGTTGTGAAGCACTGTGCTGCAACAATGCACGGATGAGCCAGACTTCATCTCTGCTTTTCTATGCCTCTTGTTTCTACCAATTCAGAGTTAGCTAGCCACAGGATCATTACTGGTAACATTAGAAGTATCTTCCCTTGATCTGTATACAAATAACGATGGAGACTCAGTTTGGGGGAGTTGACCGGCAGCTCTTCTCCGTGTTATTTCACTCCACCAGAACGAGTGTGCAGTGAGCTACAGGTTCTCCTGACTCAGGCCTGTGTTCACACTTCCCGCTCTACACACATTGACACAGCAAAACGGATTCAACCATTCCCACTCTGATGGTGAAATGGATTCATCACTGCCTAGTGAATGATTTTTGAAAGAAATCTTGTCAGGTATATATAATCTTAAATGTCAGTCTGAGGAATTTGTATGCAATCCAAAACTGTTTTAATAGATGTATTATTTTTCTTTAACGTTGAAATAATGAGAGTAATAAGTTTTTTTTTTTTAATGATAAATCTACAAAAAGAAGCACACAAAGAGCCATAGTAACACAATTCAGGAAGCTGGACAGGAGCTGGATAACTAGTTACTAATGTTGGGAGAAAGCTGAGACTCAAGCTGCTAGGTGAAGAAGCACAGAAGGAAGTTGATCTTGTTGACAAAACCCAGAAAGGCTCCAGAATTAGAGGTCTCCAGAGTAATGATGGGGTATTAAACTGGTGGATTATTTGGAAAGCTGCAAAGTGATTTCAGCACCAGATACGTGGCCAGCCTCATATACTTGGAATTACAAACAAAGAAACTCAGACCATAGAGTCCAGTTATTATTCAATATCACAGTCTCAGACACCGGAGGAGAGACCAAGTGTCATCACAACTGATTTTCAAAAATGCAAATAGCCCCCATGAGAAAAAATGCAAATACAGGTGTCCATGTAGGGGAAAGGTTGACCTACACCAAAATCAAAATCCCCAGTGAGTTATATGAAGCAGAATTGGCTGTTTAGGTATGAAACAGGCAGATTCCATGCCAGGTGTGTGAGAAAATTCTTACCCGCATGTCCACATGTTGCGTTCATGCACGTGAAGAAATATGACAGAAGGCATAGCTTTTAGGATGATTCCTGATGTGTTAGGGTAAATATTACTGTAGATTAACCAGGTTATTTTAGGTAGATTTGAGTAACTATCTAGTTCACCTGGAATCCTGGCAAAAGAGGAGGCAAAGGATCTGACTCAATGAAATGGCTAAAATGTTGGTGGGAGTCTAGGTTAGTGATAATTAATAACAGTTCAGTTAGTTTAGGGAGCTACAGTGACCGAATTATCGAAAACTCTGCAATGCATTGAATATGTCTTTTTCACTCCATACATGGCCCTTCATCAACGCTGGCACCAGAGCAGCAGCAGGCACCGGTTTGGGCAGGGGCTGCAGGTGACTGCAGGGCACTGTGTGGAGGCACAGAGGGATGCGGCTGAGTCCTCGGGCTGGGGTCCTTTGATGTGCAGGGAGCTGTGACCGTCCTTAGTGTTCAGAGTGACTCTTACTCGTCCTTCCTCCTTTTCATCCTCATTTAAAGACATTACAAACAGGTTCTTGGGACTTCTTGCAGGTTCCCATCTGTACCAGTGAGAAGCATAAAAAGAGCTGGAAGGGAAACTGCAGGTGGCATTGATGCTCTCTCCTTCCTGAACGTGCACCCGTGGAGGACCCTGTTTCATGCTCAAGAGGCGGCTCCCTCCTGTTCAGAAAGACAAAGTCAGAGACAGAGACTGATCTCTGCATAGAGTGTTCACTGTCTTCACACCTTCCCAGACAGAACCTAGAGGTGCCTGACTGCATCCTCCTCCTTCCCCATCACCACCCTAGACTGTTCACACGTGCTTTGGTGACCCCTGGGCTTACCACCAAGATGAAGCCACAGGATCAGCAATGAGACTGGCCAAGGATTCCTCTCCATTTATCCTGCCCAAGGTCCTCAGCAGAGGAATGTTCTGCAGCCTAGACCTGTAGAATATTCTGCTTCAGAAAACAGGATTCTGCATCTGGTTGCCCAGCCAATCAGAGACAAGACCACATCAATGTCCTAGAGACACACCAACCATTTCTGCCTTAGAATCAGTTTCCTGTGGTTCAAAAGGAGGGATCAAATCTGCTGTCCTGAGACCAGCTTCCAAAGCATTGAGACATCTCTCCTGAGTCAGAACTAAAAGAGAACCGACAACTTTTCAGAAGTGGGCGGACTAATGGTGGACTGCTAGTGTTCAGCTTGGGACACTAGGATGGCAGTCTGCGGCAGGAAAAGCACTTTGGCTAGCAAACTTAAATATGAATTTTCAGCAAACTTTTTAAAGCTTTGAAATCCCTCAAATTATATATGTTCACACATAACATGTGCTAAAAATCTTTTGCCTTATGTACATTATTCAAATACAAAAGTGACAGCATAGAGGTACTATTAGTCACAATTTACAGACAAGAAGACTAAAGCTCAAAGAGACTGAGTCATTAACTAGGGTCCAGACATCTAGGAAGTGGCTGGGTAAGAATCAGAACACATCCCTGTCTGGTGTGGAGTCTATGGTGTTTGGAATCTGCCACATCACCTACATTTGTGATGCTCAGAAAATATTTTAAATACTAGAGCAGATATGTTCTGAAAATAATGGGATACTACTTTGTGGTTACTCTCCCTAAGAGCCACAAAATGGAAACAATCCAAATGTCCATCAGCTGGTGACTGGAGAAACAAACTATAGTATATTAACTAATGAATTACTATTCAGCAAAACAGGAGCTAAATACTAATATACGCTACAGAAAAAATTATCTTCAGAAATATTATGTTAAGGAAAAAAGCCAGACACAAGAAGTCACATACTGAATGATTCCGTGTATACTAATTGTTCAGACAATGAACGTATAGAGAGATAAAGTAGATCAGTGGTGGCCTAGGTCCAAGGGTTGGAAGAGGGATTAATTGTAATTGGGCACGAAGCATCTTTTTGTGGTTATAAAAATGTTTAAAACTGAATGATGGTAATGGTTTCATAACTCAGCTAATTTCCTAAAAATCATTAAACTGTAAATTCAAAAAGGATGAATTTTATGGAATGTCAATTATACCTCAATAAAGCTACTTAAAAGTAAATGAGAATTACGTTCTAACTTGCCTGTTTCAAAGTCCAGGAATAATGTTAGTTTGATTCAACATGCACATATCTGGTTAAACAGTGATTTTGTGTCCAGAATTTCCCCAGGAGCTCCGAACATTATAAAAGCATCACACTCTGTTCCTTGTGAGCTCAAAATATACTTGGAAAAATGTAATATGTCCAGGGAGACTTTAATATTACCAGATAGCATTGATTAAGATTGTTGATAATCTGAATGTACTGTGAGAAATTGGTAGTGTAAACTGACTACATAACCTTTCCAGTGAAATAAAGGAAGCAGCATGGGGTAGGTGCTAACATCAGGGAAGAGAGCCTTCCAAATACTCAAACTTAAATGGTGTTTCGAAAAGTGGAACGAGATTGCAGGGCATTTCATGGCTGATCTCTATCTTTCCATGGGAAGAAAAGAGATGCAATGTGATTAATAAAGGAAATCCTGAGAAGTCTCATTAGTGTCTCCTAACTTATAAGTGTAAGGTCTAGGGTTAGGAAGGAACAGCTAGACAAACGGAAACCACTACATGTCAGGGTCCTTCTTTTTGGTTCTCCAGGTCACAGCATTCAGTCCACCTGATGATATGACAGTGAGGGCATCACCACACCACTCAGACAGCCACTTCCTTTAGAACTTGTTTCTGATGAAAATACTAATCTCATGATAAATTTACTGACATATTAGAAGGGCTGTGTCCAGGGCAAGAAGTGAATACCTCCAACAAGTAGCAAGGAGCATTCCTTCAACTAATAGGGCAGAATCGTGCAGCCTCAAGCCTCAGAATTATCTGAAATAGAGGCCAAGCCAATTGACCATGAGATAAATTCAATAAATCTTGCCTGAAGTGACTTGAAGGGTATAAAGGTTGACAGTTCTAAGTAAACAACATAAAGATTAGCCAAGCTAAACCTTTTGTATTAGTGTTTGAATAGCATGGACTCTAGAAATCATTTCAGCTTTTGTATATTTCTTCAACATATGTATGTTACAGGACCAGACGTGGGTCTGGTCAGCCATGTGCACCAAATCCAATCTACTGACACCCGGTGGTGGTGAAGGGAAGTGCAGTGTTTATCTGGGTACCAAGCAAGGAGTCCAGGAAGGTAGGGCTCCAAAGGCCCAAACAGCCCAATGGCTTTCAGGGAAAGGTTTTTAAAGACAAGGGTAAGGGAGGTGGGTTTATGGGTGTGTGATAGGCTCACGGACATTCCTCTGATTGGTTGGTGGTGAGATAATCAGGCGTCAGCATCATCAACCTCTGGTTCCAACTGGTCTGGGGTCTGCATGCTTGTGGGAGCACCCAGTTAACTTCTTCCACCTGGTGGGGGTTTCAGCATTTGCAAAACAGCTCAAAGGACACACCTCAGAGTATTTTCTATAGTCCTTGAGGAGGAAGTAAAGGTCCTTGACGTTCTTTAATGGCTAAACTATTATTATCTTGTCTTGTTTGACTGTTTTCCTTTCTTTCTGCCATTTTTCAGTTTTCTGATTAATTTATTCTTGGGAACTCAGTGAAGGCCTAGGAGGCTAAAGTTTTTCTACACACCGGAGACATGCAGAGAACATGGGTTGGGGGCAGGGGCTCTGTGTTGGGGTAGGCTCCATAGTGTCCTGCTGGGTGACAACACATATATATTGATTGAGCCTCCTGTGTGCTAAGCAGTGTCCAGGCACAGAGGATGCAGTAGTGAAGAGGATATAAATGGCCTAGAGGGCAGTAGGAGGAGAAAAAATAAATAAATAGATATTTTAAGTAATAAGATAATTCTAAAGACTGATAAGCACTTTAAAGACAACACAATGCTGTATTGAGATAGGGACTCTCAATGCTGGTCTCAATGTGGTGAGGAAAGGCATCCGCTCTAACCAGAGTATGGCGCCAAGGCTCCACTCTGACACTGACTCTGCAGCACCAGGTAGGCAGTGAACCTCTCCCATTTGCAATTCCCTTTTCTATAAGTAACCAATATCTTTCTGTTGAGCACTGGTCTCAGCATTGTTATTCCTCACCCCATTCACTTCTCATAAGCACCTGTGTGGTAGAAACACTCAATATCCACCTTGTAGATGTGAGGAAACTGAAACAAAAAATTATTAAGTAATTGTCCCATGATCACTCAACTAATGAGTAGTAGATCTAAGATACAACCCAAGCCTGTCGTCTCAAGCATTTTACTACAGGGTTGCCCTAAGGTGGATGGATCCAACCTTGAAGGGTTTTAATGAGAATTCAGTGAGAGCGCACATGCAAATCCCCTTGCACGACACCTTCCCTAGCTTAGACACTCAACCAGATGCAGACAATGTACAAAATTTGGGGGAGGGTGAAGGTTGGGGCACAGAGTCTAAAATTGCAGAGGAATCTATCCACAAGACAAAGTTCAGTATTTCCTGAGGTGTACTGGGCAGTTTACATGGCAGATTTCATGCGTTATCCTAAGTAGCTATGTTCTATCATGTTTCTTATTTGTAATGGGAAATCACTCCACTGGGTGTTGTACTGAGACTGGGGGGCATATTATAATGTGCAATGAGTATACCAAGCAGTAGTTGCTACTATTGTTTGTTTTTTCCCATTGCTGACTCTTGAATCCACTTCTCAGGATATTTCTATACACAAGAAAGGACAGAGCAGTGGACACAACTTCACTTAGCAAGAAATAATTCCCACCTTCTGCAACAATTCTGAGCTTTCTTTCCAAGGCAGCCTATTGCTCTCCCGTCCAAGGCATCCCATGTAGTATATTTGTCTCTTGAAGTCGATCACGTTCACCTCTGGCAGGCAAAAGATGAAAACCCAGCTGTTCCTCCTGAATCCCCTCATGGTTTCTGCACAGGGAAGTTTCGGACTTTGGCTCAGCAGTGGCTGGTGTGACCGGGCTTCCCCACCATCTACTCCAGGAGCACTGGAGGGCAGCAGGGAGGCCAGCGGGAGCCTCACAAAATAGTTCGGCAGGACACCGGGTGGCAGTGCTTCAGCTTTCACACAGCGAGTGTGCTAGAGCCTGATTCTCAAGGAAGGAAAATAGAAAGATTGAGGTAAGGTGTGACATCTGAGCAAAGACATAAAGGCAGGCAGAGGTAGCATGTGGATTTTTGAGGGGGTAGCGTTGCAGGAGGAAGGGCAAAGGCAATAAGCACAGGTCTTGATAAGGAAACGTGGGTGGAGAGTTTAAGTAATAATACCTCACCCTACCCTGCAGCCCCTTCTCTCCCCAGCACACCGCCATGTGAGAACCTTGCTAAAGCCTTCAGCGCTGTCAACTGCTTAGTGGATGATTTCCTCATCTGTTGCTTCTGGGCCAATTGGGACCCAGGTTTGGCATCTTCTTTCCTAGCTCCCTTTAGGTTCCAGTTTAAACCAGTAATGTCACCAACACTGAAACATCCCAACCGCCCTGTTCTGGGGTGAAATGCTTTCTCTTATCCAAGTCTTACACTCTAGGAGCCCAGTAAGATGTTACATTCTGGCTGACAGGGAAAGATAGAGATGATTTTCACAGTTAAGAAAGCTGTTTCTCATTTCCCACAGATTAAAAAATGGGCACAATTAACCATGTCTCATATACTTTGTGATATTTTCGTTAGGTAATGAATCTGAAATGCATACTACAGTGTCTGACATACAGTAAGTTCAATAAATATCAGCTTTCTTTTTTCTTAGTAAAACCTGCCTTTCCTTCAATGTGCAGGCCTGTGACCTGTTTCTGTATGCTGTATTCTCCATATCAGTTCAGTGATGGAAGCTTCTAGGAAATTTACTTAATCACTTATTTTGGTAAGGACACACATTATTTTTCCCTCTCCTCTTGGGACCATATTCTTCTAGATGCATGAATGCACTCAAGGTGCTGAAAGGACACAGATGAAACACTCAGGTGAGGTTTTATTTTCATTTCCCTAAGGAATAATAATATTAATTTTTTAATATATTCATTGGCTATTGAATATCGTATTTCTGCCTTGGCTCTCCAAGGTTTTGCCATTTTCATTAGCTGTTTTGTTTTCTTATTGATTTACAGGAGTTTTAATGCCTTCTGCATTTGAGTTGTTTTTCCAAAACATGCATTGCAAATTTAGTTTACCAGTCTATGCATTGAACTTCCAATCTCTTAGTGGTTTTTAACAGACATTTTAAAAATATACTTTTATATGAAGTTAGCTTGAAAGTTTTATTTGTTTTCTTTAAACCCTTCAAAAATGATTTCCCTTGGTGACGTCTGTTGCTTCTGATGTGAAGTCAAGTATCATTCTTAATGATGTTTCCCAGAATACAATATATCAATTTTCCCTACATACTGGCAAGATGATTTCCACTTATATAGACCCTTGTATCTGCCTTCAATGCCTTGCAAACTTCTGCCAAAACCACAGTGGTGGACTTGCAGAATTCCTGATTCACCTTCATGGCATTCACATAAAATTTCCCTGAACATGGAGCTTGTTTTATAGAAAGTCAAGTATAGCAGCAGAGGGAGGTGCTTGCTTTGCACAAAGAGGCTTCAGCATGGATAATGGGAGAGGTAGTTATAAATACCAGCTGCAATCACATGGCTGTTTCCAGAAACAAGAATGATGATAGTTATGAAAATTTCTTTTTCATTTTGCTATGAATATATTTATGTACACGTTAACCACTCTTACCTCCGGTGTCTTTCTTGCATAAATATAATAACATAAGATGTGCTAATATATGCCAATCTTGTATCTCATTATATCTCAGTAGTTAAGAAACAGGTTTCCATGCGAGAGTGTGACCCAAATAAAACAGCAAAGAACATCACCCAAAAATAGATAAATGAATTTGACATACTCTTTGTAAGAGAGAATAAGCTTGTTTTAGGTTGAATGAGGAATAATTGCATCATAGTAGCTGACAGCATGGTTTTCTATCCTCTTTATTTAAGAGTAGTACTGTTACAAGTGGTACATACAGAATGATGCCTGGTTGACAAGGAGGGTAATAGAGTAACTTTGTACTGTCTCAAAGTAACTATCTGTAAAAGTATCTCCCAGAATTTGCTTCCCTGTATTGTCCTGGGTTAGAGTGGGACATGAAAGAGACTTGTGCAAGATTTAGAAAGTACTTGTCATGAAGTAGCCGTATTTTTCTTGCTGGCTGGGGCAGGGCTCCAGGCACTGTGGTAGCTCACACATGTTGCTGCTGGTGGGTTACCCGAACTTACTGTTGACTCACAGCTCGCCCACCTCCCACCAGATCTCCTCCTCATCTTCTTTGCCTTGGGCCAAGTGTGCATGTAGCATGAGGGCAAATGACATCCATTACTCCTGAAGGACACCCACTGTTGTGAGACAGGAGGTGAGAGACAGACAGCTTTAGTGTTCCACTTGTCTTCACTGGTTCTACTGTGTCCAACAAGTCTCAGTTTGTCCATGCATTTGTCCATATCCAACATTCTATCACAAATGTCACTCTAGTTAACTTACAGTGAATTCAGGCTCAGCACCAGATGCAAAGATAACAGCTTTATATAGACGCCTCCACCAGCTTTAGCAATTCCCTGAGTTCTTATTCTTATAGCGAATCCTTCATTCTATGTGGTTCCGCTTCTCTAATTGTGCCCTCACTGACACAAAGCTTAAGAGGAAAGGATTAAGGAAGTGACTTTCATGATAATTCCAGTTTACCACACCCAGGGTTGTGATATGAGCATCTTTAAGTGAAGTTGCTGCTTTAAATTATTATGAGGCAAGTTTTTTAAGTTTAGAAAACTTTACACATATTCTGCATGATTGATTTGAAGTCGAACATTCAAGACTGAGAATGTATTAGTAGAGTGTTCCTCTGGACACCTGTTCTCAAGTGACATAAAAGGAGCTTTTATTTACAATTAAGTCTTCTGATCCGGACCGCAGACCACACACCCACAGGGCTGCCGTGTCTTGTCTGGGGGCTGCAGGTGTGCATCTCGGCTTGGCTCCTGCAGCAGGGAGCTCTCTCTTACTGCGCTCTGGGGTTTTTGTTCGGCTCGTCCTATTACTTCAAGCACTGTGCTTTCCCAGAGAGCACAGAAGTACTTTGCAGAATCCTCCAGCTGTAAGTTTGAGATGCTGAGGCTGAGGGATTTTTCTGCTTTCCTGAAGTTTATAGAGTAGCGGCCACTCTTTGCATTCCCGCTAGATGAATCCTGATGAATAAGGAAAGTCATCTCTCCACTCGGAGGCTGCTTGTACCAAACAATATAGTAGTAGCTCCAACTTGTTTCATACCGACAGTTCAGGGTGGCTGTCTCCCCTACGTGAGAGGATACTGCTGGCTGGTCTTGAGTAACTGTCTGGGCCACTGCTGATCCTGTGGGAAAAATCAGAAAACAGAGCTGAAGTAGTGAGCAGTATAATGTAGGAATGAGGCTACTTTAGGTCCCAAAGAAAAGCCAAATTGAAATCATAATATGTTTGCTTTTCTCCAATCTTCCTTTCCTCCCCAAGTCCCTGTGAGGTACCATGTGCCATCCTTTCACCCTGAATATTCCCACCCATGTTTGGAACCATCCTTACCAGAGAAGATGAGGGCCAGGAAGACCCCGAGCAGGCTGGAGAGCGGCATGAGGCATGGGCTCTGCTGCACAGATGTGTTTAGTTCTGCCTCAGCCGAGAGCTCTGTGTCTTTGAGTCCCTGTCAGCACATATACATAGTACCTGGGTTCCGACGTGACTCCTCCAAACAGGAAGGAGGGTGTGTTCTGTTCATAGACCACATGGTCTGTGCGCACAGATGGGAATAACGTGGCTCACCACAAACCTTCACTTTGTCTGCTGGTCTTTCCCTGGTCATTAAGTTTGGCAGTACCTGAAAAGGGGCATGGGAAAAGCAGTTTGTATTAAAGGTTTGAGCTGAGGGGAACTGCAGATTAAAGAAGTTGACATACATTGGTTATCACACAGCAGAATAATGTAGGCAGCCCGTTTAAAACAGATTAGAATAGGCTAGGAGCCCTTCTTGTAGTCTACTTCCTGGTCATTCATTTAGCCTATAAATAAAGTTTCCCAATCCAGAATCTGATGATTCTTTTGAAAAACTCACAGACCTCCCCTTTCTTGATGAAAGGTGTTTTATCCAAAATAATTAATGTCTCTCTCTTGCTCTTTTCTAAATTGGCTTCTAGAGCCCTACTCAGGTTTTTCAGTAAAGAAAGGTGCTTAAATATGAAATGATAAATCAATCCTTATGACTTTCAGATTCTATTCAGTTGTTTATGTTTTTATGAAATTATAACAGGAATAAAACACTGTTTCTTTGGAAATCTGACATTGAGTCTTATTTATTAGACTTTGAAGAGGATCACGATATTCAGTCCAGTTGCCTCCACAAGTAGAAGTGTGCTTATTAGATCATGAGTCCTCGAATTGTCCTGACGTCACATTTTCTATCCCATTGGGCCAAAGTGCTCAGTCTCACTTGTCAGTGTCTGGTTATTTTTGTCCTTGTGAAATAAAGTTAAGAAGCATGTCAGATCTTTCTGTGACCCAGTGCTATAACACACTCCTACAGAATGTGGTGTCTACAGTCTGCAGACACAGTGTGTGTCAACACCACAGAGCTGGTGACTGCACTTGTGTATACTGTTACATGTCATGTGGAATGTCGCTGTCAGTCTTCCATGTGGTTTCATTGCTTTAATGGGTGGATTAATATAAAAGGACCAAACGCAAATAGACAACTAGAAAAGAAATCACAGACAATGCCTCTAAAACAGGCAGTCCTTTGATTTTAAGTAAAAATAACTCATTAATGAGTGATGCAGGGAGACGAGTGGATATTTAGTTGAGACATTTACTCCTCTCTCACATTTCACCACTGAGTGCTGACAGGCAGGCGATCGACCTGGTTTACAATTATCTGTAACTATGCAGAGAAGACCATGAATTCCAGGGCAGGCTGGGGACAGCCTGATGGCAGGATTTCCCCTTTGTTGGAGTGGCCCTGCTCTGGGTTTCTGACAGTAAGTCCTCAGCTGCAATGCAGCAGCTGCCTCTGAAATGTAGTTTTTAGCTGGATCAAGTCTCAATGTGTTGTGACACCAGGTTGGGGGCTTCAGCCTCTAGAGAACATTGTTCTGCTTTTCCTTACACTTTAATGATAAATGATTATATCTGTTAAAGGGCAAGCTAGAGTTTAATACTGAAAGCTGCATGGGAAGGAGATTTATTACTTTAAGTAATTACAAAATTTCATAAATTAATCTGTGATAAAATTGAGGGCCCTCTCAGAAATAAATGCAGTATGAATCATGCTGTGATTGCAAACACATTTTCATATTCTGATTGTTGTCTTGCCTCTGAGTTCGATTCTAAGGTGAACTATGCTC
This sequence comes from Camelus bactrianus, assembly GCF_048773025.1. Taxonomy (NCBI): domain Eukaryota; kingdom Metazoa; phylum Chordata; class Mammalia; order Artiodactyla; family Camelidae; genus Camelus; species Camelus bactrianus. Next base: position 63,757,408 of record NC_133544.1, read on the forward strand.
ACCCATTCCCGGCTTCCCTACAAAAGACAATCAAGGAGCCCTCAGCTCCTTTCCTTCCTTCTTACCCACCAAACCATGGGGTCTGGTAACTTTACAACAGCAAACACTTCTCAGACAAATACTAGCAAAATAGGCTGCTGACTTTTGTAATCTTTCCAGTTGTGTATTGGAAAACCAAACAGTAACAGCAGAAAATCATATTCATTTATGATATAACTTTATGCTTAACTTATTAGGAATTCTAGGAAGCAAGAATCCATGGGTCCTCCAAATCCAAATACTTGGCTATCTTGTTATGAGTGCTTGTGTATCATTTGGTACAATTCCACAATTCTTATTATAGTTGTCAGGAGGACAAAACCTCTCCCCAAATGCTGTTTAATCAGTGAAAATATTAAAAAAAAAAATCTATTACCAGTATAAATGTTTTCCAAGATAAAAATATTTCCCCTTCTCAACATTGAAGGAATGAATATTCTTTTCCATGTTGTCCTTAAATTTCATATACTGAAGTTGTTTATGTCAAATTATCCAATTTCAAACATTTTATTTTTGTTTTCCCACCCCGTAAGGAGATCCCCATGAGCATAATTGAGTTATTCTCGCTTGTCTTCAGACTCCCCTTGGTTCCTTTATAACCACTCCCACCAAGATCACATATCATACGAAGGCACAGAATCACTATTGAGGATCCCAGATCTTCCCTATTGTCTCTGCCTGTTCCATCCTTGATAATGGCTGTTCTCTGATACTGAACACGCATTACAGTCTAGGTATTGTGTCCTATTTTAATCTTGTATATCTCAGTCCAATGAAGAGAACTCTAATCAGATGTATACACTGCTCCATTATGAATATTCTTTACGAGTCTTTTGGGGACATATTTTCAATCCCCTCTGTAAATGCCTAGAAGTGGAGCCATTGGGTTGTGTGTATGTTTAGCTCTGTGAGAAACCACTAGAGTTGTTGCCCGGTTTACACTCCCACCAGCGATCTTATGGTTGCATCACATGCTTACTTTTATTTTGAAATAGTTTTAGACTCACATACAAGTTGCCAATGTATTGTGGAGTTCTCTCTACATTTCACACAGCTTTCTCCAATGATAATATTTTACATAACCATAGTACATTGATCAAAACCAGGACAGTGATATTGATGAAATATTATTAAAATACAGGCCTTACTCTGAATCACTCATTTTTATATGCACTTTTTTGATGCATAGCTCTATGAAATTTTATCACATGTATAGGTTCTTATTACTACCACTAAAATCAAGATGCAGAACAGTTTCATCACCCTAAAGAAATTCACTTTACACACGCTCCACACCCGTGCATCCCCTGATAACTCCCGGCAACCGATCTTTTTTGCATCTTTATATTTTGTCCTTTTGAGAATGTGGTATAAATAAAATCATACATCATGTGTGGGACCATAATAAGCCAGTAAGTGTAATCATACACCCTGCACCATTTGGGGGTTGACTTTTTTTTTTCCACTTAGATTAACACCCTTGAGGTACATCCAGTTTATTGCATGTATCAACCGTCTGTTCCTTTTAGTCACTACAGACTGTCTCCAAATTATGATGATTCAACTTAGTAGTTTTGACTGTACAGTGGTGAGAAAGCCACATGCATTCTGTAGAAGCCACACTTGGAATTTTGAATTTTCATCTTTTCCAGGCTAGTAACATGCATGTGATATTGTCTGGTGAAGCTGTGCAAGCTGAGCTCCCCTCACCATGGGATAAAACAACCAAAACACTTAGAACCATTCTGTACCCACACAACCATTCTGTTCTTCACTTTCAGTACAGTACTCAGTAAATTATGAGATTCTCTACCCTTTAGTATAAAATAGACTATGTGTTAGATGATTTTCCCCTGTAGCTGTAGGCTAATGTAAATGTTGAGCACATTTAAGCTAAGCTAGGCTCAGCTATGATGTTTGGTAGGATAGATGTATGAAACACATTTTTGACTTATTACACTATTTTCAAATTATGATGGCTTATTGGGACCTAACTCCATGGGAATTGTGGAAGATCTATAAATATTATGTCATTGGATGGATGTACTGTAGCTTATTTATCTGTTCACCCAATGAAGAACATTTGGGTGGTTTCGAGGTTTTGGCCATCACAAACAGAGCCACCATGAATATTCATGTACAGATCTTTGTGTGACATAAGATTTTCATTTCTTAAGCATAAATACCCAGGAGTGTGGATTGCTGGATCATAAGGTAAGTGAATGTTTAGCTTTATGTGAAACTGCTGCATTGTTTTCCAGAATGACTGGACCACTCACCCACCAGCAATGTATAAGTGATTCAATTTCTCTGCATTCTTGCCAAAACTTGATATTGTCAGTGTTCTTATTTTAGTCACTGTGATAAATGTGGGGTGGTATCTCATTGTGGCCTTAATTTGCATTTCACTCATGGCTAATGATGTTGAACATCTCTTCATGTGCTTCTTTACATGCTTTTTTCCCTACCACATTGCCTCTTTGGTAAAGTGTCTGTGTGAGTTTTTGTCCATTTTTTGATTGGATTTTTCTATTATTTTTTCTTCTGGAAGCTTTATAGTTTCACATTTTATACTTGTTTGTATGATCCATTTTGGGACTGTCCTCTAACTTTGTGTAAGGTGTGAGGTTTAGGCAAAGGTTGAATTATTTGCCTTGAACATCTAATGGTCCCAGCATCACTTGCTCATCCAGCTACCCTTCCTCCTTTGAACTGTCTTTTCAACTTTGTCAAAGATATCAGGTTTCCCCACACATGTGGGTCTACATCTGGTGGCATAAACTTGATAATGATATTCTTTTACTATCCTTTTAATGTTGACTATGCAGTACATTTTTCTATTTCATTCATTATATTTATAATTTGCATTTTTCTCCTTGTTCCTTTCTTAATTCTATCTAGAAATCTATCAATTTGATTAATCATATTAAGAAAATTAACTTTGTATTTTATGGATATTTCTATTGTTTGCTTATATTTCATAATTTCACTTACAAAAATTATTTCCTTCTGTTAGCTGATGTTGTGTTTAATTCATTCTATTTTTCTATCTTCTGTTATTTAAGGCCTAGATAATAGTTTTTCAACCTTTCTTCTTTAGTGATATAAACATTTAAAAAATAAATTTTCATCAATGTACTATTTTACCTGCTTCTCACTCTTACTTTTATATATGTGTTCTCACTAGATTTTTTTTCTGAGTATTTTCTGATAGTGTTTCTAATTGCTTCTTTAACCTGCTAGTTAAAGCTTAGTGCATAATTTCCAAATATTTGGGAATTTCTGGTGACATCTATTTGCAGTTGATTTACTGTATCAATTCAGTTTTAGTCAAAGAATAAATTCTGTATAAATTCAGATTTTTTATGCATTAAGACTTATTTATGACCAAATGGATTATGTGTGTGTATGTTTGTGAACAGTTTGTCTACATAGCAGGGTTTCATGGAGCCCCGGCTGCAGGTTTGGGTACAGGCTGCAGGTGCCTGGAGAGCACCGTGCACTTGCTGCACAGAAGTAGGTGGCTGCGTCTCCGGGCTGGGAGTCCTTGATGTGCAATGAGAAGTGTTTGGCATTTCCGTTGGAGGAAACTGTGAATCTTCCATCTTCCTTTTTATTCCCACCTGAACTTTTGGCTATCAAGAATTCAGGGCCTTGACCAGGGTATTGCCGGTACCATGAGAAATAGTCAAATAGACTGTTCTCATAAGTACAGTTCAGAATTGAAATTGCTCCTTCGTGGACTACCAGGGGCTGAGGGCTCTGTTTCACCTGCTGTTGGTCACTTTTTCCATCCTGTTGTCCACTCACCCCTGATTAAGAAGAAAAATTCATTAGATCTGCAAATTTATATCTCATCCTATAAATTTCTACCAGCATGACTCTGTCTGTATCCCAATCTTTCATTCCCCCAAATTAAACTTATCCTAGGGTTTCTCCTCCATTACTCACAGCCTGGTTGAAGCCACAGAATTAAAAACGATGCTCCCAGAATCCTCTCCATTGTTCCTGGCACAAAAGCTCAGTGACAGCTGGTCTTCGCAGCCCGCGAGGAAGCTGACTGTAAGCTCACAGCTGCTGTAATGCTTTCAAGAGGCCCCACCCTCTCACAAGGACTTTCACTGAAAGCTATTTTTGCAAAGCAAGTACTTCCCCTTTTTGCCCTAACTTAAAATTGCTGAAAATTTCATTGAAAACCAGAAATCCCCTATTTACACATGAAACATGATCAGTTACAAACTATCTCCCTCTATCCTGTTCTTCCTTCTCCTCACACTTCCTAGAACGTTAAATGTCATGTACAAGGGCACCTTGATGTGTCAATAGGGGTGATATGATTTTACAGTAGGGGAGACAGGGACTCCCATGGAGTCCCAGGATTAGTACAGAGAGTGGCATTTCTTTTTTAATATAAAAATAAAGTTTATTGAGGACACACAAGGGACATAATATACCATTACAAGCAAAAGTCATGGATCAGAAGAGAAAGAATAGACAGCCCTTTTGCCCTCATGGAACTTAAATTTTAATATAATTTTTCAGGTGTATCCACAATTTACATGACCCTAAGAAATGATAGAAGACAGTCAAATCAATTTTAATTTCTTTGTATTTCTTCTAAAATATAAACCAGGCCAATGAAATATTTCTAATAATATACATGGGGACTATAAATTGAGAAGTACTGGAATTATCTGGTCTGGAGGAGTTTCAATCACCAAACACATAAGAGAGGCTAGAAAAATTCTGTACACTTTAGAAGATCTGGCCACAACCATTCAGTAATGTGACATTTTTTGGTAGTTCTCATCATGGGTTTGATCAAACATTTACTATTTTATCCAACCTTTATCCTCATAGGTAGAATACAAAAATACAAAAAAAATCCATTTGGTTTTTGATGCTAACACAACAGGATGTAAAGACAGAAATTAAGGATAAATTCCAAAACATCCCTAAAAATAGTGTTGCTCTGCATTATCAATAATAGAAGTTGAAAGAAATAGCACACTTTTCTGAAGTACAGAGAGAACTTTGTTGTGTCTGTATTTGATGTCATTTCAAATCCAGTCCAAGAAAAGCATCATTTCAGTCCAACAGGAGACAGTAAGAGTTCCATTCCTCAGACTAATCCCATTTGACTCCAGCACTCCAAGGGGATTCTTAATTGTTAAACTTTTGATATGTTTTCTTTTCATTTATTTATTCATTAATGCATTGCTTCAATATATGTTTACTGAGTGCTAGTACATGAGCAATACTTGGGTCTCATTCCTGAAAGAGACACAATCCCAGTCTTCAGCGAACCTAGCCCCAGTATTTGAGTACTTTCAGATAAAAGATGCTGAAGAGAAATGTGTATCTATATGATGTGACAAAAAAATAAAAAATAAAACAAACAAACCAGTAATGAGCTCTACTTCTGGCCCAGAGAGACAATGGTTCCAATGGACGGATGCTTGGATTGGCACTTACACCAGCAGCAGTTTTTCCTTTTTAAAAATGGGGTGAGGAAATTCTAGGCACAGATTAACTCAGTGGTTGGAGACTGGGCTGTGTCTGGGTGGAAACATTATAAATTTGTATTCGAGAAGCTAATATGGTCCTGATCTTGAAGAACAACCTGTATTAGTCAAAGAAGTGTTGATTTCCAAAGTCATAGTTTTCAAACTAGTAGACTAGAATATACACAGATACTACTTAGGTAGATGGATATATGCATGCATGCATACATACATACATACATACTTATCCACATACAAATATGCATAATTTATAGATCAAAACTGAAGCTAATAGGAGATTAAAAAGTCATTAGATTTTTAAAGGCTAATTTGTGGCTTCTTGGAGAATGTGGGACAAATGTTAATCTTTTCTGAAGCACCACTGCCCCTTTGTGGCCCTATAGAGAAGTTACACTGTACAATTGTATAAGGTTTCTTAAATGTTCATGCTTACCATCCATGCATCAATCAGAGCACTGATATGAATGGCTGAGTATTCTTCTTAGGCCAATGATTTCTCAGGACAGAAGGAAATTTTGCCCTTGATGAGGTTTCCCCCTGTGAAACCTCTGTTTCCGCTAACTGAGGTGTGTCTCACGTGGATCTGGAAGCCTTGGTTGGGATGCTAGACCTACCAGGAGAAAACAGGGCTTCGGATATATTCATGGAGGGACCTCACCTGCCCTAGGGTCCCTTCAAAGACAGGAACTGGTCCTCAAGCTGAATCACTGCACGGGGCTGTCTTTCCTCCCGTAATAGCAACATCAGATCAAGGAGAGCCCTTCACACTAAAGAGAACACTAAGTAGATTCTAAATCAAACTACTTTTTCTAACTCTTTGTCAACACTTAATATTGTTGCTTTATTACTCTTAGCCAACGTAATGGTGTATAGTGGTCTCACTGTGGTAGCAATTTGAATTTCCCTGATGACTAATGATGCAGAACAGGGGTTTACAATCTTTTTCCATAATGGGTAGAATAGTAAATACTTTTGGCTTTGCAGGCCACTCAGTCTCTGTTGCAGCTACTGAACTCTGCCACTGTGGCATGAAAGAAGCCACTGATAATACATGAATAAATGAGCGCTGCGATGCTCCAATAAAACTTTTCTTACAAGAATAGGTGGCTGAATAGATTTGGTCATGGGTCATATTTTGTTGATTCTTGATGTAGAGAATGCTGTGGCTTCACAGGGGAATTCTCCAAACATTTAAGGAAAAGTTAGTCCCCATCCTGCTCAAACTTTTCCAGAAAACTGAAGAATAGTGAGTACTCCCAAACTTTTTCAATAAGGCCAGCAGTATTTTGATACACAAACCAGACGATGATACTACAAAAAAAGAAAAATACAGGTCAAAACTCAGAGATGCAAAAACCCTCAGCAAATATTGGGAAACTGAATTCAACAATACATACACATTATGAGTAAGTAGGATTTTTCCAGGTGTGCAACGTTGGTTGAATATCCACAAATCAATCACTGTGATATACTAACAGAATGAAGGATAAAGTTACATGATTATCTCAATGGATGGAGAAAATTCATTTGATAAAATTCAGCATCTATTTATGTTAAAATTCTCAATAAACTTGGTATAGAGGGAACATACCTTAAATAATAAAGGCCGTTTATGACCTATCCACAGCTAACCTTATACTTAATGATTAAAAAACCAAAACTTTTTCTCTAAGATCAGAAACAAAACTAGGATGCCCACTCTCTTCACTTGTACTTAACATAGTATTTAAGATTTTAGCCACAGCAATCAGACAGAACAAAGAAATAAAAAACATCCAAATTGGAGAGAAAGAAATAAAGCTGTCACTGTTTGCAGATGGCCTGATATTCAATGTAGAAAATTATGAAGACACCAACAGAACACTTTAAGGACTAATAAATAAATTCAATAAAGTTGCAGGGTACACAATGAATATACAGAAAAAGTTTCATTTGTACACGCTAATAATAACGATCAGAAAGATAACCGAAGAAAACAACACAATCTAAAATTAAATGAAAAAGATTAAATTCCAGGAATGAATTTAACCAAGAAGGTGAAAGATCTTTACTCTGAAAAGAAAAAAACATTGATAAAGGAAATTGAAGGCAATAGAAATAAATAGATAAGCATTCCATGTTTATGAGTAGGAAGGATTACTATTGTCAAGATGTCCACCCTAACAAAAGAAATCCACAGATTCAAGATTTTAAGACACTACAGGCTTAAAGTAAAATAGTAAAAAGCAATTAGCTGTAATACCTCTTTACTCATTTTTGTTTCTTAGTCCTATAACACTTCACAGAAGGTTTTAATTGTTTTTTATTGCGTTGTTTCAGTAATACCCCCGTTATGCTCAGTTGCTGGCTGCTCTTTAATTTTCCTTTCTGTCTAACCTTCCCGTGTTTAAAAGATAGTGTTTATAAGAGTGGCTGACACAGCTGAGGCCCTCAAGAGGGACCTGTTCCGTGGAAATTCACACACAAATACACACACATGTCAACAAGCACTACTACTGAAAATATAGGAATAAATAAAACTGAAATTATTTAAGGTTGGTAGGAATGTATTATTTTCTTATATTAGCAAAAGGCATCAGAAAATTAACAATAACTTTTTTTGTTTGTTAGTTTCTTTGCCTTTAATTTTTAGAAGCTGGTAGAAACCACACAAAGTGTCATTCTGAATAATATAGAACAACAAAAAATACTGTGACTATGGAGAATCTAAAAATAAGTTTTTCTAGTCTACTGTCTCATTTCAGAGTTTTTTTAATTTTAGAGGATCTTATCTCTAAGACCACATGAGGGGCTGTTGTCTTTCTTTTCTTGATGAAAACCAAAATTTACTTTGAGAAAATCAAGAGAATTTGATAAAGGCTAACACTTGTGTATGGTGAATACGCCCATAAAACAAGATAAATTCCTGACTTTAATAAAGTATATCAATCAAAATACCAAAAGTCAGTGTTATGTACTACAAGATCACGAAACAGACAAGTACACTATACCCACTTTTATTCATGGTTGTACTGGGGGGCCTGGGTCAAATCAGGAAAAGGAAATAACATGAATTAAGTTTCAGAAGGGAGAAGTTACACCCTGTTTATTCATGGGTGACACACTTGTGTAGGCAGGAAATGTAAAAGTGTCCATGAACAAACTGTAAGAACTAGAACTGACAGGTGTGTTAGTTAACAAGGCCATTGAAATGTTACGGAAACGACAGGCCAGTCAAGAAACAAGCACCACTCGGAGGGTTGGAGTACTCAGATGTATTATGCCGGCGGGCTCAGAGGGGCTTCTGTTCTGAAGCTCTGAGCACCTTCAAGATGTGCACATGAGGTTTTATAGGGTAAAGTACAAGCTTGGGGTATTCGGCCAATAGGCATGGAACAGCTTTAGCAGCATTATCATCACAAAAGTGGAGGCGGGAAGGCAGCAAACCAACATTCCAAAGCCAGATATGTATCTTTGAAAATCCAGCTGGCTAGCAAAAAACATGAACAGCAAACCAACACTAATTAACCTAGATTTACAAGTTAGTCTAGCAGAACTCAGATCAGTATTCCAATACTTAGACTTGTTAGCCCAGCCCAGCCTCTCCTTCACATTCCTAGACTTATGAGTTATCTTGTCAGACCAGCCCGGTTTTTCCTTCACAAAACCCCAAAATCAATTTCATTTCTAGATTCCAGACAAAAACATTAGAAAAATGTATTAAAATGTCATTTATCAAATACTTGTTAACTATTTTGATACAAGGCATGCAAGTACTCTACAAGAGTTTTTTAACATTAAGAAAAGAAATTAGAGAAGGCCTGCATGAAGAGAATATCGGATGAATCTAAAGACTCCATATATTAAGATGTCAGTTTTCCCAAATGAATCCACAAATTCAACACAATCTCAATCAAATGATGAGTAATCTTTTGTGGTAAAAGCTAATTCTATAATTTATGTTTAAATGCAAAGACCTAGAATAAATCTTGAGTAAGAAAAAGGAAGTTTGACTTGCATTTCCGGATTTCAAAACATACATGAAGGCCCAGTAATTAAGACAGAATGTTCTGTTGGTATGAGGATAAAATAAAGACACCAATAAACAGAATCAAAGTCAAAAATAGGCCCAAATACATATTCTATCAATTGACTTTCTCCAAAAATACCTATGCAATTCCACCGGGAATAAGGGCTTGCTAGAATAATTGCTAGAGCAAATAGCTGCTTGCATCTTTTTAAGTACCAGTGTTTTGTAGTTGTCTTTATATCTAATTGCTTTATTGCCCTGGCTACAATGTCTAGCAGGATGCTGAAAGGAGAGTGAAGACTGTGGTTATTCTTGCTTTGTTCCCAGTCTTAGAGAAAAGTACATAGACTTTTACCAGTAAATATACTATTAGCTATTGAGGAAATTCCCCACTATTTCTATGTTTCTCAGAGTTTTCACCATGGTGACTGTTGAATATTGTCAAATGCTTTTTCTACATAAATTAATGTGATCATATGACTCTTTCTTTTATTCTGTTAATATGGTGACTTTTATCAATTGATTTTCAAACATTGAAGAAAGTTTTTCATCCTTGAAAAAAAATCCATTTGTCCTTGATATATTTGTCTTTTTATATATTGATGAATTCTACTTGCTAATATCTTGTTAACAAACTTGTTTCTATAATAATGAAGGATAGTTCTCTGCAGTTTGTTTTTGTTTTTGTTTTTTGGTATGGTCTTTATCTGATTTTGGTATCAGGGGAATACTAGCTTCAAAAACTTGGTGAGGAATTACTATCTTCTGGAAGAAATTGTGTAGAATTTGTGGTAATATTTCCTCATTGTTCGGTAGAAATCTGCAGTAACAACATATGAGACTGGGGATTTTTTGTTGTTGTTGTTGTTAAAAATTCATTTCTTCATAGACATTGTGACTTCAGCTTTCTCTGGCTCCTGCCCTGAGGACAGCTGAGGAGGAGCTGCTCCTGGAGCCCCACAGCGAGGTTTGGGGACAGGCAGCAGGTGCTTTGAGAGCGCTGTGCCCCTGCGCAGAAGTAGGTTCCCACATCTGCAGTCTGGGCGGCCGGGATGTGCAGGAAGCTGTCCTTTCTGGTCTCTCCAAACCGAGCTGTCAGTCTCCCCTGCCTCGTCACGTCTCCACTCTTAGTTAATGTCATCAAGAAGACTGGACGTCCCCCAGGCTGCTGCTTATACCACTGTAAGCTGTTTAAAGGGCTGGTGGTATTGCAGTATGTGGTGAAGTTCTCTCCCTCTTGTAGGGGCACGAATTCAGGAATTTGCTTTAACTGTTGTCCATTCACTTCTGTTCAGAAAAACAGTGGGAGGCATCAGGGTCTGGTTAGAGGTCTATTCTCTCAGCTACAATGGTCTTTCTCATTCTTCTGTGTACTTTCTCCTTCTTTCCATGTCTCCCTCCCCAACTACCTCTTTCTTCCTTTTAGTTTTTGTGTTTTTCTCAACATCTTATCTCTCAATGAGAAAATCTCATTCCTGCAGTTGCCTACAGATAATAACCCACTCTGCTGAATTCTCTGGGAGCAACCAGGGGAATCCCAAACTCACGTGATATTTGCATCCATAAGATCAGAATCGTTGTTATGAGAAACATCTTCCCCTTTATTCCTCTTCAGAAACAGTTGCTGAATCTGACCAAACCTGATGGGTTTCCCTTGTACAAGCTTCTTCCAAACCCTGCCACTACCTTTTGGAAAGAAAGGGGAAAGGAGGGACTGCAGGTTGAGAGCCAATCAGACCTACCATGTTTCACTCAGCTATTTTCAGAAGGGGGTGGGTGTCTGTGTTTGCAGATGCTGCCCCCCTGTGACTAGATCAGAAATTGCTGAATTTCTAACCAATTCCTTACAGAGTGCTTTCTAATTCAAGTCGTATGTAGGTTTGTCAAGGCTTGAAAAGACAGCGTTTACACATACTGATATTGTTTATGGAGGAGTGATTTGCCTTTTAAAAATGGACCCTGTGGTTTGAAACTAAGGCATCAGGAGGAAATAATATATTTCCTTTGTCGTGTCCAGCTTCATCAGACTCACATCGTGTGTGTCTCTACATGTGTCAATGGAGCATATTAGGTCACAGACGTTTTATTAAACGTGGGGAAGACTCCTGACTTATTCTTAGGCAAACCATGATATCAAAATGGAAGATAAAAAGCACCTATTTCTTTGCTGTCATACAGATTGTTAAGCTTTGTAAATTATCCAACTTAGAGTTCATCTTTACTGTTTCAGTATGTTACCTTGCCACATACCAGAGACTCAAAAATCAATGTAATTTGACAAAAAGTCACCAGATAAGATGCGCAGTTTCCCAGAGAGACCATGAAGAGAGACCTGTGTGGGGGCCATGGTCATTCTGAGGACGTCTGGAGTGAGAGGTGAACCCGGCCATGTCTGTTCCAACTGAGCCCAGCTTCCAGGCGCTCCCACTGAGACTGCAGACATAAGTGAGCAGTTTGAGGTGCTCCAGAGCAGCCAAGCCCCCAGGTGTGAGCTGGAGCAGAAGTGTCATGAGGTAATAAAATGGTGGCTGTCGCAAGTCGCTGAGGTTTGGGGTGATTTTTATGCAACAAAACACAATTGCACTGAGGTCCTGTGGAGAAGAGTCCTGGTGAGGACTTGTGAGAAGTTGGCAAGAATAAATTGTGCTTTTTCTCTCTCTGGTTGCCTCTGACAGCTGGGCCTGGGGCATCTGCCCTTTTCACCAAACTTCCTTTCACGTATGTGTCACAAAGCCCTGCTGCCACTGCTGGGATGGAACGGGAGCTCTGGGTCTCCACTCACAGGCGCAGCTGGCTGATTGCTCACGTTGGGGCCCTGCAGTAAACAGGGAGGTGGAGCTTTTCATGTTCAATGTGGCGTTTATAATTCACTCATTCTTCTCACTACATGTGACATAACTTTAAAAAAAAATGAGGGACTACTTAAAAGATCATGTAACTCAGCAAATAATCAATATTTAACAGACTATTTTCAATTTCAGATCATTGAGAACACCGAAAACTGAGACTTTTGACACGCTTCCTTAGTTACTTGTGACTTTCATAAAGACATGCACATTTACTTGTGTGGAAGAGTTTTACCCTCTCGCGTGGTGGCAAGCATGGGCCCAAGGAAGGTGGAGTCATGGGTCCATCTAAGTAGCTTTCTACGCTGAAGTGCTGTATAAGCAAAGTCAAATTTTTATTCTATGGTGAGAAATGCCATGAAGTATTGTGTTGCAGCAATGAGCAGATGTGCCAAATTTTGACCTTGCTTTTTTCTGTGCCTTATGTTTCTACGTATTCAGAGTTAGCTAAAGACACAGGATCATTATTGACAATATTAGAATTTTCATCCATTGATATTTGTGCCAGTAATGATGGGGACCCAGTTCGGGGGTTGACCAGCAGCTCTTCTCCATACTGTTTCACTCCACGAGCACGAGTGTGCAGTGAGCTGGGGGTTCTCCTCACTCAGTCTTGTACTCAGACTTTCAGTTCTAAACATGCAGTTTGCTAGATGGAGCAGAACGGATTCAGGCATTCCGTCTGATGGTCATAGATATTCATTACTGCCTGTGAATGATCTTTGAAAAAAAATCTTTCATGCATGTACATCTTAATTGGTTCCAGTCAGGGATTTGTATGCAATCCAATATGGGTTTTATAATATGTATTATTTTTTCCTAAGCATGAGAAAATGACAGTAATAAGATTTTAAAAACATAAATCTACAAAAAAAGAAAGAGAGAAAAAAATAGTACGTAATAAAAGACAGCGAGAGAGAATAGCAACATAATTCAGGAAGCTGGACAGCAGCTGGATAACTAGTTACTAATGTAGACGTTGGGAGAAAACTGCATCTCAAGCTGTTGCTTGAAGAAGCACAGAAGGAAGTTGATCTTGTTGACAAAATCCAGAAAGCCTCCAGAATTAAAGGTCTCCAGAGGAACGATGGGGTATTAAACCGGTGGATTATTTGGAAAGCTGCAGAGTGAGTGCAGCGCCAGATATGCAACCAGCCTCATACACCTGGGGATTAGAAATGAAGAAACTCAGACCATAGAGTTCAATTATTGTTCAATATCACAGTCAGAGACACTGGAGGAGAGACCAAGTGTCATTACGGGTGATTTTCAAAAATGCAAATAGCCCCCATGAGGAAAAGTGAAAAACATGTGTCCATGTAGGGGAAAGGTTGAAGTAAACCAAAATCTGCAATGAGTTAAATGAAGCGGAATTGCCTGTTCTGGTATGAAACAGGCAGATTCCATGCCAGGTGTGTGAGAAAAGTCTTCTCCACCTGTCCCCATGTTGCGTTCATGCATGTGTAGAAATCGGACAGAAGGACTAGCTCTTAGGATGAGTCCCAATGTGGGAGGGTAAATATTACCGTAGATTAACCAGATTGTTTTAGGTAGGTTTGAGTTACTATCTAGTTCACTTGGAATCCTGGCAAAAGAGGAAGCAAGGGATCTGACTCAGTGACACGGCTAATATGTTGCAAGAAGTCCAGGTTAGTGATGCTTAGTAACAGTGCAGGTAGTTTAGGGAGCAACAGTGACTGAATTATTGAAAACACTGTAATTCATTGAATTTGCATTTTCTACCCGATTTTTGCCTCTTCATCAACGCTGGCACCAGAGCAGCAGCAGGCACCGGTTTGGGCAGGGGCTGCAGGTGACTGCAGGGCACTGTGTGGAGGCACAGAGGGATGCGGCTGAGTCCTCGGGCTGGGGTCCTTTGATGTGCAGGGAGCTGTGACCGTCCATAGTACTCAGAGTGACTCTGACTTGTCCTTCCTCCTTTTCATCCCCATTTAGTGTCATTACAAACAGGTTCTGGGGACTTCTTGCAGGTTCCCATCTGTACCAGTGAGAAGCATAAAAAGAGCTGGAAAGGAAACTGCAGGTGGCATTGGTGCTGTCTCCTTCCTGAACGTGCAACCATGGAGGACCCTGTTTCATGCTCAAGAGGAGGCTCCCTCCTGTTCAGAAAGACAAAGTCAGACATAGAGACTGATCTCTGCACAGAGGGTTCACTGTCTTCACACTTTCCCAGACAGAACCTAGAGGTGCCTGCCTGCATCCTCCTCCTTCCCCATCACCACCCCAGACTGCTCAGAGTTGCTTTGGCTGTCCCTGAACTTACCACCAAGATGAAGCCACAGGATCAGCAATGAGACCGGCCAAGGATTCCTCTCCATTTATCCTACCCAAGGTCCTCAGCAGAGGAACGTTCTGCAGTCTAGACCTGTGGAATATTCTGCTTCAGAAAACAGGATTCTGCATCTGGTTGCCCAGCCAATCAGAGACAAGACCCCATCAATGTCCTAGAAACACACCAACCATTTCTGCCTTAGAATCAGATTTATTTATTTATTTATTTATTTATTTATTTATTTATTTATTTTTGGTTCAAAAGGACGGATCAAACCCGCTGTCCTGAGACCAGCTTCACAAACACTTAGGACATCTCCCCTGAGTCACAACTCAAAGAGAACCGACAACCTTTCAGAAGTGGGCGGACTAATGGTGGACTGCTAGTGTTCAGCTTGAGACACTAGGACGGCAACTATGGCAAGAAAACCACTTTGGCTAGCAAACTTTTATATGAGCTTTCAACAAAATTTTAAAAATTTTCAAATCTCCCAAATCATAAATGTTCACACATGCCATGTGCTAAGTTGTCTTTTGCTTTATGTACATTATTCTAAAACAAAAGTCATGCAACAGAATTATCATTCCCAATTTACAAATAAGAAAACTGGGGCTCAAAGAGATTAATTATCATGAGGTCAAATATCTGGGAAGTGGCTGGATAAGAATCAGAACACATTCCTGTCTGGTGTGGAGTGTATGGTGTTTGGAATCCGCCACATGACATACATTTGTGATGCTCAGTGAATGTTTTCAGTGTAATAATGGGAGCCTACTTTGTGGTTATTCTTCCTAAGAGCCACAAAATGGGAACAGTCCAAATGTCCATCAGCTGGTGAATGGAGAAACAAAATTTAGTATATTAACCAATGAACTATTATGCAGGAATAAAAAGGAGTTAAATACTAATGCATGCTACAGCATAAATGAACTTCAAAAACACTATGTTAAGGAAAAAGCCAGACAACAAGAAGTCACATATTGAATGATTTCATGTATATGAAATGTTCAGGAAAGGAGCCCATAGAGACCTGTGTTTGCCTGAGGCCAGGTGTGGGAATAGGGATTAACTATAAGGGAGCATGAAAAGATCTCTTTGTGATGATAAAAATGTTTAAAACTGGATGACGATAATGGTTCCACAACTCAGGTAATTTACTAAAAATCATTGAACTAATTCAAAATGGATGGATTTTATGGAATGTCAATTCGACCTCAATAGAGTTGTTTAAAAGGAAGTAAGACTTATGTTCTATCTTGTCTGTGTCACAGCCCACGTGTAATCTTAATTTAGTTCAACATGCATGTTTTTGTTTAAACAGTGATTTTGTGTCCAGAGTTTCCCTGGGAGTTCTGAAAATTGTAAAAACAACATTCTTTCTTCTCTCGGGGCTTAAAATACAATTGGAAAAAAAAAGGGACATGCAGGGAAAATGTCTAGTAAAAGATAGCATTAAGATCGTTCACAATCTAAATCTACTGTGAAATTGGTAGTGTAAATAGACTACAAAACCTTCTTTCCAAAGAACAACTGAAACATACACAGGGGTCAGCATGGAGGAGGTGCTAGAATCAGGGGACAGTGCCTTCCACGTACTCAAGTTTTAATCATGTTCTCAAAAGTGGAACAGGACTGTGAGGCGTCTCAGTGGCAAACCTCTGACTTTCTCCCCGAGAAAAGTGCTGCAGCTACGGTTAATAAAGGAAATCCTGAAAAGCCTCATTAATGTCTCTGAATTTAAAAGCACAAAGGGATGGGCTGCTGGACAAACAGAAGCCACAAGTCAGATTCCTTTTTTCCCTTGAGGTCAGAGCAGCCAGACCACTCAGTGAAGGGGACAGTGAGGGCGCCACCACACCACTCAGGAAGCTCACCTGCTGGGAAGCTTGTTTCTGATGGAAATACTGATCCACTGGAAAAATCACCTGCATATTACCAGGGCTGTGTCCAGAACAGGAAAGGCACACTTCCAACAGCCCTGGCATTCCTGCAACGAGTAAGGTAGATGAAGTCTATGATCTACAGCAACCCACTTTGCCTGAAATAGAGGTCAAGCCAGTGGGTACACTGAATACACTAAACCTCATGGGAAGTGATTTGCAGGGTGTATATCTTGGCAATTCTAGACAAACAACACAAAGATTCGTTGAATTTAATCTTTTATATTAGTGTGTGAATAGTATGGATTCTGTGAATAATTTATCTTGTGTACATTCATTCAAGTTTTAAAATATATACGTCTGTATTATTTGGCCTCCTGTGTGCTAAGCAGTGTCGGGCATGGAGGGTGCAGTAGTGAAGAGGACATAAAAGGCCTACAGTGCAGTTGGAGAAGAAAAAAATTAAACAAGTGGATTTTTTTAGAGATAGTTTTGAGAAGTGATACGTACTATAAACACAATACTGTATTGAGATAGAGAGTTACTCTTGGGGTGAGCAAAGGCATCTGCTCTAACCAGGATATGGAGGGGAGGAAACACTCTGACACTGACTCTGCAGCACCAGGCAGGTAGTGAACCCCTCTCATGTGCAATTCCCTTTTCTATAAGTAACCAGTATCTTTCTGTTGGGCACTGGGCCCAGCACTGGCACTCCTCACCCCATTCACTCCTTATAGGCACCTGTGTGGTAGATACAATCAACATCCACCTTGTAGATATGAGGAAACTGAAGCATAAAAATTAAGACATTTTCCCAAGATCACTCAACTAATGAGTGACAGATTGAGAAATAGAACCCACGTCTGTGATCTCAAGCACTTTGCCACAATGCCCTTTGAAAGGTGGATGCAACCTGGAAGGGCTCTGGTAAGAATTAAGTGAGATCATACCTGCACATCATCTGGCACAACGCCTTCCCTGTCATAGGCGCTCAGCCAGCGGCAGGCAGTGTACACAGTCTTGGGGGGTTGGGAGACAGTGTCTGAAAGGCACAGGGGTCTATCTACAAAATAAAGCTCAACATTTTCCTGAGCTGCATTGAGCAGATTTTATGTATTATAAGTATTCACACTATCATGTTTCTTATGGTTATGGAAAATCAGTTCATTCAGACGATACACTGAAAGATTGGGTAGCATATAATAATATGAAAAAAGTATACCAAGCAGCGTTTGCTACAGTTTTTTAATATTTTTTTCATCGTTGACTCTTCCAAGGTATTTCTATACTACAATAAGGACAGAGCAGTAAACCCAATTTTACTTACCAGAGAAAAGCCTCCCAACTTGTGCGAAAATGGCAAGCTTTCTTTCCAAGGCAGCCTAGTAATCTCCAGCTGAGATAACCCCAAGTATTGTCTTCATTGTCCTGAAGTCAATCACTTTCACATTTTGAAGGCAAAACAATAAAGCAGCCAGACAGTTCTCCTGAGTCCTTGTTCTCACTGTTCATACCGTGGGAAAATGACTGACTTTTTGGTCAGTGATGCTGCCTCCTCCTGTGACCGGGCTTCCTCACCATCTACTCCAGGAGCACTGGAGGGCGGCAGGGAGGCCAGCGGGAGCCTCACAAACTAGTTTAGCAGGACACCAGGTGGCAGTGCTTCAGCTTTCATTCTTCATACATGCGAAGTGCTAGAGCCTGATTCTCAAAAAGGAAAATAGAAAGATTTAGAGAGAGCATTCACAAAGGGGTGACATCTGAGCAAAGACATAAAGGGAGTGAGAGGTACAGCATGTGGGTGTTTGAGGAGATAGCGTTGCAGGAGGAAGGGCAAAGGCAAGGAGCACAGGTCTTCATAAGGAAACGTGGGTGGAGAGTTTAAGGAACAATATCTCACCCTTCCCTGCAGACCCTTCTCTCCCCAGCACACCACCGTGTGAGAATCTTGCTAAAGCCTTCAGCGCTGTCAGCTGGGTAGTGGATGATTTCCTCGTCTATTGATCCTGGGGCAATTGGTACCCAGGTTTGGCATCCTCTTTCCTAGTTCCCTTTGGGTTCCAGTTAAAACCAGTAATGTCACCATCACTGAGACATTCCCAGCCACCTTGTCCTGGGGCAAAGTGCTTTTCCATATCCAAATCTTACACTCTAGGAGCCCATTAAGATGTGACATTCTCATTGACAGTAAAAGTTAGAGATGCTTTTCAAAGTGAGGAACGTTATGTCTCATTTCTCAAAGATACAACAATGGGAACAATAAAACCTACCTCATATACTTTGTGATACTTAAATTAGATAATGAATCTGAAATGTGAACTACAGTGTCTGACATATAATGAGCTCAATAAATATCAGCTTTCTTTCTTCTAATAAAGCCGGCCTTTCCTTCAGTGTCCAGGTCTGTGACCTGTTACTAGTTGCTCTTTCCTCCACGTCAGTTCAATGATGGAAGCTTCTAGGAAATTTACTTACTAATCGCTTACTTTCCTGGAGACAGTCATTATTTTTTCCTGTTCGCTTCCACTCATACTCTCTCAGCTGCGTTGATGCAGTCGGGCTGCTGAGAGGACAAAGATGAAATGCTCAGTTGAGGTTTTACTTTCATTCCTCTGATGAAGGATAATAGTAAGGGTTTTGTGTGTTTATTAACTATTGGATATCATATTTCTGAAGTGGAGTTCAAGATTTTGCCATTCTTCCTAAATGTTTCCCTTTTTTATTGATGTGTATGAGTTTTTAATATATTCTGCCTTAGAATTCTTTTTCACAAATGTTGGTTGAAATATAATTTACCTAACTGTGCATAGACTTTCCACCCTCTTAGCAGTGACTTTTAATAAATATAATTGTAAAATATACCTTCATGTTCATAAGAAGACAACTTGAAAGTTTTATGTGTTTGTTGTCTCTAAGCACATGAGAAATGCCCTTGGTGCCTTCTGTTGCTTTGGATGAGAAGTCAGTATCATTCTTAATGATGTTTCCCAAAATACAATATACCAGTTTTCCCTGAGTACTGGCAAGATTATTTCCACTTAAACAGACCCTCAGATCTGCCTTTGATGCTGTGCAAACTTCTGCAGAATCCACAGCGGTGGACTTGCAGAATTCCTTATTCAACTTGACTGCATTCCACGTACCATCCTTCCCGAACAGGCAGCTTGTTTTATAGAAAGCCAGGTATAGCAGTGAGTGGAGCTGCTTGCTTACGATCAGAGCGTTCAGAATGGGTAATGGAGGAGGTCGTTATAAATACCGGCCACAATCACGTAGCCACTTGCACAAACAAGAACTATGAAAGTTGTCAAGTTTTCTTTTTCATTTTGATATCAGTGTATTTATGTACACATTAACCACTGTAAACTCTCATCTCCCATTTGCCTGCGTGTAATAAGATGTGCTAACATACATCAGGCTTTTATCTAATTACATCTCAGTAGTTAAGAAAACGCTTTCCATGGGAGAGTGTGACCTCTTTGCAGGAGATGGTTAGCTTGTTTTTAGTTGAATGAGGAATACGTGCATCATATTAGCAGGAAGCATAGTTTTGCTGCTGTCTTTATTTGAAAGTAGTGCTGTTAAAAAAAGGTACAGAATGATGCCTGGTTAACAAGGAGGCTACCGTAGTAGCTTTGTTCTATCTCAATCTAACTATCTGGAAATATATTTCCCAGAATTTGCTTCCCTGTATTGTCCTGGGTTAGGATTGGCCATGAAAGAGGCTTGTGCAAGATTTAGAAGGTACTTGTCATGAAGCAGCCATATTTTTCATGTCTTGCTGGCTGGGGCAGGGCGCCAGGCACTGTGGTAGCTCACACATGTTGCTGCTGGTGGGTTAGCCCAGCTTGTTGACTCACAACTCGTCCACCTCCCACCACATCTCCTCCTCATCTTCTCTTTGTCTTGGACCAAGTGTGCGTGTAGCATGATGGCAAATGACACCCACTGCTCCTGAAGGACACCCACTGTTGTGAGACGGAAGGAGGTGAGAGACAGACAGCTTTAGTGTTCCCCTTGTCTGCACTGGTCCTCGTGCGTCCTTACAAGTCACAGCTTGTCCATGCGTTTGTCCCCATCCAACTTTCCTTCACAGATGTCACTCCAGTTAACTTACAGTGAATTCAGGCTCAACACCTGATGCAAAGATCACAGCTTTATGTAGACTCCTCCACCTGCTCTAGCAATTGCCTGAGTTCTTATTCTTTAGCGAATCCTTCATTCTATGAGGTTCTGCTTCTCTACTTGTGCCCTAACTGACACAAAGCTTAAGACGAAGGGATTAAGGAAGTGACTTTCATGATGACTCTAGTTTACCACACCCAGGGTTGTGATATGAGCAACTTTAAGTGAAGTTGCTGCTTTAAATTATTATGAGGCAAGTTTTTACAATTTAGACAACTTTACACATACGCTGCATGATTGCTTTGAAATCGAACATTCAAGACTGAGAATGTATTAGAAGAAAGTTCCTCTGGACACCTGTTCTCAAGTTACAGAAAAGGAGCTTTTATTTAGAATTAAGTCTTCTGATCTGGACCGCAGACCACACACCCACAAGGGCTGCCGTGTCTTGTCTGGGGGCTGCAGGTGTGCATCTCAGCTTGGCTCCTGCAGCAGGGAGCTCTCTCTTACTGCGCTCTGGGGTTTTTGTTCGGCTCGTCCTATTACTTCAAGCACTGTGCTTTCATCAAGAGCACAAAAATACTTTGCAGAATCCTCCAGCTGTAAGTTTGAGATGGTGAGGCTGAGGGATTTTTCTGCTTTCCTGAAGTTTACAGAGTAGCGGCCACTCTTTGCATTCCCGCGATTATACTCTTGACGAATAAGGAAAGTCATCTCTCCACTGGGAGGCTGCTTGTACCAAAAAATATAGTATGTGCTATAACTTGTTTCATACTGACAGTTCAGGGTGGCTGTCTCCCCTACGTGAGAGGATACTGCTGGCTGGTCTTGAGTAACTGTCTGGGCCACTGCTGATCCTGTGGGAAAAATCGGAAAACAGAGCTGAAGTAGTGAGTAGAATAATGTAGGAATGAGATTAATTTAGGTCCCAAAGAAAAGCCAAATTGAATCATAATATGCTTGCTTTTCTCCAATCTTCCTTTGCTTCCCAAGTCCCTGTGAAGTACCGTGTGCAATCCTTTCACCCTGAACATTCCCACCAATGTTTGGACCATCCTTACCCGAGAAGATGAGGGCCAGGAAGACCCCGAGCAGGCTGGAGAGTGGCATGAGGCATGGGCTCTGCTGCACAGATGTGTTTAGTTCTGCCTCAGCCAAGAGCTCTGTGTCTCTGAGTCCCTGTCAGCACATGTACATAGTACCTGGGTTCCAATGTGACTCCCCCAAACAGGAAGGAGAGTGTGTTTTGTTCATAGACCACGTGGTCTGTGCGCACAGATGGGAATAACGTGGCTCACCACAAACCTTCACTTTGTCTGCTGATGTTTCCCTGGTCATTAAGTTCGGCAGTACCTGAAAAGGGGCATGGGAAAAGCAGTTTGTATTAAAGGTTCGAGCTGAGGGGAACTGCAGATTAAACAAGTTGATGTACATTGATCATTTTTCAGCAGAATAATTTTGCCAGCCTGTTTGAAGTAGAATTTAGTCTAGCCTATGAACTCTTCTTGTAAACTACTTCGTGGTCATTTATTTAGGTTACACTTACTTTTCTCCATCCAGAATTTAATGACTCTTTTTAAAAACTCACAGACCTTTGCCTTCTTGGTGAAAGGCAATTTTATCCCCAATAATTAATATATTTCTTTCTTTCTTATTTGGTTCTAGAGCCCTACTTAGGTTTTTCAATAAATAAAGTTACTTTAACATCAAGTGACAAAAAAATGGTCCTTCTGACTTTCAGAATCTATTCAGTTGCTTGGGTTTTGTAAGTTATAACAAGAATAAATTCTTGTTTCTTTTGAAATCTGACATTAAATCTTATTTATCAGATTTTGAAGCGTGTCAGGCTTTTCAGTCCTGTTCCCTCCACAAGCAGAGCTTTACTTACTAGATCATGTGTCCAAGAATTGTCCTAAAGTCACATTTTCTATCCCATTGCTCCAAAGTGTTCAGTCTCACTTGTTAGTGACTGGTAAGTTTTCTCTTTGTGAAATAAAGTCAAGAAGCATGTCAGATCTTTCTGTGACCCAGTGCTATAACACACTCCTGCAGAATGTGGTATCTACGGTCCGCAAACCCTTAGTGTGTGTGAACACCACAGAGCTGGTGACTGAAGTTTTTATGTTACATGTCATGTAGAATGTAGCTGTCAATCTTCCATGTGGTTTCATTGTTTCAATGGATAGACTAATATAAAAGGACCAAAGGCAAAAAAACAACTAGAAGAGAAAGTACAGACAGAGTGTGTAAAAAACTGCCTGTTCTTTGCTTTTAAGGTCAAAATAAATCGTGAATGTTGGAAGAGAGTTTGTATTTAGTTGAGATGTCTCCTCTTCTGTCCCATTTCATCTCTGAGTCCTGATATGCAGCTGATGCCCTGGTGTCAAATTAGTTGTAACCAAGCAGAGGAGACCGGGAATGCCCTCAACAGCCTGGGGAGCAGCATGATGTTCTATGTGTAACACATATATTTATACGTAATAATTATACATGTATTATATATATATGTGCTGTAAAATTGATAATAATAAAATATTATTAAAATAATCCTACTCTGATATATCGATTTTTATATACACTCTTTTTTTGATTTATAGATTTATGAAATTTTATCACATGTATGGGTTCTGGTAACCACCACTAATATGATACGGAACTGTTCCATCACCCTAAAGAACTTGCCTTTTCACAAACTCCCCACCCCTGCAACCCCTGCAAACTCCTGGAGACAACTGATTGCTTTCTTGCCTCTACATTTTTTCCTTTTGAGAATGTTGTATGGGTAACATCATACATTATGTATGGAATCATAATAATCCAATGAGTGCAATCACACACTATGTAGCCTCCTGAGTGTGACTTTTTCCACTCAGCACAACACCCTTGGGATCCACCTAGTTTATTGCACGTGGCAATAGTCTGTTCCTTTTAGTCACTACAGACTTGTGATTCTTCAACTTATGATTATTGTCAGAAAGCCATATGCATTCTGTAGACAGCATACTTTGATTCTGAATTTTGATCTTTTCCAAGCTAGCGACATGCAGTGTGATATTCTCAGCTGGTGCTGGGCAGGGACACCAAGCTGAATGCCCAGCCAGCCCCGGGATTGCCAGGGTAAAGCAATCCATGGTACACTTAGAGCCATTCTGTACCCACTCAACCTTTCTGTTCTTCACTTTCAGTACAGTGCCCAATAAATTACATGAGATTTTCAACACTTTAGTATAAAATAGACCTTATGTTAGTTGATTTTTCTCAATAGGAGGAAAATGTAAGTGTTGCGCACATTTAAAGGAGGCCAGGCTAGGCTAAACTGTGATGTTGCCTAAGTTTGTGTATAAAATGCATTTTTGACTTACGATATTTTCAACTTACAATGGTTTATTGGGATCTAACTCCATCATAAGTTGAGGAAGATCTACAAGTAATATGTCATTGTATGGATGCTCTAAATTATATTTATCTGTTTATCTAATGCAAAATATTTGGGTGGCTTCCAGTCTGGGGCCATCACAAATATAGCTACCATGAATACTCATGTACAGATCTCTGTGTGATCAGAAGTTTTTCATTCTTCTCATATAAATACCCAGAAGTGTAATTGCTGGGCCGTAAGGTAAGTGAATGTTTAACTTAATGTGAAACTGTTGAACTGTTTTCCAGAATGACTGGACCACTCACCCACCAGCAATGTATGAGTGATTCAATTTCCTGCATCCTTGCCAGAACTTGGCATTGTCAGTATGTTTTATTTTAGCCATTCTGATAGATGTGGAGTGGCTGGCTGTGGCTTTGATTTGCATTCCTTTAATGGGTAATGATGTTGAAATCTTGTTTATACAACTTAGTTATAGGCTTATTTCCCTATCACATATCTTCTTTGGTGAAGAGTCTGTGTGAGTCTTCTGTTCATTTTATACCTGGCTTGTTTGTTTCTTCCTGCTGAGTTTAGAGAATTCATTGTATTCTGAATACCAGACCTTTGATAAACATGTTTTACAAATATTTCCTGCCAATCTGTAGTTTGTCTTTTTCACTCTCTTAATAATGTCTTTCACAGGGCAAACATTTTTAATTTTGATGAAATCTAATTTATTTATTTTTTTAATGGAGTATGCGTTTGGTACCATGTCAAAAGCCATTTTGTCTAGCACTAAGTCTTAAAATTTTTCTTAGGCTTTTTCCTAAAAGATTTATAGTTTTACATTTTATACTTGGATGCATGATCCATTTTGAGACTGTCCTCAAATTTTCTAACAAGTGTTAGATTTAGGTCAAATTTCAGTTATTTGCGTATGAATATCCACTTGTTGCAGCATCATTTGCTGATCTGACTACCTTTCCTTCATTGAATTGTCTTTCCACCTTGTCAAAAAATCAGTTTTCCTCACTTGTGTGGGTCTGCTTCTGTATTCCTATTCAGTGGAATAAAATTGTTAATAATATTCTTTCATTATCCTTTTAGCATTACAGCATTTGTGTGTGGTTTTCTTTTTCATTCCTCCTATTTCTATTTTGTAATTCCTCTCTTTTTTTCCATTGATAACTCCGTTGATAATTCTAGCCAGGAGTATATCAATGTTATTCATCATTTTAAAACAATTAACTCTGTATTTCATGATTATCTCTACAGTATGCTTTAGGGTTCACCAATTTGAATTTTTAATTTTTTTCTTTCTTTTAGATTATGTTGGGTTTAATTTGTCCTTCTTTTTCTATCTTCTTTTGTTGAAAGATTAGATAATTTTTGTGCAACCTTTTTTCTTTGATAATAATATAAGTATTTAAAAGATAAAGTTGCTTTTATCTACTATTTTAGCTGTGTCTCGTTTATATTTATTTGTGTGTGTTTTCACTATATCTTCTTTCTAAATATTTTCTAATAGCTGTAATCGCTTCTTTAATTAATGGATTATTTTAAAACTTCGTGTCTAAATTCCAAGTATTTGGGAGTTTCTAGAGAGAATATTTTGCAATTGATTTTCTAAATCAATTTCACTTATGGTCAAGGTAGAAATTCTGCATAACTTTAGTTTTTTAAAATGTACTAAGACTGTTTTATGGACTAACAGAGTGTGTGTGTGTGTGTGTGTGTCTATGTGTGAATATTTCAACTACACATCAGGATGTGGCTGGAGCCCTGGCTGCAGGTTTGGGTACAGGCTACAGGGGCCTGGGGAGCACCGTGCACTTGCTGCACAGAAGTCGGTGGCTGAGTCTCCGGGCTGGGAGTCCTTGATGTGCAATGAGAAGTGCTTAGCGCTTTTATTGGAGGAAACTGTGAATCTTCCATCTTCCTTTTTATTCCCAGCTGAAGTTTTGGCTATCAAGGATTCAGGGCCTTGACCAGGGTACTGCCGGTACCATGGGAAGTAGTCAAATGCATCATTCTCATAAGTACAGTTCAGAATTGAAACTGCTCCTTCGTGGACTGCCACGGGCTGAGGGCTCTGTTTCACCTGCTGTTGCTCACTTTTTCCATTCTGTTGTCCACTCAACCCTGAATAAAAAGAAAAAAGTCATTAGGTCCACAAATTCATATTTCTGTCTTAAAGTTTCTACCTGCATGAATTTGTCCACACGCCCATTTTCTCATTCCTGCAAATTTATGACATAGCCTAGAGTTTCTCTTCCATAACTCACAGCTTACTTGAAGCCACAGAATTAAAAATAATGCTCCCAGAAGCTTGTCCATTTTTCCTGGCACCAAAGCCCAGTGACAGCGCAGATGGGCCTCTGGTCCTCTCAGCCAGCGAAGAAGCTGACTTTAACTTCACACGTTTCAATTTTTTTCAACGGGCTCCACCCTCTCACAAGTGCTTTCACTTAGAACTATTTGTCTCAAAGCAAACATTTCCTTATTTCGCTCTTACTTAGAAATGCTGAAAATTACATTCATTGGGAATCAGAAATCCCATCCTTACACATGGATAAAGATCAGTTTCAAATTTCCCTCCTCCATTCCTCAACTCCTGTTTCTACACATCTCTTAGAATATTAAAATAATATAGCAGAACAGCTTGAAGTCTTAATAGGAGTAACACTATTTTACAACGGGGGGAAAACAGAATCCCACAAAGTCACAAGATCAGCATGCAGAGGGGCATTTCTCTTTTATTATAAATGCTAATTACAGTTCATTGAGGACACACAAGGGGCACAATATACCATTATAAGCTAAGGCCATGGATCAGAACAGAGAGAGTATACAGTTCTTTTGCCCTCAGGGAACTTAAGTTTTATTGCAGTCTTTCAGATGTGTCCAGATTTTATTCCACCCTAAGAAATGACAAAATATAATTAAATCACTTTCAATTTCTTTATACTTTTTTCTAAAATATATATACCAAGCAAAGGAAATATTTCTAATAATATACATGGAGAAAAGAAATTAAGAAGTACTAGAGTTATCTGTTCTGGAAGAGTTTTTATATTCAACTGGATAGGAGAAGATTGAAAAATTCTGCTGACTTCAGAAGATATGGGGCCATGAAGAAATTCAAGAATACAACATTTTTGGTAGATCTTAGGAACACATCAGGAATATAACATTTTGGTAGTTCTTATTCTGAGTTTGAACAAACATTTAACATTTTCTTCACACTTCATCCTCACAGGCAAGATACAAAACTGTGAGGAATCAGTTTGGCTTTTGATGTTAACACAACAGAATATGGAGGTAGAAATTGAGGATAATTCCAAAGCAGCCCTACAAACAGCATTGATGTGCATTATAAAGAATAGAAGTTTAAAGAAATACGGAGCTCATTTTCTCTCCGATGTACAGAGAGAACTTGCTGTTTCTGTATTTGATGTCATCTCAAATCCTACTAAAGTAAAACATCATCATGTTCCAACAGGAGACACTGGTCAGAGCGCCCACTCCTCAGACTACATGATTGATAGATGTAAATTGAAGCAAAATAGGAGATAGTAATTTGTTAGATTTTCGAAGAATAACTTCTGGCTACTTGCTCAATATTTTACATCTGTGTGTGGGACAAACAGTCTTCTCCGAAGCGGCATTGCCCCTTGGTGGCCATAGAGAGAAGTTCCATTGAAACATCATACACAGCTTCTTAAAACTTCATGTTCATCACCATGCGTGAATCAGAGCAAAGGAATAAGTGACTGAGTCTTCTTGCACCAATCATTTCCTTAGACAGAAGATTAGCCCTTGATGCGAAATTGGCCCCCAGGCAGAACCGCTGCACAGGGCCATCTTTCTTCCCGTAACATCAACATCAGCTCAGAAGAGCCCTTCACACTGAAGAGAACATGAATCTAAACAGTTTTTTAATTAGACAGTTTTTGTCCCTTTCTGTCAACAACTGAAATAGTTATCTTTTTATTTTTAGCCAACATGATGGGTCATAGTGATCTCATCATGGTAGTAATTTGAATTTCCCTGATGGCTAAAGATGTTGAACAGGGGTTTGCAAACTTTTACCATAATGGGTAGAACAGTAAATATTTTTGGCTTTGCAGGCCATTCAGTCTGTGTTGTGACTACCAGACTCCGCTGTTTGCAGCATGAAAGAAGCCATTGATAACACATTTTAAAAATAGGAATTGCTATGTTCCAACAAAATTTTATTTACAGAAATAGGTGCCTGGATGGATTTGGCTCATGGGACATATTTCATTGATTCTTGATGTAGAGTATATATCTTTTATAAAGATTCTGATTAAATATTTTGATTATTTTTAAACTGGGTAACATGTCATTTATTGAGACTTTTAAAATGATGTTTTCTTGATGCAATGAGCACTCTCATTGCCATGTGGACAAAATCACCTTAAAATAATCCATAACTGCTTGAAAAAGCTGACTTTGAAACCCGTGACTTAGAGGAGTACCGAGCAGTAAACATCACTGTTGTGACAGGAATGAGCTGCAAAGTGAAATTCATTTTCCAATCATCATAAAGGATGATGTAATAAGCTGTGATATCATGTCAACTAGTTTTGCTGGTGTTAAGTTTCAAATTAAAAAGATGTCCTTGATGTTAGGATTGTTGTGAGTGTAGAAGAAAAAAAAATTTTTTTAAGTTATCCATGTCTTGGCTATCATAGATAGTACTGCTATGAACAGTGGGGTCCATGTATTTTTTTAATTAGACTTTTCTCTAGATATATGCCCAGGAGTGGGATTGCTGGATCACATGGGAACTCTTCAGTTTTTTGAAGAAATCTATACTGTTTTCCATATTGATTATTTATAATATGCAAGATATGGAAGCAACCTAAATGCCCATCAACAGATGACTGGATAAAGAATCAGTGGTATATTTATACAATGGAATACTACTCTACCATAAAAAAAGGATAAAATAATGCCATTTGCAGCAACATGGATGGACCTGGAGATTGTCATTCTAAGTGAAGTCAGCCAGGAAGAAAAAGAAAAATACCATATGATATCACTTATATCTGGTACCTAAAAAAACAAAAAAAGGGACACTATGAACTCATCTGTAAAATAGAAACAGACTCGCAGGCATAGTAGACAATCATATGGTTACCAGGAGAAGGGAGTGGGAGGGGATACATTTGGGAGTTTGAGATTTACAAATGTTAGCCACCATATATAAAAGTAGATTTTAAAAGTTTCTATCAGTCCATATATGCAAACTAAAAGAAAGTGCAGTATATTGTATATATGCATTTACATGTAATATAATGTATATGTGCAGTCAAACTTTAAAAACTGTACCTAATAAACTGAAAAAGGAAAATAAACTTTCTTTTGTATAGCACAGGGAACTATGTTCAATAACTTGTAACAAACTTTAATGGAAAATAGTATGAAAACAAATATATGCGTGTATGTGCATGACTGGGATACTGTGCTGTACACCAGAGATACACACACTGTAACTGACTGGACTTCAACAACAAAAAAAACTCTGTCAATATAGGTGAGGACTAATAAGCCCTACAAATGAGTGTGGGGCCTGAGACTGTGGCTGGAGGAGGGCTGAGCCCGCTGAGGGTTTGTGTTCAGGCTGCAGGTACCCGGGGAGCACTGTGCTCACAGCACAGAAGTAAGTCGCCGAGTCTGTGGTCTGGGAAGAGGAAATGTTCAAGGAGCTGCGGCGTTCCTGAATGACTATTGTGGCACTGAATCTTCCATCGTGCTTTGTCCCTGAAGCAACGTAAAACAGGTGGATGAGGCGGCCCCCAGGGTTCTGACGATACCAGCGCAGACTGGTCACAGAGCTGGAAAACTTGCACCACAGCGTGGAGGTGGTTCCCTCCTGGAGACTCAGGACTGGAGGACTCTGCTCCACATCCTCCCCTGTCACACCTGATGAGAAACAGAGGAACAGTCACAGGTGAGGGTTACTAACTCCTACAAAATCCTAAAAGTGCCCCCAGGTATGATGAAGAGGATAGAAAGTCTGCAGGACTCCTCAGCTCCCATCCCTGCCCCCTCAACTATACTGCAGCTGCTCAATCCTGCAGATTCCCTGTGGGGCAGCCCCAACTCACAGCAAACCTGGGCACACAGAAGCCCCAGCACAGCGCCCACCAGCCTCTTCATGACGCCTCGCCTTCTTGCTGGGATGTTTTCAGCGTATGATACATAACTCCACTCCTGGGTGGTGAGTGTCATGACTTGTTCTGGAACTGTTCCTGCTTCTGCAACCAGTCAGCTCACCCAGTGAACTGAGCTCAGGGGACGCTCTGTGACAGGAAGCCCCACACTCTCCCATCAAGTGAACTGAGAAAGGGCTGGAAAGGGGTAGATAGACAGTGAGAGGAAAAGGGTGACTTTCTGTGCTTTAGACACAATGTTGAACCTGGGAAATGAAATTTCAGATTTGCCCCTGATATAAAAAAAATCTTTGGTAATAAAAGTGAAAAAATCAACAAAGTCTAATAACTAGTCTTTGAAATTTTCCTTCTTTTGTTTTGTTTATATGAGTCTCTGTTTGATCCAGGAGTCTCTTCTGAGAGATATGGATAAAAATAATAACAATAAAGATATATCCTTTACAATCATAAAATCCTAGTGCTTGAATCAGAGAATAAAACAGAGCTATTAATTGAAAAGAGTATTCAGCAGGAAGCCGATGTCTTCTTATGTGCTGGCAAGGACTTAGTTTTTCCTCACACACAATTATTCTCCCCTCTTTACTGTTACTAGCTCTCAATTGTGCTTCAAAATTTCTCAAGTCTTTCATTGAAAAGCAAAACTCAACTGAGTAAATATGAAGATGTAACTGATTTATTAGGCAATTCATTAATCGGGCAGCTTCCCATCTCATCCATCAGCTAGAAGGGTGCTCTGGGGGCTACAAGGTAGAAGGTTTTTACAGGAAGAAGGATGCTGCACAAGATCTGTTAGTGTTACGGAAATGACAGGCAAGCCAAGAAACAAGCACCACTCGGAGGGTTGGAGTACTCAGATGTATTATGCCAGCGGGCTCAGAGGGGCTTCTGCTCTGAAGCTCTGAGCACCTCCAAGACGTGCGCATGAGGTTTTATAGGGTTAAGTACAAGCTTGGGGTATTTGGCCAATAACCATGGAACAGCTTTAGCAGCATCATTATCACAAAAGTGGAGGCAGGGAGGCAGCAAACCAACATTCCAAAGCCAGATATGTCTCTTAGAAAATCCAGCTGGCTAGCAAAAAACATGAACAGGGAATCAGCCAACCAACACTAATTAACTTAAATTTACGAGTTAGTCCAGCAGAACTCAGATCACTATTCCGACACTTAGATTTGTGAGTTATCTTGTTAGCCCAGCCCGCTATTCCTTCACAGTAGAAGATGCAAAATGTACCTTTTCACCCACAGTTTAAGTGTAACTGTTTACACCACATGGAGGGCAAGTTGTCGCTCTCTCCAAAATTTTTAAACGCACCTTTTTTTTGACATATCAATTGTAGTTTTAGAAATCTTATTAAAATTTCCACGTATATACAAAATTGAATCTACAAAGATGTGTAAGACAACTTTATGGAAGCAAAGAAATAGAAACAAATATTCATTAATAGGAAAGTAATTAATTTAACGACGGAATGTTTCAAAGTGCTAAATAGGCATCAAAGAGCATGAAGTGGACCTCTGTGCTGTTTTCAACTGTAGAACTATTTCCAGGACACCATTAAATGAAAATAAGGTGATTCTTCCCTTATAAAGGGAAACTCCCTCGCAGCCAAGGCTGCCAAACTTGCAGCCAGAGAACAACCGGCCTTACAAGCTGCAGCTCTGCTACCTGAGGACCAGCCTATCCCAACGGCACTGTCCTCTACACCTGAAGGGGTTGAATGGGCTAAACACAGGAGAAGAATCTCTCGGGGTGGCTGAGAAAAGATAATAAGCTCCTCATTCCTGGGGACAAACAATGGAAAATAATTAAGCATCTTCACGAGTCCACCCACCTAGGGCAGGACTCCATGCTCAGACTAATTTCTCAAGTGTTCATAGGCAAAGCACTGTCCTAAACTAAGGAAGTCACTAGGTCCTGTGAACTTTGTGCCCACAATGACCCAGGGAGTCACCCTATACCCCTACCCCTACTCTGGCCCCCACAACATCGGGGAACTTCTCCAGGGAAAGATTGGCAAATGGACTTTACCCAGATGCCCCCTTGTAAGGCATGGAAATACCTGCTGGGATTCATAGACTCCTTTACAGGTTGGGGAGAAGCTTTCCCCACCAGAATGCACAAAGCAACAGAAGTGTCAAAATTTCTGCTCAAAGAAATAATCCCAAGGTTTGCACTGCCAAAAAGCTTACAGAGTGATGAGGGACCCTCCTTCACTGCCAAGGTGACTCAACAGTTTTCCTCCGCTCTGGGTATTAACTATCACCTCCACCCTTCCTGGAGGCCCCAATCCTCAGGTAAGGTAGAAAAAGCAAATCACATTCTAAAAAGAACACTTGCTAAGCTGTGCCAGGAGGCTTCAGAAACCTGGGTCCCCCTCCTGCCTGTGGCCCTTCTAAGAACAAGACCGGCCCCTGAGGGAATTTTAAACCTTAGCCCATTTGAAAGGATGTCTGGGAGGCCCATTTTAACTGCAGATTTCCTGTTTGATGAGGAGACCCACAAACCAGTCTCCCCCATTGTTAGCTTGAGCCAAGTTCAAAGTGCCCTCCAGGAATATGGAAACAAAGTGCTGCCCTTTCCAGCAGAGAAAGAAGTCACGGTCCCCATCCAGCCAGGGGACCTTGTCTTACTAAAAACTTGGAAGCAAGGGTCCCCTGAAGACCAGCTGCAACCAACATGGGAGGGACCATACCACGTCTTACTAAGCACCCCAACTGCTGTTAAGCTGCCAGGAATTGCTGGTTGGGTGCGTCTGTCCAGAATAAAACCTGTAATTTATAAGCCCCAACAGGAACCAGAAAAACCTACAATGCAAAGCAATACAAGACCTCAGGTACCTGTTTAAAAAAAACAACACCATGTAGTGATGATTACAACAGTTCATAATTGCTTAAATATATCCAAATAAAGCTCCTAAAATAAGTATTTTAATATACAGAGAGAAAGATGTATGTTTTCAGTAAAAGAGTTTCATAACATACAAACATTTCATGCATAATCAGGATTTTAAATATTTAACAAAGTCTAAAAGTTTTGTAGCTCCAGCTAACTTTGAGATGCTTTAAAGGAAACCTGGGGCATCTTAGAAATCAAGTTAACTTGGATTCTTTTTTAATACATTAAGTTAAATATAATCAGTCATAATATCTAGTGATCACAAACAAGTCTCTTTATCGATTACAGATGTTTAACCATGCCTTTTAAGTCTTTTTGTCATTATAGACTGTCAGACTGCTGTTACAAAGGTGTTTCATCTTTAAGAAAATTCATCAGAAGTCCAAGGAAACAGTGGGTTGCAGCAGCCCCACATCAGATGATGGCCACGTGAAGATCACAGCCCAAACCCTCAGCCCTTGGATGCAAAAACAGGCTGTCCTGCCCCTGGGGCCCCTACATTAGACATTCAGAGAGTTTTACTCCCTGATAGGCAGGGTCATCACCCCTACTCAGCCTGGAAGCTGCTTTAGAAGATGGACATTCGCCCCTCTGCAACCCCATAAGATTATGGGAGTAAAATCTCTTAGAGGGGAATGAGACAGGAAGGGGGCAGGGCACAGCCATTCAAGGAATCACACAGCAATTAACACCAAAATGGTGAAAGATTCAGCCCCCAGGAGGCCTTGAGGCTCAAGATGATGGGACATTTAACTTCTAGCAGATCTTGAGCTTCATTATACGCCCATTGTAATATAAGCATGGTGAATGTCATGCCCACAGGCCCACGGCAGTCCCAAGGCTAGCCAGGAAAGGTCAGAGTGGGAAATGGCCAACTCCCTGGGAATCCCAGCCCCTTCCCCAGGCCACTTAGCCTGGTCCTGCCACTTATTAGCATATGAAGCCACCAAGCCCATGAAAACTGGCAACATGGTGCCTTGTGGCCTCCTGTCTCTCTCCCTCTTCTGTCTATGGAATGTGTACCTACTTTTAATCTGAGTACCCAATCCCCACACCTAGTGGCCTTTCCCTTGTTTTTGAATATATCTCTGAATAAATCTAACTTTACTCAAAAAAGAAAAGAAAAGAAATATTTCCAGGACACTGTTAAATGAAATTCAAAAGACAAGCTGTAGAAATTAAAATAAATCCAATTTACATGGCAAACTGTGTACATATACATGTGTGGGTAAATGTGTATGTAGTTGCATAAGATGATATGGAAAGATACATGTAATGGAAGCAAAACAGGCTTGCATGATACACCTTAAACTATAAGAATTGGTTTTCGCAAAAAAGGACAGTGGGAACTAGAGGGGAATGACAGAGATAAAGTCCTGGGCTTTTTTGAGGAGATGGATCTGTGTGTTACTTGGGAAGATCCAAAAATTATGAAAACTCTTTGTAGAGGCAGGGCTTCTAGGCAAATTTAAAAATTGATATTCACTTACTCTTTGTTTCTTTCCGAAAGACTTCTTCATCACAAGCATGCATGTTCCTGAGTAACAATAAGAAACTTTTCAACTTTTTCTCAGAGAAAGACTGCTTTATCACTGGCAAGCAGAACAACTGTAATAATGTGCATTTAAGAACATGGACTTGCCCTGGGTCCGAATGAAACACGCCTTTGGGACAAGTTGGATTATTTGTATTTTCCCCACCTTTTATGTAGGGACAAACACACTGAAACCAACATTCTATTGACATGAGAAGGAGCCATGGCAAATTATTGGTGCCTCTTCACTTTGTTGCTATATTAAAATTATGGTTTGTAGACTCCTCACAATTGATATCAGCTACATCAACCAGTGAAGCTCTTATTCTTTGTCCTCTTTCTCTTCTGTTCTTTATCCATATTGTCACTCTTTCCTTCCCCTCACTTTCCCTCTGACTGCTCTCTGAGTCTCCTTCTAGGTGGCTCTAGATTTGCTCTCAGTGGCTGCAGCCTCCCCGTCCCTCCCCTCCTTGCCACCAGGGAGATACTGCACAGGTGCAGCCCCGTCCGTCCCGCTGTGCCTCTGTCAGGGCGCAGTAGTACACAGCGCTGTCTCTCAGGGCGACCCAGGGCAGGACCAAGGTGCTGGACTTTCTGTCTGTCGCTGTGGTCAGAGAGGCCATGTTGTTGGTCACAGTGTCCTGTAAGCCATGAATGATATACTGTGGACTCTGATTAGGATTTTGCCAATACCAGTGTATATAGTCATTTAAACCGATGGTAGAGTGGTTGCAAGGCAGGGTTACATCTTCTCCTTCAGTAAAATCCTTGGATTTGGGCTGCTCAATCGCAGCCTCAATCACAGTCCCTAAGGGGTCAAGAAAATAAAATTAGCTCCTGAGCACAAATCAGTGTAATTCTCCAGATCAAGGACACAACATTCCCACATTCTCTGAGCCTGCCCCCTACTCCAGTGTTTTAATTTCTGTCCTGCAAAAATATCATTGCTGCTCCTTATAGAGACCAAACATACATAACAAGATCAGAGATTCCAGAGGCTGTAATCCATGGATTCTTTGCTCAATAAACCCAGAGATTTCTTACAACCTGGGAACTGCTAGGAGATCTTTGGGGTCATGACTGATTTAATCTGTCATGTAGAAGTTCATGCTCCCCTACAAAACCCAGAGATCAGTCCTCAGTCCCATCCCCAGCATGCTGAACAGAGCACAGGGCGAGGAGTGCAGAGCAAATAACCTTTGTGGCCCCTTGGCCTCAAGGTCACCCCTTGTGGACACAGAGCACTTACCCCAGGTCAGAAGCACAGCTACTCCAGTCACCAGCCTCATACTTCAAGGACAAGCTGGGATCAGGAGCCCGGAGCTTGTGTCTGATCTTAGGCTTAAAGAGGTTCCAGGGAACAGAAGCGACAGCTGCTCATAGACACTTACAAGGAGTGGAGCCACCACTGTGCTGTTGCCAGGACTTGTCAGCCAGTGAGGGAGGAGTTCCTTGTCTAGGTCTTCCTCCCCTGCTCTAGTCGTGTCCCCAAAAGAAGGAGGGAATATCAGACACCCCCAGGTCACAGGCTGCCCACTGTCATCATTTGAGAAGTTTGAAGTCAGGCTCTGGATAAGGAGCACCATCACAACGACATGTCTGTCCACAAGCAGTGTTTCATAATCTCTTCCTTAAAGAAACTGGCTGATGCTCCATGAAGCTCCTGCAGAACATTGTTAAACCCAAGAAGACTGCACTGTGTTCTATGTTGGAAGGAGGTGAAATTTCCATCCACATTCTGGAAAATGTGTGTGAGGTTCACAAGTAGGCAGTGATGTGCTCAGGGGGACAGGAAAAATTAGTATCATTGAGAGTAATTCTAAATGTCCAGGAGCTCAGAGTTCTTCTAATGGTCCTTGGTATCATGCATCTATCACCATCGAGGTCGATATGTCTCAATGCATCTGTTGTGACATAGTAACTGATGCCATGCATAGTGTGCCCCTTGTCCTCATGAAACAGTGGTCGTTAATCCTTATGTCCTCTACGCCCATGCTTTTAAGTGCTGTGCCCCAAGAATGCTGAGGCAGAGGGAAAAGAGTGAAGGGAAAGCAGCAAGATGGCAGTGGGGGGTAGGTGTGGTAGAAAAAGTTAGGAGAGGAAAGAAAAACGATATATGGAATAGAGATGATGAGAGATCATCATGGAAGGGAAACAGGGAAAACGCTGTTTGGAGGGGTACGTGGAAAAGGCTTAGGTAAGGGCCCCAGAATCTTTGACTAAACATACTCAACAAGGGATAATATAGTACAAGTTGTCTAAAAAAGAAGAAAGTGTGTCGTTTTTCCTTTTTCTGTGGAACACCAATCTAAAACATAATCTTTCCTTCCCTTCTCCCTGAAGGAGGTTTCCAGATGAAGCAGCCCCCTCTTGTGACTGAATAGATGAACTGCAGCGCTAAACCCAGGCCAAGTCAGCCAGCCATGTTTTGAACCCTCAGGTTTGGGAGTAAAACAATAAAAAGGAATTCGCTGTAATACCTCCTTACTCATTTTTGTTTCTTTGCCCTATAACACTTCACAGAGGGTTTTAATTATTTTTATTGCTTTATGTCAGTAATACCCCCATTATGCTTGGTTGCTGGCTGCTCTTTGATTTTCCTTTCTGTCTAAGCTTCCCGTGTTTAAGACAGTGAGTGTTTATAAGAGAGGCTGGCACAGCTGAAGCCCTCAAGAGGGACCTGCTCTGTGGAAATTCACACACAAATACACACACACGTCAACAAGCGCTACTACTGAAAATATAAGGATAAATAAAACTGAAATTATTTAAAGTAGGTAGGAATGCATTATTTTCTTATATTAGCAAAAGGCATTGGAAAATTAACAGTAACTTTTTTGTTTGTTAGTTTCTTTGCCTTTAATTTTTAGAACCTGTTAGAAACCATACAAAGTGGCATTTTGAATAATGTAGAACAACAAAAACTACTGTGTGACTGTGGAGAATCTAAAAATAAGCTCTTCTAGTCTACTGGCTCACTTCAGAGTTTTTTAATTTTAGAGGATCTTATCTCTCAGACAGCATGAGGGGAGGTTCTCTTTCTTTGCTTGATGAAAACCAAAATAATGTACTTGACTTTCTTCCAGAAAATCAAGAGAATTTGATAAAAGGCTAACACTTCTGTGTGATAAATATGCTGATCAAACAGAAGATAAAATCCTGAGTTTAATAAAGTGTATCAATGAAAATACCAGAAGTCAGTGTTATTAACTACAGGGTCACGATGATGATATGTAGACTATCCCCCTGTTTTTCACTGTTGTACTGTCGGGCCTGGGTCAAACCAGGAAAAGGAAATAACATGAATTAAGTTTCAACATGGAGAAGTTACACCCTGTTTTTTCATGGGTGATACATTTGTGTAGGCAGGAAATACAGAAGTATCCATGAAAAAACTGTAAGAACTAGAACTAACAGGTGCGTTAACAAGGCCATTAAACCCCCAAATCAATTTCATTTCTAGATTCCAGCCAAAAGCATTAGAAAAAGGAATTAAAATGTCATTTATCAAATACTGTGAACTAATTTAATACAAGGTATGCAGGTACTCTACAAAAATTTTTTATTATACAAAAATTAAGAAAAGAAATTAGAGAAGGCCTGCATAAAGAGAATATCAGATGAATCTAAAGACTCCATATATTAAGATGTCAGTTGTCCCAAATGGATCCACAAATTCAACACAATCTCAATCAAATCACTACTAAGCTATTGTGGTAGAAGCTCATTCTATACTTAATGTGGAAGTGCAAAGACCTAGAATAAACCTTGAATAAGAAAAAGGAAGTTTGACTTGCATTTCCAGATTTCAAAACATACATGAAGTCCCAGTAATTAAGACAGAATGTTCTGTTGGCATGAGGATAAAATAAAGACACCAATAAACAGAATCAAAATCAAAAATAGGTCCAAATACATATTCTATCAATTGATTTTCTCCAAAGATGCCTACGCAGTTCCATGGGGAATAAGGAATTGATAGAGTAACAGCTAGTGCAAATAGCTGCTTGTGTGTTTTTAAGTACCCGTGTTTGTAGTTGTCTTTACATTTACTTGCTTTATTGCACTGGCTACAATGTCTAGCAGGATGCGGAAGGAGAGTGGCGAGAGTGTGGATATTCTTGATTTGTTCCCAGTATTAGAGAAAAGTACATAGTCTTTTACCAGTAGACATACTATTAGCTGTTGAGGAAATTCCCCACTATTCCTAAGTTTCTCAGAGTTTTCACCATGGTGACCGTTGAGTGTTGGCAAATGCTTTTTATGTATAGATTAATGTGATCATATGACTCCCTTTTTTACACTGTTAATATGGTGACTTCTATCAATTGATTTTCAAACATTGAAGAAAGCTTTACATCCTTGAAAGAAAATGCATTTGTGCTTGGTATATTTGTCTTTTTATCTATTGATGAATTCTACTTGCTAATATTTTGTTAACAAACTTTCTTTCTAGATTAATGAAGGATAGTTCTCTGCAGTTTTTTGGGGTTTTTTTTTGTTTGTTTGTTTGTTTTTTGGTGTGGTCTTTATCTGATTTTGCTACCATAGTAACACTAGCTTCGCAAAATTCATGAGGATTTACTATTTTCTTACTACTTTCTGGAAGAAATTGTGTAGAATTTGTGGTAATTTTTCCTTAATCTTTGATAGAATTCCCCAATAACACCATATGAGCCTGGGGAATTTTTTTTTAGTTAAAAATTCATTTCT
This sequence comes from Camelus bactrianus, assembly GCF_048773025.1. Lineage (NCBI taxonomy): Eukaryota > Metazoa > Chordata > Mammalia > Artiodactyla > Camelidae > Camelus > Camelus bactrianus. The sequence continues at coordinate 63,796,834 of NC_133544.1, forward strand.
TCATAGACATTGTGACTTCAGCTTTCTCTGGCTCCTGCCATGAATACAGCTGAGAAGGAGCTGCTCCTGGAGCCCCACAGCGAGGTTTGGGGACAGGCAGCAGGTGCTTTGAGAGCGCTGTGCCCCTGCACAGAAGTAGGTTCCCACATCTGCAGTCTGGGCGGCCGGGATGTGCAGGAAGCTGTCCTTTCTGGTCTCTCCAAACCGAGCTGTCAGTCTCCCCTGCCTCGTCACGTCTCCACTCTTAGTTAATGTCATCAAGAAGACTGGACGTCCCCCAGGCTGCTGCTTATACCACTGTAAGCTGGTTAAAGAGCTGGAGGTATTGCAGTATGTGGTGAAGTTCTCTCCCTCTTGTAGGGGCACGAATTCAGGAATTTGCTTTAACTGTTGTCCATTCACTTCTGTTCAGAAAAACAGTGGGAGGCATCAGGGTCTGATTAGATGTGTATTCTCTCAGCTACAATGGTCTCTCTCACTCTTCGGTGTATTTTCTTCTTCTTTCCATTTCTCCCTCCCAAACTACATCTTCTTCCTTTTAGTTTTTGTGTTTTTCTCAACATCTTATCTCTCAATGAGAAAATCTCATTCCTGCAGTTGCCTACAGATAATAACCCACTCTGCTGAATTCTCTGGGAGCAACCAGGGGAATCCCAAACTCACGTGCTCTTTGCATCCATAAGATCAGAATCGTTGTTATGAGAAACATCTTCCCCCTTCTTCCTCTTCAGAAACAGTTGCTGAATCTGACCAAACCTGATGGGTTTCCCTGGTACAAGATTCTTCCAAACCCTGCCACTGCCTTTTGGAAAGTAGGGGAAAGGAGGGACTGCAGTTTGAGAGCCAATCAGACCTACCATATTTCACTCACCTATTTTCAGAAGGGGCTGGGTGTCTGTGTTTGCAGATGCTGCCCCCCTGTGACTAGATCAGAAATTGCTGATTTTCTAACCAATTCCTTACAGAATGCTTTCTAATTCATGTGGTATATAGGTTTCTCAAGGCTTGAAAAGAGTCTACACATACTGATATTGTTTAGGGAGGAATGACTTGCCTTTAAAAATGGACTCTGTCATTTAAAACTAGGGCATCAGGAGGAAATAATACGTTTCCTTTGTCGTGTCCAGCTTCATCAGACTCACGTCGTGTGTGTCTCTGCATGTGCTAGTGGAGCATATTAGGTCACAGACATTTAAATAAATGTGGGAAAGACTCCTGATTTATGGTTAGACAAACTGTGATTTCAAAATGGAAGATACAAATTACTTATTTCTCTGCTGTCATACAGGTTATCAAGGTTTGTAAATTATCCAATTTAGAGTTCATCTTCACTGTTTCACTGTTACCTTTCCACATACCAGGGACTTAAAACATCAATGTGATTTGACAAAAAGGAACCAAATAAGATGCGCAGTTTCCCAGAGAGACCATGAAGAGAGACCCGTGCGGGGGCCATGGTCATTCTGAGGACGCCTGGAGTGGGAGCTGAGCCCGGCCCTGTCTGTTCCAGCTGAGCCCCGGCTTCCAGGCGCTCGCACTGAGACTGCAGACATAAGTGAGCAGTTTGAGGTGTTAAAGTGCAGCCAAGCCCCCAGGTGTGAGCTGGAGCCGAGGTGTCATGAGGAAATAAAATGGTGGCTGTTGCAAGTCGCTGAGGTTTGGGGTGATTTTTATGCAGCAAAACACAACTGCACTGAGGTCCTGTGGAGCAGAGTCCTGGGGAGGACTTGTGAGAAGTTGGCAAGAATAAAAATTTATTTTTTCTCTCTCTGGTTTCTGATTGCCTCTAACAGCTGCGCCTGGAGCATCTTCCCTTTTCACCACACTTCTTTTCACGTATGTGGTAAAAAGTGCTGCTGCCACTGCTGGGATGGAACGAGAGCTCTGGGTCTCCACTCACAGGAGCAGCTGGCTGATTGCTCACGTTGGGGCCCTGCAGTAAACAGGGAGATGTCAGCTTTTCTTGTTCAATGTCACTTTTATAGTTCACTCATTCTTCTCACTGCATGTGACATAGTTTTTTAAAAAATGAGGGACTAATTAAAAGGTCATGTATCTCTACAAATAATGAAAATTTAACAGCCTATTTTGAATTTCAGATCAATTTGAGAACCCGGCAAAACTGAGACTTTTGACCCACATTTCCTTAGTTACTCATGACTTTCATAAAGTCATGAATTTTTTGTAAAAACCCTCCAGTTCAAATTTACATATTCCTCACATTTATTAACAGTAGATTTTCCAAATTTTGTGCCACAGTACCCAGGAACTGGTTACTTGTGTGGAGGCTTTATCCCCTCGCATGGCGGCAAGCAGGGGCCCAAGGAAGGTGGCGTCATGGGTCCGTCTAAGTAGCTTTCTACCCTGAAGTACTGTGTAAGCAAAATCAGTTTTTTATTCTGTGGTGAGAAATGCCATGAAGTGTTGTGTTGCAGCAATGAGAAGATAAGCCAAATTCTGCCCTTGCTTTTTTTCTGTGCCTTATGTTTCTATCTATTCAGAGTTAGCTAAAACCACAGGATCATTACTGAAAATATTAGAATTTTCTTCCACTGATATTTGTGCAAATAATGATGGGGACCCGGTTAGGGGTTGACCGGCAGCTCTTCTCCATGTTATTTCCCTCCACCAGCACGAGTGTGCGGTGAGCTGTGGGTTCTCCTCACTCAGGCCTGTGCTCAGACTTCCAGCTCTACACATGCAGTTTGTGACCCATGAAGCAAAATGGATTCAGGCATTCCGTCTGATGGTCAAAGAGATTCATTACTCCCTTGTGAATGATCTTTGAAAAAAAAATCTTTCCATGTATGTACATCTTAAATGGTTCCAGTCAGGGATTTGTATGCAATCCAATACGGTTTTTATAATATGTATTATTTTTTTCTAAGCATGAGATAATGACAGTAAAAAGATTTTAAAAAACATAAATCTACAAAAAGAGAAAGAGATCACATAATAAAAGGGAGCAAGAGAGAGAATAGCAGCATAATTCAGGAAGCTGCCTAACTAGTTACTAATGTAGATGTTGGGAGAAAGCTGCAACTCAAGCTCTTAGATGAAAAGCCCCAGAAGGAAGTTGATCTTGCTGACAAAACCCAGAAAGGCTTCCGAATTATAGGTCTGCAAAGTAGCAATGGGGTGTTAAGCTGGTGGATTATTTGAAAAGCAGGAAAGTGACTTTAGGACCAGGTACATGACCAGCCTCATATTCCAGGGATCACAAATGAAGAAACCCAGACCATAGCGTTCAGTTATTGTCCTATATCACAGTCACAGTAAAAACTGGAGGAGAGACCAGGCGTGGCAGTGAACTTCCCTATCAATGCTCCTTTCTGACATCACAAGTGATTTTCAAAAATGCAAATAGCCCCCTATAAGAAGAAATGAAAATAAAGATGTTCAAGTAGGGGAAAGTGTGAACTAAGCCAAAACCAAAATCCGTAATGAGTTAAATGAAGCAGAATTGCCTGTTCTGGTATAAAACAGGCAGATTCCATGCCAGATGTGTGAGAAAAGTCTCCACCTGTCCCCATGTTGCATTCATGCAAGTGAAGAAATCTGACAGAAGGACTAGCTCGTACAATGAGTCCCAATGTGGGAGGGTAAATATTGCCCTAGATTAACCAGATAGTTTTAGGTAGGTTTGAGTTACTATCTAGCTCAATTGGAATCCTGGCTAAAGAGGAGGCAAGGGATCTGACTCAGTGACACGGCTAATATATTGGTGGGAGTCCAGGTTGGTGATATTTAATAGCAGTCCAGTTACTTGAGGGAGCTACAGTGACTGAATTATTGAAAACTCTGTAATTCATTGAATTTGCCTTTTTCACCCCATATATGGCCCTTCATCAACGCTGGCACCAGAGCAGCAGCAGGCACCGGTTTGGGCAGGGGCTGCAGGTGACTGCAGGGCACTGTGTGGAGGCACAGAGGGATGTGGCTGAGACCTCGGGCTGGGGTCCTTTGATGTGCAGGGAGCTGTGACCGTCCTTAGTGTTTAGGGTGACTCTTACTCGTCCTTCCTCTTTTCATCCCCATTTAGTGTCATTATAAACAGGTTCTTGGGACTTCTTGCAGGTTCCCATCTGTACCAGTGAGAAGCATAAAAAGAGCTGGAAGGGAAACTGCAGGTGGCATTGATGCTCTCTCCTTCCTGAACGTGCACCCGTGGAGGACCCTGTTTCATGCTCAAGAGGCGGCTCCCTCCTGTTCAGAAAGACAAAGTCAGAGACAGAGACTGATCTCTGCATAGAGTGTTCACTGTCTTCACACCTTCCCAGACAGAACCTAGAGGTGCCTGCCTGCAGCCTCCTCCTTCCCCATCACCACCCGAGACCGCTCAGAGTTGCTTTGGCTGCCCCTGCACTTACCACCAAGATGAAGCCACAGGATCAGCAGTGAGACTGGCCAAGGATTCCTCTCCATTTGTCCTGCCCAAGGTCCTCAGCCTAGGAATGTTCTGCAGGCTAGACCTGTGGAATATTCTGCTTCAGAAAACAGGATTCTGCATCTGGTTGCCCAGCCAATCAGAGACAAGGCCACATCAATGTCCTCGAAACACACCAACCATTTCTGCCTTAGAATCAGTTATTTGTAGTTCAAAAGGAGGAAGGGATCAAATCTGCTGTCCTGAGACCAGCTTCCAAAGCATTGAGACATCTCTCCTGAGTCAGAACTAAAAGAGAACCGACAACTTTTCAGAAGTGGGCGGACTAATGGTGGACTGCTAGTGTTCAGCTTGGGACACTAGGATGGCAGTCTGCGGCAGGAAAAGCACTTTGGCTAGCAAACTTAAATATGAATTTTCAGCAAACTTTTTAAAGCTTTGAAATCCCTCAAATTATATATGTTCACACATAACATGTGCTAAAAATCTTTTGCCTTATGTACATTATTCAAATACAAAAGTGACAGCATAGAGGTACTATGAGTCACAATTTACAAACAAGAAGACTGAAGCTCAAAGAGACTGAGTCATTAACTAGTCATTAACTAGTCAATAACTAGTCATTAACTAGTCATTAACTAGTTAACTAGTCATTAACTTCCAGACATCTAGGAAGTGGCTGGGTAAGAATCACAACACATCCCTGTCTGGTGTGGAGTCTATGGTGTTTGGAATCTGCCACATCACCTACATTTATGATGCTTTAATTTAATTAAATGTTTTAAATGTAATAATGGGAGCCTACACTGAGGTTACTCTTCCTAACAGCCACAAAATGAGAACAATCCAAATGTTCATCAGCTGGTGAATGGAGAAACAAACTATAGTATATTAACTAATGAATTACTATTCAGCAAAACAGGAGCTAAATACTAAAATATGCTACAGGAAAAATTAACTTCAGAAACATTATGTTAATGAAAAAAGCCAGACACAAGAAGTCAAGTACTGAATGATTCCATGTACACGAAATGTTCAGACAATGAACGTAAAGAGAGATAAAGTACTCAGCGGTTGCCTAGGGATTAACTGTAATTGGGCATGATGGATCTTTTTGCGGTTATAAAAATTTTTAAATCTCGATGATGATAAAGGTTTCAAAACTCAGCTAATTTCCTAAAAATCATTGAACTGTAAGTTCAAAATGGATGAATTTTATGGAATGTCAATTATACCTCAATAAAGTTACTTAAAAGTAAATGAGAATTATGTTCTAACTTGCCTGTTTCATAGTCCAGGAATAATGTTAGTTTGATTCAACATGCACATATCTGGTTAAACAGTGATTTTGTGTCCAGAATTTCCCCAGGAGCTCCGAACATTATAAACACATCATGCTCTGTTCCTTGTGAGCTCGAAATATACTTGGAAAAATGTAATATGTCCAGGGAGACTTTAATATTACCAGATAGCATTGATTAAGATTGTTGATAATCAGAATGTACTTCTGAGAAATTGGTAGTGTAAAATGACTACATAACTTTCTTTCCAGTGAAATAAAGGAAACAGTATGCGGTAGGTGCTAACATCAGGGAAGAGAGCCTTCCAAATACTCAAACTCAAATGGTGTTTCAAAAAGTGGAACGAGATTGCAGGGCATTTCAATGGCTAATCTCTGTCTTTCCATGGGAAGAAAAGAGATGCAGCTATGGTTAATAAAGGAAATCCTGAGAAGTCTCATTAGTGTCTCCTAACTTATAAGTGTAAGGTGTAGGGTTAGGAGGGAACTGCTAGACAAACAGAAGCCACTACATGTCAGGGTCCTTCTTTTTGGTTCTCCAGGTCACAGCATTCAGTCCACCTGCTGATACGACAGTGAGGGCATCACCACACCACTCAGACAGCCACTTCCTTTGGAACTTGTTTCTGTTGAAAATACTAATCTCATGATAAATTTACCCACACATTAGAGGGGCTGTGTCCAGGGCAAGCAGTGGATACCTCCAACAAGGAGCCAGGAGCATTCCTTCAACTAATAGGGCAGAATCCTGCAGCCTCAAGCCTCAGAATTATCTGAAACAGAGGCCAAGCCAATTGACCATGAGATAAATTCAATAAATCTTGACTGAAGTGACTTGAAGGACATAAATGTTGACAATTCTAAGTAAACAACATAAAGATTAGTCAAGCTCAACCTTTTATATTAGTCTTTGAATAGCATGGACTCTAGAAATCATTTCAGCTTTTGTATATTTCTTCAACATATGTATGCTACAGGACCAGACGTAGGTCTGGTCAGCCATGTGCACCAAATCCAATCTACTGACACCCGGTGGTGGTGAGGGAAGTGCAGTGTTTATCGGGGCACCAAGCAAGGAGTCCAGGAAGGTAGGGCTCCAGAGGCCCAAACAGCCCAATGGCTTTCAGGGAAAGCTTTTTAAAGACCAGGAGGAGGGAGGTGGGTTTATGGGTGTGTGGTCAGCTCACGGACATTCCTCTGATTGGTTGGTGGTGAGATAATCAGGGGCCAGCATCATCAACCTCTGCTTCCAACTGGTCTGGGGTCTGCATGCTGGTGGGAGCACACAGTTAACTTCTTCCACCTGGTGGGGGTTTCAGCATTTGCAAAACAGCTCAAAGGACACAGCTCAGAATATTTTGTATAGTCCTTGAGGAAGAAGTAAAGGTCCTTGACTTTGTTTAACGGCTAAACTATTATTATTTTGTCTTGTTTGACAGTTTTCCTTTCTTTCTGCCATTTTTCACTTTTCTGATTAATTTATTCTTTGGAACTCAGGGAAGGCCTAGGAGGCTAAAGTTTTTCTATATAGAAGAGACAGGCAGAGGACATGGGTTGGGGGCAGGGGGTCTGTTCTGGGAAGGCCCCCTACTTTCCTGCTTGGTGACAATACATATATAATGATGGAGCCTCCTGTGTGCTAAGCAGTGTCCAGGCACAGAGGATGCAGTAGTGAAGAGGAACTAAATGGCCTATAGTGCAGTAGGAGGAGAAAAAAAAGAAAGAAATGGATATTTTAAGTAATAAGATAATTCTAAAGACTGATAAGCACTTAAAAGACAACACAATGCTGTACTGAGATAGTGACTCTCAATGGTGGTCTCAGCGAGGTGAGGAAAGGCATCCGCTCTCTCCAGGGTATGGCGCCAAGGCTCCACTCTGACACTGACTCTGCAGCACCAGGTAGGCAGTGAACCTCTCTCATGTGTGATTCCCTTTTCTGTAAGTAACCAGCATCTTTCTGTTGAGCACTGGGCTCAGCATTGGCATTCCTCAACCCATTCACTTCTCAAAGCCCCTGTGTGGTAGATACAGTCAATATCCACCTTCTAGATATGAGGAAACTGAAAAAAAAAAAGTTAATTGTCCCATGATCACTCAACTAATGAATAGTACATCTAAGATACAACCCAAGTCTGTCGTCTCAAGCATTTTACTACAGTCCTGCCCTAAGGTGGATGGATCCAACCTTGAAGGGTTTTAATGAGAATTCAGTGAGAGCACACATGCAAATCCCTTTGCACGACACCTTCTCTAGCTTAGGCACGCCACCAGATGCAGGCAATGTACAAAATTTGGGGGAGGGTGATGGTTAGGGGACAGAGTCTAAAATTGCAGAGGAATCTATCCACAAGACAACGTTCAGTATTTCCTGAGGCGTACTGGGCAGTTTACATAGCAGATTTCATGCGTTATCCTAAGTAGCTATGGTCTACCACGTTTCCTATTTGAATGGGAAATCACTTCTCTAGGGTGTTGTACTGAGACTGGGTGGCATATTATAATGTGCAATGAGTATACCAAACAGTAGTTGCTACAATTATTTGTTTTTTTCCATTACTGACACTTGAATTCACTTCCCAGGATATTTCTATAGACAAGAAAGGACAGAGCAGTGGACACAACTTCACTTACTGGAGAAAAAATTCCCAGCTTGTGCAACAATTCTCAGCTTTCTTTCCAAGGTAGACTATTGCTCTCCAGTCCAAGGCAGCCCATGTAGGATATTTGTCTCTTGAAGTTGATCACCTTTACCTCTGGCAGGCAAAAGATGAAAACCCAGCTGGTCCTCCTGAATCCCCTCATGGTTTCTGCACAGGGAATTTTCTGGACTTTGGTTCTGCACTGGCTGGTGTGACTGGGCTTCCCCACCATCTACTCCAGGAGCACTGGAGGGCAGCAGGGAGGCCAGCAGGAGCCTCACAAAATAGTTCAGCAGGACACCAGGTGGCAGTGCTTCAGCTTTCATACAGCGAGTGTGCTAGAGCCTGACCCTCAAGGAAGGAAAATAGAAAGATTGAGATAATGGGGTCACATCTGAGCAAAGACATAAAGGGAGTCAGAGGTACAGTTTGTAGATGTTTGACGGGGTAGCGTTGCAGGAGGAAGGGCAAAGGCAAGGAGCACAGGTCCTCATAAGTAAACATGGGTGGAGAGTTTAAGGAATAATAGCTCATCCTTCCCTGCAGCCCCTTCTCTCCCCAGCACACCGCCATGTGAGAACCTTGCTAAAGCCTTCAGCGCTGTCAACTGAGTAGTGGATGATTTCCTCGTCTATTGATCCTGGGGCAATTTGTACCAGGTTCGGCATCGTCTTTCCTAGTTCCCTTTAGGTTCCAGTTTAAACCAGTAATGTCACCATCCCTAAGACTTCCCAACCACCCTGTTCTGGGGTGAAGTGCTTTTCCATATCCAAGTCTTACACTCTAGGAGCCCAGTAAGATGTTACCTCCTGGCTGACAGTGAAAGATAGAGATGATTTTCACAGTTAAGAAAGCTGTTTCTCATTTTCCACAGATAAAAAAATGGGAACAATAAACCATGTCTCATATACTTTGTGATATTTATGTGGTAATGAATCTGAAATGCATACTACAGTGTCTGACATACAGTAAGTTCAATAAATATCAACTTTGTTTTTTCCTAGTAAAACCTGCCATTCCTTCAATGTCCAGATCTGTGACCTGTTGCTGTTTGCTCTTTTCTCCCTATCAGTTCAGTGATGGACGCTTCTGGGAAATTTACTTAATCACTTATTTTTCTGGGGACAGACATTATTTTTCCCTCTCCTCTTGGGATCGTATTCTTCTAGCTACATGAATGCACTCAAGGTACTGAAAGGACACAGATGAAATGCTAATTGAGGGTTTATTTTCATTTCCCTAAAGAATAATAATATGAAGGGGTTTTTTGTATATTTATTGGATATTGAATATCATATTTCTGTATTGGATCTCCTAGGTTTTGCCATTTTCATTAACTGTCTTCTTTTCTTATTGATTCATAGGAGTTTTTAATGCATTTTACATTTGAATCCTTTTTCCAAAATGTGCATTGGAAATATAGTTTACCAGCCTATGCCTTGACTTTCCAATCTCTTAGCAGAGATTTTTAACAGACAATTTAAAAATATACTTTTATAAGAAGTTAGCTTGAAAGTTTTATTTGTTTTCTTGTTGACGTCTGTTGTTCTGATGTGAAGTCAAGTATCATTCTTAATGATGTTTCCCAGAATACAACATGTCATCAATTTTCCCTGAGTACTGGCAAGATTATTTCCAGTTATATAGACCCTTGTATTTGCCTTCAGTGCCTTGCAAACTTCTGCCAAAACCACAGTGGTGGACTTGCAGAATTCCTGATTCACCTTCATGGCCTTCCACATGACATTGCTCCTGAACACGGAGCTTGTTTTATAGAAAGTCAAGTAAAGCAGTAGGGAGAGGTGCTTGCTCTGGGAAAAAGGTTTCACATTGGGTAATGGAAGAGGTAGTTAGTTCTAAATACCAGCTGCAATCACATGGCCATTTCCAGAAACAAGAATGATGATAGTTATGAAAATTTCTTTTTCATTTTGTCATGAATATATTTATGTACACGTTAACCACTCTTACCTCCCATGTCCTTCTTGCATAAATATAATAACATAAGATGTGCTAATATATGCCAATCTTGTATCTCATTATATCTCAGGAGTTAAGAAACAGAATTCAATGGGAGAGTGTGACCCAGCTAGAACAGCAAAGAACATCACCCCAAAATAGACAAATGAACTCGGCTTGCTCCTTGCAAGAGAGAATTAGCATGTTTTAGGTTGAATGAGGAATAATTGCATCAGGTTAGCTGGCAGCAAGGTTTTTTTATGCTCTTTATTTAAGACTACTGGTGTTAAAAGTGGTACAGAATAATGCCTGGTTGACAAGGAGGGTAAAGGAGTAACTTTGTACTGTCTCAAAGTAACTATCTGTAAATGTATCTCCCAGAATTTGCTTCCCTGTATTGTCCTGGGTTAGAGTGGGCCATGAAAGAGACTTGTGCAAGATTTAGAAGGTTCTTGTCATGAAGTAGCCATATTTATCATGTTTTGCTGGCTGGTGCAGGGCCCTAGGCACTGCGGCAAATCACACATGTTGCTGCTGGTGGGTTAGCCCATCTTGCTGTTGACTCGCAACCTGTCCACCTCCCACCAGATCTCCTCCTCATCTTCTTTGTCTTGGGCCAAGTCTGCATGTAGCATGATGGCAAATGACATCCATTATTCCTGAAGGACACCCACGATTGTGAGACAGAAAGTGAGAGACACCCAAGTTTTAGTGTTCCACTTGTTTTCACTGGTTCTAGTGCATCCTTACAAGTCACAGTTGTCCATGTGTTTGTCCACATCCAACTTTCCTTCACAAATGTCACCCCAGTTAACTTATAGTGAATTCAGGCTCAACACCAGATGCAAAGATCACAGCTTCATATAGACTCCTCCACCAGCTCTAGGAATAGCCTGAGTTCTTATTCTTATAGCTAAACCTTCATCCTATGCAGTTCTGCTTCTCTGATTGTGCCCTCACTGGCGCAAGACGTAAGAGGAAAGGAATTAGGAAGTGATTTTCATGATGAACCCAGGGAATGTGACACAGATTTGTGATATGTCTTTAAGTGAAACCATCACTGTAAATTTCTATGAGGAAAGTTCTCAATTTTAGTCAACTTTATTCTGCATGATTGTTTTAATGTCAAAAATTAAAGACTGAAAATGTATTAGTAGAATGTTCCTCTGGACATCTGCGCCCAAATGACATAAAAGGAGCTTTTATTTAGAATTCAGTCTTCTGATCCGGACCACAGACCACACACCCACAGGGCTGCCGTGTCTTGTCTGGGGGCTGCAGGTGTGCATCTCGGCTTGGCTCCTGCAGCAGGGAGCTCTCTCTTACTGTGCTCTGGGGTTTTTGTTCAGCTCGTCCTATTACTTCAAGCACTGTGCTTCTTCTAGAGCACAGAAGTACTTTGCAGAATCCTCCAGCTGTAAGTTTGAGATGGTGAGGCTGAGGGATTTTTCTGCTTTCCTGAAGTTTACAGAGTAGCGGCCACTCTTTGCATTCCTGCTAGATGAATACTGTTGAATAAGGAAAGTCATCTCTCCACTGGGAGGCTGCTTGTACCAAAAAATATAGTATTCGGTATAACTTGTTTCATACTGACAGTTCAGGGTGGCTGACTCCCCTAAGTGAGAGGATAGGGCTGGCTGGTCTTGAGTAACTGTCTGGGCCACTGCTGATCCTGTGGGAAAAATCAGAAAACAGAGCTGAAGTAGTGAGAATAATGTAGGAATGAGACTAAATTAGGTCCCAAAGACAAGCCACATTGAAATAATAACATGTTTTCTTTTCTCCAATCTTCCTTTCCTCCCCAAGTCCCTGTGAGCTACCACGTGCAATCCTTTCACTCTGAACATTCCCACCCATGTTTGGAAGCATCCTTACCCGAGAAGACGAGGGCCAGGAAGACCCCGAGCAGGCTGGAGAGCGGCATGAGGCATGGGTTCTGCTGCACAGATGTGTTTAGTTCTGCCTGAGCCGAGAGTTCTGTGTCTTTGAGTCCCCGTCAGCACGTGTACATGGTACCTGGGTTCCGATGTGCCTCCCCCAAACAGGAAGGAGGGTGTGTTCTGTTCATAGACCACATGGTCTGTGCGCACAGATGGGAATAACGTGGCTCACCACAAACCTTCACTTTGTCTGCTGGTCTTTCCCTGGTCATTAAATTCGGCAGTACCTGAAAAGGGGCATGGGAAAAGCAGTTTGTATGAAAGGTTCGAGCTGAGGGGAACTGCAGGTTAAACAAGTTGACATACATTTGTTATCACACAACAGAATAATTTTGCCAGCCATTTAAAACAGATTAGAATAGGCTAGGAGCCCTTTTTGTAGTCTACTTCCTGTTCGTTCATTTAGCCTATAATTAAAATTCCCCATCCAGAATCTGATGACTCTTTTGGAAAACTCACAGACCTCCCCCTTCTTGGTGAAAGGCATCTTATCCAAAATAATTTATGTCTCTCTCTTGCTCTTTTTTTTAACTGGCTTCTTGGTCCCTACTCAGGTTTTTCAGTAAACAAAATTACTTAAATATGAAATGATAAATCAGTCCTTATGACTTTCAGGTTCTATTCAGTTTATGTTTTTATGAAATTATAACAGGAATAAAACACTGTTTCTTTGGAAATCTGACATTGAGTCTTATTTGTTAGACTTTGAAGAGGATCAGGATATTCAGTCCAGTTTCCTCCACAAGTAGAAGTGTGCTTATTAGATCATGAGTCCTCGAATTGTCCTGACGTCACATTTTCTATCCCATTGGGCCAAAGTGCTCAGTCTCACTTGTCAGTGTCTGGTTTTTTTTGTCTTTGCAAAATAAAGTCAAGAAACATGTCAGATCTTTCTGTGACCCAGTGCTATAACACACTCCTACAGAATGTGGTATCTACAGTCTGCAGACACAGTGTGTGTCAACACCACAGAGCTGGTGACTGAAGTTGTGTATACTGTTACATGTCATGTGGAATGTCGCTGTCAGTCTTCCATGTGGTTTCATTGCTTTAATGGATGGATTAATATAAAAGGACCAAACGCAAATACACAGCTAGGAAAGAGTACAGACAATGCCTCTAAAACAGCCAGTCTTTTGACTTTAAGATCAAAATAACTCATCAATGAGTGATGCAGGAAGAAGAGTTTATATTTAGTTGAGACATTTCTTCCTGTCTCCCATTTCACCACTGAGTGCAGACAGCGAGCCGATGCCCTGGTTTACAATTACTTGTAACTATGCAGGGAAGACCATGAATTCCAGGGCAGGCTGGGGACAGTCTGATGGCAGCAGTTCCCCCTTGTTGAAAAAGCCCTGCTCTGAGTTCCTGACAGTATGTGTACGAGGTCCTCAGCTGCATTATAGCAGCTGCCTCTGAAATATAGTTCTCAGCTGGATCAAAACTGAATGTGTTGTGACATCCAGGTTGGGAGCTTCAGCCTCTCGTGAACATATAATTTATGTTCCTTTTAATTTATAATTTAATGATAAATGATTATATCTGTTAAAGGGCAAGCTAGAGCTTCGTATTGAAAGCTGTATGGGAAGGAGATTTATTACTTAAAGTTACAAAATTTAGTAAATTAATCTGTGATTAAACTGAGGGGCTCATCTGAAATAAGTTCATTGTGAATCATGCTGTGATTGCAAACATTCACTCCTATTCTGATTGTTCTCTTGCCTCTGAGTTCAATTCTAAGTGAAATATGCTCACCCATTCCTGGCTTCCCTACAAAAGACAAACATGGAGACTTCACCTCCTTTCCTTCCTTCTTACCCACCAAACCACGGGATCTGGTAACTTCACAACAGCAAACACTGCTCAGACAAATAATAACAAAATAGGCTGCTGACTTTTTAATCTCTCCAGTTGTGTATTGGCATACCGAACAGTAATAGCAGAAAATCATATTCATTTATGATGTAACTTGATGCTTAACTTATCAGGAATTCTAGGAAGCAAGAATCCATGGGTCCTCTAAATCCCAATATTTGACCGTGTTGTTGTTATTAGTGTATTTATATCATTTGGTGCAATTCTACAATTTTTATCATATTGTCAGAAAACAAAACCCTCCCCAAATGTTATTTAATCAGTGAAAATGTAAAAAAAAATAAACAAAACCCCCCCAAAACAAAAAAACAAACAAAAAAAACTATCACCAGTATAAATGTTTTCCAAGATAAAAATATTTCCCTTTCTGTACATTGAAGGAATGAAGATTCTTTTCCATTTTGTCCTTAAATTTCATCTACTGAAGCTGTTTATGTCAAATTATCCAATTTCAAACATTTTACTTTTGTTTTACCACCCCGTAAAGAAATCCCAGTGAGTATAATTGAGTTATTCTGTGGTTGCTTGTCCTCAGACTCCCCTTGGTTCCTTTATAACCACTCCCACCAAGATCACATAACATACAAAGGCACAGAATCACTATTGAGGATCCCAGATCTTCCCTACTGTCTCTGCCTGTTCCATCCTTGATAACGGCTGTTCTCTGATACTGATCACGCGTTCCAATCTAGGGTCTGTGTCCTATTTTAATCTTGTATATCTCAGACCAATGAAAGGTACTCTAGTCAGATATATATTCTACGCCAAATTTGTAATTCAACTGTTCAAACTAGTAGGAAAAAAAGAAAGAGAAAAACAAATTTTGAGAGCCAGAAGAGTTCATATACCAACATCTTTAAAAAGAAAAAATTGGACTATAGTCACCATGCTGTACATTGCATCTGCAGGACTTATTTATCTTATAACTGGAAGTATGTCCCTTCTAAATACCTTCATCTGATCTTCACTCCAACCCCTGCTGCCTCTGACAACTACCAATCTGTTCTTTCCATCTGTGAGCTCTTGGGGGTGTGTGTGTGTGTGTGTGTGTGTGCCTGTGTTTTACATTTCACACATAAGTGATTTAATTCAGCATTTGACTTTGTCTGTCTGATTTATTTCATTTAATATTATGCCCTCAAGTTTCATCCACACTCTTGTAAATGGCAGGATTTCTTTTCTTTCTTTCTTTCTTTCTTTCTTTCTTTCTTTCTTTCTTCCTTCCTTCCTTCCTTCCTTCCTTCCTTCCTTCCTTCCTTTCTTCCTTCCTTCCTTTCTTCCTTCCTTCCTTTCTTTCTTTCTTTCTTTCTTCCTTTCTTTCTTTCTTTCTTTCTTTCTTTCTTTCTTTCTTTCTTTCTTTCTTTCTTTCTTTCTTTCTTCCTTTCTTTCTTTCTTTCTTACTTTTTCTTTTCTCTCTTTCTTTTTCTTTTCTCTCTTTCTTTCTCTCTTTTTCTTTCTCCCTCTTTCTCTTTGTTTCTTTTTACAACTTTTTGTTTATCCATTCATCTGTCAGTGGACACTTGGGTTGTTTCCATGTCTAGGCTATTGTAGATGAGCTGCAAT
The DNA here is from genome assembly GCF_048773025.1 of Camelus bactrianus. NCBI lineage: Eukaryota > Metazoa > Chordata > Mammalia > Artiodactyla > Camelidae > Camelus > Camelus bactrianus. Next base: position 63,812,500 of record NC_133544.1, read on the forward strand.
G